>NW_027526385.1:15025775-15625775 GCF_048455015.1 Haemaphysalis longicornis
AGGGATCGGTAAACACGAAAGGGAAATGTGCACCGAAATCTGCAGCGAAAGGACCATGATTTGCGGAGTGGCTGCTGTTTCGTCGGTGTGCTTGGCGAGCGACGTCCTGCTTGCGGGTCTCTTCAAGAAAGGTGCGACCACTTCGGTCCTGCTCCGTGGCGTATACGCAGACGGTTGTGTTTCGACGAGCTCAGCATGTGGAACGCGAGACGTAGAATTCGTAGCTTGAACCGTGCACGCGCGGACGCGTTCCGATACTAAATGGCGTTTCTCTTCGCGTCAAATGAGTCCTCGTTCGCCCCATTCGCCCGTCGGCGTCGGCGCTTGTTAGCATCATGATGCACTACTTCGCTTCACCTCCCCTGGACGGCAGCACCATGCGCTGCAATGAACCTTTTCTGGCGTTTCTTCTGTGTTTGTTGTGCTGGCGTCATTTCCGGGACGATATGACGTCATCGAAATCATGGTATATGCCGGAATACAACACGTTCGTGTTAAATTGAACATCGCAACCACACAGTCACTTCCTACCTCAAAAGAAAAACGTCACTCAAGTTACCCAAAAACGCAGTAGCAGTGGTGTACATTTGTGTATAGAGCGACCGCCTCTACCGGAGCTAGGAAACGCGTTAGCGGTGAGCAGAGAATTACCCGCCAACAGTTTAGGGCGTAAGCTCGGACGAGTGTAAACACAAAGTCAGAGAAAAGCGCTTCATACAGAATGTGACGCCGGGACTGCAAGCTTGCTAACAGCATCAAACGAGCCACAAAGAATCGCCGTTTACTTCGACGACGGCGTCTTTCCCTGGCATCCTGTACTCGTGGCGTCGTCGGAAGACGCAGAACACGTGAATGCTGTGCTCCAAGGACGAGCGCATCATTCGGGCGAGGAGCGAGAAGGCGCTCCGATTTGCCTCGTAGATATGTAAAATGTCGATCTTCATGCTCTTCATGAAGGCATTCACGTCATCCGAATCGTCGCTTTGCTCCAGAGGGAGGGCCTTGCAGAGATTGTACACTTTTGAAGCAGCCTGAATAACGCTTCTCCCTTTGTTGCTCTGCCCAGACGTCACTATACTCATCAGAATCTCTTCAGATTTCGTGGTCAGCTGCATAAGACGAAGAAAAGATCAGGGTAACATTCAAGCGTAATTGTCACGCGGAAGCAGCTTCCAAGAGTGTACTGTGATGTATCCTGGAACGATGTACGGTTCTTGTAGTAAACAAAGTTTATTGGAGATAATAATAATAATGACTTTATTTGGCATCAAGTATACATGATGCAAGAGACCTGCAGAAAAAGCTGGCGTGATGCCAGCTTGACAAGGCCGCAGGCCTCCTCCCCCCTCTCCGAACACATGGCAGCAGCCGTCACACTTTCATAAAAATATTCCGGATCATACGCGTGAAATAAACAGGTCTACTACAAGAAGAATCTTCACTGTACATGTGTGATGAAACGAAACGTGTAATGCTTGAACAAAATATAGTTTCAGAAAATGCGAAAAATGTAGGCGCATTTGCCTTAAAAAAAGAACCATACGCGTGATACATACAAGTGAAGCACACGAGAAGGTCTACGAGAAAAAAGGAGCAACAAACACTGTACAGGTGTAGTGCATTGGTGCGTATAATGCTAGAAACAAATAATCGATTTCGCAATGCGAAAGACAGGCGTAGTTGCCTTGCAAACACAAAAACAGCAATATAAAGAAAGGAAATGCCTAATTTATCGCTTTGGGAAACACCACAAATACATACTCATTTTCAAAAACAGTGAAAAAAACAAACAAGACACCAACAAACGTATCGTGAGAAAACACAGAGCAGTATACAAAAATACAAGTCAATAAAAACAGGATACAAAAATACATTTTTAAGAAAATCGCAAGTAACAGAGCAACTTTTCATGACGCCAGGAGAAAATGATTTCGCAGTTGTTTAAAGGTGACTTTTTCTAAGTCAATTTCTTTATCCCAAAGTTCATTTAGCAATCGTGGAAGTTCATTTCCCAGCAATTGAAGAGCGTATGTGGTTCTAAAGGTTCGAACATTCCACACTTCATTTTTTCGGGTAATATACTTAGGCTGGTTAAGTACTAAATCTGCCAACTGCTTTACAAACGGGTTGCAGTTTTTGATATCTTGCTTATATTTCTTGGACAAAATAAAATCGTACATTTTTATTACTGGCATTAGGTTATATTTTTCAAATAAGGAGCGCGTATGATAAGTACTTGGCACGTCCTCTACAGCCCGTAAAAACCTCTTTTGAAGCTTATGAAGTTTATGTTTTCTTGAGAAGTTAGAGCCCAAAATAGATGGCAGTAATTGATTCTTGATAAAAATAAGGTATTGTAAATTAACAACAAAATATTCCGAGGAAGCAAGTGCTTGTTTCGGTACACAAGGCCGACTACCTGAGAGACCTTCACAGCTAAAAAGCGTATGTGATGATCCCATTATAATGTTTCTTGAAATATTACTCCTAATATTTTAAGAGAAGGGACTATATCGACAGGGATGGAATTTAAAATAATCGTTTGATTTACAATTTCCGTTTTATTTTTAGCATGAAATACCACAAAAATAAATGCAACATTTATTTTTAGACCATTTTCTCTTGTCCATTTTTCTAATCTAAACACCAGTAGATTTGCATGTATTATTAGTTCGTTCACTGATTTTCCTGTTAACAATATACTTGTATCATCTGCATATATTAGGCAGTTTTAGAATATTGTTATCGTGTTTGCGTTACCGTTTACCGTGTTACCGGAAGCCGCTGGCGAAGGTGAAGCCTGCCTGTGCCGGTAAGTTACCGTTCGCGGTAGCTCTTGCGCTGCGCAGTCGACTCCCGCAAACACGGTAAACGGTAACGTAAACACGGTAACGATATGCTAAAACTGCCTATTATAAATTTAACGTTAGAGGAAATGTTCACGATATCATTAATGTAAATATTTAAGAGGAAACTCCCTAGAATGCTTCCTTGTGAAACTCCTGTAACGATTGACAAAGCATCTGAATTGTGACAACCCACACTAACAATCTGATTAAGGTGTTGCAAATAAGACTGTAGTAGTGACCCCGCCGTTCCACGAATACCGTACCGTTCCAGTTTTTGAATAAGTAATTTGTGTTTAATGTGTTCGAAAGCCTTTGTAAAATCTACAAACAAGCCCAGCACAACGTTTTCCTGTTCGAATTGCTGATAAATGTACTCTTTCTGTGCCATGAGAGCATATTCTGTACTAAGGCATGTGGGGAGCGCCTTTGCACGACACCGTCTGGCCTAGAGGGTGTTCCCCGGAGCCCCTCGCCCTCCTCGCCTGCCGTGCGGTACCGGGCGGCCTAGTGCACTGCACGGGCCCGGGCCGGCCCGAAAGCCCGAGCCCGGCCCGGCCCACGGGCCGGGCTCGGGCCGAGTAACACACATTTTCTCGGGCCCGGGCCGGGCTCGGGCTTGAACGAAAAATGTTTCGGGCCTTGCCGGCCCGAGCCGGCCCGAGCAGTGCCTGAGGCATGCACGGCAGTGGTGTGACGCTAATTCTAAATTGTTGATAGCAAGAAGTTTTCCCATTGATATTTAAGCTTGTTAGTGAAAAGAAAAAAAAAGCGAAGTGCAATGTCACTACGGCGGCGTTAAAAAACATTATAAATAGACGATTCCGCTCAGAAAGCCTTCACATCAATTATAAAACAGACAGTCTGGGCAGCACAGTGGGAGAGAGCAGGCCAGACGAGGGCACTTTAGACACAATACAACATGACTGTCTTTTATTTCTGCTTTTTCAAATAAAACAAACAGAACAAAGGCGGCATAGACTTCGCACTGTCTACTGTTGCCACCTCCGTGGTAGCAAGCGGCTCCACGGTCAGGACGCGTGGCCCTACATTCCAAGTGCCTGGGCCTCCACAAGAAGCGGGAGACTGAAGAATGGGAGTACAGCTCTTTATTTTGAGTGCACATGTCGAATACACTGCTGTGTACAGGATGGGGACGCGGGGAGAAGCAGTCATTCACAAAACAACACAAACACATCCCCTGAGGCTGGGAGCCGTAAAGATTCCGTCGCCGGGGTCCGCCTCACAGTAGTTCCGCGAAGGGTCGTGCGGCCCGCGTCGTCGCTTTGTCTCGAACGGTTGCCGGAACCCCCCCGGTGGTGGCTGGCTGGCTCGAAGTCGTCGTCGAACAACATAAATGGGTCAGCCACAGCGCACATGCACGGCCGCAGCGTCGTCGGGGTGCTAAGGGTCCGTGGAGGGCGAAACCAAACCCTACTGAAGCGGTTCCTCCACTTCGGAAAGCAAGCTGTCACCCAAAAATGCCGAGGCAAGGCAGGCAAGATTTGTTGCCATCAGCTGCTGCCTTCAAGGTCCGCACATCCCCATTCTTTTGCCGAAAGTAGGAACGCCGGAAGCCCACATGTTTTCGTATGGGCGGTAGTCACAACCGTGCATAGTTTCGGGGACCAATTTTCGAAGCAGAGCCAATGTTTCGGGTAAAAAGTTTTAAAACCATGATTCAAGGCAGAAAAGAAAACAAATGCAGACAAAATAATGCTGCCTTCATCACTGGAGGGAAAGACAGAAATGAAGTCATGAAAGCGGAAACGTCATCTGCTCAAATTTCAGGCGCGTTCGTGTATGGACCCGAATTGAACCCGTGGCGCAATCTCCGAGTTCCTTTAGCAACAGATAGTAAAAGCAAAATTCTGTCAAATATTCCAGCAGCAAATGTACGTAAACTTAGTCTGTTGAGTCAACACTAACAAAATCCTAATTATATTATTGTGATCACAGTATTTCCCATTCATTGCTTTATGTAGTCGCTTTATGCGTATACGCGTTTAGGTTAAAAACAGCAAACGTTTTCGGGCTCATGTTTATAGCCTTTTGGACTCGGGCTGATACTTAGAAAGTCTGGCGGGCACGGAATTATTTCATTGAAATTCTACCGGACTCGGGTCGGGCTCGGGCTGATATTTTAAATTTTTGTCGGGCTCGGGCCGGGCTCGGGCTCACATTTTAAAAATTTGTCGGGCTCGGGCCGGGCTCGGGCTCCCTTTTTAAAAACTTGTCGGGCCCGGGCCGGGCCCGGGCCGTGTCTCTACCGGGCCGGGTCGGGCCGGGCCTAGAAATTCCGGCCCGTGCAGTGCTGTAACCGGGCCGCAAGACTTGGAGACGTCGTCGCCCGAGGGATGGCGCTGACGGGAACGGGGCAGCGGGGAGAGAGGTGAAGGGGCGGGTGGTGGTGAAGAAGAACCGCGCGCGGGAACTGGGGCTCGGGACGCGGAGGGTGGTGCTGGTGCGTGTGTATGCCCGGAGGGGCAACAGCGAGGTGATGTAAGCAAAGAGTTCTTTCACGGAACCGCAGTGTGCCTCATTCCTTGGCATGCCGTAGAGAGCAGGCCCACAGGCCTTTGCGGAAACCATACTGCGAATCATGAAGCAACTGAAACTTCCGTTCAAAATTATTCAACCGTTTCAAGATTAGCTTTTCTACTGCCTTCGATAAGACTGGCAGAATGGACACTGGCCAGTAATTTGACATGTTATTCCTATCGCCTTTTTTGAAGAGTGCGGTAACTCGTGCAACTTGCATTTTGGAGGAAAAACAGCCTGGCCAAGGCACAAATTAATTATATGTGTTATATATGGCAGAAGGAACATAAGAACATGTTTATTACGTTGAACTTGCATCCCGTCAATATCAAGTGCGGTACTATTTTTCAAATTCAAAACTAGTAATTTCACTTCATTCTCACTTGTCGGATCTATAAAAATGTACTGTCGATAAATGGGACATTTTCAAGATTATTACTCACATCACGTGTTTCTGCGACATTTACAAAACATTCATTAGAAGTGTCGGCCAAGGGCTTTCCCGATATAAACTCGCCGTTAAGATTTATGCTATGTACTGAACCCGAGGACACATTGCAATTTAAGAGAGAATTTAGCCTTTTCCACATTATATCTGAACACCCAGAAACTGAGCTAAACATATTGTTATAATAATCTTGCTTAGCCGTTTTCGGGTCTTTATTTAGGCAATTCCTTTTAACCTTGAATTCTTTAAGCAGTTTAGTATCTCTTGTTTTAAGATAGTGGCTAAATAACATATTTTTTTCTTGTATTCTTTTCCCAAGTTCAGCGTTAATCCAGAGTTTACGAACCTTTCTGTACTGCTTTGCTTTAACCAAAGGAAACGAAGCAGCATAAATTGGCTTTAGAATCTTCAGAAATTCTTCGTACGCCTTGTTTGGCTCTTTTATCTTAAGTACATTCCTCCAAGGAGCCCTTAAATTATTCTCCGAAAACGTTTTCAGAGTTTGTTCGGTTATACGCTGGGTGAAAAACGTGTTCGGTTTGTTTTTATCACATAAATGTTTCCTACAACAAATGTATATTGGCAAATGATCACTCAAATCCACAGTAATAACACCAGCCCTCAGGTTTCCTGTCGGTATATTTGTTATGAACAAATCAATCAAGCACGAAGACATTTGTGTGATTCTCGTAGGAACAGTGATCACATTCAAAAAGAAATGATACAACAAAATATCAAGTTTTTGTACTACAGTTTCCTGTTTGAGCATATTTATGTTCATGTCCCCGCCACACACAACGTCAAGGCGATTTGTATTAGCGAACGCAAAAAACGTGTCCAGGTAATCCAAAAAGGATGCCGTTTCGCCGTTTGGTAGTCTATAAACGGCAAGAACCACATTTTGTAGTTAACCTGATAGAAACTCGAAGTGATTGCAAGACGTGGTGAAATTTGGAATTAGGTCACAGTCAAAGATCTTTTTCACTAGAATACATACACCACCGCCTCGACCGGAATTTCGATTAAGGTAGAATAAATTGTACGAAGGAAGGCGAAACACGCTGGCTTCATCTGTCGACCATGTTTCAGTTAACATTATGACGTCGAATACGTGATTCAGCTGTTCAAAAAAAGTCTCAGATCGTACTGTTTATAATTTACCGATTATACATTCAAGTGAAAACATTTAAACGAGTTGGAATACAAATTTCCTAAACTTCGCGAAAACGCTTGCGGAAGCACGTAAGAATCGTTTCCTACGCTAGCCATGTTGAGCCGATCATTTCCTCTTTCTTTAACTTAGTTTGTTCAGATCAGCAGCATTCGCGGTGCGTATGGCTTTCTCCCCATCAGCTTTGCGCGCTAGAACTTTCCCATTTGAGTGCCATGCATACTTGAAATTCGCTTCTTTAGCCCAGTTCTTTACCTTAAACAACAGCGCACGCGTTCTTTTCGTCAGGTTTTCCGTCAAGAAGAAGTCCGTGTCTAGGCTGCTCAGTTTCTTTTTGTTTTTACACCAAAAGTCTCGGTCCGCTTGCTTCGGAAAACGACAGATAACGACCAGCGTCTTATCTTTTTTTGGCGGAAGCCGATGAATGGCGACCGCATCATTTTCTGCAAGTAGCGGAAGCTGGTGTTTAGCTGCCATTTCATTGATCTCTTCTAGCCAGTTTTCGTCTTCCCACAAGTTTCCCACAACTTGCGCTCCGCAACAAACAAGGACTAAAATACGAGCCGCGAAGAAACGGTCAATGAAACGACATGCACAGTATAGACTCGGGTAATTGAATTCCGCGGCGTTCGCCCTGCGAGCTTTTATCTCTGCGTGTTACTCTTTCCGGAACAATCGAATCAGAACGAGAACACCTACGACCAAAGAACATGCTAGTCTAGTAAAGACAGCGAGAAACACTCATTCTATCAAAAAAGGTAGCGTTTGCGGTCTGAAAATGGAAGGGATGTTAACGAGCACTTCACTTTCAACACAGATGGGACAGCGGGGTGCTGTGCTCTCTCTGTTCGACACGCTGGCAACAAAACTTAAAAGTAAACAAAACAAAAGGCATGGTTTGAGGCAACATCCTGGTTTGATTATGCTGTTTTTAACGCGCCGACAATACGCAGAAAAAAACGAGGGCGCAGTAGTGGTCTCCGGATTAATTTCACCACCTGTGGTTGTTTAACGTGTACCGAAATATCAAATACATGGCTGCTTCCACTTTTTAGGTCCATCAGAAAATTCGCCCCCGCAACAGGGAATCGAACACGGCAGTATATATCAGAGGTGGGAAGTCGATGGGCTTATTTGTGAACACCATATCCCACCCGTCCTTATATTTACTTCCCTCGTAAGTGACGTCAGAGCGGATAACACTCTTGTTTAGTCGATAAGAAGGAGCCTTTCCCAATGCTTGCCGCCATCTCTCCCTCCCTCGATTGGAGGTGAATAGCAAACCAGCTGCCAACCTTGGCCTCAATACGGGTCTCATCGCTCTCCTACCCCAGAGTGCTTTCCCCACCGATTCTTCTCGACCGTCGACCCCGACTCTACGCCAGATGACGAAGCGAAGGGCCGGGCTCCGTGAACCCAGCCTAGTCCGTGTCACCGGCACTCAGTGGTTCCCGCGGCCTTCTCCTATTCCCTACCACCTCGACGCCTCGCTCACCACTCTTTGAACAGCACATCTACTCAGCCCGACACAAATCGGACCCTCGCACCAAAAAAACTTCGAAGGCTCAAGAAAAAAAACTGTCTTAAGGAGGTCCAGGGAATCCAACCAGGGTCCATTTCCACCATAGAACCACCAATCTAACCACTGGGCCCCATCAAAATGTTCGAGTAGTACGAGGTTAGCAGCGGCGCCAAATAACAAGTTGTGCAACCATTTGAAGTGAAAAAGGAACGCTTCCCGTAGTGGGAAAGACACGTGGGGGCATTTCTTTGGTTTCGTAGAGCGGACGTTAGCTTTGAGCTGGGCCACGGGTTCTAGCGTGTGCTAAACGTGGCCCCCTTTTGGAGAGATGTGAAAGACTGCGGAAGAGACAATCTAAGTCTCCCATTCATGCGGAACTTTCAGTGGCAAGTTCTGAAATTCCTGTCAGGTGCAAAATACGGGTCTCCGACGAAGAGAAGCCTTCTCTCAGGGGAAGGCAGGGGGGAAGCCAAAGAAGCCAGCTGTGCTGTTTCTTCTGCCTTGCACCACTGGTGCAAGCTGTGTCAATTTTTAAGGAACAGATATCAGCCTAGCCGCATTTTACCTACTCCCCAATTTTCTCCAACTCAAAATTTATACCCCTCGCGAGTGTGCATGTTTATACCGCCTCTGGGACCGACTTGAGCTGTCGAAGGCATGCGCTCAAACTGGAACAACAATCGCCGCGCTGCCCAACCCACCTTCTTCAATGCTCTCCGTACCACCAGAAACCCTCTTCTGCGAGAATTTCGTTAACTCTTGGGTTAAATCTCTTGTGCAGGCATTATATAGCACTGCGACCTCCTGAGCATCAGAACTCCGTACGATGAAAAATCTTTTTCTTCCAATTCTCTCTTCTGTACACTGGCTCGGCGTCTTCCCTTCCACTGACAACTCCAGATTCCTTGCAAAGTATGCTTGATATTTCATTGATTGATTGATTGATTGATTGATTGATTGATTGATTGATTGATTGATTGATTGATTGATTGATTGATTGATTGATTGATTGATTGACTGATTGATCGATTGTAGGGTTTTAAGCGCCAACGCAACGCAGGCGATGAGGCGCGCCGTGGTAGAGGGCTCCGGATTATTTTGGCAACCAGGGCATCTTTAACGTGCGCCGAAATCTCGTACACACGGGCGTTTTTACTTTTCGCCTCCATCACAAAAGCGGCCGCCACGGCCGGAAATTGAACCCGCGATCTCGTGCTCAGCAGCGCAACGCCTTAGCCACTGAGCCACCGCGGCGTCTTCCCTTCCACGAACAACTCCAGATTCCTTGCAAAGTATGCCGTAACACTCGCGATATAAAGCCGGCTTCATCACTGTGTATACCGCTAATGAAATATAGACCTGTTCTGAGTGCGGCCCATTCCGGCAAACTGCCCTCCGTTAACGCGCTCGCCTTGGCACCTACCAGCACAAACAAATACTCATTTATTCATTCATTCATCAGCCTATGTATACGTCCTTTGCAGGATGGGGGCCTCCCGGTATAGAGGAGGTCTTATCCGTGCGCTACGCAAGAGGGCCCAATGCCGTTCTCGCTAGAATAGGATGCTTGTCGCTCCACATGGAATTCCTATAACGTTCAACAAATCAAGTTTAACCCAATTGGTACCGGCCGCCTTGAGAATACGGAGGTTCAAGGTTTAACAAGTCGCCCGACGCATAAAGCCCGGTGAAATGAATCCGCTTTGAAGCGTATCGCAACTGCGCGTTAAAGGAAAGCTTGGATTTCGACAAAATACTCCAGTTTTCCCGTTTCGAATAACGGAGTCATTGATTGATACAACACCACCTCACTGAAACGAGGCAGGGGATGTTCTTGCGGGTTTCTCTAACTGCAAGGAGTCTCTTTTGAGAGAAGCCTTGAATTTAGCTGGTAACTACAACCCCCGTTTATTAAGTGTACTGCATGTGTGGTTTCGTAACCGCATAAGAATGATGCCGCTCAATGGTTACAAAGTGCTTAATACGATTGCACCATTCGGAACCTTGCTTTTGACGGCGTGGAACCATCCATCGTTTGTCTTACACACCAGGCGGAGAGATTCAAGAATTGAAACATTTCCGTTATTTGACGTTATTTACTCGGTTCCATTACACCGAAACTGTTTATGTCGAAGGTTATGCGTATTTTCGTGTTGCTTTAACAAAAAAACAAGGTCGCACTAATGCACAAGACTTGCTGGTAGCGAACCTGTAGGCAACGTTCACGACCACCACAACGGCATAATCCACGATTGCAGCTCGGCGATTTGCTTCTTTTTCGCAACCGCCACGACATCTACGCCAACGTTGTGGGCATAACAGCGAAGAAGCACATCCAAGAAGCATCACGAACGAACAGAACTTGCGCATTTAAACTAGGCGCCCATTGGCGCAATGTCTAACTTATCACGTTTTCTTTGTCATGTAGGTAGCCGGACTCCTTTTCCCACAGTCGCAGCAGAGTGAGTGAGTAAGCCGTTTGACTCTCGGGTACAAACTCAGGGTGGTATCCGACTGGGTAAGATGACGGACTCTAACTCCGTTGATCTGCCAGACACAGGTTCAAGTTCTGTCGGTACAGGTGATTTCTACTGTTATAGTTGGCTTAGTAAAACGCCTGAACCAACGAATTGCTAAAAAGCTTCGTTAGTAACAAATGCAATATTACCTCAAACAGGTGAAGGATTGCTTTCATCTAGCACAACCAGGATTCCGAACGAAACTTGGTAGGCATGACTGCATCTGGCTAATTAGAAGAATAATGAACCAACAAGCACATCGCCGTGATCTTCCCGACTATGTCCTCATTGTAGACTTCCGCAAGGCCTTCGACAAAGTCGACTAGGCGGCCATACTGAACGCTCTTGCCCACGCACAGAACTGGGTAAGCAGCTTCCTCAAACGTTTCCGGTTCAACTCTGCGGCTCACTACCCGTATGGGCACCAAGTACATACTACAAGAGGGGATTCCCACAGCGATCTGTACGTGGCCCCGTAATTATTAACATATTTATGGCTCAGGTCGCAAGGGAATTGAAGAGGTTAACGTCGACTCAGTTAATACTATTAGGAGCGAACGCTGCGACAATCACCTAAAGCACGACATGCTTACAGAACTACACGCTGCGGGGAACACACCCGAGGATGTTTTACCCGATCTAGGCCTTGAACTAGCCCTTGAGAAAACCGAGCTTCTGGTTGTGGCAAATTCGAAAGCAAACGCGCGCACAGAGGATCGCATTCTGAATATTGACGGAAGGGTCACAGAAGCAGCGAGAGGGTCAGTTCGGCTCCTTGGCCTCAGCCTCCGTAGCAGTGGCGATCCCAAGGCCTGATTATCGCAATTAAGAAAGAAATGGAAACAGATGCGCGCACTTGTTGTTCCTTTGTCGAAAACGTACGGCGGAGCCACTCAACGTGCATGTCTCTCCATGGCTCCAGCTGTCGCCATTGGCACAATGACAGATGGCGCCCCAATGTTGGCTTCAACAAGACAAACCTTAAAACTCTTTGTGCTCAAAATATACCTACTGTGAGAGCAATTATGGGCCTTCCAAAACACACCAGAATTGACGCCCTCGAGCGTGCATTCTCCATCCCTCCAATAGACACTATTCTACAGGGTACGCGATGTGAGGCTGACGCTACACGGAGCCTCACAAGGCAGCGCATTGAACTCATGGCATGGAACGCCCAGAAGCCTCTCCGGGAAGTCCCTGTACCAACTGTGTTGGCACCTTGGATATTCACAGACAACGCCCCAGGGCACATTTCCAGAGCGATGCCACAAAACAAGTGCCTTGCCAGAAAACGGCGAATTCGGCTCCTACAGAACACTAAACTCAAAGGGGAAGTGGACATGTTCACAGATGCAAGCATTACACCGAGTACTGTTGGCACTGCATGGATATACCCAGACCAAAAATCTTTAAATGGCAGCTTTGCACTCAACTTTATTAATGCCACCATTGTGCAAGGTGAGTTGTACGCTATAAATAATGTCCTTTGACATCTATATGTTATGATCTTGGCACCCAGCCCCCTGGATACGTGCTTATCCTCACAGATTCGTCTGAGGCTGTACAAGGCCGTATTCACTCGACGCCAGGCTATGAGGACACGAACGCAGAGAATCTGGTTGCCCACGAGGCAGCGCAGGCGAGCATCGCTCCTCCATCTCCACTAAACTCCTCGTTGTCCACTTCCACGCCCCCGGCGCTTCTCCTGCCTCGACTTAAGAAGTCAAGACAACAGGAATACCGGATGGCCTGATTTACACTGTCTTATTTAGATGTGATTTACACAGTCCTATTTGGTCATGCGTATACTTCCAGAAGCATCGAACACAGCTTCTATCCCATCACACCCGCTTACCTTCTCTGAAATATCAGACAACAGAGACTGCGGAAAAACTATTAAGTGTGAACTAAGTTTGAAATGCGAACTAAGTGTGAAGTGTGAACTGGGTGTTAACTAAGCATGATGTTTTAACCAAGAACTGTAACTGATCATACTCTATATATCCCCTCACCAGCCCAATGCCCACTCCCCTCATTGGCTACGGCCTTCCTGTCAAATAAAGGCTTCAGCTAACTCGTTCGCGCTTCAATCACGTGCGAGGTGCCTTACCTTCGAATCGTTGAGGTAGATGGAGTTACCCACTACTAACAAACGTCTCGAGGCACCACGTGCGTTTGAAGCTCGAGGCATTAGACTGCAAGCGGCTGCTTGTTTGTTTGCTTGTGTTGTTTTATTCCGGTACTGCACAGCATATTTGGGCTCTCTGAAGGCGAGAAAAGTGTTTCACACGCGCAAAGGAGCGCTCTTGTGTCGCTCAACGCCTTATAGGCCGGAGATTCGATGTTTGGTTCCGAGATAGGTACGAGCCAGGCGCTTCCGGTGCGATGCAGAACGGAAACTAAACGCGCCGATAAACCGCGCCCTAAAGATATCGAAGTGCGTCTACTTTGGAAGAAAAGGCGCTTAAATGACCGAGGAGAACCAATAAAGGTGAGCAGTAAAAAACGGCGCAGCTTCCAGTAAGTGGTGCAGGGGGGTAGAAACAGCAAAGCTGGCGGCCCTTTTCGCTTTGAAGGAGAACCGGCTTTTGCACCTCGCGTCGATTTCTGAACTTGCCGCTGAGGCTTCTCCATAAGCAGCAGGACCGGATCGTTCCGTCTGAGGCTTTCATACGCTAGAACCCGCGGCAAAGTCCAAAGGCAACACCTGCGCTACGAGCCCAAATAAGTGCTGGGCGCCCGGACTGAACACAGATGCCGGTTCATACCGCGAAGGAGTCAGGTTAGATTCTGCCCACGGGAAGCGTTTTTTTTTTAAATGGCTGCGCACTTTATTATTCCCCGCCGTTGCTAAAACCGCAGCCCTCGGCCTTTTGGACGGGCAGTGGTTACGTTGCCGGTTTCACGGCGCAAAGGCCCCGTGTCCGATACCCGGCCCCTCCTTAACCACGTTTTTTTCGTTTGCCGCAAGATTGACTTCTCGCCACCCTACCTCACACTCGAGGAGTGTTCGTGCCACGGACGGATAATGATCTGCCTAAGCAGCTCCCCGTAAAAGAAATTACGAGTCTCGCAAAAATCTCAGCCCTACTGCGTCTCTAACCCAGGATACTCCCAGCGAAACCCGTCATTCTTACCCAACGCTACTGATATCGAATGGCGGGGTTCTTTAGATGTTGATAAAAGAGAGTTCTTGAAGAGAACCAGTAGGTGTCGCTGCGTGCGTACAGCAGGTGATGAACTTCTGCCCACAGGGTAACGTAATCTCATTCCGGAGTATATGCCCTTTTCACACACTATTGCGTGGTAGGCATCACGAACGCTAAATCACAACTTTTATAAATCCTTCCACAAGCTTCCGCGTAATCACCGTTCCCGAATTGAAATACGCTGGCGCCGCCATTTTGGGTCGGTCGCTCGTCGCCCAAGCAAGTCATTGTATCAAAACCGCGCTACAATTATCGCCGCAACGCGGTTAACTAGAGAAGTTTGAATCATCTTATCTGTTTCGCGTTGCTTGGCCGCGTGGGAAACGAAAAGAACAACTCGTTGAGCACGTTGGCCAATTGCAACGGCACGGGACCGTTCCAAGGGTGTCTCCACCCTGTACAGCAGCATTGATATCGAGTTGCTCACGCGTTTGTTTACGTCAAACCTAGATGGCGCCCCCACACTGTGGCATGCCGTTTTGTGCCTTTGGTTTGTTTTTGACCTTCTTTAACCTTCTTTAACCTGACTTGTTTTTGTTCTTGGAGAAACTCGTTGCCTGAAACATAGTGCTCGCTCGACAAATATGGTCATGTAAGACACCGTAGCGTCAATCAATCAATCGGACAGTATCGTCTGAGACAACCCCAAAGCTCCGCAGTTCTGTTCAGCTAAACAAGCATAGTGCGCGCAGTACCAATAACAGCAGTACGAAACGGTACTTCTATGTTGACATGTGCTTTCGTAACTTAGTTACCACCATCCTTACGGCTTTAAAAAGAATGTGCCCTAAATTTAAGCGCAAATAGCTTGTTCAGCAAGCTTATCAATTCTGCTTAATTTGCGTTTGCTTTTGCCGCCCTCCGCCAATCGCAGAGCTATCTTATGTGACATCATAGGTTCTGTTGCGGGAAATGAGCTAGTGGGTCGCATGGCCATTCCCTTTTTTCCTAATTATGTAGCTTATTTGAGCGAATTTTACGTTAGAAGTGGTGTCAGTATGATTCTAACGAGGCAATCTTTTTAATGAACCAAACTTCTGTTTTCTCTTCATGGCTCCTTTAACCGCCTCCGCTGCTGTGGGCGGTGCACACTTCCCTGGCGCGAATGGCCATCCGTTATAAGCCCGAGGCTCTGAATGAGGAGCACAAAAAAGAGACTGAAGTATCCGTTAAACGGAGTCCGGGACTTGTATAGCCACAACCCGCAGCCAGCTTCTTCTCGATGTCCCGAAGACTAACACCGCGGGGAGCGATAAATGTTTATCACTTTGAAATTAGGGATTGCGACAGTTAGCGGAATTCGCGGTGATTAAGTTGACCCGAAAAAATCAGCAGTTATCCCGAGCATGGAAATGACCAGTGAAAAACTGCTACATCAGAAAACAAGACTACGGCGAGCTACGTACCCTTGACTTCAGGGAGAATTGTCGCCCCTGGGAAGTGTCTGCTGGCTGTGGCCAAGGTTAGAACAGGCGCGGTGGGCTGACAAAGGCACAGAACTGGAGATACTGGTTCGGGGCGACAATGGCGCTCGTTCCACTCACTGCTATTGGCTGGCTGGTGGGTGCGAAAAACTCAACATACCCACACAACTGATTGGCCAAGGGGTCGACAACAAAAAAAGCTGAGAACTATTTTTAGGAAGCGATCCACGAGCAGGATTTTAATGTGGGCCCAATGAGAAAAATGTGACAGGACACGTGGCCACGAAGTAGAGGCCTAGTAGCATGACCAGTTAACTTCTGAAATCACCCAGTGTGTGGCGGGAGGGCATCCTTGACACGAAAATCGTCGGTTAGAAGTCTAGATGGAGATTATGACAGCTATTTGAGAGATAGCAAACACTCTTTATTAGAGGGAAGCAGTGTCTCCCAGCATATCGTCGTATGCATGCTACTCTCCGGGGATAAACAGCAGAGCGTAAGGCCACAGTAGGAAGTATACGACGGAAAAGAGAAATAAAAAGAAGCAGTTAAAGCAGTAAAAAAGTTAAAAGGGGGCGGGGGGTATCCGTGTTTAAGACCGTTAGTGCGACACGTGAAACGGCTATAGATGGTATTGCAGTGTCAGGATAGGGTGTGACCTTGACTCCTAGAGGGAGGACACGCTTCGGTGTGTAAGCGTAACGTTGAATAAAAGAGGACTTGAGACGGCTCCTTGAGGCAAACCTTTCAGGATGAGGAATCGTATGCTGACTCTATATCAAAAATACCACCATCAGTGTGTGTTTTGTGCAGTTCTTCCAGTAAAGGGAGCAGAGCGACTATCAGTTTATCCATAAGCCATTCGTCTAAAATGGGTAAAGGTTTCTGCTTTCATCGCACTTGGTCATTCTCCGAAATATCATTTTTTCCATGATTTTCCCAATGCAACTTAGTAAGGCAATCAGGCAGAATGAGTCGAATCTTGTCGGTTGCTTCCAAGGTTTGAAATTGCAGTGCTCTTGGCTATTTTCCATTCTGCAGGAACATTAACACAAAGGTACATTGAGTTGTAGTATTCCACGTAGAGGCCCGTGATGACAAGGATGGGAAATCGCTTCGTGTGGTATGTCGTCACAACCTGTACGAGAAGGTTTCTTGATACTTGAGATGGCCGTATCAAGTTCTTGCATAGAAAACGGAAACACCATTGCGACTAGAGAATTTGATCGCACTGCGTCAAGGACACATTGAGAGCATATTTCAGGCATGGATGCTGTAGACATGAGCTGACAATACTGCTCAGTGGCTTCTTTTTGCAATATGCCTTCGTGCAACGAGAGCGTCTTGAAAGGATACAGCTGCTAGTTGTCGTTCCGATACCTTTTATAATGCACCATATCTCTCTTGACCTGCTGCTGAACTTCCTGCAAACTTTGGCCTTGCTTACATTGGGCTGCTACCGCAGCTTTTTTCATAGCCTCTTCCTGCACACGATGGTCATGACTTGTGGTTATTAGTGGTTGGTGTGAGGAGGAGGACGAATAAACATTTTATGCGAACCTTAGGTGCTGTTGTCTGGGCACGCGCCTGGTGGGGGGTTTCCCCTAGACCGTATGCCTGAGCTGGCCACCCGGGCCCTCTCAAACAGGCTACGCTGGGAGGAGAGGTCGGCGCTAGTCAGCTGTGCCACCCACTGCTCGTATGTATGAATTTAAAAGAAAGGCCGGTGCATTCGCCATAATGTTGAGCTCGGCAGTGAGCCCACCTACTTACCACGGAGTGCGTACAAGGGGGAGTAGAGGGTAGAGCGCGAAAAAAAAAGAGAGTAGAGATGGTAATAAAGGCTAGAGGGGAGTGCAAAGGACATAGCGAACGAAAGATAAAACACAAAATCCCAACTATGTCCACTAACGTGAAACCTGGCGTTTCCCACCGCAAAATCACTGTCACGTGAACGGATGGTGGGGTGGTCTTTACCAGCTCGGAGCAATAGACACAGGGAAGTCTTTGACGTGTTTAACAACATACATTTAATGCACACACAAAAAACCCTGAGGCAAAGCACTTAATATTTAAACTACATACAAACGATAACCACTCAAACCTCTACAATCCCAAAATACAACTCACATACAAACCCCTAACTTAACAGCTCATTATACAATTCAAATAAAAACTCAAAAGTCTCTACAATAACGTCCTACACTACGTACACTCTAAATACACTCCTTAACCAAGTTCTAGTTAATTTCTCTCGTACCAGAACTCCCTAGTTGTGTCCTTTACAACTGCGTCCCTACTGTACTGCCCTACCCCGCTGTCGTCGGCGCTGACGTGTCGCACCCGTTGCGTGGCCGCGACTTGGTGGTAGCCGTCCTCGTCTCGCTTCGGTGCCGGCGTTCGATGTGCGCGGTCAATACCTGGACGGCGTGGGCTCCGCGCGTCCTCACTTCTTTCCTCTGTGGCTACCCCATGGTAGCCTCTCTCGCTGGAGGTCCTTGATGCCGGCGTTCGACGCGCGCGGTCATCCCTTCGGCGGCGTGCTTCCTCGGTGGCTACCCCCTAGTAGCCGCTGCCGCTGGAGGTTCCAGGTTCCAGGTAGGCTCGGCCCGAACGTCGCCTTTCGGGGCCGTCGAGACGAACGTCGACCGAGCGTGGACGTTGGCCGCTGGTGCCCGACCGATGCCGCTGGGGCCACGAAGACACAGGTTGGTGGTGCACCTAGGATGGCGGTGCCGATGCGAAGTCGGCCCGCTGACGCCCAGGCTCGGATGGCCTGGTCGATGGCCTGGCCGCGTCCCCCTGGCTCGCTCCGTGTAGCTCACGTGCTGCGGCCGCCTCCTGGTTGTCTTGCCTGCCCTTGTCTTGCCTCCCCCTTCTCTTTGTGCGCCCCGCTTTTATATCTTCTGGGCTCTCTCGTGGCGCACTCCCATTGGCTTCTTGCTTCTTCCCTGTCCTTATATGGTCAATACGCAACTTGTCCCATGCGCGGCCTTCCCTGATTGGCCGACCAGTGCGCTGCCACCTTTGCCCATGATTCCTCGGTGCGTCGGCGCTGGCTCTTGCTGATTGGCGAGCTCCTGGCGCGCACTTCAATGGCCGTTCCTTTGTCCGTTTTCCTCGTTTTCCGGGGTTTTCATGCATCCCCCCTCGGGGGGGCGCCCTGACACATGACAATCACTGCCGAAGGTAAAGCTTCCATCGCAGAAAAGAGCGTTTCTGTAGCCAACGCGCGCCGTAGCCTCCCTCTTGTCACATGGCGAGCACTGATTGGGCGCCGACGGGAGGAGCAATCGCGCGCTTGCTAAGGTGGTGGCGCCCTCTCTTGCGTTGTAACAGATTTAATCAAATGAGAGACAGACTTACCATAAGTTGTCTTCGAGTTACCACCGCAGCATGCTGAAGTATGGTTTACAGGAGAAACCCTGGCGTTTGAAACCAATTTCGAGACGGAATTTAGCGAAGTTCCGTCATTACTGGAATTAAATCCTGATCATTGTTGTATTTTTATTAAGTTAAAACTATGTTCCTTTCTTTTTACGGCTTTTACTCATTATACACTTGTCTTTATACCATAGTTTGCCAACTTTCTTTCCCATGATGAAAGGAGACGCCGAAAGCCCGAGCCCCAAATGTGTGTCATGCCTAAAAATGGGGGCTAACTTAGGCGGACACGCTAGTGAGTTTCCGCACGTCCGTCAGCAGCACATCAGTCCGGGCTACAGTCACGGCGTGAGGTCATTCGCTTCGAGATAATGGAGGTGCTGGCTGAAGACTTAACGTTGGGGGGGGGGGGGCGCGGAGGGGAGGGCAGGCTTGATTTGGAATATTAAATCCAATATGCCAATATGCCAGCCAGACAATGCATTGACGCTAAGGCGCTATGTAAAGTCATGCCCTTGGTGCTGCTTGGTTGGAGCAACAAGAGAGAAGGTGCTCCAGTAGCTCTCGTGGTGGACAGTCGCCCCATATGGTGGTGTCATTGCAACCGTGCCGGTGGAGGAGCTGCCAGAAGTCGAGAGGCACTCGATCCAGAAAGTGGAGGATCCCAGCTCTAGGCTTCTTGGGGAAAACTTCCATCTGTGGATAATATTGCAATCAGTTAAAGAGGGGGGGGGGGGGGTAGACAGTACAAGGGCTTTAAAAGGTTGCAAGGGCGCTTACTTGGGGGGTGTGAGTGCGCAGTAACCTGATAATGTGAGGGCTGACACTCATGAAATGGTGCGGATCAGCCATGGTAGCATAAACTCGTGAGGGTATTTAGTCAATGACTTATGCGCCCGGCATCATCTGGGTGCTTCACGAGAATTGCTGTCGTTGACGATGCGTTTTTGATGAACACAGGCAGATCAAGATATTTCTGGAAGGAACGCGGGGAGAACTCAGTTTGCTACTCACCCGAAAGAAAACAATTCCTGGGAGAGCGTTCGCCAATACGCTTCAGGGATTACAGGATACGCCGTGATTATTCATTCATTCATACATTTATTCACTGTATTGAGTAAAAAGTAACAAATAAATACGTATAACACTGTGCGGACTTATAGCCAATGTCTTGTCGCGGATCTGAGGAGACATATGCACACAGCTGTCATTTTTGACAGACTGCTAACATAATGCGTGACAAAATATTAGTGCAATATAACGTCAAACAGTACAGCATTATGATGTGGTACACATGCAAGAGAATATTATGGCACACTCGCAACAAGTTCACAGAAACAGAAAATGTTGCTTAGGCACCAGCTCACATATATATCAAGTTTTAGACGATTGGGAAAGCCAGAATCTGTGGCTTTTCCAAGCGTTTAGCCACTGTCGTGGATACACGGAGGGGTACATTTTTGTCCAAGTTTGGACATCCATGAATTTCTCTCCAAATCCGAACTGCTTCGACCGTGCCGGAATAGCGAAATTGGGTAGACGTCATACCACGGAAAATGTTTGATTTTAATTTATTCCACTTACAGCCATTAACATCGTCACGGTAAGTTGGCTTTCCAGCAGTGCGTTTAGGGCGGATTACAGGTGACATCATGGAGACACTGAAAGCTCCACCTTAAAAAATCACGAAGTTATACCCTAGACTACACAGTCAGAACGATGCCACTCTTTTAACAGTTGTATAAAATAAAAGTCGGAGTGTTGGAAGCAAGGCCTCAGATGGCGCTGGGTGCGTGTCGGATATGCCGAGCCTGCCCCCACAAGGAAACAGAACCGGATTCGTCTCACAGCCCGCCCACCACATCCACTGCGGCATCCTCCCCAACACCGCGTAAAGATTGTAGACAAAGGGACGAGCCACCGAGATTCCTCTCGATGATTCCTTTAATCCTATGAACTCCTGATGATGATAGTGGTGCGCGAGGGAAACAGCGCTACTCCTTTTACATCCTTCCCCGTGCAACAATGAAAGAGCATAGTCCGTGTCCAAAATATTGCTTAGTCCCAGGTGAGTTTCTTTTTAGTCTATGTAAGCCAAAAAAGTTCCACACCTCGCGCCTTTCATTTCCACCGGTGGTACCGATGTCTTGCCGTTGGTGGACCCGGGAACCGGGCCACTGCGGACCCTAGATGCAGCCTTGTAAGGAAACTAGTTGAGCTCTATTTTCTGTCTTGATTGCACGTATTACTAGCTGTGTCCGCCGCATGTATTTTCTTGGTGGCAGCCAGATGCACGTTGAACATATTGGAAGCAGGCTTTCTTCTCCAGGAGATTATACGTGTTGAATTCCTGGGGGCTAATACAGCTCTGTTCCTTGACACGGGCGCACTGTACGCTCTTTACCTGAAAACTGCCGGTGCTCACGGATATTCGTCCCTTCCGCAAACTTTAGTTCGCGGTGCCGAATTCTGGGTAATTGTGGTAAACTATGACCCAACCCAGCTTTCAGCTCCTCTGTCTCCGGACGTTTGCCTTTCGCAGTTATCAATTTGCTTCGCTTACACCGCTTATTTTCGTGGACCATACATGTTCACTCTGGAGGACAAAGTAGGTCGCGCCTTAACAAACATTTCTTTCTGCCTTCGACCGGCGAATCGTTCGAAATCAACTTGGGTTTTCTACTCTTGCATATTTTTTCTCTTGTCACTTGAGGGGATTGAAGTCTGCAATGCTCCCTGGGCGTCACATGTGATGGAAGGTCGTCTATGGTCGAAGAGTTGCTTATGGCATTCACTTCAGCTTCTCTAACCGTCACAGGAATCATTGGCCCTTGATCCGATACTTTACTGTCAGCGGTAACCTCGATGGATTTATTGCCCACAGGCTGGCTCCCACAAGTGCAAGAAATGCGGCAAGCTCCTCGATGAACCCGACCAGCAGCATGAGTGCCACATGAACTGTGTCAACTGTCACGGTGAGCATCCAGCCGATTACGAAGATTGCCCCGCCAGGAGAGAAGCAGATGCTGAAACAACAAAGGCTGCTTACCTCAAGAGAATCAAGCTTAGGAAGAACCAGCAAGAACAAGTAACACAAAATCACGTTCGAGTACAGGACCCCAAGACCCGCGAGCACCAACCAAAAAGCCAGCCGCTGCAAAGGAACCATGCGAGCCGAGTCAGTCGGCCGAACCAACGAGACGCGAGGCAAGGAAGGAGCAACAGCTGCAACTCAACTCCAGGAACCCGACGGGCTCGGAGCCTCAGCGCCGGACGGCGAAACACAGAGGTGAGTCGGCCAGCCTTCCTCCCCTTCACCCCCACTCGTCACACAGACAAGCACACACACCGAAACGAACACAAGCCGATATGGCAGTCCCAGTCCTACAAGCAGGCACTTGTGCGGAAAAAAAACGATTCCGTCAATAGCAGAGTCGTTGGCAATAAAAGAACAAGCGCTCACGCCAATGGAGACCACTGAAATGCCGGCAGCCCCAAATTCGGCTGCATTTCCTACCCTAGAAGAGACCGCAGAGCCCTTAGCAAATAGTGCACAGGCGCCTATGCAGATCGCAGAGACGTCGACGCCACTTATCGCAAGCGCCGCGCCTCAGCCTCAACAAGCGGCGGAACCCTACGCAAAACGATCCCGTAGTGAGGTCTGCACAATGGAAGACCGCCTCGCGCAGCTAACCAAGCAACTCCTGGAATTTCAACAATCCCTCGCAACCCAAGAACAAGCCAGAAATGACCGCCTAACCAAGCTAGAGCAACTCACCATCACGATGGGAGAAACTTTGGGCAAATTGCAACAAACGCTCGAAGCCATGCAGGTTCGCATAGCCAGACTCAAGACTAACTCCACGCTCGAAAGCTCAACGATAAGCCGCTTCACATCAAAACAACGCCTACACCCTTACAGTCCCAACGCAAAAAACGCTAGCAGCAATGGGGACAACAACTAACCATAGTACGCGCACGCCAACCAACCCAACAAACCAGGAAGTACTGATTTGGCAATGGAACTGCAGGAGTTTCAGGAGCAAGAGAGGCCTCCTTACAAGATACATAGAAGCAATGCAACGAAAACCAGACATAATATTATTGCAGGAGACAATGGGTTCACCAAAGATAGCAGGGTATAATACATACGAGCCGCAAGCAACCCAAGGGAAAGTAGCGAGCGTTGCAACCCTGGTCAGCAAAGCCCTAACTGCGCAGGAAATTACCGAATACGATGACCAGCACTTCAGTGCCATTACAATCAAAGTACTTCCGCAGCCAATGCGCACGGGCAAAAAGGGGTGTGAACTGTACGTAGCGAATGTGTACAGCCCACCGAGAGCCTACAACGCGGACTTCAAACAACTTTTTGTAGACACTACGCATAAGGGTGCCGTCAGCATTATAGCTGGGGATTTTAATGCGCAACACCCCGCATGGGGGTACAAGAAAACTACCGCCAAGGGAAGGAAACTGGAAACGCTGATCTGCAACTCCGGGTATACGATCCTCAACAACGCCAACGAATTCACCAGGGAAGGCAACTCAGTCGAACGAGATACCAATCCAGACTTGACGCTGTACAAGGGAGCCTACAAGTGTAGCTGGACGAACACACGGGAAACACTAACGAGTGATCACTTCATTATAGGGACCCACTTAAGTAGTCGAGGACTCAAGAAAGAGAGAAAGTCCATCCGTCTCACAAATTGGCACAAATTTCGGCACAGCGAGGATCAAGAAACACCCCTTCAGGATCTCGATCAGTGGGTAGGGCAACTGCAAGTGCGAATGGACAAAACTTCCACAGAAGTCCAAGCCAACGAACAGTACCCCGATGTAGACGCCCATCTTCTACATATATGGGAAGTGCGGCATGGACTTGTTAAAGAGGTGGAAAAAACAAAAACATAATAAAAGACTCAAGCTCAGGATTGCCCGTATCTCCAAAGAAGCGCAGGATTATGCAGAGGCGCTTACACGTACCAACTGGCATAACCTGTGCGAGAAGCTCAACGGCAACCTCAGCGCCAAACGTACGTGGTCACTTTTACGCAGCCTCATACAGCCAAACCAGTCCACGACAGACAAAGCTAAGGACATAACTCGCCTGCTACACAGACAAAACAAAGATCCGGGGCAGACACTGGAGGAACTATCCAGCATATACCTACCTCCCAAAGATGACCCGGAATATCGAGACTATGCAGGAGACGCAAACGATCTTCAATACTTGAATGGTCCTATTACCATAGAGGAAATACAGGCTGCCCTGGAGTTCACGAAACGCAACACGACACCGGGACCGGGCGGAATACAGTACAAGCTCATCAAAAATCTCTCGGATGAGGACTATGCCCGCCTTGCAGCCTTCATGAATCAAGCCTGGGAACAAGGCGAGATCCCGATAGCATGGAAGACGGCTCGGGTCATACTAATACGTAAACCAGGAAAAAAACTCGATCTCCACGATCTCCACAACTCGCCCATATCATTAACGTCCTGTTTGGGCAAGCTGATGGAAGAGGTAATATTAATCAGGCTCTCCAAGTACCTCGAGGACACGAACGCTCTTCCGCACACGCTCATTGGCTACAGAGAGAGGATCTCGGCACAGGACTGCCTTCTCCAACTCAAGGAAGATATATTAGACGACCCCAGCACTGCTCAAATCCGAGCGGTCCTCGCCTTAGACCTCTCGAAGGCATTTGATAATGTCTCGCATGACCTAATACTGGCCAACTTGCAAGAAACAAACTGCGGCTCAAAAATTTACAACTATGTGCGAAGCTTTCTGCGTGACCGGATGACAACACTCACGTTGGGACCAATCGAGTCCCGTGCAAAGGAAGCCTCCAATCGTGGCACACCTCAGGGTTCCATACTATCACCCCTCCTTTTTAATATCGCGAAGAAGAACCTACCAGCGCAACTTAACCGCATCGGTGATATCAAGCATGAAATATATGCCGATGATATCACCATATGGACAACAAAAGCCTCCCCAGCACAAGTCGAAGAAGCACTTCAACAATAGGCCGAAGAGGTCGAGCGCTACGCCAGTAGCGGTGGCCTCGCCTGTTCTGCTGAAAAATCAGAGCTTCTCGTTGTAACTAAGCACAATAGCAAGCAACAACAAGTCCAACTGAAGGTGATACTGCAAGGCAGAGCCATACCCCAGCGTTCGCACATCAAAGTACTCGGATTGACACTACAAAGCAACGGAAAAGCCAACCATACGGTCCGGAAACTCTTAGATCAGGGAAATCAGGTGATACACATGCTCCGAAGAATTACGAACAGGCACCGGGGTCTTCGGGAAGCTGATGTCCTTCGCCTTAACGCAGCTCTCATCACTTCCAGGATACTTTATCATTGCCATACCAAAATCTCAACAAATCTGAACTCAAAAGCATAGAGGTGCTTTTAAGAAAGGCCCATAAGATCGCACTCGGGGTGCCCACGTATACCTCAACAAAGGCACTGGAAGACACCGGCACAACAAATTCTTTGGAGGAACTGCTTAACGCGCACAAAATCAATCAGCTACAACGACTGCGAAGCACGGCACAGGGCATAAGCATCCTTCACAACCTAGGATACGACACCAGCCAATATGAGGGAAGCACGTACGGACAACTGGAGCCTTACATACGGGGGAAAATCTGCACTGCTCCTCTACCCCGCAATATGCATCCGGAGAGGAACAGGGAAAGACGAACCCTTCGTGTTAAGGCCATCCTGAAGCAGATCAACAAGACCGAGCCACAACCCGAACTCTACTACACTGACGCCAGCCTCCTAGATGGGACGGGTGTCACCGTTGTCGTAGACGGAAGTCATACCCTCATCACAGCAGCCACAGAACTTGACCTCAATGCAACCGTCGATGTGGAGACTAGGGCAATCGCGCGTGCTATAGAGCACTCTTGCCGTTCTGTGCCAGACACCGGTACAGTGTACATCTACACCGACTCTCAATCTGCATGCCGGCAACTTATCTGCAACCGAATGCACAGAAATACCGCTCACATACTGAACAAGGTACTCGCTTCAAGTCAAAAGTACTACAAGGTAATCTGGGTACCTGGGCACGAAGGCATGCCAGGAAATGAGAGCGCACACGCACTTGCCCGAGCGTTAAACCACCGGGCGCCTGAGCATGCACTTCCACATTCAAGTGAACGTAGGGCGCAACCAGGACCTCAAGAACCAGTTGACACCAGGGATCTGCTACGGACAGCCCGTCAAAACAGACAAAAGTACCCAACACCACACAAAACACTCACTCGTCGGGAATCCGCTGTACTAACGCAAATTCAGACAAACACGCTACCTACTGTACACCTAACACACCGATTTCAACGATTACCGGGTACCCCCAAGTGTCCTAACTGCGGGGACTACCCTAGCATCTATCACACTCTCTGGACATGCACACAGAACCCTAACTTTTCCCCCATACCCAATCCTACCCCCACTTCATGGGAAAGAAGGCTGGCCGACTCTAGCGCGGAAGTGCAAAGAACACTCATTGAACGCGCAAAGAAGGCCCTGTCGGCTATCCCGGGAGCTCCGAACTAGGGGATCCTTGCAAAAATAAAGTTTTCTTCTTCTTCTTCTGTTCGACACCAAATGACAGGTTTCCAGTGTCGTTGCACCTTGCAAATTAATGTTTGTTTTTGTCGTAACTTGTCGCTTGCAATTCACTGCTTCATTACTTTGATTCGTCTCTGAAGTATTCCTATTTTCAAAGTATTCTTCCGTATTTCGTCGGTGCTCCTTCAGTAATGCGTAGCTTCGACCTCTGTAGGAAGCAATTAGGTTTTGTCGGGCTCTCTGTGATTCGACAATTTTAAACTCAGCCTTGGCCTTTGCCACACAAACTAATTCTTCAAACATGAGCGCATCTTCAACCTCGGCTTCCAATTCATCAATTTCTATGGTGTCTTGAACTTCTCTGTTGATCACTTCCAGTGCGTCACGATATTCAATCAAATTACGAAGAATTTCTTTCAACTCCACTATTGGTGGTCTTCGGATTGGCAGGAGGTCTTCAACCTTGCCGATGATGGACGTGATCGACTGTCGGACGATGCGCCACCTTTCGAGTAGGGCCTCTATATTCCGGTCGAACGTCGAGAATCTCGTAGCGGATGGCGACCGGGCTCAGAGGGAAGAAGTCGGCGTCGTCTCCACGGTAGTATCGGCCCCGCATTGGAACATCGTGTCTTCAATCGTGCAGATATCTCCTAAGCCTTCGCTTGTCCCATCTTCTTTTTCTTAGGCTGCTCCGATATTTCTCGAATCGGCGTATTACATCTGCGGCGTCATTCGTGCTCCAAAAAGGTGAGAGGGTGGCCGAAAAGAAGCAAAATCTCGCTCAGTGTGGCTCATGTCTCGAGGTCCCTAGTCCCGGGTTTCACGGCACCAAAAATATGTAGACAAAGGCACGAGTCGCCGAGACCCCTCCCGATAATTCCTTTAGTTCTGTGAACTCCTGGTGATAATATTGGTGCGCGAGAGAAACAGCGCTACTTCTTTTAGAACAAGGATCATGTGGGCTCCAGCCAAAACCGACTTTCCCAGCAATAAAGCTGCCCACCAGCATGCCCGAGATCTCACACCCAAGGCTACCCAAGGATTTGGCATGCAGTTGCCTGTCTGTTTACTCTTGCCCTCCAAAGACATCACGCAGCAATAACGCCTGAAGGGAACAATATATCGCCCTCCACCCGATAACCCCACAAATAAATAATACGGCCACTTTTGAAGCACCCAAACGAAGCCCTTTCCCCACCTAAATAAAGCCCACATACTCTATCCCACCTTGTACTATAGTAGCGACCTGTACTCCCTGCAATGTCATGGCTGTGAGGCTCCGGGCTCTCTCTACCACATTGTGGGGAAGTGATACGAAACCTAGCCTACCCCCCGGCCTTTCCCCTCTTCTTAGCCCTGTGAGAGACTACTTTCCAGGTCGGGCACTGACGATCAGCTTTGGCTTGTGAACAAAGCCCAAGAAACCGGATGGCATCAAGGGGTCCTGGAATAATGACTCTTTCCCAAGGCTCACTGCTCCATAGGGTCATTTATTCCTCCCCCTCCATATCGCCCCGGGAAAATGTTCGAAAATATCTCCCTGATGTCACCTTTTTTACAGCCCCAGAAGTGCTTAAGTGTCTTAAGGTTTAAGTGCGGAGCGTTTTAGAATGCCGCGATGTCGTCCATCCAGTATCATTGGCACCACGTAAGCGAAACGACGCATTCCCACTCATGAGGATTGACCAAGAGGAATTTCTGAGATATAAAATCAATTAGGTAAGATAAAATCTGAGCGCCCAAACAAGGACTTACATTAGGTTAGGAGAGAGAAGAAGGAGGAGGAATGACCAAACAAAAAGAAAGTGAACTTTATTCGACTAGTCCTAACACGGCAGACTTGGTATTTCTGCATGGAATAATTGTATGGCATGACACACATTTATTTGGCAGCGGCCCATTTGCTTTGTGGCCTTGGAAACCAAAAGTACTGAAAGAGACAATGGCAGTCCTGGGCGTCGCAGCCGACTCTTCAGCTGTCTTTTCCGATTACTGTTATTGCTCCTCGCCTGGTGGCGCATACCGACGTGGCGCAATGCCCAGCAATCGGGCAATTTGAGCGCCGTTACTGCGCTCGAGGTAATAACACCGATACATGAAAGCAAAACACACGAAAATATTTGAACACCAAAGAAGAAACGCAACAAAAAAGGCAAAAGCAGAAGAGCAAGCAGAAGAAGAAAACACAAATAAATAGACGATGAACACAAGGTACTTTCAACTACAATACATTGCAAGCTCTAGCGAATTACTGCTTCGCTTTTTAAACAGGTTTCACGTTGCGTGAAAAAACATCCATTATTTAAGCCCATTGAGCATAACGTTTGCAGATTTCACCACGAGCGGGGTCGTACTTTCACAGTTTGGCGACATAGTTTCGGAGACGATGTTTGTTTCTGCTTTTGGAGTGTGGCACTGCAAAGTTCTGCTTAAAACACGCCTGGCTGGCATGGGCGCGGCTTGGTTCAAAACCAAGCACTGCTCTGTCGTCAACTCACAACAGCACGACGCCATACAAAGACGAGTTCCGGTTTCCCACGCCTCGCCGATTTCTTCACTCTTCCTTCGACCATCTACTCTGCTGAAGGCATGAAGTGCCCTGCATCCTAACCCATTCTGACCACACTGTTTCCCTTCGCTCTGCCGGTTCGGCAAGGTCCTCGAGACACTCCATCGCATTGAAGGAAGCTTCGCCCAAGTTGAGCTTTGGGAGAGAGACTTGTCCAGCAGCACCATCGACGATCAGCATCCGCTCGCCGACAGCACTGTTGATGCGGTCTATGCTCAAGGCGTTCTGAAGTGAGAAAGCCACCCCGATCACCGCAGCGTGTTATAAATAAAACGTTTTTTTCAATATCTGTTCAGGCAGCGCACTCTTTCTCAGCCACACGAGTATTTCTTCAGATAACAGGCCCCCGCTGCAATGTTCACTCCCGTGGTAATGATCCATTGATGCATGCCTTTTGTTATACGCTGAGCAAATTATACTGGATCTGCTCGGACTACAAAATTGCACATAATAGCTTCATAAACAGTGCTCAGAGGTTGATGATGATAGGCACGATTTACATCCGCAGGTCCTGGCGCATTGTAATCCTCGGCGCAATTTTTGTCTTCAAAGTGCGATCATGATCGAGGCTTTAACACGCCAATGTGAAAAATCGCCGGACTCTTCAATGCCATCGCTGATTAAACGAGGCCTATCACGGCACACTCCCCCTCAAGAGGGGCGTCGTATTATAGAGTACAGAAGCAGTCACCTAATGTCTTCGATAGCATTCTGGTAAGAACTGCGTTAAACACCCGATGACCCTATTGTGTAGGGTCCAATATTTCTGTTTTAAAAAAGCTACGGACATCACTTCCAATTTATTGTCTAATTACCCCTTGAAATGAAACTAAAAAACACGCAAGCTATGTACGGACTTCTCTCTGGTTATTAGCATGCATTTCTTGCAAGAATATTGCGTTCACTATTGCCGTTTTTGTCCTATCAGTGGTCCCGCACAATTTTACGGCACCCTTCGCGAGCCTATCTATGCACCAAGAAGAACATTTTACAAAAACCTCCCTTTGGAATTTGCATACCTTGCACGTGAACAAAAGAAAGCAGTGGCTTTTATTATGAAATAGGTCGTGATACACATTCTAAAAACTTCTGTCGCTGTAGCGCAAAGCACTACGACATTCCTAGAATTGTACCCAATCCTGCCGCAAAGGTCGCGAGCTGTTTTGTTTTCCCTGCATCGGAAGCTAACGAAGGCTCTTGACTTCAACGTAATAGTCAGACAACTATTTTATAGGTTAAGCTCTACAGCGAAGCCGGAAGTAAGATGTAGTCCAATCCATTTAGGCAGCTTTATTGAGGGTGACTGAGCCTTCATTTCAATAGTTACTTTGGCCAGGTCAAGCCGATTTCAGAACGGAAGATTCATCCCGCACCAAAGGCTCCAGGCATGCGAGGTGGTGAGACAAGAAGATTGCAGGTCAAAGCGGGAATAAGGAGAACTGTATTTTCCCCTTAGGCGAATAGCGATAATAAATTCCATGAAATCATTTACTTCATTTTCAATATCGGCCACGCCGACTACAGCCCGCAGTCAGCCTTTGTGCCTGAGGGTGTGCCGTATCTGCAACCGAAAGCCTCCGCGAACTCAGGCATGCTGAGCATAGGTACGACGCAGCGGTGCCAGGATGGGAACTTGTCGTCGTATCGTGAAGAGCATGTGCTGAGACAGCGGGCTACGAAGAAGAGCTGTTCGTTGGTAAGGTTCACACGGGGGAGAGACCGGAACTTCACGTCAGAGTCCTTGTGTCGGAATGCCTCGTACGTGATCCTCGCGGACATATAGGCGACCAGGGCTGATTCAGGGTCTTTCGAGACCCAGGATCCATAATCTCGCTGGCCAGTCACATCCAAATACTGCGATAGAAAGCAAGTGTGAGGCATCGATAAGGGCCATACATGTCTTTGGTATGCGGCATAAGTTCTTCTGCAAAAGGAGTAAGGTCAACTACGCAAATGCAGCCGTAAGACTCTACATCCGTTATGAACATTTGACTGTAGGAACCAGCGAAGTTACATTTGGTGCTTGACCGACAGACCGACTGACCGAACCACTGACTCTCTAATGAGCTGATTCGACGGTGGGATGGTGGGTAAGTCGGCCTGCAAACTGCTTTCGGCATTTCATTATCACTGGTTTATAAGACTTTTTCCCGATCTTTACTTTGGTTTTTAATACCGTGGTATGCGCATGAACTAGCGAAAGAAGCTAACGGTAAAAACTGCGGCTCTTCAAGCGTAACTTATAGCCTTGTAGTTTCGTACTTCCCGTCTGTTGTCAAAACAGCCGTCTACTGTGGAAGTGCAGTTTCGGAAAACAGACACAACGTCTTGTTTTACAGAGACTATCGAGAAAAAACAAAAAAAAGAACTAGCCGGGAAGACGACTTTAACATCACTTAGAGTTTCAGTTACCTGTCGTAATTAGCTCACACCGAAGTTGTAAACGTTACAGAATTCCCTTTTACGGTCAATGCATGGTTTTCAGGGGTACCAAACAGAGAGCCTCATGTTTGTCTCCTATAACAAATCTATACTTCCAAGTTTCATTATGCTAATTAGCCATGAAGTCTGCTATATCGCAAATTACAAACAAACGTGTTTTGTTTCGTGTATAGATGCGTCTGTTGCGTCAAAACACAGCACCGCTTCGATGGTCCTCCTTCTTCACAGACTTCAGGCGCTGATGAATTTTTTGTGTTCTCTTGTTCTTTTCTTCTTGTTTTCAGAACGCCCAGCTTAATTGGTGACCGCTTTGCACGTAATCTGCCGAGGTAGCCGCTTCAGGTTCGGTGGCAACACAGACAGTGTGATGAAATTCGAACAGTAAGTATTGTACGGGAGGCACCGTGCTCACTTTATCCAAATATGACGCTACTTCGAGAGCATATGCAGAGAACACAGCCCCGATAAATCTTCTGTGTTCTCTAATTACCTTCGCCGTGATGGTTTTCACTTTTAGTTTATTTCTTCCTTATCGGTTGCTGCGAACAAGAGGCCTTCACCGGTGTCCCCTTGTTACAATATTCATACCCCTTCACCCTTTGCACCTTTTTCATTTCTCTGTCCGCTTAATTTTGGCCGATCACTTTATCTAGGCCAATATACACGCTATTAGACTCCCCCCCTTTCCCCTAAGCTAATCACACAGACACGTGCTTTCATATGTCCGCAAAGAGCATGACGAAATTGCTTCCGTCGGCTTCAGTGCATGCATCTAAAATTCATTTCTAACTGTGCACGACGCATTCACTATGTCCACCCTAATGAAAAAATAACAAGATTTTCTTTATTTTATGCGCAAATAAATACATGCCGCAAACGAAACCCAGAAAAAGAAGCCTAAGAAATGCTTGGCTGCTTTCGGTGCCCCATTTCGACTTTAAACATCGGCAATGCCTAATATAGTCATCATCATCATCACCACATGAAAACAGGCAAGGTTTTTACAGTGTATACAATAAACTTAATGACCACTCTAGGGGTGCATTTCCGAGGATGTGTCTGAAGGGCACAAAGGGGAAAAATGAGAAAATATCGAAACGTTATATAAAATAACTGAGAAAAGGATTCCATCGAATGCTACAATTTCTTAAAAATTGTTTCGCAAAGTCGGCAGACTCAAAGCGAAAACATTTGTTCTCTGTAATTCCAATCTTTCCTACTTTCCAGCTTTCACGTCAAGAATGGGTGGCTGGGAACGAGCTACGTATGTAATTCGCATTGCATGCACCATGGGTTAAATATTGCACACCCAAATCCATCCAAAATTCTTCGCTTGCATTTTCCTTGCTCCATCAGCCATATTTGGGAACATCGTCCATAGCGCGCATACCCGGCAACAGATTTTCGCTGATTGGGGCATTGAATATTTTCTAATTAAATCCGTTTGTGTTTTCGCCGTGCCAACGAGGTTATATTGCATCTTGGAGAGCTAATAAGTGTATCTAATAAGGAGGGTAATGGGTAGAAAAAGTACACACATAAAGTTCGTGTCTCTCCAGGCACTCTGTGATGTCACTGAGCCACGGCCTTGCTTTTCTCTGCCAATCTTCTCTGTTGGTTTTTGTTATCACCCCCATGAGCGTGGTGGCGAATATCTGCAACAATGTAATGCGTACCACCGTTCACACGATTACATCGCGACGCTGCAACCAACTCTGTTGCAAAGTCTCTAGAACACACACACATGCCCGCGCAATCACGCACACACAGGTATGCTCACAGGCACTCGCGCACCCTCGCACATGCACAGACGCGCGCGCGAAGGAAAAGAGACAGGCAAACATGCATTTAAGTGTGATCTTGCCCAATTCAGGTGTTAATATGGCAGAAACCCGTGCGAATATCCTTTTACCTGGTGCACTGTAAGACGAGGCCAACAGTTTATTCACTAATTGCGGTGAATAAACATAACAATTACAAATCGCAATACAACGTTTTGTGTATTGCTGTTAACGCAAAGGTTTACATCAGCAAAATGGCTGCATACAATAACCAAGCAGTTGACTTATAAAAATTTTGCTCCTGTAGCAAAAAATAATCGTCATGGGAAATCGGTGTCAATAATGGCGTGGTATTAGATAATGCCGGGCATCGGGCTCCTAGCTATTTTAAAAGGTGGTGAGTTTTATCAGTGATATTTCCTGCAACTTCTTTACTGTTTTAAATGAGTACCGGCACCAAACCTCTCTTTTTTTTTGTTGGCTTAGTGGTTATTACGTGTCCTTTCAAACGAATTACGAATGGTAAAAGAGCATTTAGTACGTCTACCAGCCAATGATGAATAATCGCTTCATTCATTTTGTCTGTGCCGATTTCGGCCGATGAAGAAGGCCTGACAGCAGTGGTTCTACAGTTCGTCGTACGTCTTTTTTTCCGTCAAGTGTGAAGTAAGATTACTGAAGGATTACGCAAAATTATTGAGTAACCTCACTCAATCTACCTAATTTTTTCAGTTTTGCCTGTCACTTCACAAGCTCCAAGGCCAAATTTTACGACCCCAGCGTTGTACCCCCCCTTAACTAAGTTGAAGGTTCAGCCCCCGACCCAACGTGTGCCAAGATACTGCAACCGGCAGCGGCGTCGATGGTAAACGTCTCACAGAAAACAATGCGTCACGAGCCTACAACAATACCCCTTTTTGTTTTGTTTGTTTTGCTAAGCACGAGCTTTTTGGTTTTGGTAATATACACTATTTCTTATGTGGACAGCAAAGCCGCGCAGGCAACCACTTAAATCATGACTATCGGTTGGAAGGTGCTACGTCAACCACACGTAATCTGTGTGCCCGCTGCGCTTTTGCTGTCAGAGAGCGAGTGAGCCACCGTTTACAGCTGGTCAAGAAAACGGAGGTAATATATATTCAAACTGGCTTTAAGAAACCAATACCACCCGCAAGGGCAAATGTACATCGACATCATCCTGAATTAGGCCAGTCCCACTTTCTGAGATTTGTAACGGCAGTGTCAGTGCTCCCTTCTATGTAGAAGACTGCTAAAACTGCGGAAAAACAAAGCTTGCGTAATACTGCACCAAGCGAAGCTCACGTTGCCGAATACCCCGTAGTTGTAAGGCACTGAGCTGTTGCTGTACAGCACAGGGGGCTGAAGCAGTAGTGGAGGCACGTAGACCATGCTTTGTGGACCATAGTAGAGGGCGTTTGTTGCGGCCAACGGATCGAACCACATCGGTTGCAAGACCAGCGGAGACTGTGGATCCCTGAGGCCGGACTTTTCAAGCTCCTCAATGGCTTCGGCATGAGAATAAACACCGAAGTTGAACTGGAGATGTCTAAGTCTGTCGTCGAGAAGTTTGGTCAATCCAGAAGGATATCCCGTCGTCACTTGTACGCTACTCAACACAGCCCTCGCGTGTCGCGATACGTTTCCCTGTAATCCACTGGACTGGGTCTCTAGACGGGACAAGAGCGTTTCGCGTATGTCCAGTTCGATGCTGTTGGCCACCGCCATAGCCTGTGTGGTCGTACCTGCGTAGAACATTCGAGGAGGAGGGTTGGCAGCGCTGCAGGGGTAAAAGGAGAGGCGGCTTACCGTTGAGATGCATAAACGCTCGCGCTCCATCGCCAAGGAAAGTCCTGAAGTTTTTTTCGCAGTCCGACGAGGAGTAAGGATTCTGGTATGACGAAAGAAACACCACGAGTATGTTAATTAAAAACAGTTGCAGAGGCTTCGAGGCTATTCTGTGCACCAGATGGCGTAGGCTAAAGAAGGTTCCTCGATTGCTTGTGTTTTGCAGAAAGATAAAGGCAGCATTTTTGCAGGGAAGCCTCTAAAGGTGCCTTGGGGGCTTAGTAATATTAAAGTGTAATAATAATATTCGAAAGTTTATAATGATAAAGTTAGCTGTCCTAGTTGTAACCAACCATAAAGGCATAGTCAAAGAGTACGACAAATGCACCCCCTGTGCCTTACAAAGTTTTTTACGGGAGTGACGACAGCCGCTTCTGCGACCCGTGTTGAGTGCCCGATGAGGACCGGAATCAGTTTCGAGTAGGGCAAAATGTCGCGGCAAAGGGGAGTAAAGAAGGAAGATTTCAAATTATTATACAGGGCAGGTAAACCAGAACGAAGCAAACCTCCATGTACCGAATTCCAGGATTTAACGAAGTTATTCAATTCGCTACTGCAACCCGCTTTGAAGCCCATGTGTTGGGGATTTCTGTTTCACCAGGGCGTTGTGGCGTTTAAGCTTGATGTAACGAAGTCCCTAAGCGAATCAGTTAATGTTTTTTTGCAATTTTACTGGAAAATCGGCAAGAGAAATGCAATAATTTAACGAATAGTAGCGCTACTGTAAGCAGGCAGCAGCTGCGAAAACGTCTAGAATCGCCTAAAAACCAAATTTGTCTCGATGATGATGGTCATGAACGAAGCGGCTAGCGCCATCCTGTGGCGAACGTAGCAGTCACTTCTGATTTTGCTTGTGTAGCTTGATACCACACCAGGGAGTAAGAGTAACTACTTTTCACATTGTTCTCGCCCACACCGCAAACTGCAGTGCGTTTCACCGTGTGAGTGGGGTGTGGGTTTGGGACTGAAGTTTTAAAGCCCTAGACCAGCTTGCCGACGTTAATTCCCGTGTCTCCACTGCTGTCTGTGGAATCGATTCGTCGGTGATGAGCTCCGCTCCCAGGAAACGAAGTTTTGTTTTTTCAAAAAAGGCTCAAAATTTTAAATGCCTCCGCCACCAGCGACAAAGAAGAATGTCGCCGCCCGGTAAAGTTTCCCAGATAGTGCATTGTCAGCAATTTAGAGTGCGGAAAACAGTGTCAAGTTCACGAAAAGGTACCCTTTGAGCGCACGCTGTGTTCTTCAAACACGTTAAGGCGCCCCAAAGTGTCAAAAGGCAAAAGGAATCCTAAGCTACATTTCTGAATACGGGGATAAGCGACCTTAATAAATCCTTGAATGGCACGTCCCCCTTAACTTATGTCACGCATTTGACTTCGTTTCTGCTTCATTCTCACGAGCAAAAACCCGAAACCTGAATGTAACAAAAAATCGGAAAAGTTGACCAACTTCGTTACAGCCAGGTTTAACTACATTTACTTGACTCAGTTATTTCAGTCAATGTCATAACTCCGCGCGTAGGTGCTAGGGACGAGAATGATAGTCTGTGTACGTCCTCTTATCCTCCTCCAGAATTGTGGCCAGGAGTACACCTATCAGAAAAACCCGGCAGACCTATAACGCCCTTACACTGGAATGGCAGCTTTCTCGCTCGCAGGGGAACGTCTCTTCGATCTAATTGACGCTTTCCTCAGGGTGTGAGCTGTCGACGTTATGGGGACAATCGACGCAGAGCGCTGCGTGTTAGGTAGAGTAGTTGGGCACTGTTGGCCTACTTTTTGCATCGGGGTGCTTCCTTATTGAATAAGCGTATTCCCTCAAGCGTATGCCCTCAAAGGAGGGTGTGCGTATTGCGCTTCTCGTTCTCATATATGATCTGATTTATATAGAGCTTTAACGCACCTAAATAACACCTGGGCAATGAGGCTGGTTCACGTGGAGAGCTCTGGAATAATACTGACCACCTGGGGTTCATTAACGTACGCCGAAACCTTCTCACTCTGCCGTTTCCTCTTTTTGCCCGGATCCGATTCGCGTCAAAGTGCTCAGCAGAAGAACACCATATCCACTTTGTCAGCGCGGCGGGTGGCTGATAGATGACTACGACATCCGGCCGGAAAATGGGTTTCGGTAGTGGAAGTCGATACTTCAAGCGAGGACCTCGGTGCAGCATGAAGAGTGGTTTGATGATTGCCAATGCGCCCTTCCCGTGTTCTTAGCACCGCATATACGACACTAACCTTTCGGTCAACCAAGCGAATGAGCTGTACTTGTGAAATGTATGCTTGACAACTTGCCGTCAGCTGGAACATAGCAAACATTGCAGTCTTTGAAGTCTGCAAACATTGAAACGATAACCATAAAATTCTGAGAGAACGACCTCCCCGAAACGTCGCCAACCCCCTTTGTTGCGGTCGAATATTCAATCTACTAAACACTTGACCCCTAAAATCGCTCTTGCTCTAACGCCTTTGAAAGCCCGGGGAGCTACGTCCGCGAAAACGTCCCGAGGCCACAAACACCACCGATGACTCTACTTTGCACAAAAGAAACACAACTTGTCCGGGTTGACTGCCAAGAAGAGGAGTGATGGGTAGCAGATGGGAAGAACAGTAAGGAGGCAGTGGTCGTGGATGGGTAGAATGGAAGGGCGGGGAGACACCGTCTTGCCATCGTTTGAGTGGTGGGGCATCCTGACAATCCTTGACGTTTCTGATGACGGGGAATTCCACCAGCGCCTGGCCTCTCCGAGCGCGGAATAAGCAGGGGACCCGAAGGTCGGGAGAGCATGGTCGACGAAGCGCTGTAGCTCGTGTTTGACTCTGACACCGACACATGGTTCGATGCCTTACGAGGTCATTAGTGAACAAAACAAACGCGAATCATCTGTTTATGTGTCTATGCGGTCACTTATTTGTCCTTTCCGCACTTTACCAGAAATTTTACACACCACGCATTTCTCACTTGATAAATCTATAGTTTGGGTGGACGTCCTTTTGGAACTTTACGGTAATCCAGCAGAAATAGCCTCAGCAATTGAATCATAGCATTGGTTGCTGTTTCTTTTGCTTAGCTAACCAAAAACTAAAAAATGAGAAACTGAAAAAGAGAAGCCAAAAATAAGAAAACAAGTTACCAATATTTTTTGCATGTTGATAAGTTGTGACTGTGTGCCCAACCTAATGAACGAAAAAAATTGACACGGCCGTTTTCCACGGTCTAGGCTGCATTCACAAAGCACTGGAAAATAATAATGATACCTAACCACGCTAAAAAGAATAGGCTACAAGAACAAACAATTCCAATGCTTATAGGATAGAAACCTAGGATCTTAGAATGCACCTCGAAAGTAAACTAGGGACCATTCAAACGATTACGGAGTGACAATGTAAGTTTAAAGTGCCTGACATCCGAAATATGTGGAGAAGACGCTCTCCCCAACAATTGAAAGAGCGTCACATGAAATACCTTGAATACCTGAAAAGGTTTTTCTGATGCAGCCCTAGAATGTTTGAAAACGGACTTTTTGGGTCAGCCTTACCTATGCGGCAAAAACAAAGGCTGGCAGCCATGACAGTCAGCCGTGCGGCAACACTCAACCACACGCGAGATGAAAGGAGGTATTTGAAAACTTGTCGCAAATAAATCAATGATAAACTGCAGTCTTTCATATTCTTCAATGCGCTTTTAGAACGACACATAAAAACCGAAACGGAGAAGATTGCTTATGAACGACAGTTTCCCGTTTAGACGCCGTAAAGCTGGTTGTGGTTCGTTTCCCCAAAGTCCGGTATCTATCAGGAACCCAATCGCCCGGGCTCCGGTTGATTTGGTATGAGGATGGCAGGGAGATGGTGTTGAAGTTCTTGGAGATGGTGGTCGAATTGACGAACTCGAGGCGCTAGGGGCTGATTAAATGAAACGAAGAGTTTATATACAGCTATTTACAGTAGAAAAACTGGGTACATGAGTAGTAAAGGAAAAACGCCGAAATTCAGCTAGACGCTAGCTCCGAGTGCGCACAAATCACTCTAGCTCCTCAACTTCGTCTAACTCTCCGATTCTCTGAGCGTACACAAACCGCTCGAGAAACGACGGCCGAGACTCTGTCTCGCCGCAAGATCCGTCTAGTTGCCCGGTACGGCGCTGTACCCTAAACCTCCGACGCGATCTTAACCTCTAGCCTAGGGGGCTCCCAAATCCCAACCTATCTTTAATGGTCGAGACTCCTTGTCCCACCGGGAACTGCCCAGCTCGGCGCTCAGACGAGAACGATTTCTAACGGCCAAGTTCGGCCTTATAACACCTCGAGATCACACTCTCTCCGGAACGCCCCTGTAGCGTTCGTACACGCGTAAGGGAGTGCCTTAATTCACGTAACAGCTGTCACTCAGCACCCTCTAGGGAATATTCAATGAGGCACTGCCAACTTTGGGTCAACGGCACGCTCGCAGACGAGCAGGTGCGAGCGACCCCGCGGGGTGAGAGCGAGAGGCGGCGACGCTTCAATAAACTTGTTTTCCTTGAAGACAACTGCGTCGTCTTTAGCTTCGTGACAATATGCCGCCGCCTTTCAAATTTCCGAAAGTTTAGTGCCAGATTAATAATCTTTCGTCTGACTACTGTTTTCCGACTATACAAAACGCTGGCTTTCATATGAGCTCAAGTATATGCACACAGCAAAGCAGTTGTATGCCTATTTACGGTAGGCAACAACATCACAGTTGATGGGAAACCCCGTACATGAGACGTCCTAGCTGAGATTACAACAAACATGGGATTCTGCCACCATATCGTGGGGAGAAGTGAAAACAGCTCTACCACCGGTGTAACACAAGGGCTACCAAAGGACGGTATGTAGAGGCCGAAAGAAAGCTTGGGGAAAGAATTCAAATGGCATTGAGTAGGTTTATTTATGCAAGATAAAAATTACTGGAACTATATTGAAGAGGCCCTCACAATGTAACGCATATCAGCCTGATATTGATAACGAAACTGAAATGCTGCTAATCCGCTAAACAAGTACAGAAGCGTTGAAGAAGGCCGGTTCCGTATCGGTGCCAGCATAACCAGGCAGTAAAACCACCATCTGAGAAGACCAGCACGGGAGTAGGCCGGAAGTGCATTCATGTGGTCAGCTAAAATCAGTAAGCCTGGATTTCGTCTCCGTACACTCGATTGTGGGTGAATGCTGGCTTACTAACTACCGAAGAAAAAACGCCATTTCTCTGAACGCTTTAGCAAAACCTCGATGTCGCTCGAGTAAAACTAAACTTCCGGTGTTTCTGTAAAAAGAGCTAGCGACCAGGAGTCCTCGAAGGGCTGTATCATGCACTGCACATTGTTTTTTTATATTGTTGGAATCATAGTTGGCACCACAAAGCCAACGCATCGTGAAAACATATCCGGCAATTTACCGCTCTCAAAGGGGAACGAAAAACGGCCTACAAGCGGTGCAGTGAGATAAAAACAATTACTCAGGCACTAACGTATGATATCGTTGTTCTTAGGCGAAAGCAAAGCTATTATGAAAGACTTTTTTCGTTCTGCACCCTGTTTGCGCTCCTTTCTCTCTTTTATGCGTCTCTCGACGCAAATTACTCCTATAGCCAGACCGGCCGCAATGCTACAGTCTCCCTGAAGTCACAGCTCTCCTCCGATTGCACCTGTTCTAAGACGTGCATGCCGCCACGTGCACCCTCCACAGTGCAGGGATCAAGTTTATTCTTATCCACTCCAATCCAATCCAATCCAATACAATCTGTTTCATATCAAATGCAATCCGGGAGGGTGCCCTATTCTCAAAGTGGTTACAGCGCCTGGCTGTCGATCTGGCGGACCACGTTCAAATCCAACGTGAACCCGATTTATTTACTATTTCATCGAGCTGCGTTATGGTTCAATTCACTTTGTCGCCGAATACACCTGCTCCGGTCACTTCGCGTGCTTAATGAGGCACCGAAGGACTTAATAACTTGGTCCCTCCGTGTATTGCGCTCACCGGGTGTACTGGGGGGCGAGGAAGTGTAGGTGTCCACAAGTAGGAATCTTTGGAGTCAATGGTGCGCCATAGGAGGACGAACGATTCAAACATCTTGCTCATCATGGGCAGCATATAGGGGCCAGCAATGTAGTGGATTAGACTCAGTGCCCGTACATCCGCCAAGAACCCCGGGCTGCTGATGCCTTTCGTGACTTGAGTGGCGTCCAGGGCATCTCTCCAGTCTCCTGTATATCAGGGAAAAAATGTTGACTTTGTAGTGGAGCAACGGCAGTCGTAACGGTGCCGAGAAGATGGGTACCCGACTCCTTAACAGATGCACGCGATATCGGCTGGCTTTTTTGAAAGGTGTCGCAAATATTACCGAAAAGCCTGGCTAAATGGCCACAAGATAGAATACTGTCATCGCTTGAAGTCTTTTACGAGTATATTTGTTTTTCTTCGCTTGAAAAACTACACCTTTTTAATGCCACCTACGCTTCGCGCAGCGAGGCAAAGTGGTCGTACCGTCAACACGATCCTCAGCGGCAACTGTGAAGCGAAAGCGAAATAAAGCGTAAGGGCTTGGAAGACTTATAACGGGAACTAATTCATGGAGGCAGTACGAGAAGATCTGCAATAACAGCCTAATGTCGCCCTCTTAGCAGACAGCTGCAAAAGACAACTTTCAGAACACAAATACATTGTCCGAAGACAATAAAACTGTTGATATGGAAATTCTTTCTTTAGAAACGGCAGCTAACCAGATAGGTGTCTCCTAGAACAGTGTACCGTCCAAGAAAACGACGGAGCATATTTCACAGCAATGAAGAACACGACAGGGTTACCATATATCCAAACTTCATAACGGGTTATTTGAACAGGGTTATTTGAAGTCACGTAACACTGTTTGAAGTACTGTTGCCTTACGTTATTGCAACAAAAAAGTTGTAGGGCGGGTGGAACGCCCTGAAGCTGGACCTAAGCTATGAGACACGCCCTAGTGGAGAGTTGCGGTAAATTTTCTCACTCTGGGGACGTTTGCAGTGCCCCAAATTCTCGACGCACGGGCATTTTCGCCTATCACCGCCATCTCAACAGCATCCACCCCCGTCGTTGTGGAACCCGCGTCCATGGGTTCAGCAGCACAACGCCTTAGCCACAGAGCCCCCACGACAGTCCGGTGTGGTAATCGAAGGCTAGCTGGCGGCAATATTTGGGGCGATAGATAAATAGTCCAGCACCCATCAAGGTTTTGGACTCTGACATTAGAAGAGGTTGTATAAGGAAAGAAGTCCGTATACGGGAAAATTTGCAAGTGACCAATGGTACGCTGACTTGCGCAGTGAAAGTGAGCGTGACATAAGAACATTATTCAAATTACTGTGATAAATTATGTGTTTAAGAATCGCTTCAGAAAGGGTACAATAGGTCGCTCAGTAGAGCCATTCATCCGATGACAATACGTGGTAGTCAGTTTATAAAACGTTCTTGATGATTTAAAGGGACACTGAAGTGAATTTGTCAAGCTCCCGTTTTTGCTTGCACTGCGTAGACTGGCTCAAATTGGCACAATTTTCATCGTTTATCCGGTTGACAAATCGGTAATTATTTTAGAAAGCGCGAAAGAAGAAAAACTACCATGCGCGGTTTGCGGCGGCCGCACCAACTAAGGCTGTGATGTTGGGAGGAGGGGGGACCGTGATTGGACGATGCCCAAGGTTAGCAATCAAACATGTTTCGGTTTCGGTTTCGGTTCTGTAAAACACAACCAATGGCGTTGTTGGACGGGCATTCTCAATATCTCAGTAATCATCGTACCGCGCTTCTGCCATTGTTCGGCTGTAAAATGAATAAGATAAGCCTCCCAGGACGGCTTGGAATCGTAGCATTCACTAGCCGAGGCCTACGCAGTGCATGAACGCCCTCCGCGTCCCCGCAGACGCTCAAATGCCTTGCGCTTTTCCCCTATATTTGGAGCTTGCCTCACTCATGCCTGTATCGTAAGAAGCGTGTTCGCTCCAGGCCAAGGGTCTGTTGATTCTGGCCTGTACCCACTGCCCGCAAGCAGTCGGTGCTTATGGCAACAGCACGCCAACGAGAACTCGCTAGCGCGCCAGTGCCAGCCTGCGCGCATTCTGTGAACTAGTTCGTGGAGCAATGAACGTTGCGGCCCAAAAAAGGTGAACTCAGTATAGAAAACATCGGCGGAAAACGAAAAAGTTAACTTATAAAAAGTAGCACATACCCACAGGGATTCCAACTTGTCACTTGCAAAACATTTGCGGGGACATACCTAGCGCTCCAAACCACTCGGCCGCGAGCGAGCCCTGCCGACCTTTCAAAATTAAGGTATATAATATATAACCAGTTTACACTTTTATTTAGTTTTAGCATTCTAAGCAGCTTAGGTGACTGTTTGTTGTTTTGCGCTCGTGCAATAAGCATCCCCCAAGTTTCCACAATATCTCACGCCTAGCAATTGCATTTCTTAGACGGAAAAGCGTTCGCAGATGCGTAGTCGTGCAGCTGGCCGCTGTGCTTGTTCGCCCAGCGCAAAAACGTTCTTCCCGCCCCCTAGTTTTACGCTGTACGGTAAAAATATCAGTTGAGTTTATTTCCTTAGTACCTATATTCACTTCGCTGACTCTTCTCCCGCCTTCAAGAGGCCTTATATTTTCCTATTGGCGTACCAGCAAGCGAAGCGTCGCATGTGCGCTTGTGCAGCGCTTGTGTGAAGCGACCTTGACTTGGAGCTAGATACAGTGTACAAACTAACCAAGTAAAGAAAGGCATATTCTTTCATTCAAAAACGTGTCCTGGCTTCGTTTCAACTGAGCAAACGAATTGCGATGACCCGTCGGCGGCCGGCGGACGAAACGCTGGGCCAACTGACTCTGTCTGAAGGCCGGGGAGCCGTGCAGTAGCGCAGCCAATTGCGAGCTCGGCTACTCCCGACGTCACACGAAAACGCCACAGAAAATGTGCGAGTGTAAAGAGCGGAGGACCGCATTTTCGAATTAATTTTTCTACTAAATAAAATCGCGTAAACGCGCCCATACTGGTCGAAACATGGCCTGGGGATGCCGGACTACAATTTGCGCTAGTAATCCCGCAATGTTTACATACCACTTCAGTGTCCCTTTAAAGCCATGTCCAGCAATGTACGAGTGAAGTGATTTGTTATGGTCATTTAGGTAAACATGGGAAGCCCTGGATCTGGACAGGTCGGTACGCTAGAAGCAGATGGCAACCTCATCTACGCATTTGAAGGGAACGGTATACTCGCCTTGCATGGCATGTCAAACGAATAAATGTGGCCCCTACCCACGCGTTGCCCATAAGGGACACACGTCCATAAGAATCAATATCGGCAACGTCCAAAGACTCAAAAAGGACACGGTTTCGCTGGTGGCTGTCAAGCAAAAACTCTTCTATTGTTACATCACGCTGCTGAAAATGTTGACAGGTAACCGCTTAGGCAACACGCTAAATTTCCCACTGCACAGGACCGGTAGCGCAACTCAATGATGTGTTACACTCATGCCTTCAAAAGGGAGACGGATATTTCGGATATAACAGACCGCTTTGCATGGCACTTAAAGACTAATAAAAACGTTTCGGTAGTGCAAAAAACTGGACGAGTATCTGCTCTCTGCGTTGCAAAGGCCGTCGAGAGAAGATGGTTTCCCGCGCCTCTGCCACGTCAAGGCATCTCCTTGCTCCCACACCCACCTCTCGCCATCATCCCATCCGCATCCATCCTACCACGATAAACACGGTGGAGGTTTGCTAAAGTCAATTCGATATTCCCGCGTTCCACCGCTCACATGGCATCTACTGGAACATTTCGTTACTCTTAGGCTCATTGGAATGCAACCACTGTTACTAGGCTTGAATTTTTCTGAACAATGTTGACAAGTATGAAAAGTGATTCCATATTTCGTGGTTTGGAAACGTTTTGCCTCAATAATCATGTCGTTCAGATATGGAACTCTACGCCGGGCGGCTGAATCGAGGGGCAGGCAGTTAGACAGATAGACAGACAAACAAACACACACACAGATAATCATGTAGGCCAAAATGTTTGGGTTTAAGTAGCTCAATAAAGACTATCATCATTAAAACTTTGCTCTGGTGTTTCGCCTGGCCTTGACTCCCATCTCTCACTCAATTGTGCTCACCTTCGCACTCACCATCGTTATCCACCGAATCCGTTTCAATTCTGCACCCTCTTAAGTGTTATACGGAACGGCGTTACAAGGAATTTGTACTTTTTTGGAGGAACGGAGGAACGCCACCGTTCCATTAAGGGTTGTGGAACTGTAACGGTAACTCGTTACGTTTTTGAAAGAACGGCAGGAACGGCTTTCCTGCCGTTACATCACTAGGATTTGGCTGTTTTTGATGCCAAGGCTCGAGTACAAAAATGAACAAAGCGCTACTGCGTTCCTCTTCCTATAAGATGGTCAGTTTGCCCGCCCTTCAGCCCTACGTGCTTCCTCGAAGAATAACCACGCAGAAGAATAACCACGCAGCAGGCCGCAGCTTGTGCTTGCTTTCACGCTGGTTGCTTACGCGGCGTTCGACGGGTGAACAGCATAGCCGCAAGAATGTTTTTCAACTTTCATCGTTTGTCTGGGGAGGCCAGAATGCGCGTCTGGCCGATAGAATTGTTCCCTGGCGGGGAAAGAATAGAGAGTTTTAGCAGTCCGTCCGTTCTGTCGTATGCGTTGTTACTGGGTTGACCGGGACCCGGCTGGCACTTGGGCATTCGTCGCGGTAGGGGGATTTGTTCCGCGGGCCTGCCTTCGCCATGTCCGTGCCTCCGCACCCTTCCTACTCGCCCTTCCGCACGCTCAGCAGCAGACCGGCCTGGACAACCCGGTAACAACGTAGCCAATGAAACGGACGGACTGCTAAACCGGATCCGGACATTTCGGTGTCGGACCTTTCGGTCCAGGACGTTTCGATGTGGACATTTCTGTGCACGGACATTTTGGTGTACCATGTCTTGGCCCAGACATTTTGAGTGAGGGGAAGTCCCAGGCATTCTTTGAACATTTTAGCTTTAATATTGCAATTTCGTGACTTGATATTATTTTACGTTCGAGACTTGTGCTTGCGCCGCCGTTCGTGGAAACGAACGCTAAACCCTGGCGGAGCATTGCCACGTGAAACCAAATTTCTGTAGCAGATGGTAAAAACTGACTTTGTTAACTTGGATCCGTTCAACCATTTTTTGTTATTTTAACATTCATGTGAACAACCCTAATACTTTAAGTGTTACCAAAGCGCTTTCCTTTCACTTCACCCAGCGGGGCAAGACGCTGCTGCTTTTAGTCTATTCCTCCGCCTCCCCCCCAGCAAAACTTCCGCGAAAAAACAACAGAAAAATGAGGTCGACTAGGCGCGTGTGCATTTCGTCTTAATTATTCTCTCAATCAATTTCGCCTTCGTTGCATTTGGTGTCAGTTCTACTTAAAACTAACAAACCAACGATTGCACTTACGGTGGCCTGAATTAGGGAAGGGGAAAGCTGAGCCCCGCCGGCAGTCATCCCCCTAAGTAGAGAGAGAGAGGGGTGTCACTTGTGCTTCACCATTGCGTCGACTGGACTTCGAAAACTTTAAGACGACTGCTGCCGCTCTCGTCACACTAGCGTATTCATTTTTTGCTCCTTATAATGGGAGGAAGCGATGTATTCGCCGCGAACTCGACATGTAGGTGGCGACAGCGTCGCGCTGCTAGTGTGGATGCTCCGCTGAGCGGCCCGTAAGAATGCACACTGTGGGCGCGCTTCGTGCCTTTTTCTCGCCGTATGTGCGCACGAAAGGTGCAAACAAGAGTGGTATGCTGTAGTTCGGTTCCTCAACGTTCAATTTATAGCATGGAAGCGGCAGTCAGTTTTCATTACTGCGCCAAAAAAGCGACGACTCATCGGGAATCTCAGAATGGCCGTAATTGTGACAATGAACTTGTACGCTGTGGCTCGTAGCAAGCTCGATCTTTCCAGACTATGGCTTTGAGCCTTCAATAAAAGCATAAATAGAAACAAATCAGGAAGCCTCGATCTCTGAAATTCAGTTTACAACGGCAATCTGAATCGCTTTCACTGGTAGCATGACGAATTCTTGCATTTGTGAGATGCCCTGAAATGTTAACACTATTTAACTGCCCCGAAATTCTTTCTAAGAGCTTACGATATTTTTTGTGTGTTCAAAAGGCAACATAAGATTACTGAATTTTTATCAGTGCAGAGATATAAATGCAACCGCTCTAACGGGTCTTTTAAATGAAATTTTAGCGACTCTGAAGAAAGGTTTCGGTTTCGGATCACTTATTTATGGCTTTCGTCGCAAGTGAACTTGCGAATTGAATTGACAACGCACGCAGTGCAATCAACATCTCATGTTTAGCTAGGTTTTCGCAAAGTGACAAGCAGGTTTACAGTGTGCAAACCAAGCTTCTGGGACCTCACAGTGAGCACAAATTTTCTGTTACGGCTGCTCTGTTGACCATATGCGTTCCTTTTAAAATCTAACAGGTGCCTGCAACAGCGAGATGTGTTTGCATTCTTGCGTATAACGTCGCTTACGAACCCTAAAGATGGCAATAAATGAAGTTGCGCTGTTGCAGATGTAGTTAAACATTTACTTTTTATTTATCGTTGTGAATCAGCGCAACGGGTTCCCGGTAACTACTTTGTTTTGTAAACTGAATATCGCCTTTGTCTCGGCATTTACTTCTTGAGGATTGGTTAAAAAACAAAATTCTGTGCATTTCGTTTTTTTTTTCGGGAAAGGGGGGGGGGGTGGGGTTCTGCCAACGTTGCAAGAGCAGCGAGAAGAGAACGCATGTAACGCGAAAAGCCGCACTATGGTTATCACTATGACTTACAATCGAAACTACACTAGTCGTCGTGTTCTGTAGCGGTGAAAAAGCAGTACTTTAACACGTATTTTCAAAACTGATTAACCCCCCTTTGGTCCGAGATTGTCCAGGAATTGTGGCTCGCCTTTTTCAAAATTGTATTGAAAGCAAGCATTGTGGGAAAAAAAAACCAACGAGTCATGGCACACACCCCTCACACATGTGGGCAACAACGTGCATTACATTACGCGTTTTCTCCTCTTTCTTTAAACTTAGGTCCACCTTATGAGGTTACGACGTGACCATATTAGGCATTCGGTTATGCTGAGTGAGACACGTTTCTGGACAAGGTGATTCATGTCGGATTTGAAAATGATATACAGGGTGTCCCAGCTATCATGCACCAAGTTTTAAAAAAAGAGTAATGGCGTAACTCGAAGAAAACCTATTGGATAAAGTTTGCAGTACTGTGAAGAAGCGGTGACTAATTTTTTCGATAATGAGACTCAACTAATTCTTTCTAATTAATTATCCAACTCGATAATTACTGTCCTAATCACTGAAGTGTCACTGAGGCATTTTTAGGTATCGACGAGGGGCATCTAACTGCGGTATTTTCAGCGACGAACTAATTGCGTACTCATTTATTCTGACTGATAAAGAAAACCCGCGAAATATGAAAAATACCACGTGACGGCGCATCCGCGCGCATTGTAAATCAGCGTCCCCAAATAAGCTGATTGAAAGCAACTGCTTCCGGTGTTACCCACCCGAAGAGACAGCGCATCACCTTGATAAGGCGCGTGTGCAGATAAGGCACAAACTCGGTGGCGATTTCTTCTTTCTTTCTTTTGTTTATTTCATTCTGGCTAACTCAGAGGCAGCCTGTTTGAGGGCGTTGCTTTACGATGCGCGCGGACGCGCCGTCACGTGGTATTTTTCATATTTCGCGGGTTTCCTTTATCAGTCAGAATAAATGCGTACGCAATTAGTTCATCGCTGAAAATACCGCAGTTAGATGCCCCTCGTGGTTACCTTCAAGTGCCTCATTGACACTTTAGTGATTAGGAGAGTATTTCTCGAGTTAGATAATTAATTACAATTAGTTAATTAAGTCTCATTAAAGAAAAAAATACTGTCCGCTTCTTCACAGTACTGCAAACATTATGCACCTGGTTTCTTTCGAGTTACGCCTTTACTCTTTTTTTAAATCTTGGTGCATGATAGCTGGGACACCCTGTATATGAAAATGACACACGGAATACCACATGACAGACGCAAACTCACAACTGCTTAATTTTACCTAAAAATCCACCCTAAATACTCTTGCGCATCCATAGAAACGTATTTTCAATAATACGTAAAATTAGCAGCTCGATACAGTTGAATAAATGTTTATTCCTCCTCCTTAGTATAAACAACGACTGTCCAAAAATGGTATTTATTTTAGAAAAGGTACGGGAAGGACACGATCACACAGGCGCTTGCGGGTGTAAAATACGTGTCCGGTAATGTATGGGCGATAGCGCACGGGTCGTGTGCAGTGTAAATGTTTTTGTTTGTTTCTTCTTTCTATAAGGACACAGCGCAATTTTACAAGGGTGTGGAATTTGCACGCGTATGCACAGGTCTTGTCGCTTCTTACCCGTTTCGCGTACTAATTTATCCTTTAAATAATCACCACGCCACCTTCAAAAAGCACCCCTCGACGTTCCCGAAACCGCAGACGACTGCACTCAACAATGCGAAAAGGGCAATGTGTGGAAGCAATGTTTATAACACATTTCACACTCAAGCGGTGACCACGGCGAAGATGTTTAGTTGAATTAAACCAGCGCATTAACCCGCAACGGCCGCTGATTATTGCGTTTCTAGAGGAAATCCGCAAGCAGAGGTAACCATGTCATTGCTTACTGCCAAACGAGCACACATATTGGTTGTTTTGTCTTGCACCGCACGCAACGTGAAAAAGCAGACGACGGGAGAGCGCCATCCACACTAGGAGCGGTTCGTCCCGCCGCCGCCAGGGGCCGACTGTGTTCGCGCTCGGGGCGAATACCTGGGGTGTCCATAATATGCGCGACTTGATGAGTTAATTCCCAAGGGATGGACTGAAGGCGCAGAAAGAGCGATTTCTGGAGTGGGCCGGCGCCGTCGATATGACCGCGACACGCGGAAGGGCGTAGCCAACAAACGATAGTAGCCATTGTGTTCTCAGCGGCTTTATGGGTGGCTTCTTGTGACACATTATAGAGGTTTCGTGCGCCAATGGTGATTGTAAAGCTTTTTCTCTGTTTTAAACGCGAATTGTGCTATGTCATTCTTCTGAATGTATCACCCAATTCCTGCAAAAGCTTCCACTAACAGGCTGGCAGTATGTTCTAAATAAAAAATAAAAAATCACTCCGGTGACGCTTCGGAGACCGTGAACTCCACCACGCCACTAGGATTTTCAGGGGAAACCGAAAATAATATGGCTGAAAAATAAATCTGGTCGATATTCGAGCGTACAGTCGGGAGGTGGGAGGGGGGGGGGGGGCGCTAGAACAAAGAATTAAAAATGTGGTAAATGCAGGCTTGTAAACATTAAAGGAAGGTTGTTTGTCCCGACGAACGCAATGGGTGGAATTTGTATGCACAACCGGTACGCGCTTAATCAGCATTTAGGAGATGAGAACCTGCGGCTGTTTTCCAAAAAGCCCGTTTTTCCTCACTGACAATATCCTAGACCAGTGTTCGCGAATTCATTTTAGCAAGGCAGCCCAGCCTACGTAATACTCTTGATAAGGTTTTTTTCATTCTGGGGGGCTAGCTAATGTTTGTTACTTTTTGGATATTGAGAGTGTGCATGTAATTTATGTAATTTGAGGATGTGTAATTAAAAAAAAATACAAAAGAGTTGGTAGACCATCGTAAACACGGGTAATTGTCTTAGCTAAAAAAGAGAGAATATAAATTAACAACCCGTCATAAATGAAAAAAAAAACGTGTGCTAAATAATTCAATCGGCTGCATAAGAGGTGTCCCCAGGAAGAGGTATTTGAACAAAAATATATAAATGTAGAATTTCTAAAAATACCTGGCTAAGATCGAACATGGCATCAATCAAAAAAATAAATTCACTGCTCCAGATTGTTGTCCATAACCCAGGTTAAGCGGAAATAAAAATATAACGGCTGTCGCAAACAGGCAAGCACCAGATAATTTGGTCGCCGAAATATCCGCACGCAGAAATGTCCGTACACCGAAATGTGCGTGCACCGAAACGCCCGTACACCGATATGTCCGTACACCGATGTGTCCGTACAGCGAAATTTCTGCACCGAAATATCCTTCACCGAAATGTCCTCGAGCCCTCTGGAGTTTGTCCGGAGCTCCCTGAAAAAATTCCCCTAGGAGCGTTTCTTTTGATTATCTTTATCTCCAGATAATCTGCTGCCGGTGGTGTTAATATTCGTATAATATACGTAGTTCGATGTGAGTTTTAAATGTCGCACTTCATTTCGACCCAGGATTATCCGACACTATATTTTAATTTAAAAACTTAATTGTAACGTTAATGTAACGACACGTTCCAATTTTCGAAGTGGAACTGAAACGCGTTCCTCTCGCAATAAAGGAAGTTGTAACGGGAACTCGTTTCAAAATTGCCAAGGAACAAGGAACGAGCTTTCGTTCCTATTTTGGAGGAACGTGTACAACACTAAATTTCTGTAACCACACAGCGCTCGATGTTCTCCTGTAGCTGCGTTTGCCTTCCTTTCATGGTTACGTCACCGGCAACGCTGCTTATATGTTGCCGCCATTAGACTGTCGCAAGATGCGCAGCATGAGGCCTTAGCTGCACTCTGCCAACCGTTCGCACTCCCCTCTAACACTTCTAACATAAGAGGATGAAAGCAAGAATGAGGCTGCAATTACGGGTTTATATTTCTCCTCGGGCACGTCGAACGCAAAAGCAGTTGGGCTTACCTTCAAACAGATGCTTTTCCGTGTGCGCAGCCACTTCGCCAATGTTCATAAGATGGAACTCAGCCTCGCTCCCTGGGTGTATGCCACGGTCTGAGAGGTCCCTCTTCGCTACAAAGGCAAAGTGGGGCATGTCGTTCACGCAAGAAGATACGAATACTGTACACTCGTCGTTGGTAAGCCATATTCGTGAACAATTTTATAGTACGTGAAGAAATATTCCTGATGTAAGCTGGTCTTCAAAATAACCTGATAGGTAAAACTTTGCAAAATCCAGGTGGGTGCTTAAAGGGACACCAACGAAATCCCAGAGCATTCTGTAATCAATTGCACAGATAGAAGTTTGGAGACCATACGCAACATTTTGACGACTTGTGGTGTGTTTACACATATTTATTTAGTTCAAACATAAATTGACGACTTGTGGTGTGTTTACACATAATTATTTAGTTGAAACATAATTTCTGAACTGCTTATTATCGTTCTCGATCATCTTTCTCGGTTTCGTGACGTTTCCTAGGACGTGTAAAGAATCTTAACGGAACGTTTTCACAGCGCCGACTGCGTGGCTCATCGGAGTAAACCAGGCGGCCGACCAGTCCGCGGACGCCTCGGAGAAGGTCGAACGCGAAGAGAAAATTTCGACAGTGTTCCCGGCCAAAAAAATGCAGCTCTATTTTGTTTCCTTGTAAAGTACATAGAGCTTTGTAATGACTGTGAAATCAAAATACTCCACACTAGCTCTTATTCCATTCGTAATTCGGCCTTTGATGCTCCACTAACTTCGCTACGTGAGAATGGTTCGCTTCATATCCTTGTGCCAACGGTACGCTTGACGAAAACCTAAATTCTGTTATGGCAAGGTAAGAATTACAGAACTTAATGTAGTTGCTAAGGGATCAAAAGCAATCGAAGCTTTGCTCCTAAAGCGTAAAACCAAAGTATGACGAGAGTATATTTTTTCGCAAGCTGAACTCGCGCTCAGCAGGACGAGCGTACATTGGGGGTTGTTTTTCCTGCCCTACGTAACAGTTACTCCGGAGCGTATTCGTGCTGGCTAGGAAACCTTCCTGCCCAAGCATTGTTCAATAAATGCTTTGCTAAGCAAGTCGAAACGCTGGGATCCAACCTGATCATCAGCCTACTTCGGTAGGCTGATGATCATGATGTTTTTCAAGAACATTGGCAATTTAATGTCTTTAAGCATTCAGGGAATAGGGCACTAAACCTTTTCAGTACATCCCACCCCCCCTTTAAGAGGCCTACGGGTATGCCGTCGTCACCTACAGCTTTTCCTCTAGTCATTCCCTTAAGATTCCTTTTGAACTTCGAGAGCTAAGCTTGTATGCTCAGTAGTTGCTCCTTGTCTAACATCGCTTGCGTACGGCCTGGTGTATAATCGACCTGCCACTTTCATTATCTCGCCCATGCTGGGCGTTACCGTGTTCGTATCTGAGCGCGTACATCGTGTCTTTGCCAACATCTAACTTCCTCTAAGCTGCTTTTAGGCGCCCTCCTGCCTTCAGCGTCTCCTCGATCCCTGCCATGTTGTACGCGCAAGTGTTTTCAGTTTTGCATCTTTTGCTCAATTAACAGAAATCGGATATTAGTCGACACTTTTACACATTAGTCCACATTAGTCCACATTAGTCGACACTTTCAAGGTCCTATGGTTCGCAATTAGTTCCTTCGTTTTCTGAGTTAGTTTACAAGTTTGATTTTTATTGGTTCCTTCTACAACAGCTTCTGCAAATTCTGGTTGCCGTGGTTATGTTGTCATTAGACATGTCTAAACTACTCTCTTTATCGTCGTTTACAAATGCTTATTGGTTTTAGATGGGTATTTTATATTCTTTCGTCTTGCCTCTGACTGACTTCATACTGGGCTTACTTTGTACGACTTTCCTTCATTTTCTTTTGAGGTTCAGGCTTACTTTGCATCTTACCATCCCAAGAAAGTTGTTCCTAATCTGGACTTGCACATCTACCTCCTGCACAATTCCTGGATTGAAATTATAAATTAAGTCAAATTATTTTTGTTGAACCATCGGGACGTCTCTATGTCTATTTCCCGTTTAAGTTTGCATAAGAATGTGTTGATTGCTCTCAGGTTATTCTTCTCCCTAAATCCAACCAGTGCATCTCCTCGACCGTTGCGACTGCCTGCTAAAACGTTTATCACTGACCTTTCTGCTATTTGCTTCTTGCTTACTTTTGCTTTAAATTTTTTCATCACAACCATGAACTGTGTTGTTCTTTTTTCCATTGCTCATTCGACGTCATCATAAGGGCACAGGGTAAGCCCTATACGTCCCATGAATTTTCGGCCATTTTGAGGTACATTTTTCTCGGCATCTACAGGCTGTATTCACATAATGCATGCATCGTTTTCTTTCAAATTTTTTACTCTTTTAACTGTACAAGAATTATTAAATACTGACGAAAATATTATTTCTATCAATTTTTGTTCGCCAGTAACTAAATTTTTTGGCATAATTTACATATCAAAAATTCTGTGACGAAAATGCAACTATGTGCATATCTTCAATTCTGGTGCAGTATATGTGAAACTTATATAGATGGCAGCAAAAAAAGAATCACAGGGTTATCCTGGAAGATATAGGAAATAGTGATACCAATGTAATATAAACAGTGTTTTGAGATAATTTAGTTTAAAGTATGCAAAGACATAAAAAACAATACTTTTTTGTCGCAAATACCGTTTGAGTCGTTTATTTAGTAATTCAGCTTCGTAATTACCATCTAAGTGACTTTAATACGAAAATATTATATCTCGGGGTCGATCAAGATCTGACTGACGTCATCTCCGTCACGGAAATGACATCGCCAGAAAAACTTTGATTGACTCGGCTGCACCGTAATTTGAACTGCGAACTCTTTCGCCGCAACGGGAGGTACGAAACCCGCTCCAGACTTTGCGAACAACGGACGCGTAAACAGGTCGCCAAATGCGCCTTATATTATTGGGATGGGGTCACTTACTACTTACTTCTGAAAAAAATTGGCTCTTATCCACGCTGTGCAGGTGGTTGAAAAGCAAAGCTGTAAACGACATCTGCAACAATTCCCCATGCTACGTCACTTGAATTCTCACACGTGGCTCTACAAACAGTGGAAGCAGAGATTCTGCCTGTCGTTACCTAGACTTCGATGGGACAGTGTGCCGAACACAGAAGCGTCGTCAACGGCCCGGCTAGAGCCGCAGACGCCGCTGAAGCCCGGACATGCGTATGCAGAAACAAAAGGGCCAGGAGTGTCATTCGAAGGGCAAGTGTCACGAACTGCAGGCCAGGCCCTCCATTTTCTATATGCGGGCGGCCGACATGACGGCCTCCCGGACGGAGTCGGCCATTTCGCGCCTGGCTGAGAAATTAGGAGTTGTGCCCTTCGGCTTTGTGCTCACGTTCTTTGTTTCGCAATGCCAGCTCTGAGTACTATGCGAGCTGCCGCATTCCAGCGTGCAGGTGCGGAGGGTGACGCCACGACCGCTAGCTCGGACGCGCGCGTACGAACGTGGCGAGTTGCCGAGGGCCCCGAGAAGGGGGAACACAGGAACAATGGGGAAGACTTCGGAGTGGGTCTACGGGACGGCCGGCGGAGGTTATTTAAGCGGACGCAAGCGGTCGCTTGGGGCAGTCGGCTGGAGATTCGTGAACGTGCTACGCGGGGAAGGGTACGGGGGTGACACGCTTTAGCGGAGGTACATCGGTAGACTCGCGACGGAACGGTCCCCGCCTCGGCTCAGCGCTCGAGTTCGCCCGTCGCCGCGAGTCCCATGGCCGACCAGCTTCTGCACTCCGGAACCACGAAACACGTAAGCGGCTGCCCGGCGAGGTGGGCTCCACCTCGTCGGGACTTTCCGTCGGTGAACCGGCGTGTCCTCCTTGCCTCGTGGAGACTTTCTTTTGCCGCGCCTCCCCTTCGTAATTGTTGGTTGCAGCGCATTACGATATCCTCCTCCGGGTTTGTTTCTTCTGGCGTCGCTTGTAGTTAACGGGTTGAGAGTTTTTCTGTGGGTTTGTGTCTTGTTTGTGGTAGAGTGTTTTGAGGGTATTGATGTTGGAGGGCATCTTGCTCGCCGTGTACAGCTTGCAGAGCTGCTAGATTTCTTTTATAGTAAGTGCTGTGTCGAGGCTTAAACAAGTGTTTGCCTCTAGAGTGTTATGCGGGTTGTGTACTTGTTAGTATTTTTTGGTAGTTGCGTTGTCGAGGTTTAAACATGTGTTTGCCTCTAGAGTGTTTCGCGTGTCGCGTGCGGTTGTCTGAGTTATAAGTTCGAGGTCGAAGGTTAAGACGTAGGCCACGGTGGATCGAGTGTCGTCATAGTGGCCACCCTGTGTATTTGGGTTTCTTTTGTTGCGTTACTACTTAGTTAGCGCTGTGCGCTAGCCTCCCAGCGCGCGCGTGCCCTTAGTGTACGGCCGATTAGTGCTTGCGCGCACGAGGCCAATGGCAGTGTGCAGGTTTTTTTTCTCTTCCTGTGTCGGGCGTTGCCCTATAGTCTTTTTGTTTGTGCAGTATACCTATATAGTTCAAAACGTAGTCGAGCATCTCCGTTGTGAATTTATACACCCCAGCAATGTCGGCACACGTGAAAACTCACGGGCCGGCCACCCTGCTGAAATATAAATAACTGTTATCTCGCGCCCTTATTTGGTATTTGCAAGCGGACGCAATTATCCGGGGAGGAGTCTGTGACAGTAAGGATGTGCTATAGCCCCAAGCTAGCACATCCGGAAGTACTGGCTCGGTGCTACATCATCGCGCGATACAGCGCGGACACCGGAACAATTTCACATGTCAGCTTCGTGATTCCCTTTTATACAGATTTAAACAAGTTAGTTTGGTAACTGGTAGAAATGCGAGAATCCGGAGGGAATTCTTATAATCGCAATTTATCAAAACCAGTTGCCCCTTCGCCTTTTGCAATACCTGTTAAGACGCAACTGAATTGGTATTCACCAATTCAGAAAACGGAGTGCCTTTCGTGGCAAGTAGTGCTCAAAAGGTAATGTTTGTTCAGCAGCCAGATGTCTGTATGAGGTCTCTACATTTTGTTTTCGGGCCCTGCAAACAAATCTTTACGCATCTTTGCAGTCAGAACACTCACTTCCGCCGGGTCCGGGATACGCAGGAGGTGCTGTCGAACAATATATCCAAGCCGCGCGAAAGAAGTGCGCAATGGACGCGAAGCTGCACATAAACAGGCCCAAAACAACCGTCCATAAAGCAGACGACAAAGCCGGATCGCGCCGATGCACCCGCCTTCGTGCGCGCGCGTGGTGAACGCTGGGTAAATTCACTGCACCATCTACACTGCGCTCCGTGAGTGAAAACCGGCCTACTCTCCCCAGCCGCGTTTGGAGTTTCTTGTCCCGCACTCCACGAACGAACCGTTGACTGGTAAAGGTTGAAAGGTTTGTTTTAAAGGAGTTTTTCAGCCAGAAATACAACTTTCAAAGATAAGTGTGATTATAAAAATCTGCATAAGAACGTGAACTTCGCTATATAAGAATAACAAAGTCACCTTTCTAAAGGTCACCTTCCCCTGTGCCCTTAAAAAATTTCTATTGCAAGTCATCGTAGTTAGCTGTTGACGCGGACGTTTGTACTACCTTGAACATGTATCGCTTGTTTAGCTTCATTACGACTACTACTTTTTGGTTAATTGGTTTATGAAGAACTTCTCCATGTTGCCCGCGATTTCTCTCTGGATTAGGAAACCCACTTCGTGCACTTTCCTTTATTGTCATCCCCGTAGCACAGAATGTCACAGACTATTCGCGCTCGTGAACTGAATGACGCCTTGTCCTGTTTTTATTACCTTCACTTAACCCTGTAATATCCCCATTATTATCCGAGAGCTCCTATAGTACTACAGCTAGGTTACGCCAATACACAGGGCTGGGGCGTTGATCTTTGCCAGGTTCAAGTTCCAGAGGCCACCTGGTCGGACACCGGAATACTTAACTCCTTCTGCTGTATCACCGGCCTGACCACCGCCTTGGACCGGTGCTCTACAACTGCTGTGGACTGAGGGCAAAAGTTAGATCGGTCAATCATTGGAGGTGTACGCCAACTACTACAACACTGTATCCAGATCCTTCTCTGGTGAGGGCGTGGTGTTTGTGTCTCAAAATAATTAGCGCCCTTACACTCTGTGAAGACGGATGACCTGCCAAGTTGGTCGCAGTACACGAAATGAACGAAACGAAAAACTTTTCTTGGTAACTTGCGATTGAGGAATTTTTTGAGGAAAGAAATCCCTTTTCCATAGGAACCAAACATATCTCATAAATGATCTTGAATCTGTCCAAAATCGTGCCGCCCGATTTATTCATTCCCTGTACTCGTACAACATTAGCGTTTCATCCTTGAAAGCACAATCTGGCTTATCACCACTTTCTGACCGCCGCCGTATCGCCACCCTTTCCCTCTTTCACAAAATTTTTCATTCTTCACTAAATGTAGCCCCCTACATCCTTCCCCCGACATACATTTCACACCGCACCGGCCATCCACTTCAAGTGTCCCGTTATCGTACCAGAACTGTCACCTTTTCCGCTCCTTTTTTTCCCCGTGCAGCCAAAGATTGGAACGACCTTCCCTGCTCCATTGTTTCAACCACATGCCCATTAAATTTCATAGCAAATGTCAGTAGTCACCTGTGTTCATAGAACTAATGCGTTCAAATGTGTATTTTTCTGTATATCCACCCCTTATGTAATACCCCCCAGTGGGGTCCTTAAGGAAATAAAAATGAAATGAAATGAAACCGGTAAAACACGAAAGCGAAATGTGCGTTCGCAGGAGCCGTTGAGTGTTTCTTGTGCAACCATATGAACTTGCACATCGCTATTTACATTTCGCCGGTATGGCACCATTATACGCATCAACGTTAGACACTGTATTTCACACGATGGAGAATTGCGTAAATCCGACTGAAACAATAGGCGCTTGCAAACCATCCGTGCGAACGAAACCAAAAGAGTTTATAGCGAGTCGTATGGTGAACACATGATTCGCTGCTGATTTCTGTGCAACGAGCATGCATTCGCAAGTCGGCGTCGGTCTTCCTCCACGGTCGTTGCCTTACAGGCTTCTCCGCCGGTTACGCTGCGCGTCCCCCGTACACGTAGACGCTGATGTCGATGCGCCAACTGTCGACGGTCATTAGCGTCATGATGCACAACTTCGCTTCGCCTCTCCTAGGTGCCAGCACCATCTGAAGGGAAGGATATCTGACGCATTTGGCATCTCGTTTACGCGTCTGTTCATAGCGCAGTCGGGTGCGCGTTTCGTACCTTCCGTTCCGGCGAAAGAGTTCGTGTTTCACATCCTGTCGCGGCCACCTCAATCAAAGTTTTTCTGGCGATGTCATTTCCATAACTGATATGACGTGAATGAGGTCTTGCTTGACCCCGACATAAAACACTTTCGTATTAAAAGAGTCGGTATTGAAATGCGTAATCAGCTTGTCTTTTTACTTTAGTTTTTATGGCACATGCCCTGACCTTGTTTTTGGTTCAAATTTTTATTTAATGAACAGCTGCTAGTCCCCGCTTGCGTGCTGCCCTGCTGTATCCTCGTGTGCACGTCTACCAACAAGCCCAGAAGGAAACTCTCCGGCTCCTACTTGCCAGCGATTCGTAGTAAGTGTGGGGAAAGCTAGGTCGTCGCAAAGCTCAGCTGTTTCTCCAGCCTTGCACTGCTAATGAAAGCTGTGCCCATTTTTCACGCTTCCATGCTACTATACGCTTACCATCATCATTGTTTTGTGATGTCCACTCTGTCAAGTTGGCTTTCCTGTAGTGCTTTACGCGTACGAACTACGGCATGAATGAGGCATAGCAAGCTTCGCTTTAATGATCTGCTTATTTTCCTTCCTATATAGCAGCTGGCAAACCCAAATCGGAACACAACTGAAACTGTATAGAAGGCATTCAATAAGCAAAATACAGTATATACCCCGTTAGACATGCTAACAGCTATTTTTATTCCCCAAACAATGGCAAAGCTGCCATATTACGTCGGCGGGAGATGTTCGCCATGGAATAATAAACCACACAGTCAATAACAATAAGGCAGACCAAACACCACTGAACCTTTATGAACGGCATTTGATAAGCACTAAATTGCCTATGCCGCCATATACGTCCCAAGAGCTACTTTTATACCCCAAGCAATCTGCAAAGCTGCAATAATACGTCGGCGTGAGGTGTTCGCCGTGGAGTAGTAAACCACATTAAAGTAAGTAAGAATAAGGCGTGCGAACGCAAGCGAAACTGTATGGAAGGCATTCTATCGACACAATACAGGATATACCCGATATACGTGCCAAGAGCTATTTTTTATTCCCCAAACAATGTGAAAAGCTGCCATACTAGATCGGCGGCAAATATTCGCCATGGAGTAATAAACCACACAAAGTAAGAATAAGGGGGAACATACGAACCTACGGATGACGTTGCGATGAGATTCTGTGAGAGGCTATAAGCACCGTCCCGATCGAGGCTGGTGTATCTTACGAACATCTTCTCAAATATCGCCTCACTCTCCCAGTAAGTGTCACGGTGCAGATACTGCAAGAAATCCTCGTTCAAGGTTACCTGAATGGAGAAAACAGAGCCTGTTTATGTGTGTGTTTTCTTTGTGCCGCTCACTGTGCACTGTGATGTAGAGCTAAAGTTCAGAAATAGTAAAGGTACGCTGCACATGTATGAGGGGAAACGACAACTTATGTACCAAAGAGATACCGGAATGACTCTCGAGAGATATAACAGAAATGTAGGACAAGGAATTGATTAGGAGAGCGCCCTGCAGGACTCTAAGGAGGCTATTGGTGAGAGGGATAGTGTGTGTGTGAGAGCGAGAGACTTTGTCGGTTTAGGGATACCAGATGCCTTGGGGGAGATGGGTAAAAAGGGCAAAGGCAGAAAAGTAGAGGAAAGAGCAGTCCGGCAGAAGTTCACTGTTACAACAAACTTCATTATTCAGGCAAGAGATCGACATTTCATGTGGAGTTCGCCAATTACTAAATGTTTCGTTAGGTGCACAAAGCTAACTCGGGCAAATGTAGTGCGCATGGTGCACTCTAGGGGAGCTGGTCAGACTGCTACACCGGTTTAAAGAGACAATTATCAAGAGCGCAGGGTTAACATTTCAAGGGTTGGTGGATCATCCGGTAAATAACGTATGTGTGCGGATTCGGATGCACGTACTGGCCGCAGAATGACTAAAAGCTGCGCACGGCCTCATTCGATAATGGTACAGAACCAGACGAGAATAAATCAATTTGCTTTTCCATTGTAACCACACTATGGGTACCGGTGGAGCTTGGACCATGCAGGGCCATCCATTGGCATATATATAACGGGCGGGATGTAGACAGCATTAGCATAGCCAGCATTTGCGAATATTTCCCCCGAGCGTGACTGAGGCTTGAGCAGGTCGAAGAATCCGTCCAGCGTCTCATATTGCATTCCTTGTCTTGTTTGTTTGTTTAGGTGCGGGAGCAGAAGTTGCCAATCCGGCTTAAAGGAGGATGTTGGTGCATTGGAAAATTTGGGAGATCGTCCTCCCGCAGTGCCTCTATATTGGGTGCTTGCATAGAGTTTCATACCTATATATACTAGAGGGGAATTTAGCGCTGCTCTCGCGTAACCCCGTGGGCGGCGCCATTGCAGCTAGCGGCGTTCTTCGCCTACTTGGCTTGGTTAGCCACTTGACTGTTTTTTGTCTCAAAGCCACAATCAACAAAAACGGGTAACATTGTTTTCTTGTTCATCTTGCGTGAAGCTTCTAAATAATCCATGACAAATCTTTCAGGGGCTTTATTTCATAAAAAAATTCAATTATTGTTTTGCATCATTATTGTTGCTTTTTTCAACCAGGGGCAACTTTTCAGCCTGTTCAGGAGACATGCCAAGGTCAAGTGGAACGTGCCTGCCCGGAAGATGATGGAACGCTTGCTGAAGCGCGGCTCCCCTAGACAGTGGTGCCAGATTTCCCTCTAGTATATATTAGTATGAATCTTTATGTGTGGTTGTGGTGGTGGTACAGGTGGTGATGACGATGATGTTGATACTGATGATGTGCATGAGCATTTACCCGATCATACGTTGATATCACACTCTATGAACGGGTACGTCGAACAAATCATGCACCCCTCCGTCTAACGACGACAATAGGTGAACGCGAAGATTTTTCGTGATAGATTCTTTGGTTGGCCAATCTCACACTGCGACTATGTGCTATTCCGAAGGTACGAAACCCTTTTCTAGAATATCCACTGGAACTCTCGGGTGTGCACTCGATAAGCCCAATGTTTGGATTTGGGGTGTATGGCGCGAATCGTTACCTACTGCCTCGGTTTCGGTTCGGCCATGTCGAAATGGGGTAATCGGATGTCTCAAAGAGGGCGTATGAGGCGCCAAAAACGCACTAAACGAAGCACAACTTTCTCGGACTGTGATGATGATCGTGGGTGAAAAGAAAGGAAGAAACCCTGGGTTTCGGTTCGGCCATGTCGAAATGGGGTAGTCGGATGTCAAAAGAGGGGGTATGAGGCGCCAAAAACGCACTAAACGAAGCACAGCTTTCTCGGACTGTGATGATGATCGTGGGTGAAAAGAAAGGGAGAAACCCTGGGTTTCGGTTCGGCCATGTCGAAATGGGGTAATCGGATGTCTCAAAGAGGGCGTATGAGGCGCCAAAAACGCACTAAACGAAGCACAGCTTTCTCGGACTGTGATGATGATCGTGGGTGAAAAGAAAGGAAGAAACCCTTGACATGGTAGGGATTGAACCTGCGTCCATCCCTTTATTCGCAGCGGACGTCTGTCCGATTTCGACATTCCGACGCGGTCGAACAAATTTGGATTTGGACAGCGGTGCATGCCGCTGACTAAGGGTGAACGCGAACTTTCTTTGTTCGAAATCAAATGACGAAGGGTCAAAGCCAAAGCCGATGCGATCGAAATTCCGGAGTGCGTCCGAGTCAAAGTCAAAGCTCAGCGAGTCAAAGTAGAATTTATCTGCAAATCGAACTCCAAACTCAGACAACAACCGAGAGAGAAACCTTCGTGTTTAACCTTCGTCGTAGCTAGATGGAGGGGTTCATGAATTTTTCATTGTGCTTTGCGTGGTAGTGGTATTTACTTGCGCTCCCGTTACTGCTCGCAACGCCGCTGATCCCAAACTGCGTGCTACTCGAAAGAAGGCTGACGCGGGACCTTACCATTTGGAAATATAACGTGTGGCCGGTGTTGTCCCTACCCAGGTGAACTGCCGTTATATCTGCACCTGTGTTGTACGCAGTAGTTCACTGTGCCCCCGCTCTGCTGCGAGCGAGATCAGCCCAGCCACACTCTTTCCCCTTCCCTCTAACTCCTCTCCAACGTGTATTCCTTCCTGCATTCTTATCTGATTGCGTAGGAAGAGTTTTCTTCGTACACAAGTCCCTTTCGCCGAGCCATATAAATCTTAGCTTTAAAATAAGCACTTGCCACCCGCGCAAGATTTCTCAAGTCAATTTCGGCTTCGAATTATTCGACGTCAGTTATTTCGTATTTTTGGCTAAATATGACAACATGATCTGAGCCTACGAGAATGAATTAAAGGACCGTAGCTCACGACAGCCTGAAGCATTGCTCTTTCGCACTGGAATCAACTCCAATACCAAGTGACTGCTTCGTGCTCGCTTTCTCTCATGCTTTAACTTTCTGACTAGTTTTAAGATATACACATGGCGGCGTAGCAACAAAACAGTGTGGTTGATTCCTCCGTCATGCGCATCGGTAAACACGAACAGAAATGTGCACCGAAACCTGCAAAGAAAGGAGCATTATACATCCTGCTTAGTGGGTCTCTTCAGGAAAGGTGTGACCACTTCGGTCCTACTCCGTGGTATATGCGGCAGACGGTTGTATTTCGACGAGCTCAGAATGTGCAAGACGTAGAATTTGTAGCTTGAACCGTGCACGCGGGAACGTGTTCCGCTACCAAATGGCGTTTCTCTTCGCATCAAATGAGTCCGCGTTTGCCCCATTCGCCCGTCGGCGTCGGCGAATGTTAGCATCATTCGCTTCACCTCTTCTAGACGGCAGCGTCATGGGCTTCAATGAACCTTTTCTGGCGTTTCTAGTGTGTTTGCTGTGCTGGCGTCATTTCCGTGATGGATTTGATGTCATCGCAATCTTGGTGTATCCGGGAATTCAACACGTTTGTGTTAAATCGAACATCGCAACCACACAGCCACTCCCTACGTAAAAAGAAAGATGGAACTCACGTTACCTAAAAAGGCAGTCGCACCGGTGTACGTTTGTGTATAGCCCCTCACGGGGCACCTTGAGTATTCATGGTGACAGTGAGCAGCCACATTGCGGACCCCGAGCTCCCATACATAAGCTGTGTCCAACCGTGGCGAGGTGTTGAAAGATGAAGGGAAGAAGCCGTAAACGGGGGCCGTCGGAGCCCTGGTAAAGCTCCGGCCGATGGGTTCCCTGTCTGTCTACCAGGCAGGGAGCTCCGGGACCTCATTGACTACCAGGGTAAGGTCAATGAAGAAAGAACGCCCGTCCCCTGCTTTATACTATGGAGCATGGTATTCTCAAAACCCCTCTCTTCAAATGATCGGGCCCAAAAAGGGCCCGCACCGAAGCAATTTTCAAGCCCATTTCAAACCTGCTTTTCACCAATTCCATTCCGACAACTTTCCACGTTTTCTAATAATGCAGGCAGCTGATAAGGCAACGCCCATTACCAGCAGTTCTGTGTTCTTAGTAGCAAAGTTTATTGAAAATCTCGCAGGAAAAAACTACCAAGCGAAAAACTAACCGCTGGAGACCTGCTTATCGAAGTGAACAACAAGGACCAATCGAACACCCTACTGAAGTAAACGAAGTTAGCCGACTTTGACATCACTGTAACTCCCCACCACACCCTCAAAGCTGCCATCATTTCCGAAGCAGAAATGATAAATGAAACTGACTCGCACCTCCTTGAAGGTTTGCGCGAGCAGGGGGTAACTGCTGTTCGACTCATCACAATGAGACGTGACGGAAAGGAAATAAGGACAAAGCACATCATTTTAACCTTTGATCTTTGCACTTTTCCAGAGTGTCAACGCTCATCTTGGTGGAAACAAAAGCGCTGAAAAAACTGGGACGATGGAAGACGCAGACAGACGTAGACAGATCCTTCTTCCCTGTTTTTTGAGCGCTTTTGTTTCCACCAAGATGAACACCTGCCAACTAGCCCAACTTTCCGTTCTTCTGCTGTCAACGCTGGCTTTATCCACTGCAAGATCACAGTGTATATACCCAACCCGCGCCGTTACTTTAAGTGCCAACGGTATGGGCATGAAACCAATGGGTGCCGAGGGAAACAAACGTGTGCTAAGTGCGCCGGACACGACCATCTGACTGACGAGTGCAAAGCAACACAATTCAAGTGCAGCAACTGTGATGGACCCCACGCAGCATATTCTCGCTCTTGCAGAAATTTAAACAAGAAAAAGAGATCAACCTCAAAGTAACCCAAAATCTGTCATTCCCCGAAGCGGGTAAACGGCATGAACTGCTCCCTTCAGGGAGCTACGCTGACGCAGCCCGCCGAGGGGTAGGGCGGCGTCTGGTTTCCGCGGGTACTCAGGTCACCGAAGCTGACTTGGTCCCGCCTTCGCCCCCCGAAGCGCTGCCTGTGGCAGCCCAAAACACTGTTGCAACTCCTGCTGCGGCTTCAGGTGTTGCGCAAGAACAAAAAAAAACGTTGGAACTGGCGTTTCCGTCGCCACTCTACACACTCCGACCGCCGAAACATTAGTGGCAATGGATAGGAAAGCGGGAGGCCCCTCTTCCGCAGCTATGTCCGACATATCAAAAAAATTCCCTCGCACTTCCCCGAGGGGGAGAGTGTGTAAGTGCGAATGCACGGTTGTTGATTGCGCGATTACGGTGGATATCGCGATCTTGGAGTGGAGAGGAGGCGCCCAACACCCGCAGTCACTGAGCGGAGAGAGGAGGCGGAGGAGAGTAGCGCCCGCCGTTACGGCTAGGGCTACACGAGCGCCCTCACGCGTCGGAATGCGGAGCGCCCGCTACGCGAGCGAGAGCTCTCCCGCCCGAAGTGGAGAGGAGGCGCCCAACACCCGCAGTCACTGAGCGGAGAGAGGAGGAGGAGAGTAGCGCGCGCCCATCTCCCCCTGTTGCTAGGGAAGACGAGGAGGAAGACGAGGAGCGCGCGCACCCGCAGCTGTTGCTAGGCGGACGACGGCGGCGGACGATTCAGGCTCGCTTAAGAAGTGCATTCGCACTTAAAAGGTGGTGGCGGGATCTCCTGCCATTCCATCAATCACGTTGAGGGGTGGGCGTCGTTAAGACCTCCATCTCGTAACCCCTCAAAACTCCGATGGCGACATGGATATTACGCCATCTCGGCCTGCATCCCAGCCGTCAAAAGAGCATCACGGCAGTTTTGGCCGCCGCAAAAAAAAAACCAAGCTCCCCGAGTCACGGGCCCTGATTCAGAAGCAGTGATGTAGGTAGCATCACCCAGGAAACCCCATACACAGCAACTTAATCCTCCAAGGCTTTAATGGTAGCCCAAAGTATAATAGAATGGAACTGTAGGGGCCTAATAAAACACCTCGATGACATCTATGAAATCCTCCACAAACATCAGCCGAATATCATGTGCCTACAAGACAATATCATGTGCCTACAGCCAATATCATGTGCCTACAGCCGAATATCATGTGCCTACACCTGAAACCCACACAAACCAACTTCCTCCCTCAATACACAGTATTCAGGAAAGACAGAGACAGCTGCACTCACTCCGCTGTTGGTGTAGCGATTGTCTAGCAAAAATCTGTCCCCTATTATTTCGTTCAGAAGCAGTGGCTGTACGTGCAATAATTTTTAATAGGCTATTAGCAGTCTGCTGCTTACACATTCTTCCTGAGTACTACCTATTAAGTTCATATTTCGAGTCTCTAAACGACGAGATTCCACCACCTTTTTTGTTAGTAGGCGATCTTAATGCTCATTGTGAACTCTGAGGGTCTGAACGTACCCGGAGCCGCTGGCTGGAATAGTTTCTTTTATCATCCGGAGCTTGCCTATTCAACAAAAAACAGCCAACATACTACAGACAAACACACCACACATATTCGCACATCGATTTGGCTTTTGAGTCTTCCATTCTTTGTCCGTCCGTTGGATGGGAGGTCGGCACTAACCCCTACGGAAGTGACCACTTCCCAATTACCCTCAGGTGTTAAGAAACAGGCCCCTCCTGTTACATCTGACATAAAAGGCTCAGAGAATCCGGTGCTGACTGAGCAAAGTTTAAGGAAAAATCAAAACTCCCTCATTCAACCATCAGTCACTTGCGCATCAATGAATCTTGTAGTTTTCTTACGTGTCATATCCTTGAGTCTGCCCTAAGTGCCATTCCCCAGGCATCTTGTGGTACTTCTAATCTGAGGAGGCCTTCGTTGAATGAGGAATGCAGGCATGCACGACACACACAAAATAAGGCCTGGGGTGTTCTTCGTAGATACCACACTGCCCAAAGCCTCATAGCTTTTAAGCACGCCAAAGCCGTGGGAAAGCGCTTCCCCAAAGAAGCCAAAACCAACAGTTGCAGGTCTTTTATATCATCTATTAATTCTTACACTGACACAGCCAAGGTATGGAATCCAATAAGGAAACTGAAAGGACACAAGACAACCAATTTACGCCTTGTCAGCACCACAGGCAGCACGCTATAGCACCAGGCAAACACACTTGCAAATCACTTTGAACACGTATCAAGTTCGTCCCATTACACGGGCACATTTATACCGTATAAAAAATCCGCTGAGCACAAAGCCATACGGGACAACAGGCCAACGAAGGGCTCTTTCAACTCCCTATTCTCGCTCCTGGAGCTTCAGGCTGCCCTGGCCACATGTAAAAACCCAGCACCTGGCCCAGACTAAATCTCATACGAAATTATACGAAACCTCCAAACGGACACAATTGACGCTCTTCTTTCCCTCTTTAATAAAATTTGGTCTCTTTGACGCTTTCCACGGGCGTGGAGAGAGTCAATAGTTGTACCAATTCTGAAGGAAGGCAAGGATCCTTCCTCTCTATCTAGTTATTGTCCCATTGCCCTTACACGCTGTCTAAGCAAGCTGCTTGAAAAGATGATTCATAGACGACTTATGTACTTCTTAGTATATCACGGAATCCTCGATAGCTGCCAGGCAGGATTTCGGTCGGGCAGATGCGCGACTGACCATTTGGTGGCCTTGGAGTCATACGTCAAGGTTGCATTCGTTCATAGGCAGCACTGCATGTCTATTTTATTTGATTTGGAAAAAGCCTATGACGCTGCATGGCGTTACCGTATCTTGCTCGAGCTAAAGTCATTCGGTGTGTCAAGAAATATGCTGAACACACTAGAAAGCTACCTGCCTGAGCGTATCTTCCGAGTAAGAGCTGGTGCAGCACTTTCGGGAAAACACACACAAGAAAACAGAGTTCCACAGGGCGGGGTACTCAGCTGTACACTATTTATCATTAAGATGGACACTCTTCGAAAGGCACTGCCGCCAACTATTTTTTAAATGCACAGCGTTTCTTTAACTCACGATGTCACCCGTTCTAGGCGTCCGTAGTAGTCCGCATCGCTCGCAGGTGCGCCCTCTCCCCCGCTCCTTCTCTCCCGCATCACGCTACCTCCTCGCTCTCAACAACAGGTCCGCACCCCTCCCCCACACTATATAAAAAAATAATGCTTACCGGCACCTGGTTTCGATCCCACGACCCTGCGGGCGGAACGCAAGGTACATGCTGCTATACCCACTGCGCCACAAAGCCGACACAGAATGGAAGGTTACGACCGCGCCTTATATCCTTGACGCATTCACTACCTGTGGGCGGAACGCGAGGTACATGGTGCTCTTCCCACTGCGCCACAAAACCGAAACAGAATGAAAGGCTACGACCGCGCCTTATATCATTGACTCATTCAAACTACGTCAAGAAGCTGCTGATACAACGCATTGACTACCACCAACTCCCCAAACACTAAACGTTAACGCAATACACCCACCCCCTATGCGACGCATTTACTCGAGTCCCCCTCGCGGGGAGATGGTAACTTTTTTATTTACTCCGTATATGTGGATGATATACATATCAGTTTTAAATCCTGTAACCTATCAATATGTGAGCGGCAGGTCCAACTGGCTGTGAAAAGGCTTTCCAAAAGGGCTGATGAGAATGGCTTTAAGGTGAACCCCGAAAAGAGTACCTGTGTTTTGTTCTCGAGGCAGCGTGGTATAACGCCTGACCCTGATATTATTCTGAATGGTGCGGCAATTCCGGTAAAAAAGAAACATACATTCCTTGGTGTTGGGCTAGACGACAAGCTTACGTTTATTCCGCACATTAAACAACCAAAGAATAAATGCATCAGGGCAATGAACATATTGAAATCTTGTCCCGCCAGTCCTACGGAGCAGATAAAACGTGCCTTCTGTGTCTCTTCAACAGCTTGGTGAGGTCGCGTCTTGAGTATGCCAGTGTCGTATATGGATCCGCCCCTAAAACAGCCTTAAAAATCTTGGATCTAGTCCTCCACCTAGAGCTCCGGCTTGCGTCCGGTGTCTTTCGGACAAGTCCCATTCAAAGCCTATATGTTGAGTGTGACCAATCGTGCTTAGCGCACCAGCAGACGTATACAGCTGTAACGTATGCTCTCAAGATAGCTTCGTTGACTAATCATTTATATAATTCTATCATCACTGACACGTCGGCTAGCAGTCTCTCTTCTAACCGTCCATCTATCACCACGCCATTCATCTTCCGAACGGGAATGGAGGCACAGGAACTTGGGGTATCATTTAATGACTTATACAAGTCTGCTCCCACCGACCTCATTTCCCCTTGGGAACGGCGTCCAGTGTCTTGTGATGTATCTTTTAGACAAATCAGCCAAAGAAACGCACCAAGAGAACTTATTTTACAGCATTTTTTACACTTGCAACACACGTACCCTTACACTACTTTTTACACAGATGCTTCGAAGTCCACTTCTGCTGTCTCATGCGCTGCTCATAGCCCCAACTTCACTAGTACAGACACTGAACTCAAACTGCAGCATGTTTACAGCAGAAGCATATGGAATGTTCATTATGGTGGAGTACATCACAGAAACAAATATACAACAGTTTTTTATCTTTACAGCTTCTTTCAGTGTAGTGATGGCATTACATTTGGCAAAACAAAGTAAAAACCCTGTATTAAACCAGCTTATTAGGAATTCAATGTTGGCTTATGCTTCAAATATGAGGATAGTAGTGTGCTGGGTGCCGGGGCACAGAATCATACGGGGGAACGAATCGCCGACCGGTATTTTGCGGCAGCTGCTCTTCGCACTCGCGCGGATGAACCTCTGGTTTCATATCTGGACATGAAACCAGCTATACCACGGAGACTTCGTGAAATGTGGCAGCAAGAATGGAACAAAGAATCTAACAACAAATTACACAAAGTTAAACCTTGCATATGTAAATATCTCACCGTCAAACAAGATAGATTCACAGAGGTATCCTTTTGTAGACTGCTAATAGGCCACACACTCGCCACACACGCATACATTTTGAATGGCGCACTCCCACGAGTCCCAACCAGTCTGTGACAAGTGTGGGGAACGCCTCTCCGTTCTCCACCTGTTAACTGAGTGTACGTCCAGGAATGTTGCCAGAAAACGACACTTCCCTAAACTCTACACACACAATACTCCACTACACCCTTCACTATTTTAGGAGACAAACCAATGTTCTCTCACAAGTCTCTTTAAACTTATCTTGCAGATGTCAATTTCTTAAAACTCATATTATACAGGGCGTGACTTGAAACCTAAAACTCTCTTCCATTTCAGGGAGGTTCTGAAGGCTGTTTTGTACGCACAGGGAGCCGGGCTGCCCAGCATGGGCTGAGGCTCCAGGCGCCACATGTATCAACCATTGTTCCTCTCATCCGCCATCATTATCATTTTAACGTTTTAGTCTACGGGCCCTCTACAGCCATACACAGTTTTTTAGGCAGTGCCATGCCCATACTCATTTCATTCACATTTTAAGTACAAACCTGACATAGAAGGACCACCTAACAGAGTCTTGGCGCTCTTTGGTCGCATATACCCTTGCGCCATTAAACACACATATAATAAAAATAATAGACGTTTGTGTATAGAGCCAGTGCCTCTACCGGAGCTAGGAAACGCGTTAGCGGTGACCAGAGTATTACCCGCCAACACTTTAGGGCGTAAGCTCGCACGTGTGTCAAACACAAAGGCCGTGAAAAGCGCTTCGTCCGCGATGTGACGCCGGGACTACAAAGCGTGCTAACAGCTTAAAGCGAGCAACAAAGAATCTCCAACGTTTACCTCGATGACGGCGTCTTTTCCTGGCATCCTGTACTCGGGACGACGTCGGAAGACGCAGAACACGTGAATGCTGTGCTCCAAGGACAAGCGCATCATTCGGGCGAGGAGGGAGAAGGCGCTCCGATTTGCCTCGTAGATATGTGAAATGTCGATCTTCATGCTCTTCATGAAGGCCTTCACGTCATCCGAATCGTCACTTTGCTCCAGAGGGACGGCCTTGCAGAGCTTGTACACTTTTGAAGCGGCCTGAATAACGCTTCTCGCTTCGTTGCTCTGCCTATACGTCACCATACTCATCAGATTCTCTTCAGATTTCGTGATCAGCTGAATAAGACGAAGAAAAGATCAGGGTAACATTCAAGCGTAAATGTCACGCGAAAGCAAGAGTGTACTGTGATGTAGCCTGGAAGGATGCACGGTTCTTGTAGTAAACAAGGTTTATTGGAGAGAAGTTGCGCTCCGCAACAAACAAGAACTAAAATACAAGCGGCGAAGAAATGGTCAACGAAACGACACGCACAGTAGAGAGTCAAGGAATTGAATTCCACGGCGTTTGCCCTGCCAGCGTTTATCTATGCACATTACTCTTTCCGGAACCATCGAATCAGATCGAGAACACCTGCGATCGAAGAACGTGCTAGTCTAGTAAAGACAGGGAGAAACACTCATTCTATCAAATAAGGTAGCGTGTGCGGCCTGAAAATGAAGGGATGGAAACGAGTGCTTCGCTTTCAACGCAGGTAAGACAGCCGGGTGCTGTCCTATCTGTGTTCGACACGCTGGCAACAGAAAAGAAAAGTAAACAAAACAAAAGGCATGGTTTGAGGCAACATCCTGGTTTGATTATGGTGTTTTTAACACGCGGACGCTACACAGGAGAAAAGTAGCGTGCAGTAATGCTCTCCGGATTACTTTCACCACCTGTGGTTGTTTAAGGTTCACCGAAATCTCCAACAGACGGCTGTTTCCGCATCTTACCTCCACCAAAAAATTCGCCCCCGCGACCGGGAATCGACACGGCAGTATATATCCTAGGTGGGCAGTGGATCGGCTTATCGTATCCCACCCGTCCTTATATTCACTTTCCTCGTCAGTGACGTCAGAGCGGATAACATTGTTCTTTAGTCGACAAGAAGGGCCCTTTCCCAATGCTTCCCGTCACCTCCCGCTGCCCCTATTGGACGTGAATCGGAAACCCGCTCCCAACCTTGGCCTCAATACGGGCCTCATCGCTCTCCTACTCCACAGTGCTTTCCCCACCGATTCTTCTCGACCCTCGACCCCGAATCTTCGCAAAATGATGAAGCGAAGAGCCGGGCTCCGTGAACCCAGCCTAGTCCGTGTCACCAAAACTTAGTTGGGCCCGCGGCCTTCTCGCATTCCCTTACACCTCGACGCCTCGCTCCCCAATCTTTAACAGCACAGCTACTCAGCCCGATAAAAATCCGGACATCGCCCCAAAAAACTTCGAAGGCTCAAGAAAAAAAACTGTCTTAAGGAGGTCCATGGAATCCAACCAGGGTCCATTTCCACCATAGAACCACCAATCTAACCACTGGGCCCCATCAAAATGTTCGAGTAGTACGAGGTTAGCAGCGGCGCCAAATAACAAGTTGTGCAACCATTTGAAGTGAAAAAGGAACGCTTCCCGTAGTGGGAAAGACACGTGGGGGCATTTCTTTGGTTTCGTAGAGCGGACGTTAGCTTTGAGCTGGGCCACGGGTTCTAGCGTGTGCTAAACGTGGCCCCCTTTTGGAGAGATGTGAAAGACTGCGGGAGAGACAATCTAAGTCTCCCATTCATGCGGAACTTTCAGTGGCAAGTTCTGAAATTCCTGTCAGGTGCAAAATACGGGTCTCCGACGAAGGGAAGCCTTCTCTCAGGGGAAGGCAGGGGGGAAGCCAAAGAAGCCAGCTGTGCTGTTTCTTCTGCCTTGCACCACTGGTGCAAGCTGTGTCAATTTTTAAGGAACAGATATCAGCCTAGCCGCATTTTACCTACTCCCCAATTTTCTCCAACTCAAAATTTATACCCCTCGCGAGTGTGCATGTTTATACCGACTTGAGCTGTCGAAGGCATGCGCTCAAACTGGAACAACAATCGGCGCGCTGCCTCACCCACCTTCGCCACTGCTCTCGGTACAACCAGAAACCCTCTTCTACGCGAATTTCGTTAACCCTTGGGTTGAATCTCTCGTGCAGGCAATATATAGCCACTGCGACCTCCTGACCATCAGAACTCCCTGCGATTAACCATCCTTTTCTTCCAATTTCCTCTTCTGTACACTGGCTCGACGTCTTCCCTTCCACGAACAACTCCAGATTCCTTGCAAAGTATGCTTGATTGATTGATTGATTGATTGATTGATTGATTGATTGATTGACCCGCCGCGGTGGCTCAGTGGCTAAGGCGTTGCGCTGCTGAGCACGAGGTCGCGGGTTCGATTCCCGGCCGCGGCGGCCGCTTTTCTGATGGAGGCGAAAAGCAAAAACGCCCGTGTGTACGAGATTTCGGCGCACGATAAAGATCCCCAGGTGGTCAAAATTAATCCGGAGCCCTCCACTACGGCGCGCCTCATCGCCTGCGTTGCGTCGTCGCGTTAAAGCCTACAATCAATCAAAATCAATGATTGATTGATTGATTGATTGATTGATTGATTGATTGATTGATTGATTGATTGATTGATTGATTGATTGATTGAAGGGTACGCGCCGACACAACTCAGGCGATGAGGCGCGCCGTAGTGGAGGGCTCCGGATCATTTTGACCACCTGGGGATTTTTAACGTGTGCCGAAATCTCGTACACACGCGATTTTTGCTTTTCGCCTCCATCAGAAAAGCGGCCGCCGCGCCCGGGAATAGAACCCGCGACCTCGTGCTCAGAAGCGAAACAGCTTAGCCACTGAGCCACCACAGCGTCTTCCCTTCCACGAACAATTCCAGATTCCTTGCAAAGTATGCCGTAACACTCGCGATATAAAGCCGGCTTCATCACTGTGTATACCACTAATGGAATGTATATCCGTTCTGAGTGCGGCCCATTCCGGCAAACTGCCCTCCGTTAACGTGCTCGCCTTGGCACCTACCAGCACAAACAAATATTCATTCATTCATTCTTCAGCCTATGTATACGTCCTTTGCAGGATGGAGTTCTCTCGGTATGTAGGAGGTCTTATCCGTGTGCTACGAAAGAGGGCCTGTTGCGTTATTTGTGCAGGACATTAGCGCAATAATGAGAAGAAATAAGAGGACAATGCAGGGGCCGACATAAAGAACGGGAAGGAAGAAGATGATGATCGGAAACAATGGGCATTCATAGAGGTGTAATGTAAATAGAGTTATTGATTCCTTAAAAAAAAAAAAGGGAAGAAGTCGGGGTCACCAAGCTGGCGCAACGGGTACCAACCAAACTGAAAGCGGCGGAGTCGGTGTCTGTGAGGTGGATGAGATATCGGTAAAGATTCAAAGTCTTCGGACCATCGGTCTCTTACAAGAAGGACACCAACGATGCGGACGGCGGACGGCTGCACTCGGCAGAGCTACGGTGGCGCAGCCCAAAGGCGACAGACGGAATGGACACACAAGAGCGCAACTATGCATCCTCCCCACTCACAATTGCCCTCGGTGGGTCCGGACAGTGACTTCGCAAATGGTGGGGAAAGAGACGCAACTTATCGCACAACGTAAGAGACAGTACTTCGACATCACGAGCTAAGTTTCACACGGCCTGACTTGCTGCTTGAAGAACTGAATGCAAAAGGGACAATAAAAGGATAATAGCTCGAGAAGTGTGCAGCAATGCAAAAGAGACATTAGCCTTGAATGTAAAGACCAGTGATGTATGCTTTATGTTGAGGACTTTTATGCACCAGTTACGGAAAACTGAAGTTGCATTGAGGCAGTTAAATGAGAAACTTGAACCGTTTATAGACGTTCCCTACTTCAAGGAGGAATGCACTACCAACATTGAATTTGAAAATGAGTTGATTGAAGTTATGAGCCGATTGTATTCTTGAATAAGAGATGACAAGGCTGGCACCACTGAACAATGCAAGATCATTAACACATTGAATAGATCGGCAAATTTCAAAGAGTTCTGTGCACTAGAGGTGTGCACGGGCTCGGGATTACCCGAAAGCTCAAGCCCGGCCCGGCCGGTGGGCCGGGCTCGGGCCACTCGACTAACTTCTCACCCGGGACCGGGTGACTAACTTCTCACCCGGGCCCGGCACAGCGATGCAATACTAAGGTTTTCTATGATATCACAAAAACTACATGTTGCTGACGCGGTAAAAGCACGGATCAGGACTTGTTATGTTTAATTGGGGTTGTTTTGCCCGTTTAATGTTGGTTTTCCCTGTTATCATTACCCCTTCGATGCATTTTACCGCCTTGGGGTAGTTTTCGCTTCCAAACGTGCCCCAATGAGGCGCGGGTCCCTACGGTGTTTGGGTTGGAAACACCCAGCCGGGCCGGGCCGGGCCCGGGCCATAAAGTTAAGGTCTCGGGCCGGCCCGGGCCGGCCCGTCGGCCTTCTTCGTCGGGTCGGGCCGGGATACTGCGATAAGCACCGAGCCCGGGCTGGGCTTGGGCCCAAATTTTTGGCCCGCGCACAGCTCTACTTTGCACTAAGTAAGATGGGGTTCGAACCACCCGATGTTGAAGAGGATTCTGAAGAAGTTTACCTGCCAGAAACATTGCTCCTATCAAATTTTCTGCCGCAAGCAAAGGGGGGAGACTACTTCAAGTTTGCTTTCTACCCTCATCCAAGGCATCATCAAACGGAAGATGCCTTGCTTCCAACTTCACCTGAAGAGTCCTCGGAGCTGACCGGAAGCAACCTAGCCGGCTCGTCAAGCTCGGTAACATCTTCACAAGTCCCATATAGCAAATGTCCCGAAGGTGTAAACGCAAGTGATTGTTCTGCGGAAGTAGAAGAAGAACGGAAAGATGGGACATTTGCAGTGGATGGTCAAAGATTCTTCAAAGATCCAGAGACTGGAATGGCCCATAAGGAACGTCGCAGGTGTACGGAAGCAGTTCACAGAGGGCATTTTTGGGGGAGCAATAATACATCAGCGATGAAGAATTGCCAAATCAGGGAGCTCGAGGAAGGAGCGGAAGGCGCTTCAGAACTCTTTTCAGGCCAATGAAGAATTTTCATCAGAATTTAAGACCATGGAAGATGGGCTGCGAATTTCATCCCGGATACGTCGACGGCAGCGCTACTCTCGGCGTGTGCCCAAAAGACGAGTCCTATTGGCAGACTGTACATCTGACTGACTTAGCGGTATCGACAGGAATGGAGCTATTGTGATTTAGGGTCAAAACCTTTACAGTCTATTCCCTGACGGACCAACGTTCGGAGGACCTGTGATTTGCTGTATTGGAGATTGGCTACCTTCATTTTTTGTGAGGTGCCGGGAGGATGTTGCATCATTTGCGCGGGACATAAGGGCGATAATGAGAATAAAGAAGAGTACGATGCAGTGGTCGACACAAAGAAAGGGAAGGAAAACGATGATGATCGGAAACGATGGGCATTCATATAGATATAGTGTAAATAGAGTTATTGTTTCTTTTATGGCGACTTCGGACTCCTTTCTTCCAGAGGGCTCAATGCCGTTCATGTGAGAATGGTATGCTTGTCGTCCCACGTGGAATTCCTATAAGGTACCACGCCGCAAGTTTAGCCCAATTGGTACCGGCCGCCTTGGAAATGTGGAGGTTGCAGGTTTAACAAGTCGCCCGACATAAAGCCTGCGGAAAAACAAATACGCTTTGAAGCGTAGCGCAACTGCGCGTTTGAGGAAAGCTCGGGTTTCTAGAAACTACTCCAGTTTTCCCGGTTTGAATAACGGGGTTATTGATTGATTCAACTCGTCATTCAAACGAGCCAGGGGATGTTCTTACGGGTTTCTCCGTCTGCAAGGCGTCTGTTTTTGGAGAAACCTTGACTATAGCTGGTAATTACAACCCCCGTCTATTCAGTGTATTGCATGTCGGGATTCGTAACCACGCATCAGAATGGTACAGTTCAAACATTACAAAGTGCTTATTACGATAGCACCATTCGGAACCTTCCGCTTGGCGACGTGAGACCATCCATCGTTTGTCTCACCCAGCCCGCGGCGTTGACCAGGCGCGGGATCTTCGAAAAGTAATGCGAAAATTAGCGTGATTTGACGTTATTTACTCGGTTTAATTAAACCGAAACTGTTTATGTCGAGGGTTATGCGTATTTTTGTGTTCCTTCAACAAAAAAATGAAGCTTCCACTAACACATAAGTCTTGAAGGTAGCTAACCTGTAGGAAACGCTCATGACCATCATGACGGTACAAGTCCACGATTGCAGCCGATTTGCTTCTTCTTCGCGGCCGCAACCACCTTTAGTCCATCGTTGTCGCCATAACAGTGATGAACAAGCAAATCTAAGACGCAGAATGAACGAACACAATGCGCACGCCTAAACTACGTTCCAGTTGCTGCAACGTCTACCCCGTCACGTTTTCTATGTCGAGCAGCTGGCGTGTCTCTTCTTCCCACAGGCACAGCCGAGTGAGTGAGCCGTTTGACCCTCGGGTACAAACTCACGGTCGTAGCCCAGTGGGTAAGACGACTGATTCTACCTCCGCTGATCTGCCAGACACAGGCTCGAATCCTGCCGGTGCTGGTGATTTCTTTTCTTGAGCTTTGTGGAATCAACGAATTGCTGAACAGCTTCGCTACTAACATATAGTCCCCTTCTCTTCGTTCGTGCTTCAATCACGTGCGAGGCGACTTCCCTCCGAATCCTTGAGGTAGATGGAGTTACCCACAGCTAACAAACGTCTCGAGGCACCACGTGCGTTTGAAGCTGGAGGCATTAGTCTGCAAGCGGCTGCTTGTTTGTTTGCTTGTGTTGTTTTATTCCGCTACTGTGCAGCATATTTGGGCTTTCTGAAGGCGAGAAAAGTGCTTCACACGCGCAAAGGAGCACTGTTGTATCGCTCAACGCCTTATAGGCCGGAGCTTCGATGTTTGGTTCCGAGATAAGTACAAGCCAGGCGCTTCCGGTGCGATGCAGAACGGTAACTAAACGCGTCGATAAACCGCGCCCTAAAGATATCAAAGTGCGTCTACTTTGGAAGAAAAGCCGCTTAAATGACCGAGGAGAACCAAGAAAGGTGAGCAGTAAAAAATGGCGCAGCTTCCAGTAAGTGGTGCAGGGGTGGAGAAACAGCAAAGCTGGCGGCCCTTTTCGCTTTGAAGGAGAACCGGCTTTTGCACCTCGCGTCGATTTCTGAACTTGCCGCTGAGGCTTCTCCATGACCAGCAGGCCCGGATCGTTTCGTCTGAGGCTTTCATACGCTAGAACCGTGGCAAAGTCCAAAGACAACACCTGCGCTACGAGCCCAAATAAGTGCTGGGCGCCCGGAATAAATAGTTCAATTGGATAGACGCCGGTTCGTACCGCGAAGGACCCAGGTTAGATTCCGCCCACGGGAAGCGTTTTTTTTTTTTCAAATGGCTGCGCACTTTAATAATCCCCGCCTTTGTTAAAACCGCACCCCTAGGCCTTTTGGGCTTCCAGTGGTTACGTTGCCAGTTTCACGGCGCAAAGGTCCCGTGTTCGATACCCGACTCCTTCCCACCCACATTTTTTTATATGTGCAAACTCTACTTCTCGCCACCCTCGCTCACACTCGAGGAGTGTTCGTGCTATGGACGGATAATATCTGCCTAAGCAGCTCCGCGTAAAAGAAATTACGGGTCTTGCAAAAATGTCAGCACTGCTGGGACTCAAACCCAGCCCATTCGCACCAAAACCCGTAATTATTACCCAATTCCCTCGATGTTGAACCGCGGGGTTCATTAATAGCTGTCGATAAAAAAGAGTTCTTGAAGAGAACCAGCAGGTGTCGCTGCGTGCGTACAGCAGGTGACGAGCTTCCGCCCACAGGGTAACGTAATCTCACGCCGGAGTCTATGATGTTTTAGCACAACATTGCGTGGTAGGCATCACCAAACAGTTTACCCACTGCTTTTGTAAATCCTTCCACAATCTTCCACGTAGTCAACCGTTCACGAATTCAAACGGCCGTCGCAATAACTTTTGGTATTAGCTGCTCAACTTCGTTTTGAGCACCGCACGGGGAACGCAGGAAAAAAAACCAAATCCGACAAGTGGAACACACACTTCCGCCCTCAGCATCTCCAAACGGACTTACGTCATCGAGCAGCGTAGTTCCTTCAAAGTTAGAGCACACGTAGTTGTAGAAGTCGTCGCAGGGCAAGTGGTGATCGTTGAGCTGCTGTGCAAGCTGACTGGCAATCTTTCTGCAGTCACTTGTCTTGCATACTGAAGGCGCTGGCTTCGAAGTTGCTTTGTCGTCCTTGAGAGAGAGAGAGAGAGAGGGGGGGCTCTTTAATGTGAACTGCTGAGGTCAGCCCTGCTTTGGACAACGCTTGCTACACCAGAAGGGGTGACTGCAATGATGAGTGGAGAATATTACACGTTAGAGGCACGGCAGGAAGAAGACAAACAAGAAAAGTTAAAAACGACACAGAAGGAAATGCAGCTGGTGGAGTGTAGACATAAAAATAGAATTCCAAAGCAAATCGTTAATGTAAACGCTAAATTAAAATGCAAAGTAAATTTTGACTTCCCCGCCCTGCATAAAGGCGTTGCACCGTAACATACGCTAGCTACGCAAAAGTGATGTCATGTCCATTGGATGAGTGCAGCTTCACTACCTTCGGCGGCCCTAGAAGAGACTTTTCGCAATGCATTTGCCCTATTTATGGATAAAAGCCGTGCATGCCGTACTACAGTGACCGAAACTGTATGCTAGAAAAAAGAAGTTCGGTTCAATAAAAAGGCTGTTTCGTCCTGATAACAGCAATACCAATTCTATTGCCAACTTCAAACAATAATCGAGATATTAAAGAAAACATATTGAACAGTGGCGACTCCCTAGCCACTTAACGGTAACTTTCAGTGACGTCACAGAGTCTTGTTTGTGCGATTGGCGGCCGCCATCGTAAGCCACCGCCATAATACATGAGTTGCATATTGTAGTTGCGGCCTCTAGTTGTCTTGGGTTGTATCATTTGAACGCTAGCAAGCAGTTAACATACTGATAAAAATGTTTTAGTGCCGGCCCCATAACACGTCACTCCTGTTTATTATACGTCACTTAGCGCGAAAATTGAACGTTGTTCAATATTTCTTACGTTTCGTTCATAAAGGGCTTTGGTGGTTGAAATGGAGCTCATTGAGCCACAGTCGAACCTCGTTATCACTTAATAACATCTATACACAAATTTAGTTCGTTATATCCGATATTAGTTGTAACAGTAGAGCTACAAATCCGTTCAAACCAGTTAATAATCTGGCGCCGGCAAAAATTCGTGATACAAAAAGGCGTTGTTCTAATCTGCGTACGTACTATAAGCAAGGTAACCCTAACCTCCCTCCTTGTCGCATTTCAAGTTCTATGAACCTGAACATGAAACGGGAAATTACAACAAAACAAAGTTCATTTAACAAAACAAGCCTGTGCTCCCATTTTTTCGAGGAAGGGCGGGATCTTTGTCTGCTGGCTATTTACACCACTGAGTAGGATGAAGTTACCCACAGTGACCACGAAAAAAGGGGCCTTTTCTACTTCTGCAGTTTCGTACGCCAGGATTTTTTCCACCGCCAACCCAGCCACAGCAGAAGAGGCGGCGGTAGCATTAGCGCTAACGCAAAAGCCGAGACCCCCTCCACAATCATCGCCGATTCTAAAACTGCAGTTCAAAATTTCGCCTCCGGCCAGCACGTTCCCCTACCATGGGGCCAGATCCGCTCGAGACCGGATGATCACGTACAACGAAATTACCACCCATTACCACCTCTCTCGCCGTGTATGCACCCCGGCACACACACAACTCACCATCCATCAAGAACACACATGGCGTCTTTTACAGACAAACACATTTCCCAATCCCGCTAAATTACACCTAGATTAGCCAGCCCTATGCATTTCACCTGACTGTACTGCCTGCCAGCCCCTCGGCACCCCTCAGCACCTTATGTCAGGATGCCCCAGGGATACCTATCCGAAAATAACCACACGTGAGCAGTGGGCGGAGGCGTTGCGCTGCCCAGGCCAGGAGGCTCAAGCTTCACTGGTCGCCCGGGCGCCCGCGGTCGCCACCAAAACGGCGGCCACCATCGTCAATTAACTGTGCTCCCAAATAAATGTGTTTCTTCTTCTTGTTCCTTCTTCTTCTACTACTACTACTACTACTACTACTACTACTACTACTACTACGACTTCTTCTTCCAAGTAGCTTCTCAGTCTACTCGCCAAATATTTCTTCGTTATATCCATTATTGCGCGCAGCTCTCACAGTTTCACTTTGGTTATAAAAGAATAAGCGTCATTGAAATTAAGACTTGCCCAACCAACGTTCGCATTTATTTCGCTATAGCCTATAATTCGCTATATACGTGTTCGTTATAACGAGGTTCAACTGTACCAAAATCTAGTTTTTTTTTTTAAATAGAACAAAGCTGTACCTTGTCTTCACGGCTCCTTTAGCGAAGCAAAGTAGGAAAAAGTAAGAGAATTGATAAACGCAAACGCTGAAGTTATAGTGACAGGTAACATATTCGATGATACGGAAGCCAGGTTCATATCTTTCGATAAGTTGTAGGAGCAAAGCACAAATAATCGCACGATAAGACATTGTTAGCTTACCCTTTTGATTGTGGCTACTTCAGTAAGATGCTTTGTCGTCACCTAGAAAAACAAATGGCCGCGTGTCTGCTCAATTTGGTGCAAGTGCCGTCGAAAGGCGGTACTCTCTTGCCGCCCCTGTCACATAAATGCATATCTACTCTTTCCCACCCACCTCTCACACTCCTTTACTCCGGTTTCGCTCTTCCCACAATAAATACAGTGGAGATCTGCTCAAGCCAATTCAATTTTGCCGCGTTCCATGCTCGCGCCATGCAGGGTAATCAAAATTAGGTCAACAGGTTTTTGTTTTAAATTTACTCATATTTACGTGAATACCACCTATACAGTGATGCTACGCGCCCAGGGGGACACAGAATCATGGGGTAGTTATTGGTATCGTCAGCTTAATTACTATAATTAATTAATTAAGTTTTTAGTGGCTGCAGTAAGCAGACATGTTTGTGTTGAAAAGTTAGACGCACTCGTGTTTCTACACAGTTTCAATTCGCAGAATTCTTCTAGCGGATCCGTACACCTAGATATCGAACCGCGAAGTTTAATTGCCGTTCGCATGATTACGCATGCCAGACCGTGACGACCAGCCCTCCCCCCTTTTGTGACGGGCCTTGTGCACGGTGTTTAGTTTGACAACGGGGTGGAGGCATTGGAAAAAGTGATAACTGGCACCCTTCAGTCTTGGTTGACCTTATCGCAGTCTGCAGTACTGTGAACTGCTATCGAAACACAGAGCAACAGGAAGGAGCTTTGCGCCGGTCTTCACTGTCTAGCGTGCGTAATCATGCGAACGGCAATAAAACATCGCAGTTCTGTATCTCGGAGTACGGATGCGCTAGAGGAATTCTGCCAATTGAAACTGTGTAGAAATACGATTGCGGCTAACTTTTCAATGCAAACATGCCTGCTTACTGCAGCCACTAAAAAGTTATTCAATCAATTTCAGTCAACGAAGCCACGGACATGAATAGTTACCCCATAATTCTGTGGCCCCCTGGGCGCATAGCGTCGCTGCAGAGGTTCAACGTAACCATACGCGCTTAATTTAAAAAAATACCTGTCGTCTTAATTTTGATCCCCTGTTTACTGGAATGTTTTGTAACTATTGAGATTGAATACTGCCGCAAGGGAGTGCCGCGAGCGCTTTTTGTATTTGGAAGTCAGAACATTTTCTTCAAGGCGCATTTTCTCATTTGCTATTGCAAAAAATGAGGCAACCGTGTGTTTTAGTAGGAAGGACGATTCAAGTATTTCTCGAGTACGCCTAATGATTTGCTCAGCAATTTTGACAAGTGTTAACACTGCCATCAGATTGCGTAGTTTTTAAATACTTCGCCTACATAAAGCTCTTGTTCAAAAATCTTTGAACTTGCAGCCGGGCGGCTTAAATGAGAGACAGGCATACAGACAGACCAAATTTTCACGCTGAAGAAGTAGCCCAAGAAAGACTATCGTCTTTAAAAGTGTGCACGTTATAACCGCCGTGTGTAGTTGATGCACAAAAAGAATACATTCATGGCGACAATTGGCTTCGCTTTTCTGAAAAGCCAGGCGTCTTTCTTGCAAAAATATATTGGAAAGGGAGCGCAACGGCAGGTTTTCTAAATCTAAGTGTTCTAGCACGGGAATGCGCTAATTAAAATTTTTAAAGCTACGTTTTTGTAGTAGAAAATGGAAAATGTTGTTTGGCTTGATTCTTTTCCTTCCCATTATTTTTGCACTAGGAGAATTTCCTATTTCGAAGCCCAGCGTGGCTGGGACAAATACAGTTCAGTACTCATCTCGTAGAAAACCTTGAAAGAACAGATTTGAAACTTAGCTCTCACCTGATTATCAAAAAAGAAAAAAGAAAAACCCATCGTTTGAGATTTCGTCAAGCTGCTGTAGTGCAACTTTTTCTCTGTCACAGCTTCATTTTATGAAAATCAAGCTGCATAAAAGTGTGATTGATTGATTGATTGATTGATTGATTGATTGATTGATTGATTGATTGATTGATTGATTGATTGATTGATTGATTGATTGATTGATTGATTGATTGATTGATTGATTGATTGATTGATTGATTGATTGATTGATTGATTGATTGATTGATTGATTGCATCTAACATGATTACGCCGAAAATAATTCGGCAAGTGTTGGTTTCTTACTAGTAGGTCTGGGAGCACTGTCGTCTTCGGCTACGATTTTTGACGACAAGCTACACGCTTTATGGCAGACAATGGCATCTAGAATTTATGAAACAACAAGACACAAGGCACTGCACTAGGTTTTTAACAAACATGTCCGAAAGAAACTTCAAATGTAGATCACAGTAAAAAAAGACCGAGATTTTTAGTCCAACCTGTGTCACAGTGTGACACGAACAGAGGTTGCACTGTGATATATGCAAACGCCTTTAGCCTCAGCCTCCCCTTGGTTTTTGCCGAGAAATAGAAAATCAATTAAAAAAATTAAAAAATAAAGGGGGCGGTATGGTTACTTGTTTCAAAGGGTTGTGAAGAATGGTGAGCCGAGCTACTGGCTCATTAATTCCGACTAGATTACCGGAAAGCCAGTAAATCACTTTTGTTGCACCATTTCAAAAAGAGAAGACATAGCGTCACTACAACTTCCCGCACAGGACACAAGAACCATGCCATCAGAGCATCCTGGTATATATTGATGGCCACCACATCAGACAAATCATCTGACTACGTGTTCGACTATAACAAACTTCAAGCACCTCGGCCTCAATCACCGTCAAGTTGCTACGAAATTTTTCAAGAGAAACATGGTGGTGCATGTGTCATAACAAATTTTCTCGCATGTGCAAAAACAAACACTGGAACACAGGAAATTGAAGTTACGTTTGTATTAAACTATGACAGACACTGCCAGACCCTTTGCACACGTCGAGTATCAGGACAAAAGCAATCAGATTCTACTGAAACGCAAGGTTTAGCGGGCCCAAAAAATCTTCAAGCTAGTCTGTGTTTCCGAATTTTGCACAAAACAAAACTGTTCGGGATATCTGCTGGCTTAAAAAGTCATCTTCGTCATGTGTGAATGTTCTTGCGGTACCTTCCCAAGGCACGACAGAATTTAATTATGTGGTTAAATTTTGTTTTCTTGTACGCACCGGTTTTAAGGAGAAAAATTACCAAAGTACTTTTTAGATTACCACGAATAATACGAGGCGTAACTGTATGGTTTGAAATCAGTAGCAGCATGTGTTTTATTGCATCGATAGCCCTTTGCAGTTTGTTACTAAAATAGCATAAACCTGCGGTAGAGTATTTGGTTCCAGACTGAAAAATAGTACCCTCATAAACATAGCATAGGAAAAAATTGGCCACGTATCAGGTCTTTTCATTGCAAATGTCGACGAAAGACCATAGTCTATCGTCGATATTTGCAAGTAAATGCCTCCCTTCGTTTTCCCGCTCACCTCTTATGCTGTTCCTCTCCCGTAGCGCTCCTCCCAAGGCAAACACGCGGGAGGTTTGCTCAAGTCATTTTAAATTTACCGCGTTCCCCTGTTCCAGGACGGATGCCTGGATGTCAATGGTGCTATGCAGTGGAGACGCGCAGGAATCGAGGAGCCCTACTTCAACGTTTACAGAACCACGTTGCCTTTCTTCACGTGCGTTCCAAGCGGAACGTGGAAGCTATCTAGTACAACATTTCGTGACTTTTGCCGTTTGATTTGTTTAAATTCCGCCAGATGCTATAGTGGGGCGGGCAACAGCAGGCGAGGGAGTGATTTATTTTAACACGAAGGTGTTTTATTCCGTGGTACACAAACACCGACGTAATATCTGTCACGGAAATGAAATCACCAGAAAAAAGTTCATTGATGCGGTGGTGCCAGGATTCGATCCCCCGATCCCTCTGGTCGCAACGAGAAGTGTGAAACGCTCTGCCTACTTGGCCATGAAGTCAAGCCCGCATGGCTGTACAAACGCGCCTTATGTCCTTCCCTCTAATTTCTCCATTCAGATGGTACTGTATACTATAGCAGAGGTGACGCGAAGTAGTGCGTCATGACGCTAATGAGCAGCGATAGCTGGCACCTCGATAGAGCAGCGTATAGCAGCAGAAGCTACTGTGTTTTTCCGTCAGCCGAACTCTGCGGACCGACCTACTCCACCTCTCGCGTTCCACTAGCTGAGCTCGTCGCAGCGCCAGCGTCTGGCGTACACGCCTCGGAGCAGGACAGATGTGGTCGCACCTTTGCCGAAGCGACCCGCCAGCACAGCCAAGCACACCCACAAGACTGCTGCCGACCCGCAAATCATGCTCCTTTCGCTGTAGCGGACCGTGACTTCACCAAACGATTCGCTGACAACCCGTTCGGTTTCGTTCTCTGGGTTTGCGAGCACCTGGACTTTCAATCGGATTTACGCAATGCTGCGCCGCATGTATTGGCGTCTACTGTTGATGCGTCTAACGGTGTCATACGGAAAAAATATAAATAGCGATGTGCAAGTTCATATCGATGCACAATAAACATTCAACTGCCTCTGTGATAGCACATTTCACTTTCGTGTTCCACCGATTACTATGAAAGAACTATCAACATTTTTTTCTGCAGTGGGTGTAGTATTGCATTTCCTATAGCAAAAATCAAGCATCCATAAATGTTTTATGAAGGACACTGCAAATGTCACTTATCTATTGATTTTGGGCCTTACATTTGTGTAATGTTTTGTTCTTATTCAACAATGTTGACAAGTATGAAAATTGGCACCGGACTTAGACGTTTAGATTTGGCTGTGGGTATATAAACCCAATGCGCAACTGCTGTTTCAATTTGGCTGGGTGGCTGAATCGAGTTACAGACAAACAGACCGATAGGCCTACAGACAGACAGACATACAAGCCAAGAAAGACTATCGTCTTTAAAAATGCGGGTTTTGTTATCGTAGTTTATAAGGTGCAATAGTCATATTAGCGCTAACCGAGAGTGAGACATCACTGTAATCAATGTTCGCATGCGCATCTCTTAAATCATTGAGTGCAATGTCTCTCTGGTCTCATAAGCAGCGTTCGTAAATGTCGTTCTTACTTTATTATTACATTCAAAGGCATGAAGAATTGGCCCAGTTGTTACATATTCAAGTCGAAACCTTAAAAAAGCGCAACACTTGAAAAAACGTGACACAATCGAAGGGAACACAGGACGAGCGCTTCATCACAACCGAAGTTTAATCAAAAAAGACGAAGCACATATACCCTCCCAGTCACCATACCACGCATGCGTCTCCAATAATTAGATGTAAACAACCCAGAAACCACAAAAAATAATAAAAACCCACAAAAACAAAAACAAAACAACTCCAGCATTAACTGCCACGGGGTGTGCAACTAAATTACCACCAATTAAGGTACGCAATCTCTTTGGCGTGTAAAGCAACAGAAGCCTGGCTGACACAAACGTCCTCTCTCTGGCTTATGTGGAACGCATCAGCTATTTCCCTCGACATCTGGCGCGCATGCTTGAACACAATCTTTGTGCCACAGAAAAGCGGCCTGCAACCACCGCGGTACCAGCTCTTGGTGCAGTGTTCCGCGAGATGTGACGATATAGCCCTTTTCAGGGACAGTTCATGCTCTCTGAGACGCACGTCGACGCATCTGCCCGTATTTCCTACGTACTCCCTACCGCAAGCCAGTGGAAGCATATAAACACAACCAACATTGCATTTGACATACCTCGTTTCATGTTTCACACTGCATTCATTCCTGCCGGCGCGATGTTCACCAGACAAACTTCTTGTCAACCAAAGAAGAAACCCTACCAACTTTGTTTCGTGCTGTAAACAGAACCTTCCCATTGTGCCTGGAACCAACGTTTTTCAACGCGTGCGACATTTTGTGCAGATAGGGAATTACTGCTGGCGTCTAAGTCCTACCGTCCAATACCGCAAACGTACCAACGTCGTCCTTCCTTCTTTTACGTCACATCATCACATCTCGCGGAGCATTGCAGCAAATGCCGGTACCGTGGTGGCTGCAGGACGCTTTTCTGTGATACAAAGATTGTGTTCAAGCATGAGCGCCAGATGATGTGGAAAGTAGCTGAGGTATTCCAGATAAGTCAGAGAGGGGACGTTTGTGTCAGTCAGGCTTCTGTTGCGTATCTTGGTGCCAATTGAGTTGCACACCCCGTGGCAGTTGATGATGTGGTTGTTTTGTTTTTCTATTTGTGGCTTTTTATTGTTTGTGGTTTTTTCGTTGTTCCCATCTGATTATTGGAGACACCTGCGAAGTGTGGTGACTGAGAGGATGTGCGTTCTTCGTCTTTTTTTATTAAATTCACTTGTGAGTAAGCGCTTGTCCTGTGTTCCCTTCGTTTGTGTCGCGTTTTTTCAAGTGTTGCGCTTTTTGAAGATTTCGACATGCAATTTCACCAGCTAGCCCAACTCGCCATTCTGCTGAAGCATGTTAGAGATTCATCGGTTTGCAACAGCGTGAAAAGACAGCACACCGAAAGGACTCGTCTGCGCGAACACATGGGACACGTAACTACGTATTACTAGACGAGTCATGGCATTGGCCTTATTTTGAAGTTCCTTTAAAGAGGCCCTGAAAGGCGTTTTGAGCACACTAAATTGACTAGCGCAATCGTTAGATTGGGTCGTCAACATCATCTGTGCCAAGTATTACTCTTTTACGCGCAGCGGAAAGCTCACACTTTTGTTGCAAAGTTTGTCGCTTTTTTCTCACCCTTCCCTTCGTGGTTTTGGACGCCGCCATCTTCACTTGTCTACGTCATTGATTCCCAGATGTTCGTCATGAGCTAGACATCCTGCTATTGGGCGGCTTTTTCACGCACTTCCGGCAAAGAGATGAGCCGTCTGCTCAGCGTCGGCTCGCCGGCTGATCTGCCAGCGGAGTGCTTGGACATTTTACGACAAACGAAACAAGTGTAAACAAACGCTTAACCGTTTGTACTGAATTCAACAGAGCCATAACACGACATGGATATCCTCTTACTTGAGTACGTTCCATAAAAAAGCGTTGAAGCCCCGTGGCACTTCTTTCTTTCAATCGCAGAGAACGCCCTGAGCCGAATGCCCGGGTTTGACGCATACATTTTACTCAACTTCCAAACAATCCAGAGATGCGTTTCGAACGAACACAACGTCATAACATGCGATGCAAGTCGGAACCTCGATTGACAGGCGATGGGTTGCCTCCTCCTGCCCCTCGTAAATTCGGCGCTCACCTCGCGCGCGGTTTGCGGGGACGAACCGCAAGTCACTTAACTCTGGCGCACAAGCCGAGATGGCTTTTAGCCACGCACACTGCACATACCCCATGCGCGGTTGAGTCGTACGCCGCTCGAGAAAGATAATCCAGACCATGGGAAGCACTATCCACCCGCAGAAGCACAACGTCGCATTTCATGGCGAAACAAAGGCGTCCACAACACACACACACCATCGCCTCCTGTAATGCCAAACGCACCTCGCACTTCCAAATGGGAGTGAGTAGTATGCCTGCAGTGCCCGTATGCCGCGAGGTGGGGCCCCAAGCTGAATCGGGATCACGCAACCGTAACTGACTTCTAGAGCGGTTTGTGCCTTGTTGCCAGGGCAACCGATGTTTGATATTGTCAAAGAAGGGGTGCTCGCTCCAGCGCTAGAAAGCTCAGAGCCGCGGCGGAGCATGTTTTGCCAACGTTGCCGCTCTCCACCACGCGTCGTTGCCCCAAGCTGAACTGGCGTTTTGTGCACGGGTACTGTATCGGTTTGAAATGTCTTTTTCACATGCCGCCGGCAGGAATTACCACCGCCAGAAAATAAGACCCGGCACCAGCGGGGCCACATCTGATATGGCGCTTTTTGGATAAACAGTGCACTGTGCATCCAAGGGAGCGAGCGCACGATCCTCCCCGTGCGGCTGCGAGTTCGCTGCCGATAAAAAGTCACGTGCCACCGATAGCAAAGTTTTGCAGCAAAGTACACCGCGAAAGGGCAAGGCCAGGCCGCCGCACACATGCGGCCAGATTTTTCGTTCGCTTTTCCAGCCTTGAGCGGAGTGCGGGATTCATGGTGTCAACAAAGCTTGCCCGTAGCACACGGCAGTGTGAGCAGCGCAATAGCGGAAGTACGTCACCGCCGAGGAGCGCAGCATCATGGGAGGGAAGGCTCGCTCGCTGTCAACAGCGGAGAGTAAGTTGAAAGGAGGAGGAAACGCGGCGCGACGATAATGCGCGGTTTTTGATTTACGATTTCTCAGCTAATACTCATCGCTTTAACAAAATTCTTGCGGGAGGAGATTGCTAATACATTGCTTTATTTGGTTACATGTACATCCACGCATCGGCGGAAGGTATTTCAGGACCCCTTTAACTTAAGACACATTGGAGTAAAAAAGTGGACTCATCTGACAACTGCCCCCCATAATGAGTTTTAAAGATGATAGTCTTTCTTGGGCTGCTTAAACCCAGAAATTTTGGTGTCTGTCTGTCTCTCTGTCTCTCTGTCTGTCTGTCTGTCTGTCTGTCTGTCTGTCTGTCTGTCTGTCTGTCTGTCTGTCTGTCTGTGACTCGATTCAGCCATCCGGCCAAAGTAAATGAAGGCCTTCGCAATAGTCTTATATAATCACAGCTAAATCTACCCGTCGAAGTGCGGTGTAATGTTCATAGTTGTAGTTGTTGAAGAATAAGAACAAGACACTACGCAAATATAAGACAACAAATTAATACAGAAGTAATATTTGCAGCGTTTCTTCATAAAAATTATACATGCTTGATTTTTGCGAAGTACATACTTCATCAAGTGCACAAAAATATTGGCCGCGTATCTGCTCCTTTCGTTGCAAATGTCCTCAAAAGATGATAGTCTTTATCGACTTTTGCCAATTAAATGTCTCCCTTCGCTTTCCCGCTCACCTCTCATGTTGTTCTTTCTTGTGTCGCGCTCCTCCCAAGGTAAATACTGCAAAGGTTTGCTCAAGTCAATTTAAATTTACCGCGTTCCACTGCTCCAGGCCAGGTGTCTCGAAGCCAACGCTGCGGTACGGCGGAGACGCGCGTGAATCAAGGCGCCCTACTTCAGCGTTTATAGAACCACGTTTCCCTACTCCACGTGCGTTCCAAACAGAACGTGGAACCTATCTAGTGGAACCTTTCGTTACTGTTGTCGGTTGATTTCTTAAAATGGCGCCAGAAGCCATAGTGGCGCGGGCGACAGCGGGCGGCGACGGAGTGAATTTTTTTTCTGCACTTGATGATTTCAATTTCAATTCAATTCAATTCAATTTTATTTTTTTCTCTCAACATAATACAATGTCGATGGTCTCCCTGGCAAGAAAGCTGTTGCTACAGCTTGTCGGGGCCAGGGAGCCAAATTGGCAGCTCAATGACTGTACAATGCGATTAAAACAATGAATATAGTATAACAGTACCTCTGAGAAGGCCGATAAACATCACGAAAAAAATAAAAAAATAATAAAAACATTAAAATACTTGTATAGCGAGTTTGAACGCATTGGTTCGGCGTCACATAATCAGATACAGGTAAAAGAACAGACTAGACAATTCACGCATATTTACACAACAATATCGAAAATGGAATTCAAAAACAATCATTTCCGACAAACGCATCACGTAAGGAAGCCCGTGTTAGTGTTCCGTAATTGTCGCTAAGTCCCTGTAATTTATTTAATATGCTTGGAATGTTGTATGCCAGTGACTGCCAAAGATAATTGGTTCGTGGGCGTGGAACGAGCCATTGTTCCGAGCCACGAGTTGTATAAGTGCTAATTCGTAGATCTAGACCGCATAATTGTGTTAAGAATTTCTTATATTTATCATTTGAAAAGTGTAACTGATATATCAGACGGTAAGAATACAGCTGCCTAATATTGATTATTCTATGCTGCTCAAACAATTGCTTAGTCGGATGAAGATACGGTACGTTATTTATACATCTCATAGCTTTCTTTTCTAACAGCAGTAACGTGTTAATATTTTTCTTGGTTGTCGTGGCCCAAACTAACGTACAGTAATTAAGGTGTGACCGAAAAAGCGAATGGTATATTTGAAGTTTAATGTTGAGCGGGAAGAAATCGCGGCATCGGTACAATGCACCCACTGCGCATGAGAGCTTTTTGGCCAGTAATTCAACATGGGCGTCCCATGTCATGCGGTGCGAGAGCACCACCCCCAACACTTCGTGCTGCTTAACAATGTCGATTTGCGAGGCCCCCAAGATCAAGTATTCGGTTACATTTACATTTTTATTTTTAGGCGCGAATAAAATGCATTTGGTTTTCTTTGCATTAATTTTTAAACAGTTTTCGTTCGACCAGACGTGTAATTGGGCTAAGGTAAAATTGGCGGCGGAAAACAGGCGGGTTGCGTCAGCATTGCTAATAAATAAACTAGTGTCATCTGCGTACAACACAAATTCGGCTTGTTTATCAATAGAAATTACGTCGTTAACATAAACATTGAATAAAACCGGTCCCAGAACACTTCCTTGCGGTACACCGCACAATATCTTTCTGAATGAAGACTGGTAGCCATTGTGCACAACACATTGCTCCCTATTCGACATGTAGGATTGCATAAGCGAGTGCGAGACACCACGGATTCCATACTTTTGAAGCTTTTGCAGAAGAATTTCATGATGCAGAGAATCAAATGCCTTGCTGTAGTCGATAAATATTGCAAGTGTAAGTTTGGAGGCTTCTATGTTTTTTAATATTATTTCTTTCTGCAAGAGCAGTGCAGACTCCGTGAAGCAGCCTTTCCTGAAACCATGCTGGCGTTCGGACAAAATGTTGCGCTTAGAAAAAAAGCTTTCAAGCCGCGCCAAAATAATTTTTTCCAAACCCTTTGATAGCACTGGTAGAACAGATATGGGTCTATAGTTAGAGGCATTGTTTTTGTCACCACCCTTAAATATAACAGACACTTTAGCGCGCTTCATTTTGTGCGGGAAGCAACCCGACTCGATTGCAAGGTTAAATATAAAGACTAGATACGGGCAAACAAGGTCCGGGACGTGTTTTACGGGTTTAATCTGCATGCTTTAAATGTCGAGGGCTTTGCTGTTTTTAAGTGACATAAAAGCTTGATTAACTTCCGAGATGTCTGTTGGTTTCAAGAAAGCAGTTTCGGGAACGTGGGGTTCCAGAGTACATGACATGGGGTTTGGGGACGTAATGTTAGCATTTGCATTGATGAAGTGATGGTTGAAGTGTTCAGAAAGTGCTGTAGCAGTAAGGGTCTCGCAACGAACAGTTAGTTCTGACGTTTCCGTCGTCCCGGTGCGTTTTCCCAGTGCATCATTTATAATTTTCCATGTTTGATCAGGACGGGATGCGTCAGAAAATAGCTGCTGATAATACTGGGCTTTGGCCTTCCGTAGTTCGGCGGTCAAACGATTGCGGAGTGTTTTAAATGCTTTATGCGCCGCCAAGGTGCGCGTGTTTAAAAATAGGCGCTGAAGCTTGTTCTTTTCTCGTATCATTTTTAGTTGATCAGGCCCAATCCACGGTTTTCTGATACGCTTTCTGGCTGTGAACGACTTTATCGGAAAACAGGCGTTGTAGTTTCTAGCGAAGATTGCTAAAAATTCATTGTAAGTATTTAATTTCACAAAAATCAAGCATGTATAATTTTTTTATAAAAAAACACTGCAAATATCACTCCTGTATTAATTTGTTTTCTTATATTTGCGTAATGTCTTGTTCTTATTCAACAATGTTGACAAGTATGAACATTACACCGGACTTAGTCGGGTAGAGTTAGCTGTGACTATATAAGACTATTGCGCAGGTCTGTTTTACTTTGGCCGGGTGGCTGAATCGGGTCACAGACCGACAGACAGACCAAAATTTCTGGGTTTAAGTAGCGCAAGAAAGACTATCGTCTTTAAAATTCACTCCGCCGTCGCCGGCTGTCACCTGCGCCACAACAGCTTCTGGCACCATTTTAAGAAATCAGCCGGCGACACTTACGAAAGGTTCCAATAGGTTCTACGTTCTGCTTGGAACGCACGTGTATTGGGGCAACGCGGTTCTATAAACGCTCAAGTAGGGCGTCTCGATTCACGCGCATCACCGCCGTACGGCAGCGTTGGCATCGAGACACCCGGCCTGGAGCAGTGGAACGTGAGAAATTTAAAATGATTTAAGCAAACATTTGGCGTCTTTACCTTGGGAGGAGCGCGACGCAAGAGGAACAACATGAGAGGTGAGCGGGAAAGCGAAGGGAGGCATTCACTTGGCAAAAGTCGATAAAGACTATTGTCTTTTGTCGAGATTTGCAACGAAAGGAGCAGATACGCGGCCAATTTTTTTGCTTCTATTTCAGCAGGAATTTATGCCCCCATCCACTTCCGGTTCAAGGTAAAGGCTGATTGGTTTCAACAACCCGCTTAGCGGCAAGTCGGCCATTATTCAGCTGCGTTTCGAAGTTGCCATAGGTGTCGAATGTCGGTGCTGTAAAAGATGTAGGAGACCTAAGTCTAGGAGGTTGACGCTGGAACTCAGCTATCCTTGTATTTTTATCACCACGCGCAGACGTGGTGTCGGAAGCCCGTGTCGGCATTCAGTGGTAACAATATACGCATAGCAGCTCTAAACGTGTCATAGCAAAATGCACAACACGCAAACGAAGGCGACAGCGGTCGTTATGCGGCGTTCGTCACTTCTTTTTTACGCTGGAATTTAATAGAGCCATCACTCACCAACTCACAAAGAGCGGCTAGCTTGGCGAAGGAGGCAAAAAACTGGTTGACTCCTCTGTCGTAGGAATCGGTAAAACACAAAATGAAATGTGCAGCGAAATCTGCAGCTGAGCATAATTTCCGGGTCGGCGGCTGTCTTGTGCGCGTGCTTGGCGAACGGCGTGCTACGGGAGGTCACTTCGCAAAGTTGCACTGGCGTCCTTTTCGTGACAGATATGACGTCAGTGAAAGCTTGGTGTATCCCGGCATAAAACACTTTCGTGTGGAATATGAAACCCGAAATCGAACAACCCTAAGTATAACGTAGCCTTTAGTACTAAAGGTTGCTTCCCTGAAGACCCTGAGTGCAGGGCTGCACCCTTTACAGGCCGCTTGCTTCGTTGTACTGGCGTCATTTCCGTGACGGATATGACGTCAGGGAAATCTTGGTACATCCGGGAATAAAACACTTTCGTGTTAATAATTTCCATAACGGTCTCCTACTCCACTGCTGAGGCTCCTCTGCAGAGTTAGCATTGAACCATCAAGGACGTGAGCGCCTACCTCCACTAGTTCAGTTCCCCGGACCAGGAACACCGCCAGGCATAGGACCGTCATGGTGACGCACACGGCGGTGAGCAGGTAAAATGGCAAGGTATCCCCGTGTTCCTGCCAGAAGTTTCTGATAAAGGGAGCGCCACTCTCGGAAGGCATTCACCTGCGGCATGGCGCACGAACAAATGTGGGACACCGACGAGCACATTTCTTTATACGGCATAACGCTTAAAGGGGTCATGAACACGTATTACAGCTATGTTCACTCTGGGAGAACTAGGTTTTGCTATGTCCCTCAGCTATGTTCATCACGCCCCGAAAGACGTTTGTTTACTCGAAAACTGCAAGAAATATTGAAAAAACGCATTTTTTCGCGCTCCACTACGTCCGCAAAGTTATGCAGTAGCGGCCACAGTGACACGATAAAGGGAACGCCGCTAACACAACGTTTAGTTTCTTAACGGCGAGTTAGGAAAAAATGGCTGAGCTTCAATACTTCTAAACCTAGTTATCACCAGCGAATGCTAAGACTATACACACTGTTTTGTGAAAGTTTGCCAATTAGTGAAGATTTCGCAGCCTGCCGTCTAGCTATATATTGGACGATTGAATTCGTCATTTCGCTTGAGTTGAAGGCACGCACAGGCAGCGCAGCCGGCGGGCAATCGATGACGAGCCTGAGGGACCAAGAGCCGGCAAACAGCGCTTTTACTTGCGCGCCTTGTGTATTTCTCAGGTCTTCGTTGCTGTAAACAACTGAGGCAGCAAAGCGGTCCTATATCAGGCAGAAGAGGGAGCTAAGAATCCCTGGAACCGGACAGACCGTCATTGGAATCGGCAACGTTTGTGGAACTGGCAACGTTTAACGCGAGAACTTTATCTAGCGAGGCGAGTTTAGAGGTCTTATATATCATGAGGTAAATCCTCGCCTAGTCACGTGGATCGGTTGCAGTGAACCGCATGCACAGAGGGCGCAGCATCCGCTGACCGCTAAGGCGCAGACAAAGCAGTCATTTCCTCATCAAGTTTCCACGCCTAGTCCTCTGGTACCTCTACGGCAAAGCTTCGAACCACCGACGCTGTAAGAAAGAAAACTGTGGTTGATTCCCCTGTCATCGGAATCAATAAAACACGAAAGTGAAGTGTGCAGCGAAATCTGCAGCAGAGCATGATTTTCAGGTAGGCGGCTGTCTTGTGGGTGTGCTTGGATAGCGACGTCCTGCTGGCGGGTCGCTTCAGCAAAGCTGTACTGGCGTCATTTCCGTGACGGATAGGACGTCACTGAAATCTTGGTGTATCCCGCATAAAACAATTTCGTGCTAAAATATAAAACCCGAAAATGAAGAACCCTAAGAATAACGGACTCTTAAGTACTAAAGGTTGCTTTCCCGCAAGAACACCTTGTGTGCAGGGGTGCACCCTTTACAGGCCACCTGCATCGTTGTACTGTCGTCACTTCCGTGACGGATATGACGTCTGTGAAATCTTGTATCCCGGAATAAAACCATTTCCTGTTAAAAAAGCGCAGACTGCCCGACAGTGGCTGAGGGATATAACGAGGCGATGAATTACCTTGAAAGATGCAGCGTAGGAGAGCTTTAGCTTTAAGAATTTCACGATATACAGCCAGACGGCAGCGAAATGAGCACGGCAGCCCGCTTTGGGTTTTGTTCAAGTCCGTGGTGTTTTGTTCGGCGACACTTTAATGGCAATGTGCCTCGCATGGTGGCGTTAATACAGCAAAAAGCATGTCATCCCTTAACAAACAAATGAGAAAAGCGCGATAGCTAAAAGTTCGTCCAACGAGGCAAGTGCTTAGTATCGATCGTCAAGCTTTCAAAGACTGAAATCGCAAACAAAAAATGAAACCGTGCGCTAGTTTTTGGCACACTAAGCAAATTCATTTAGGAGGTCGCGGGTTCGATTCCCGGCCGCGGTGGTCGCTTTTCTGATGGAGGCGAAAAGCAAAAACGCCCGTTTGTGCGAGATTTCGGCGCACGTTAAAGATCCCCAGGTGGTCAAAATTAATCCGGAGCCCTCCACTACGGCGCGCCTCATCGCCTGCGTTGCGTCGGCGCGTTAAACCTTACAATCAATCAAATCAAATTCATTTAGGAACCACCTAAAAGTAAACGGATACGTGGTTTATGACATAAAGGTATTCTACTCTTTCTTCACGACCGATGCGTCAATCGCCTAATCTTGAACCGTTCCTTTTTCGCAATGTCACATAACCGTTTCGACACAATGAAAACCCTGTTTCACGCATGCGCCGTGTGTCCAGAGAGCATATAAGAGCTTTTTGGTCGACTCACCGGTCTATGCGGCAGTGCATTAGTATTTTGACAGAAGCCATCGGCCCCACCGAGAAAGCTTTCGCTTTAGAGCCCCCACCGTATTCTGCTGCTCTCCATTGCCGACCGACTCTGCGCAGTCACAATGCTACCCAGAGCGATGTCTCAGTGGGAACACATGTGCGGAGAACTGTGCGTTTCTCCGTGCGTTTCTCCGCTCCAGAAACCGGTCCGGCAGCCATCGACCACCCGCGGGTTACCCACGGAGTGCTCAAGGCATGCTATAGATATTTTGCCCTCGCCACATCCGGTTCAAGAGCTGCACTATGCCGCTGGTGGCGTCAGCCAGTGAGAGGACGGGATGCGGGAACGTCATTATGCCGTTGCGTGCGGAAGAGGGAAGGGGGCATGTGTTTTCTGCGTCACGAGCAAAGTGGCCTGGTGGACTTCATCGAGAAGGCCATCAGTGGGAGCCTGGGCGGAAGCAGCCAGACTCCATGAAGCTCTCCGAAAGGGACGTTTCCCTTCGTTTGGCTGAAAATAAAATTCTCTTTCTCACACACTCTCTCTCTCTCTTTCTGTCTGTCTGTCTGTCTGTCTGTCTGCCTGTCTGTCTGTCTGTCTCTCTCTCTCTCTCTCTCTCTCTCTCTCTCTTACTCTCTCTCTCTCTCTCTCTCGGGTCCTGCATACACCCCAGGTACCGCTACCGCCGCATGTGCCTCGAAAAATGGGTTTTAGGGGCGAAGCCCCTCAGGGACTCGGGAAGTCGGCGTCTCATGTCGTAGTATCATGTAGTCGCCGTACTAAAACACCGGGACACTCGTATTCCAACGCCTCGCGCTAGAACGTGACTCGTACTAAAATGACACATCGGGACACGCGTTTTCTAACGACTCGCGCTAGAACGCTTCGTGCTTCAAAGACACGAGACTTACAGCAAAGCTATATACCTCTACCCTCAACGGTTTCATCTGCGTGGGAAAAAACGGCAACGCACAAAGAATACACTTATTCACTGAGTGCTTCGCCCCTGTCCAGGTTTCGCGTTACAGTTTTATCTTCGTTGGCAAAAATTACAAGGCGGCAAAAATACACTTATAAACTGCATGCTTCCCCCCTCCCCAGACTTCATGTTACGGGTTCATCTCCGTTGGATTGCCCCGTGGTGCAAAAGTGCTTCTGTACAAGGCACCAGCTGGTGCCGCGCTAACCGATGATCTGTTGGCCAAGTGGCGTGCGTATGTGCCAAACCGTCATCAGCATGCTGTCCGGGATGCCCAATCTGTGGCCGCAGTTGCCTGCACCTCTTGCTCCACAGGAGCCACGCCCACTGTACACCACATGTTGTGGGACTGTCCCGGCCTTCAAGCGCTCCGTTTACAGTGTCTTCCGCCCGGCGTCCAGCAGCTTCAGGAGTGGACAACCCCGCTGCAACCCGCCACTGCACGGCAGAAGCTGCTTTCTCTGCGGGAGTTCGCGTGCTCCTCAGGCGTCAACCGCAGAATGTAACCTTTAAACTCCCCCCCCCCCCCCGCCCCACCTTCCTTTCTCCCCCATGCTGACCCACGCGTCCACCTTCTGTAATAAAGTATTGTTATGTTCTGTTATCTCCGTTGTCAAAAACGCCTAGGCACCAAAAATACTTATACACTGCATGCTTCGCCTCTCCTCAGGTTTCACGGTAATGGAGATGGCCCAAGACTTTTGTCCCTCGCGTGTTGGGATGCTTAGGAAAAAGACGCAGCTTCGATTTCGGCCGAGGCGGCCGTTTTCCTGATGGAAGCTAGGAACAAAGATGCCGTTGCGTCGAATTTTGGGGCATATCAAATATGCCAGGTTGGTTTAAGCCATTTAACCTAGACTGCGTTTAACCTCCAAACTGTTATTTTTTCACACGAAAATTCATCTTTCAGGTTCAGTAAAGGGGCGTTCGGGACTCAACTAAGACGAAGTGTCCAGGCATGAAGGTTTTTGCGCGAAAGCAGCTTGTGGATCGAATAGTGCAGAGAGATAAGTATGCATAGCTACTTCGACTGAATCTAGAAATTCATATGAGCATTCCTGTCAAGAAAACCGTTTAATAAATTCTCAAGCTTCACGCAAGTTCAGATTTTCGCCTCCATGACCTTTTGCGGCAGCCCTGACCTTGCGTGTTCTGCACAATGTTTGGCGGTGATTTTAAGCCGCTGAACAGGCGTTCGCCGGACCAGTATTCGAATCAATACATGAAAAACCCGCTGCGATACCGAAAATGGCGTTTTAACTTCCACATAACTCACGTTTTTAGGGTCGACGGAAATCTGCCAGACGTAAGCCTGCCCCAAGGCGAGTCCTTTCTTCTTCAGTGGCGATGATGATGATGCTAGCTCCCGAACGAGTGGCGCATACCTAGTCAAGTATACTGAATTCTATGATATTCCTTTTCAATATTTGTACAAGCCTGGCATTTGCGGTGCGATGCGAAACGTTAATTAAACGTGTTCGTTTGCCGCGTCTCACCCATCAATCAACATAAAAAAGATACCAATCCACTTTTATTTACGAAAAGAATTCGCAGAATTGCGCAAAGAGACTATTTCGCAATAAAATAAATCCCATTTTATTGGGCATCGCTGTGTCTCGAACCTTCGCCTCTCGCTCCAAAACTCACGATTCCATTCCGAGGCTGCTGTGGTCAACTAGGGAGGGGTGTTTCCAAGCGAAGTTGTAGGTGGCGCTGCGTGCGCACAGGAAATGCCGGGATTGAACGCGCAAGGGAACAGAATTTAACTTACCCCCTCCTCCTTCTCCGCCTTCTCCTTCTCCTCTTTATAATTATCCTATTTTTACCCGGTTTTTTTGCCCGGTGAGAATTGCTCGGCACCGCGCTTCGAACCACGGACCTTCTGCACGCAAGGCGGATGTTCTACCCCTACGCCACCGCTGCGCCCTGAAACGTCCCTGCGTTTTGGAGCCGCCCCTTTCGATAGAGACGATTTGCCGTGCAAGCCGGGTGAACTTCCCAAGCGTTGTAGTCCCACACAAGGGCCGAGCGCCAGGCCGCGGAGTCGCTTGTACGTATTTGACCGGTAGGTGTCCGGCGTCACCAAGGCACAGAACTGCACATGGTGCCTTCCACAGCCACCGTGGGGGCTCAACTCGCAACCGCCTGTGGCAGGACATGCCGCCAGTCTCTTTCACCCACGGCAATGGCGCAACTCGGCATGATGACCAGGGGCCCCGCCAGATGGACAAGGGTCAGGGGCCCCTCGCAAGGGTAAAGGCAGCAAGGGTAAAGGAATGGGGTGGAGTGCAATCGGCAGGCATTCTCAGATAATGAATGTCAGCCTACCATTGTCCCTGAAGAAGAATGTACATAACACTGCATCTTACCGGTACTCACCTACGGGGCAGGAACTTAAAGGCTCACTAAGAGGGTTCAACTTAAATTGCGGACGAACTCAGCGAGCAGTGGAACGGACGATGATAGGTGTAACATTAGGGGACAAGAAGAGAGCGGAGTGGGTCGGGGAACAAACGCGTGTAAAAGACACATCAGCAGCAATTAAGAAAAAGAATGGACGTGCGTAGCGCATGCAATGCGAAGGCAAGATAACCGTTGGCCATAAAGGGTAACAGAGTGGATCCCTAGAGAAGGCGAGCGTGGCCGGGGGCGGCAGAAAGTTAGATGGGCAGATTAGATCAAGAAGCTTGCGGGGTTAAATTGGTCGCAGTTAGCACAGGACCGGGATAATTGGAGATTAATGGGAGAGGCCTCTGCCTTGCAGTAGGCGTGGGTAGGCTGGTCATAGCGATTATTATTATTATTATTATTAATATATTATATTATATTATTATCCATCGCCCTCCCCTTTTTGATTGATTGTAGGGTTTAACGCGCCTGCGCACAGCAGGCGATGAGGCGCGCTGTAGTGGAGGGCTCAGGATTAATTCTGACCTCCTGGGGACCTTTAATGCGCGCCGAAATCTCGTACAGACGGGCGTTTTTGCTTTTCGCCTTCATAACAAAAGCGGCCGCCGCGCCCGGGAATCGCCCTCCCCTTCTTCTTCTTCTTTTTTGAAGTTATCTGTACGCATGGCCATTGAGAGGGATTGCCAAAGGCTGCGCTAGCCACGGGCAGCTTTGTAGATACCGACCTGCACATGCATGGTGATTCACCGGGCCAAATTTTATTTTGCTTCTTTCATTGTTTGTTTGTTGTTGTTGTTGTTGTTTTTTTTTTCATTCTTTCCGGCACTGCGGCCCCCGCTAGCGCTGAATTTCAGGAGTTCTTTTTTTTTAATGAGTCAAATCCAGAAAACGAAACTAAATCCGTCAGAACTGTAGAGACAAAACCAAAACTCGGCAATTTTCTCCCAGAAAGGAGGTTGAACGCAGGAGAAATACTTTGAGAACTTTTTTCTGCTATTCACCGCAGCTGCGACACCCCCAAACTACTCCTTAGCCTCGATGCCAAAGGGGCCTTCGACAACATTACTCCCCAAGCCATCCTCGATAACCTCAACAACATCGGTTGCGGTCAGTGCACCTACCAATTCGTCTCCGCGTTCCTGTGGAACCGCACTGCCACCCTCCGGCTCGGACCTATCCAATCTCCTACCTTCCACACCCCTGCCAAAGGCACACCGCAAGGCTCCGTAATATCCCCTTACTCTTCAATGTTGCCTTCCTCCAGTTCCCAGCCTCTGAATTCCATCGGCGATACCCACCCTGCGCTTTATGCCGATGACCCCGCCATACCGACCACCAGCGGCTCCAGCGGCGCGCAAGAAGATGCCCTCCAGCAAGCCATCGACGCCACTTCACATACCTCCACCCCACAGGCCTAACGGTCGAACCACACAAGTCAGCCCTCTGAGCCCCCACTGCGGGTGCCTCCCCCCAACCCACCCCGGAACCACAAGTGACCATTCACGACACCCCTATACCCCAAGTCAACAACCTTCGGGTAGTCGGCGTCCCGGTCCACTACGCCGCCTCCAGCGCCACTCTTCTCCAAGAACTCTACAAGACAATAACCCAACTCTCGCACCTCATCCTGCGCATCCTGGGCTCTACCTACGGCCTCAAAGAACCCGAAATTTGCAAACTGGTCTAAGCCTTTCTTATCAGTCGCCTCACGTACAGCTGCCCTTAGCTCAACCTCAAGTTACAGGAAGCTAACACCGTGGACGCTCTGATCCTCGAGACCTACAAGGCAGCCTTGGGCCTCCCTACCTAGAACTCTAGCACACGCCTCTTCCAGGTTGGCTTCCACAACACTCGCACCAAAATCTTGGAATCCGAACGCACCTCCCACATGCGCCGACTCTCCCTCACACCGGCCAGTCGACGCGTACTCCAGCTCATCAGAAACACGGCCCCTGCAACCCCACATACACCCCAACGTGTACCCCTCTCTAGCGTCACTAAATAAAGGCTTTTAAAGTATCGGCACTCTTTTCTCTCATCGTTATGTGCCGCCAGGATTTTAATTGGTTGGTCGGCACCACGTGATATTTGTTTACATATGGGCGCAGCTCTTTTGTTTCTGGGCGCCCCTCCTCTCTCTCTCTCTGCTGCGCGAACGCTATAGCGGCTGGTCCCACTGTGCCCGTCACCACCGGCGGCGGTTTCGTTGGGAGAGATGGCAACACTGTAAGCCAGAAACAAAATGGCCCCCAGACGCATCCGGGCACACTAAGTAGCGGTTCTCTTAAGCGTAGCTTATTTATTGACGCTACCCCTTTATATTCGTCAACGCTTCCACAGCTCCCACTATATAAAGGACCACCCAATACTGTTCTTGATGCAGATTTTACAGAAGCAGAGGTACCCAGCGCCCTCCTTGCTCTCCTCCCCGAGTCAGCGTCAGGGCCGGATGCAGGAACCAACAAAATTCTCCGTAACCTGGACGACTCCCCCATATCGGTTCTTACGGATTATTTTAACCAATTTTGGAAGCTCGATTATCTCCCCCAGGCACGAAGGCATGTCCAGATCACCCTCATTCCGAAGCCAGGGAAGCCTTTTACGACCGATCACCTCAGACCCATCTCACTCACCTAATGCATCATCCTCTCTCGCCTTACGTTCCCCCTTGCATCTACTTGGGCTCTTACGATTTGAATGATTGGCTTCAGGCCCGCGTTATCCACCCAGGACGTCCTGCTCCACTTATCTCGAGACGTCATTACCCTTACTGCCAAGCGCGAGGCAGCAGCGATGTTGGCTGTGGACCTCACAAAAACCTTCGATGGGGTCTCTCACGCCACCATCATAGGATCGATGGCCCCTTGGGAACGCACTTGCAACTATACGAGCATGCGTTCCACACGGCGCGCACGGCGTCTATCCAAGTAGAAGATCTCAAATCGAAAATTCTTACTCTGGCTTCGATTGGTACCCCGCGAGGTGTTGTATTATCACTCCTCGTCTTTAACCTGGCCGTTCTAACTATTCCCAAACGGCTAGAAGGAGGAGGAGGAGGTAAAAAAAGCGTCTAGAATGTCCCGGGCCAGGTTCACCAACGCCAACTGGTCCATGAGCTGGTCCGAGGCTAGCCAAGCCCGCCACGTTAAAGGAGGAGGGTGGGAAAAATGTGGGGACTGATTTGCAATGGGGCAGGAGAAAATGCAGTGTTCTAGATTAGCGTATGGTTCAGGACAATTGGGACATGCTGGTGGGTGTCCGAGATGGTAGAGAAAGGAACGAGCAGGTGTAAGGAGGGTATTTAACTGTATGCGTCGAAGAATGCGTAGTTGCGTAGTGGTTAGAGTTTTGTCTGGAACAGGAAGTGTACGAAGAGTTTCTCTGATGTTCTTGTAGTGAAGCTTTATTTCTTGTTTGTAGTGGAGAGAGGTGTCCCACGTCGGTGGATAAGGCCAGGGAATCCCAGGCGCCCGGTGCAGAAGTTCGCAGGCGAGGTTATGCACTACCTCATTGCCTGGGATTCCAGCGTGACCAGGAATCCACCTCAGTGTGACAGTGTGGGGACGTAGCTTTGTTAAGGTTTTGCGTAGATCATACTGAAGTTCTTCAGGAATCCTACCCATGTGAATGGCGCGAATAGCTTGCATCGAATCAGTGTATATGGTATATCCTGAGGGGTTAGGGGGTGCTAAGGAGAGGTCCTGAATACTGGTGATTATTGGGAGGGTCTCTAGAGTCGCTGTAGGTTGGGGATTTGTGAAAGGACCAAGGGTGTGTGTGGCTACTTCATTGCCACTTGAGATGGAATAGGCGGCTGCTCCGACATGCGTGCGCGGTGCATCCGTGTAGACTAACGTAGAATCAATAGGATGGACATGATGGACAACGCAAGCACACTGTCTCCCTGGATTGGTATCAGCTGCGACGTTTTTTGTCTGAGAGCAACTGGTGAAGGATCCGGTGTCCTTGTTTTGTGCTAGAAAGACGCGCCATTTGCCGGTCTTTATGTTGTTGTATAAGATCTCCCAGGGGCAAGAACAGCCCCGTAGAGTATAGGCGCTGAGTGGTCGTATTTATGGGAACGTTGAGGGCGACTAGAAGTAATACCCTAACTTAGCTACAGTCTGTACGGAGGTGATATAACGATATGGGTAACAGGCGGTAGTGACGCACAAATTGAGGACACCTTGCAGCAAGGGGCCCAAGCGCTTGTCGAAGAAGCTATCCTTGCAGGCCTTACGTACTCACCCGCCAAATCAGAACTGCTCCTTCTACCATCTAAATTCGGATCGTGAAGCCCCCCAAACATAGTTTTCATAGATGGTCACCTGATCCCAGAGGTGCGTGCCCTTAAAGTGCTGGGGCTGGTAATACAACGAAACCGAGGCAACACGCAATGCATCTCAAAATGAAGTTCCCATGTAAATTAGCCAATTGGACTCCTTAAACGAATTTCCGACCGAAATCATGGGCTCAAAGAACAGGAGAGGCTACGACCCGTACAGACATTTGTCATTAACTGGATTACATATTCCCTACCCTACCTCCGGGTCACATACACGGACCTGTCCATTGTTAACAATCTGATTATGAAGGCATACAGGCAACGGTGGAAATTCCCCAGAATGCACCCACTGCCAGACCTAGCGGAATGCCTGGGATGCACAATACGGCTCAGGAGCTGATTGAGGCCCATCACATCAACCAGCCGCTACGCCGACGTTTAGATGCGACGCATCTCTTGCTCTGGGGTATGTCCCTCCGCCGTCGGCGTCGGCGTTGTCCGCACGCTCACTGCACATGTGCAACTCTCCCCCGTTCTTCTCTCCGACAGCTGTGCGTAACCCTCTCACTCCGTCTCATTATCATAGCAATAGTTGCGTGCGTGAGCTTCGCTCCGCTCCCGTCTGCTCCGGCGCGCAAGTGCGCCCATGCGCGACTCTCCCCCGCTGTCTCCTCTCCTTCAGGCGCTGCGATATAAAGCGGGTAGCGCGCTGCGGCGGTTCAATCAGCGCTCGCTCTCATTCGACTCCACGTGACTTCGATTGATGACTTCGTGCTTGGCTTGATTCTTCCGATGAAGACGTGATGGAAGCGACAGTCCCTTCAGCGAGTGGACTGACGCAATCCAATACCAGCGTCAGTCCAAACCCTCCCCTCTGATGCGTCGCATGACATCAGGGTTCCCTCGCGGGAAGATGGGCGTAATTTTTTACTACTTCCACTAATGAGCACATTCGAAACCTTTTGAGTGTCCGCGCACCAGAGATCTCCGACCCGAAGGTCCTCATCTTAATAACCACCCATGCATGCCTGTCTCAGTGTTCGTCCCCTCTCACGGAGCTTGCACCCGAGTACCACAGAGCTCGCAGGGAGGAGCGAGCGCGAGCACTCCATGGCGAAGAAATTGCCCATCCGCCCAGACATCATGTAATGTTACGCGGCAGAATACCGTCAACACGATGGCTCCGCCCTTGCGGCTGTCAACAGCACAGATAGCCCCCCTGTTGCCTCTCTAACCGTGCGTGCCACCTCCCAGTGGCGGCGGAGGAAGCTGCAACAGCACTTGCGTAACAATCCGGCCTACTCCAACAATTATAATCACAGTTTCGAAAACGGCCGTTCAAAATGTCACCCGCGGGGCAATTTCCCTCGTGGCATTCAAAGTCCTCTTCAAAAGTCCCCCGACTTCTCCGCTCTAACTGATCTCTACCGCGGCGCACACTGGTTTAAGGGAGGGACAAAGGGGGCCCAAATGTGGTGCGAGGACTTGCAATCCGTGCCGGGGCTAGCCTCACCCCCAACATGGTGCGCGATCCGCTGGGGCCCGACTAATCACCTATCACGACAGTGTCGTGCATTACCGCCTCGCCGGCCGCCTCTTTCCCCCCACCCATCCAGGGCTCACCAACTATCAGGAACGCCTCTGGTGACTATTGCAAACGAATACCCTCACTTGCCGCGCAGTACTGCCTCGCATCTACCCGGTCAGTATCCCTCACCGAATTGCCTCCATTGTGGCGCCCCAGCCACACTTGTCCACTCTATGTGGGCAAACCTCCAAGATCCCGTCCCGCATGTAAATAGTGATAAGCAGTGGGAGCGTGCGCTGGGCAGCTCGAACCTGGACGTGCAAATACTCCTGGTCTCAAGGACTGCCACCGCAGCCGCCAGACTTCTATCTGCGGGCACCGCGCACCGCTAAACCACAGGACTCAATAAATGCGCCTCTCTCTCTCTCTCTCTCTCTCTCTCTCTCTCTCTCTCTCTCTCTCTCTCTCTCTCTCTCTCTCTCTCTCTCTCTCTCTCTCTCTCTCTCTCTCTCTCTCTCTCTCCACGTCCCTCTAGTTCCCAAGCGCATGTGCCCCTTCTACAACCGAGGCAGTGGCAGCTCCCGCGTCCGACTCCTTGACAAACGCTACGGTACTGACCCCAACACCCGCTGTACCGACATTGCCCAGCCCTCCGCCCGCCACAGCACCACCATCGCAGTCCTCACCAACGAGGGCCGCCTCCCAACCGCTGCCTCCTACCGCCACGTCCCCACGCTCAAGGCCGAGCCCGATCATCATCACCGTTTCACAGCAAGACTGCCGCGTGTCCCAAGCCGGCCTCGCCCCGCCAGCAGCCAATCACCTCCTCCAACGCCTCCCTGAAGACATACACCTCTCCATCATCTGGACCCCCAGCCACTCTGGCCGGGGAGGGAATGAGACGGCCCACGCCGCAGCCCGCATACTCATTACCCGGGCGTTTCCCTCGCCGTGCATCGACCATGCGCAAGCCCGACCCACCAGCCCTGCCCCTCTCGACCTCACGTACTCTCCATCCTCCCCCACTACACCAACTCCCGGCAGCAATACCCCCTCCCGATCCTTCCCTCACCGACCAACAAGCCTACATCCGCCGCCGACTGCACACCAAAACCTACTACAACCACGTCATCCTATCCCACATTTCCCCTTCTCTCTTCCCACCCGACTGCCATGTTGTCCCATCCCTCTCAACACCTACCGCCTCGTCATCTCCTGCCCCCGACACCCCACCCCTCCTCTTCCCCTGAGCAGAGGGAGTCCGAGCTGACCAGCCTCGCACCGGAGCGCCAAATCGCCCTGGTGCGGCGCGCCCCGGAGGCAGCCCGGAGAAGAGGACTCCTGGACTTAAGAGGCGAACCAAACCCTTCTACCCCCTCCCTTTAAGCTTTTTAATGAAGTGGTGCCATGCGGCTCCTTGCGCTGCCTTCCTTTGCACCACTTATGTGTTCACGAACATCAAACTTTACATCACAAGGAATAGCTTGGCGGCATAGATTGAATAAAGGCTATTTTAATATTACCACACAAATAAGTCTTGCAACGCCTGTTGCCTTAGTTTTGTACTTCCTCAAAATTTTCTCTTTAAACAAGCGTACCACTACCACCGGTCCTAGATTCCTACAAGTGGCAAGTGAGGTCTGCCTACAACGCTTCTTTCTGCATACTTACCTGGTGCTGGGCTGTTCGGTGGTCACAAGTAAGCTTGGTTTCGTAAGAAAGATCATGTCTCCCGCGGACAGCGCCGGCGGACAACCCCCTGGGCGACCGCAGGGCGGAGTGAAAACTTCGCCATCTTTCCAACCGACCAAGGACCTCGTCTTCAGTGTCACCGTGCCTGCCGACGCATCCGCGGTCTCCGTCATCGACGCTGTCGCCGACGTCGTCGGCCTCCCGAACGTGTACATGGTTCAACACCTTGGAGGAGTCAAGTTCCAATGTACCGTTTACACGTCTGCCGCCATGGAGCAACTATTGCGACATGGTGGCCTGTCTATCTGCGGCAAGACCGTCGCCATTGAAGCCCTCGAGCCGCGTCTCACCCGCGTGGCTTGTCTCTCCCTCCCTGGATACGTTGCCGACGAGCATCTCCTAAGGGCAATGGCGCCCTATGGCAAGGTCGTCGCAGTCGAACGGCCTGCCACCGTCGACCGTCCTACAGTCCGCAATGGCCACCGCATCGTTCAAATCGAGATGAAACTGGAAAAGCCCGTGCCAAACTTTATCCGAGTCCTAGAACATCGCGTCATTTGTGACTACCCCGGAGTGCTACGAGTCTGCAGCCGTTGCAAAAAAGCAGGCCATTACCGGAAAGACTGCAAAGAAGATTTCTGCGACCGGTGCTCGACCTTCGGCCACACAACAGCAAGCTGCACGGCAAAATGCAGGCGGTGCTGAGGTGACCACGCCACGGCTGACTGCGTCAAGCCACGAAGCTTCGCTGAAGTTCTCGCCGGTCGCGAGCGACGGCAGCGAAGCGTCGCCATGGAAGAAGATGGCGGGAACGACGGAAGCACGCCCCCTTCAAGCACGGTGTCACCAGAGGAACCTGCGGCACCGTCTCACAACGAGGGTAACCCGGTCGAACCCGAAGTGAAAGCGTCCCCACCTCATCTACACGTGACAGCCACCGATTCACCGCAGGCAACCCCCACGTGACGGAACACCCCAGCGAGAGCAGCTCGTGGAGCTCTCCTCAGCCCCTCGTCATCGTGGAAGATGAGTCATCTATGGAGACCAACGAAGAAGAGGAGCAACTCCACCATTCCAAGGCCGACGATGGCAAGAACGACGAAGCCATGGACTCGGACTCTTCCGTGTCAAGCAGCGAAGTGAAAGTAGCACGAGCCGAACTTCGACGCGCACACCAAACAAAAAGGATGAAAAAAGAACTTCCACAGCTCAGCAATGACGAAGACACGTAATCTGAAGGCTCGGCTTCCAACCATTCTAATCATGCTACTTAGAATATTAACGCTTAACGTTCGCGGATTTAAAAACGAAAGTAAGCAGAATGACGTCATACATTTCGCTCGCCGTCAAAATACGGATATTTTATTGTTACAAGAAACGAACTTGTCAAGAGCGGCAGAAGTTTACGACCTGAAAAGAAAGTTTGGAGTAGATGGGTTTTAAATGCAGAGCATTTCAGTAACTCACGATGTCACCCGCGTTGGCGTCCGTAGTCCGCATCGCTCCCCCTACACTATATAAAAAAATAATACTCACCGGCGCCAGGTTTCGAACCAACGACTCTGCGGGCGGAACGCAAGGTACATGGTACTCTACCCACTGCATCGCAATGCCGACACAGAAAGGAAGGTTACGAACACGCCTTATATCCTTGACTCATTCAACCGTCGGCCACAGGTGCGCCCTCTCCCCCGCGTCCTCCTCGCCTTCTCTCCGCTCGCAACGCCCTCTCTCGCCGCGTTCGGTTCGGGCGCACAACAGGTGGGGACGTGCGCAACACCCTCTCTCGCCGCGTTGGGTTCGCGCTGATCAACAGCCGGTTCGCTCGCAAGAACAGGTGGGGGCACTCGCATCGCGCTGTCTCGCCGTGGTCGGTTCGCGCTTAAACCACATATGTCGTTCGCGCGTGCTCCGGTCGCTTACATCTGTGGCGTGATCGTGACGTCAACATCACGCGTTCGTGTGGGTGGTGGCGCGATTTTGGCGCTATAACACTCTCTCGCGAGGGGCATTGGATTGGATTCGATTGGATTGGCTTGGCTTGGCGTGGCTTGGATTGGATTAAAGTGGATTGTGTTGGATTGTGTTGCGTCATAGCCGCGCCACGTTGCGTCATAGCCGCTCCACGTTGCGTCATAGCCGCGGCAGGGGGTTCACGGCACGTTTCACGTTTCACCAGCGACTTCATCGACAATGTCTACGCTGGAAGACAACAATTACAACAACCATTACGTAATCCATACGACTTGCAGGCGCGCCCCCCGCGGAAATGCTCTGCATTTGATCGTGCCCCTCGCGAGGTGGATGTTTTTCTAAACCCCCTAAAACGTGATCCAACTCAGAAAAGGGGCCTCACCGAAGTTTCTTTTTTGCTCATTTCCACGCAAGAAACAGAAGACGGCTAAAAAATCTTGCGAATCTTGTTTCAGCCTTACGACGCGTCAGTTTTGTGGCACTGGTATCTTAATGCTTAGAAAGGATTTGCTTCATAAGCATTTCTTCCGTCAAGACTATTGCGGCAGAATACTAGCCTTAGACCTGAAAGTAAAAGGCACGAGCCTACGCATAGTAAACATCTACGCCCCCGTTAAAGAGAGCGAACAAAATCCTTTCTATGAAAACATTAACGCGTACATGACACACAATATGCCAGTGATACTAGGGGAGATTTTAACAATGTCCTCAATTCTGCCCGAGACAGGCACCGCGACCAATGTGGCACACGAGAGAGCTAAGGAAGCTGATCAGTAATTACAACATGGCGGACGTGTGGGTCAAACTGCACGGGCAAACGTACGGCCCCACGTGGGAAAGGGGTCCGGCTAGCTCCCGCATCGACAGGTTTTACGTAACACCCGATATAGCAGAAATCGTAACCTTTTCGTCAGTGGAAAACCCTAGACCAAACGCACCGCCGGTATCGGATCACCAGTGCATAAAAATTAAAATCGCCATCCCCCAGAACGATGTTACGGATCGCCCTTGGCGCCTGCCTGTCTAGTATCTTGTTAATCGATGGAAAAACCAAAGAGAAAGTGGGAGAGTTTCTTCAAAACGAGCTACCAAGAACGGAACCCACTTTAGCCGCCTGGATGACAATTAAAGAAAACTTAAAACAGACGCTCAAAAAATGCGGACGCCGCGTCGCACGCGAACACACCACACACATGAACGCTGTGGCGACGAAAATACGCATTTTGGACCGCGCGCCACAGAAAACCGCCCTTGTAGGACAGGAGATTGCAATCTTAAAGCAAAAACACACGGAACTTATGCGGGAAACGTCGCTTGACGCGAGACTTAAAGCTTACAAGATAAACGCCACGGGAGGCCCCGACGCGTATCAGTACTTTCACCAGCACCCGAAAGCGCCTATCGGCAACATGACAGGTATCGACGCGTTCACGGACTATTATCGCGAATTATTTGCTCGAGCCACCGACGACGAGCAAATCTGCAACCTCGGCGATCTTCTGCGCGATGTGCCGACTGTTGACCCAGACTTGCGCGAAGCGTTAGAGGCACCTTTTAGCACAGTCGAATTAGACGATGTTGTCAACAAAGCGCGCACTGATTCATCCCCAGGTCCAGACGGCCTACCATGGGCCTTTTACAAAGTTTTTTGGCCACAACTTCGTGCCTTCTTCACAGAACTTGTGCACCACGCACCATCAGACCGAAACTGGCCCCAACCGTTCACATCGAGTCCTTTAGTCCCGATTCCGAAAGACAACTCTCGAGCAGACGATTCAAGTACATGGCGACCAATCTCTCTGCTAAATGTTGACTATAAAACCATAATGTCACTGATATCGAAAAGGCTCCAGGCGGCGCTGGAAACGATCATTGACAGATCACAGCATTGCAGCGTGCCGTACCGAAACATGTACAGCCATTTAAGCGCGACCCGTCACATACTAAGCTACGTCACAAAGCGCAATGCAGCTGGGTACATAGTATCACTAGACCAGAAAAAACCCTATGACAAGGTCAAGCATGAGTACCTTTTCACCACTCTCAGAGAGTATCAAATTAATAGCAGTACTCCATTAATATTAATAGCAACATTAATAGCAGTACTCCAAACAGCCTACACCGCAAATGTGGCTAGGGTCTGCATGGCCGGCATCCTAGGAGATCCTGTTCAACTCGAGAGAGGAGTTCGACAGAGGTGCCCCCTTGCCCCCATACTTTTCATTATCGCCATCGACCCGTACTTGCGAGCAGTACAACAGGATAGAGTTTTCCGGGGAATTCCCCTCCCAGGTAGCTCCTGCCTGAAGGTACTTGCATACGCTGGCGACGTGACACTGTATGCGCGAGATGAAGTGGATGTGATGGAAGGTCTGAAATGTTTCCAGAGTTACGGGAGTCTTTCGGGCGCAGAATTAAACATCCGAAAATCGAACACTATGGCACTTGGACATTTCCGACAACAGTAACCAATATTAGGTCTTCCACTCAATGACAGGCTAAAAATATTAGGTGTCACGTTCAATGAACACGGGCCAATCCAAGAGAACTGGAACACCATAAGGGACAACATCGAAAAAGCTATAAATCAAACACCAACAACCAACATGTACATGCACGAAAGTGTACATGTGGTTAAAGCAACACTTTGCGCGAAGGCATGGCACTTATCCCGCGTACAATTGCCTTCACCACAACAGGTCAAGAAAATCCACAAAATTCTCTTCCGATTTATATGGGCAAGCCCCAGGGAACGCGTGCCTTGAGAACAGTTACACAGCGCCGTGAACACGGGAGGACTGTCAGTATCGAACCTGTACATTGCCGCCCGGCAGCTCGCTTTGAGAACAATGTTCGACATTCTAGAAGTGAACGACGAACCAGCCGCCACCCTCCTCCGGTACTTGATTGGCCCCCTAGGAAAGCACATTGAGGACATAAACTGGAACCAGCTCAAAAGCGAGACTCCAGGCCGCCACCAAACCACCGTGGTAACCTACCTGAAACAAGCCAGGCCACATCTGCAAGACGCAAACCTACGTTAACTATCCCCCATTGAGGCATCGGAGAAGCTACCCATGCACCACGCTGTTGGGCGTCAAACGCCCACCGACTACCCGTCGCCGACCTGAGAAGCGGTGGAAAAGAGCGTGTCCCCCGTGGTTGCCACCGAACCTACGAGAGCTACAGTGGAAGATCGAGGCAAGTGCCATGGCGACCCGCGACCGGCTAGCCAAGTGGCTCATTACGCGCGACTGGTGGTGCACTTACTGCAGGCAGCCAGAGACGACCGACCACGTTTTCGCCCAGTGCCGAGTCCCCAAGGCCTTCTGGCGACGCCTGTCGTGGATTACGAATCTTCACCTCCCACTGAACCCCAAAAACGACCAAAATAGAAATGCAGGAGCACGTGAGAAACTGCGGCTCCTGTCACCGCTCTAGGTCGGCAAGAACTGTGGCGGAACAGGTGTTTCGTTGACTCGTTCCGCGGGAAGCATGCACCGATTATCCTCATGGTGAACAATGTGTCCGGGAAAGCCAAACTTTTCCTCCAAGGCCCGCCTGACCTAACCAACCAGGAATCCTTCTAAGAGTCGTGGTGCTTCAGCGGTGTTGTGTGGTTGCGGGGAACGGATCTGGTGGTTCGCGGCACGCGCGCCGGGGATCAACCGGGAACGACTCATCCGGATGTACCGTGCACGTGCTGTGCAAGTGTGAGGCACGCATGTTAGTGAATTGAGAACGAGTCAACCAAACGAAAAGTGTGTGCGTCGTGTAGGTGCACGATCAAATTGTCACTCTGGTTGGTGTTTCGAAACACCAACCAGAGTGACAATTTAGAACTATGTGTGTGTGCGCGCGAAGCACCCTGGAGGAGATGAGACACTTTTGTGCCTCCAGGGTAGCGACTGTCGTGTGAAATCACCAAAGAGTATAATTTTGTAAATAGTCATTTCTTCTAGTGGGGCAATCCAGCCCTATCGGCGCAACATGGACGCTCAAGGAGGCGCTAACGCCGTCCCGTGTCTTTCTATACCCATCCTGTGTACATGTGTCACGAATAAATATTTCCGCCCGGCGCCCCAAGCCGAGGCTGACCATTGCACTTCCGGTTGGCTGAAACTTGTCACTTCCCCAAGCTGGGGTAGATGGAGCATGCAATTTTTGGTAGAAGGGCTAGGCGTTCGCGCCGGCCCCTTTCCTATTGTAATTCCAAAGTAAGAGTTTGAAAACCCTTCCACGCCCGTAATTAGGCGACGTTCGGCTGGGTTGTCCGCCGACAATATTTATTAATTACTGCTAGCCTGGATGTCAGGCTTTGAGCAGGTGTGGGCGATACAACAGGGAGAAAAAACGGGATAACATACAAGCATAAAAGTACCCTTTAATAGGAGGGCATTGCACAACATCAACAGGTTACAAATTCCACTCATGGCATGTGCGGGGAAACCAGGAATTTTTAAAGACGTTTGTTTTACACGAAAATTCGGCGACTTTCATCGGTCGATTGGAATATTAAATGATGCGCGGTATGGTCCACTTCCTATGGACGTGAATCCTCAAAATTGTGCCTGTGAATCTGTAATATTGATCGCAGATTTGCAGGAGCATGCAACTACACTGTTTCTGCCTTCAGGGCAGATCACAAGTTCTGAGGTGTCCTCAGATTCTGTCATACGAAGTATCTATCCGTCATTTTACATTACGGGGTCTATCGCGCCGATTCGCCGCCGAAGCTACAGCTTTGCCATGGGCACGCCGTAGTGAAGGGCGGCGGTTTGTTTTTGACCACCTGGGGATTTAAAATTAGGCCTGAAATCCCAGCATACAGGCGTTTTCGCTTTTCGCCTACATCTCCTATGGTTTTGGGACATGGTAGCGAAAACTAGAAAAAACAAATTACACCCCAAGAATGCCGAAAGCAAACTTGTTTAGCGGATGAGTCGAAAAAGGAGGAGACGAGTAAGCCGCCCAGTCAACAGTAGCCAAATCCGGAGCCAAGTACGCATGGTGGAAACGTGATTATTTTTAGCGCGCTATTTCAGTCATAGCTCCCTTTATTCGTGGCAATTTCCAAGTGCTTAGAGCTGTTGTATAATGAACGGAACTGCAGATTCAGAGAAAGAACGGCTTGTGGAAGAACTGTGAGTGCTTTCAAACAGTGCTGTGCTGACTGCGATTCGCAACAGCGATTTGTTAAGCTATATTGGCCGGTTGATCCGTGGTTCACGCCACCCGCCTAAACTTCACGAAATGGGACCACTGAGCTGTCGTTGCGGTAGGCCAGTACATCATTATGTAAATGATAAGTGTGGACATTCTGGAGAGTTGTAATAACGGTATGTTTAGTGTGACAGTGCGTGCACGGGGTGATGTCTGTCACGGGGGAAAGTCATCCAGACGGACAGCGCCATATGAAGCCTGGACTGAATGTAGGCAAAAAGATTGCTGCCTTAATACCATTAATGAAAAACTGGTGTTTTCTCTCACGTTTTTATCGATGTGAAACGCACTGATTAATGGGACTGTGATCACGCGTCTCATGTGAGACGAGGCCGTAATGCTTGCATTGTAAAATTGACGGTGAGATAGAAGGTAACAAAATATCAAAAGCACAGGGGAATATGATGGGGACTAGGAAAATAGTTCAGAGCAGTGCAGTGAAAGGACATTGCTAGGCAAGATTTGCAGTCAGTTTGCCGATGTGGTTCAACCCCGGAGTTTCCTAATGCATAGTGTGGTTCATGCATGAGAAAGAGTTCAGTGTTTACACTTCTTTACAATGGATGGAGAAGATTATAGCGTAGGATGGCAGGTGATAGGTGGGTTCATAAGCTACTGCACACTGCTGGTGCCTCTGCTACCCAACAAATTTCAATTGACAGTTGAACACTCACTTTGCCGTATGTACCACTGTACATAGGGCAAAGGGAGTGTTCAACTACCTCGTTAATGTGAACTCGGCTATCTCGAAATATCGGTTTAATCGAAATTTTTTTCTCGCCATGCATTTACCTCCCGTAGGCGCTACGTATTCGTCCCCCTTTATCTCGAAACGTTTCATCGGGGGACCACAGATATCTCAAAATGTTGACCGAGAGGACGCAAGGCAAAATCTGCTGTCAACAACTGATAATGTCTCTGTCCGAATGCTTAGTTCCAAACAACGCCCTGAAAGCGGCCATGAATGGCAAATTTACGCGGAGTACACGCCGTTAGAGGCCGATGTTCCCGTTACCGCAATGCTGTCCGACGCCGACATCGTTGAGATAGCTGTGGACGACACACATGATCATGTAAATGACCAGGAGTTTCCAGAAGTCCCTACAATGGCAAAAATAAAAAAAAAAACATCTTGTGCCTGCTTCGCAACCAGGTAGAATGTAGCGGTGGTGACCAACATTTGATATGATGCATTGAGCAGCTTGAAAAGCTTTTCTGGGACCATACGCAGACGCGAAACAGGCAAGCATCATGCAGTTCTTTCTTCCGCAAAAATAAGCATTAATTTTTCGTTCAAATTATTTTACCTTTATAACGAAAGCACCCCTGTGCAGTGGAGCTTTTTTTACGAGCACTGTAGCTCTTGTTTCAGTGACCTGGCCGCAAATTTTCAGCATTTCGCCTAACCCGAAACTCCACTCCTCTCAAAATTTTTAGCGGATTTTATGACTTCGAGGTAACAAGAGATTACTGTACTTACAATGAGGCACCTGATAGGCAATTGGTTCGAAGACCTTTGAAACTGCCGCTTAGCTCAGGGGCAGCTGACAGGACGCTGAACTTCATGAAGGGAGAGATTGAGAGCAACAGTGTCCTTGTAGTTTTACAGTCTATTATTCTTCACTGTTATTTGTAAGAGGCACAAAATTGAGTCGTCTTTCCATCAGTGATGAAGTGGTCATAATGATGCTCAGCTATAAGGACTAACGTATCTTAATGACATGAAATTTTTTCTTGGATCGAGCTGCCATTTTTCCGATGGAGGCGACAAACAAAAGTGCATGTGGGCCGAGATTTCAATATGGGTCAAAGATCCCCAGGTGGATGAAATAATCTGAAGCACTGTACTACGGCACGCCTTATAGCCCTGGTGTAGCTTCAAAATGTAAACCCCCCCAGAATTTGACAGCATTTTTTTAAGGGGGCAGACTGGTCTTAGAGCTGTTTTTTTTATTTACCAACCAATTTTAATGAAACTGCACAGCATTATGGAGTTTATTGTGCTGATTTCAAATCTGCAATTACGTTTCTTGCAGGTTGATAATTTTGGAGATAAATAATGATTAATTGCCATTATTTTAGGTCACAATTACAAAATAAGCACTGCATACAGAATGGTGATTACCCGGTGGCTAGGCAGACAAGTGACTAAATAATACATATTTGGAAGGATTTCTTTTTATTTAGCTCTTTTTGGTCATTTACAACACTCTGAACTTCAAGTAGCTCACAGGTGGTATCAATTGAACACAATAATAATTTTCCAAGGCCTCCATTTCAAAAATTTGTTTACAACATTGTATTCATGTATTCACCACACATTTAGGTATCAAAAGCAAAAAAAATTACAGTTGTACCTGCTCTAGGTGCCGAGATATCCGTGGGCAAAATGCAAGCAAATTCTGTGCAAACTGATCTGTAGAGTGCACTTTAAAATGCTATTTACAATCAAATATGGTGCCTTATGATGAGGAAATTTGCAGACTTGTAGAAAAATGGCCGTGGATGCCACAAATGCAATTATCCAGAAATCTATTTTTTTACCATTTTTTCGGCCCCGAAGATCCATCTGCCCCCTTAAATTGGAGGAAGGTGTATGTCATTTTTCTGTAATAAAATCGCTACTTATTGCCTTGGATGTTGGACGTTTGCAGGAGCGAATGCACAGCCCGCCTTCTGCAGATCTCCGAGCAGAGCTGCCGCCTAAGCCAAACAAAGCGCCGCGACTACTTATCCTGGCCAGACTACTTCATGTCTTCTGCGTGCTTGGCGGCGATGCGAAGCAAGGACCCCAACACACAGGTCTGCGCACGGTGGTTTGTGGTGGGCGGAGCGAAAATTTGCTCAACGGGTTGGTCTCCCTAGTAAGATTTCACTCAACTAATTAGTATCTCCATTTACGGTATTCTAACTATTACAATTGGAACTTTCGCGAAATCTGCAGTATTGTAGAAATGCAGGGTGTTACACGGTTCGCCATTTTCCATAATTATTTTATATTTCTTTTGTTTTTTAGTTTTTCACAATTTCGTTCAACCAATTATCTCCATTTACGCAATTATAATGATTGCAGGTGAAACTTTCGTGAAATTTGCATTATTGTGGAAATGGGTATACGTTTTGACATTCTCCGTAATTTTTTTATATTTTCGTTATTTTTTAGTTCTTCAAAATTTCGTTAGACCAATTATCTACATTTACGTTATTCTAACGATTACATTTGGAACTTTCGTGAAATCTGCATTTTTGTGGAAATGCAGGGCGCTACACGCTCCTGGCTTTGGGGCTACTAAGCAAAGAAAGCTACGCATTAAAAGCTGTCGCCACACCTTGTTTGTGGCAGGGAGCCAAATTGGCAGCTCAGTGAAGACTGTTGAAGTACAGTGCAGTTATAGGTAAAAAAGCACAATATGACAATGGGCTCTTTTATGAAAAAGTTTGATAACAATAGGCCGACAAATAATGTCTACAGAAATAATTGTATCATAAAGATAAGTTTAAACGCATCGGTTAAATGTTGTGCAAGTACTGTACAAATAAACGACTAGGCCACCGGCCGCGGTGGCTCAGTGTCTAAGGCATTGTGCTGCTGGTTCATTTCCCGGTTCATTTCCCGGTTGCGACGGTTGCTTTTCTGATGAAGCCGATAAGCGAAAACGCCCACGTGTTGGATATTTTGGCGCACGTTAAAGATCTCCAGGTGGTTAAAATTACCGTACTTACCCGATTCTAACGGGCACTTTTTTTCAGGAAACAATAGGTCGAAAAATCGCATGCGCGTTAGAATCGGATACGAAACCGAAACTGCCAGAACAGCGGAAATTTCGTCCCACCCATCGCCATCGTCATCTCAAGAAGGCGCCAAGCCAAAGCTTTTAGCAACGATTTTTCGGCAAAGGGAGCATAGGCGCCTAGGCTTTTCTATCGGCGTTCACACAAATCGTCAAATCATTCCACTTGCGTGCTTGATAACAGCAATGGCAGCAGCGGCTCTCACGCGTTCAAAACGAGCGGTTGGCTGAAGCGTGCGCCTCTGGAGAAGCTCGCGGGATGGGCGTGCGAGGCGTGGGCCACGATCCCATCGACCATGGTTGAACTTTCGTTCAGAAGTGTGGCATCGCGAACATGCTTGACGGCACCGAGGACGAGATGTTCAGCGGAGAGCAATGAGGAGTGAGATGAGTGAGATTACTTCCGGAAATAAATCGCCCATTTCTCTCGCACTTGTTTTTCTTGCTCACAAAGTTCCGTGCGCGTTACAATCGGAGGTGCAAGTTTTTTCGTTTTGCCAGGAAACTCGGGTGCGCGTTAGAATTGGGGGCGCATTAGAATCGGGTAATTACGGTAATCCAGAGCCCCCCACTACGGCGGGCCTCACCGTCTGTGTAGAGTTGGCGTGTAAAACCCCGCAATCAATCAGTCAATCAATCAATCAAATGGCTACACCAACCATTTCTAGAAGAAAACACACACAACAAAGCAAAAACAGTCATTTCCGAACGACATACTGCATAAGCAAGCGCGTTTTAATGTTCCAGACATGGTGCTAGTGCTCCTCAGCTTCTTTAACATGGTTAAAATCTTGCCAAGAATCAGGCACATTCCACATGACTCAAATGGAACTGGCTAGAAAAGGCAGCTCGGATATGTTTGCCATGGGCTAGGGTTTTTTTTTTTGAAATTGTGGCAGTGTTGTTGGTTGGTGTCAGATCAGAAGCTGAGGCTACCTGTGGTTCTTATACGGGCAATGAAGCAGTACAATCAGTATTTGAATGTACTCTCTCGGTGAACTGTCTTTCACCATTGTAATGCCATTGCTGAGACTTCAATCATAGTAGCAAACAAGCCTGTGGATGAACCAGCCAAGGCGTTATTCACCGGGATACTGTCCTTGACCCTTTGTTTGCGGTTTCCCAGACCTAGCACAGCTGTTTTTGAACTGATTGGAGGGCCAGTGATGGATGAGGATTGGTAGAATGTAAAGAAGATACTGTTGCCGGCGAGCTTTCCTGCAGCATGTGTTTTGACAGCTTTCTTCACTTAAAGCTAGGAGGTTGGCCTATGTATAGGCCAACCTCCTAATCTTTTGTTTGTGCGGTAGTCTTCAATGCGGGCTACACATCCTAGCTTCCAAGTTTGTAATCTTTTCCCAAAGTAGGAACTGACAAGTGCGGCGAAATACGCATTCACAGAGGTAGTCGCATCTAGGCTGGACGAAACTTTTCTCTCGCTGAACGAAATTTTCAAGTTTAAAAACAAAAAGAATTTGAAAGGAACAAAATGTGGATAATACGGGGCATGTGAAACCAGTTGAAAGCCAATTTTCTGCCATTTTGTGGGGGTGGAATTAGAGAGAGAGAGAGAGAGAGAAAGCTCTTTATTAGAGGAAAGCAGAGAGGTCTGCCGGCATGTTGACGCCGACATGCTACTCTGCGGGGTACGGGAGGAGGGAAAAAAAGTTGCAATAGGAAGAAAGGTGGAAGAGAGAGAAGAAAGGAGAAAATAAAAGAAGTGAAAAAAAAAAGGAGGAAGCGTGTGCGTTGGGGTCCGTCAGTGCGACACGTGAAAAGTCTATGGGCGGTTGTACAGTGCAAGAATGGTCTGGTCCTATATCAGCTCAGCGACGCCGATGTCATTGAGATAGTCAAATAATGCCAAGATTGTGCGTTGTCTTAGTGATAGAACACTATCGTGTGGCAGTCTAAGCTATTTTTTTTTCTAGCGGGTTTTTCAAACTTTGCAGTGACATAACAGGTTCATGGGATTTCTTTTGCCGCTCTGCGAGCGGTCAGCAATGATTACAATTCTTTGGCGCTGCCTGCTTCCCTTCTCCTTAAAAAAAAATGACTATCACCTTCTTAGCTGACAATTAGTCTTAGCTTTCTATGGAGCTCTTCTGCCTGGTGCTTCGCTTCGACTCATAGCTGTGGTGGAGAATCCGTGTCCATTCACAGTCACAAGTAGATACAGAACTTCCTGTGTATTGCAATGAAGCATTGCCAGACACTACACAGAAAGCCCCTTTGCATGCTCTTTCCAGCCATAATCAACGATTGCGGCAGGCATTGCACGTGTAATTTTTTCTTCCGCTTTTCTTCTTGCATGATTTTCCGTACTCTTTCCATAGAGATGTGCATGGTACAGTATAACCTCGTTACAACAGACCATGATAGTGATCATGATTTCAGTCTGCTATAAAAGAAGTATGGACAATCCAAATACTGTGACTACAGACTTTTACAGAATCATGGATAAAGTCTGTTATAACAAGAGTATGGACTTTTCAACATTTAAAAACAAATAAAAGACCAAGCTGGTCATTTCTCGAGATTAAGTTATGAATTAAACAGCTTGGTATTTTAGGCCAACAGACCTTCAGGGTGAATTGGGTTTTTCAGCAGTTTCATCCTCTTGTGACACTATGAAACACGTCACAAAATGACGTGCATGACTCTTACATTTGCTGGGCAGCTGTTGTATGGCACCCCGTCAAACTTTTGATTCACTCATACTATTATTTCTCTCTTTCACGTCTTCAACCTACACTTGCATTTCCATTGTCTTCACATGAATATAAATGAAATGCAAGTAAAGATCTCATTGCTAAGCTTGGAGATTTAGCCATCTATAATGTATGAGGGCATATATTTTTTTGTTTTAATGAAGGTAACTTTCATATAATGATCTTATCTGTTGCACTATAGCACTGAAATTCTAAATCCTATTACTTGATTCCCAGGACATCGCACCTATGCATACTGCAAGTGGATGCAAGAAGTTTCACTTCTACTAATTCACAATTATTTTTAATTGCTTCAAATTGCTTTCATTTGATCACAACTGTGAGGTAGCAACACAAAAACTGAAGACATACGTAACAAATGAATGGTTGCCTGCACTTGAAAAGTCTGCTGTAGAGATGCAAAGGTGGACTTGTTAACCTTTCAAACTGGTCTGTTATATCCGAATGTATGCTGTAACAGAATCTGCAGTAAAGGAAGTTTAATCAATGGCACAGATAGGAAGACCAACCAAGCATTGAAAATCAGTATGTTGTATCCAAATATCTGTTGTAAGCAGATCTGTTGTAACGAGTTTCTACTGTATTGGTAGTTTTGCACACTGTTATTCATGGCATAGCATGAGAATTTTGCTAGTTTTTTCTAAGATGTTCGCAGTGGTAACCTCAACTGTGTGTCCTTAGAGATGTGCATGGCATTGGCAGTTTTGCGCACTGTTATTTGTGGCATTGCATAAGAATATTACTAATTTTTCTTCTATGTTCGCAGTGGTAACCTCAACCTCAGTGGTAACCTCAACTTTTTCTACTATGTTCACAGTGGTAACCGGTGTGTGCTTCGTCTGGAGCATGGAGCAAGAACTAGACAGGAGGGGAAAGGAGGCTTCCTAGCGCAACCAGATAATGTCACAAGTGTTCGTCACGGGTTAGGCTAGCGGCATCTGCCGTAGGTGAAGAAACCGCGCGGTTGCCACGATCGGCATTTCACTGCGCGGACACGGAATGAATTGCGGCCGCTACCATTACATCCATCAGGTGCCGCTATCCTCTCCTTCGCCGTCACAGCTACGAAGCTTTGCAGTCCGCCTTGGTTTGCATTGAGATATTATCTGGTCGCTCGCCCACGCTTGCCGCAACGAACTGTTTTTCCCACCTATATATTCCTGTTCCGTGGTCTGGAGTGGTTCTCCGGCCACGTTTGGATTGATTCGTCCTAAAAGCAGTTTTCACTGTTGGTGCACAGTTCACCAAACACGGCTTTCGTCTGTGCAGGCACCAACTTCCTTAGAAAAAGTGTTTTACCACTGCACGGAGCTTGCCTGTTCCCATGTTTGTGGCAATTTGCTGACACGCTCACTTCACACAGATTTCAGACAGAAATAAGGACTTATTCACAGTTAATATCTCGCCTGATCTGGACTTAAAGGGTGATGCTTGCCACACACGACCCCAGCACCGAAATTGTGGCGCCATCTCGTAAAAATTTAAGTAACGTGTCAAATGACCCTCTTTATTGCACATGTACTGCCGCAGGTGGGCTGTGTGATTGTGAATGCTGACAACCGCATCGTGGGTGCGGGCTACAACGGGATGCCCAATGGTCTCAGCGATGACGACATGCCGTGGGGGAAGTCTGGCGACTCCCCCGTCGACACAAAGTACATGTACGGTGAGTTTCGCACTGCCTCAGCCGGCCTGCTGGCTCATTTGCAGCCCCAGCAATGTTGGCCTCGGTCTGCTGCAAAATATATTGGGTATAAATGAACATGCAAGAACACTTTGAGAGTGAACACTAGTGAAAGTTGACTGTTTTATTTTTGTGTGTGTGTGTGTGTGCGTGTGTGAGGTGCACTCAAAGCTCGTCATAACAAACTTGAAGGGGAGCCGTAATTATTTCATTATATCAATTATAACAGTTCGCGGCAATGTATGCTCACTTCGGTGCGCAACTATAAGCATGCAAAGAAGAAAACTGCCTCGTGGTCCCCTGCACCTCTACAGGATCACTTATGTGACCGAAATTGAAAAGAAGGCAAATATATTGGTTGCTCAATGCACACACTGCCTATTTTATTGTCCGCTAGACATAGCTAGAAAACATCCGTGATGCACTTTTGTTTTGGACATCGCAAGCGAGACTCCTTTTCAGTGGTGGTCACCGCATTGATGCCGTTTTGGTCGTCGCTATTGGTGCCGAAGAAATAGCGTAGAAGATCAACCGCATCGAGTGCCTGCGATGACGTTAGCACGTCGGATGTGTGTGCATTGGAGACCACAGCGTCTTTGTCGCTTGCATCGGTTTGTCCAGTGACATCTACTACAGTAGCATGGTCGATCGGGTCCTCCGTAGTGACTGCGTCGGCATCGGCGTTGAACTACCGTATTTATTCGAATATAGGTCGACCTTTTTTTTCCGAAAATGTGCTTAAAAATTGAGGATCGACCTATAATCGTGACCGAAGAACCTCGACCTATAGTCGTGATCAAAAATGGCGAGCGCACCGAGCGATCCGTTTCTCCGTCGCGCCCGGCGCTCCTCAATTTGAGGCGGCAGCGCGGAGCATCTAGAACAAAGACAGGCAAGAAAATAAAGGAAAAAATAACAAAACAATCAGCCTAAGAAAACCACCCACAGTCACTGCCGGCTATCGCGCATTACCTGCGGCCGAACCGGACACGAGCGAGCTGACGTACTGGCTAGAGAGCCAGATTGGCTTGGCTTGGTGTCTTCGGAGCCGCGGTAGCGGCTAGCGCGAGGTGGGGGTAAAGGTGACTTTCGCCACCTAGCGTAGCCACCTCGTGAACGGAACGGCGTTGCCTGCTTCGCTCGCTGTCTCTACTATCTCCCGCTCTCCGTTTCATGCGCTTTCTTTGTGTTTGCTTCGTTGTGATTTCCGCACATAACGTTTTTCTCGTGCGCATTTCGCGATGTCACGTCGGACTTTAAGCGGCGGGTGATCCTGTTTGCTGAGAACTTGAACAACTGCGCCGCTCAGCGAGAGTTAGACGTTAATGAAAAGCTGATCAGGGGATGGCGGAAACAGCGGGACGAACTTTTTGCTTGTAGGGGACTGCGTCGTGCGTTTCGTGGCCCTACAATTGGGAGGCACGATGCTCTCGAGAAAAAACTCTGGCTGCACGTGGAAGAGGAGCGTGCGATATTCAGACCAAAGCTCAACAGTTAGCGCTGCGAGGCAGGATTGGCCGTTCAGCCTTCAAAGCCAGTCGGGGGCGGGGGTGGGTAATGAACTGCGGCGCATGTGGCGCAAGTTCCGACGACGACGCAGTGTGTGGCTCCAACCAGTGAGGTGACCGCGTTGTAAATAAATGGGAGTTTTAAAAAGTTTCCTCAAGTTTTTTCTTAAAAGTATGGGTCGACCTATAATCGAATATATTATTTTTTTTTTTCGGCGACTTCAATTTTTAGGGGGTCGACCTATATTCGTGCTCGACCTATTTTCGAATAAATACAGTAGTTGCAAAAAAGCCATTTGCCACAACAACTGCCGCGTCATTGCACCAACACCGGCGTCGCCTGCCCGCCCGCCCGCTAGCTCTGCCTCGGTGGCTGAGTGAGGAGGATGGCTCACTCAGCCGCGCACGGCATGGATGAGCAAGGCCATGAGGTCAACGCGAGAGTTTTATAACTGCCACGCCGAACAAGTGTCGAACTCCGCGGAATGCTTTACGCACCGTGGACAGGTTTTTTTAGAGGGGGGAGGCTAATGTAGTTCGTTACATCCATTGGCTGATCAATTTTACTTCGTTACAAGGAGGTTTCAAATGCATGGTTCTTCTAAGGAGATTTCAAAAGGAATTTCATTTACTTCGTTGTATCCTGTTACGTTATAATGAAGTTAGAGTGTATAAGCTATCTCACAAAAAAAAGCAATTCCACCCTGTGAAGGTGGATGACCAGCGAAGCTGAGGAGACGCAGAATTTAGAACAAAGATACGAACTCTTGTCGGATGTCGTGCTGTGACTTTTGTTTGTGTTGTTTAATCCCAGTGGATGGTCTGAAACCGAGCGGTAGACATATTTGTTTGTGGTGGGGAACTGGGGCCTGGCACCTTTGCGTAGAGGGTCTGTACATGTCCCACGCTTTTGGAAATTTTCGACATCTCCGGCATCCAGGTGTTAGGACTATACACAGCCCCTTTATCACGACGAAACAAAATCAGTGAAGCACAGAATTGAAGACAGCATCTGTCTGGTTTCGGGCCACCTGCTTAGCTGGTAGAGTTGAACTTTCTGCCCGGGCAGATGACTTTTTGGCAGCAGCTAGCTACTATAAGTAAGCCAGCAAGTACGCAAACAAGGGTGCATACATGATTGCCTTTCTCCAGGGAATGCTTGTGCTTCAAATGCACTTGGATAAATTTCGCTTTATAACAAGGCACTTTTTGAGATGCAGAATGAAAATACACAGAGTCTTGGCCATGGAAAGTTTTGCTTTAAAATCACATTTAGTGTCAGGTGTTGAGCGCAGCTCAGACAAGCAATGTTTGTGCTGCTAAGGTGTCTTCGTTTTTTTTCTTTTACTGCGTGTCATAAACCAGCAAAAGGCACTGCGCCATTGCCCTGCGGTGAGCCAAGTTATGCCAGCCTCAGCTAAATGTTTTATTACCGGTAGTTTGCTTTTATCTAATCGCATACGTCATGCAATGAGCATATACAGTTAGACGTCGATGTAACAAACTTCAGTGTAATGAAACCCCCGATGTAATGAACCACATAATTTTTTTTAACTTCAAGAGTATGCAAACCATGTACCGTATAAACCGGAATATAGGTTGACCCGGTATATAGGTCAACCCCCTACCTTGAGGTGGGAAAAGTTGACAGAAAAAATAATTCGGCAGAGAAGCGCACACACAATGTGTAGTTATTTTCCACGCCCGTCCGTCACTGCCACTCACTATGCCTGCCGAAGTCACTCGTCCGAGCTGTCAGAGTCATCCGAGGATGACTGCTTCTCGCTGTCAGCGTCCCACAGGGCGTCATCTTCAGTGCCATGGAGATGACTCCATCTTCAGTGCTCCATCAGCAACGCAGCTGATGGAGCACTTCCTAAACGCTCGTGCAACCATGTCGTCGGGAAGCGATTGCCAAGAGGAGGACACCCAGCTTGGCACGGTCGTGAGGGATGGTCTTTGCAGCCGGCCCGTGTCTTTTCGTTGTCGCCGGCCATCCACTCATTGCACTGTTCGCGAAGCCGGTCCTTAAACGGCTTGTTCAGGGCAACGTCCAACGGCTGAAGGGGGAGGTCATTCCTCGCGGAATCGCTGTGAGTTCGAAGGAACGTTTTTCCCTCCCGCAGACAAATCGCATATCGCTGAAAGTTGATCAGCTTCTCTTTGTACGTGTCCTGCACTTTCTGGCAGACAGATGTCCGCCGACGAAGAGCAAATCCCTTCCGTTTCGTGAAACGGCAGACCCACGATCTCGATCCCTTGAACTCCTCCCTAGAGAGGCCGCCTTGGCGAGCGAGGTCGACCAATTTGTAGAGGATGGCCTCCGCCGTAACCGGCAGCGATCGTGAGCGAACTTCCCGAACGAACTTCGCCACTTTGTTCTCCAACTCGTTGTGCACCGCTTGACATCTACGGAACGATCTGCCGGGGGGTTGCACACGCACAGCTTAGCTTTCTGGCTTCGCCAGTACCGCGCACTTTTCTGCGAAGTGCCAAACTGGTGTTGCGCCGCCACATTCCCATTCTGCTCGCCAAACTCAAATGTCCTTCAGCTTAAACGCAGCGGTGAACTCGCGTCAACTTCCACCACTCATCTCGGAGCAGACACGTACAGAAATGCATGCACGCACGCACGCACGCAAGACTAGTAAAAGACAGAAATCAGCAGTTTCTCCTCCACTCAACTGCAATCAGCAGTTGAGTGGAGGAGATAAAGAAGCTAAACCCAAGAAAAAGGAGGAAATATCGTTCATTAGGCATGGTGATGAGCTCTGGAATGTTTTTTTTTGTTTTTTTTTGCCAAAGGTCAAATTGTGTCTGCACATGTTGAATATAGCCGCATGCTCGCCAATCGCCCCAGAGCTAAGCTGGTTCCACAGGTGCACGCCGGTATTGCCGCCACGTGCAGAATGAGGTCGGCATAGACGGCCGAGCGCGTGGGTTCTGTGCGAGACGCCCAGCAGAGAGCGAAATTACTTTTTCTTCCTCTGCGGATTTAAGTGCGTCCCCAATAAACCAGTCTGATTAAGCCTATTCCTATTTACCTGCGAGACAATATTTTTAAGAAATTACGGGAAATCAATCCAACTGATAGAGTGGAATCTGCGCTAGCAGTGGGATCTGAGTTGACACATATGAGTTGACAAAGTCGACTTATTCAACACCACTTCCCCCCCCCTTCGTTTCACTCACTCCTACCGCCTAGTTACTCTGGACACTTTTCTCCCCACCGCTAACAACAATACAATAAAACAACAACCGCTAACAACAATATACAACGCAGCAGTGTTTTGGCGAAATAACAATATTGCAGCTACATATGTAGTAAAAAAATTACACGTCATCATCAGGACTGCGACTACCTAGCGAAGAGGTTTGTAACCAGGGCGTATTTTTAAGTGCAGAGCACTTTATGGGCCTGCCTTGTCGTCATAGCTCGCTAACAACCTGTGCGACTGCCCAAATCAGGCAGCGCAGCGAGGTAGCGGACCCAAGTAGAGCCTGGTGTACCGTCAGAAGGGAGTCACGCTGAGGCTTCGAAAACCACGCGGTTTAAATAGTCATAACCGTTCGAACCTCGTGAACCGCTGGCGCTTGTCATACATCTCACCGTTGTTTAGTGCAAAGAAAACTGCAGGTGCATTTCAGCCAAAATCCGGGTATATAACCGGCAGCCCCCTGTGTTCATTTAGTTACGAATGCTCGTTGGGTTGGTTTTTACGATAGTAAGCGAAAAAAAGGGGCTGCACAAGAAAAAAAATGACGTGTTCGAAAGGCCGCAGAAAGGCTCCAGCCACGCACGAAAAAATTGCGCGTTCAAATTGGCGCAAAACAGCTCCAGCATACGAAATTAAAGCAAGCACAAAAAGAACTGGCGCAGTTTCAGGTAGTGGCACGCGAGCACTGCGATGGCGGGAAATTTGAAATGCAGCAGTGAGCGGATAACGGCGCTGCAGCCCATTATGGCGAATCACTGCTCTACACTTCCGACAGCTTTGCCATTGAGTGGAACGGCTTTAATTTTTTCCCTCCTTGTTTGTGTGCAGTGTGCCATGCGGAGATGAATGCCATCTTCAACCGGAACTGCTTTGAGCTGCGCGGCTGCACGCTGTACACGACGCACTTCCCGTGCAACGAGTGCGCCAAGATGGTCGTCCAGTCGGGCATCGGCCAGGTGGTCTTCCTGGTCGACAAGCACCCCGAACAGCCCACGTACATCGCCTCCAAGCACATCCTCGACAAGGCTGGCATCAGCGTCAGGTGCGGCGTAACCCCGTTGCCTTTGTCTTTGAACTTTCATTGTGTGAAATCACTGATGAGAAATTTTGCTCCTGAAATTCTTTTTTTATTTTGGGGCATGCTTAGAAAGCCAAACAGGTCTTACTTTCTCCTTGTTTTTTGTTTGTTCAGGCCACTTTGCCTTAGGAAATATCATTTCGCGAAAACCACCTTTGCAAATTCAGGGCAAGGTACCGTTTGCAGTTCTTGGTATGAAGTAAAAAAAGTGCTGGAGATGGCACACAAATTTTTACTTTCAAGTTGTATAGGAAGGTAGGGCTCGTTATTTTGATAAAAGCAGTTAACCTAGTACATTCAAACCACGCGATATTGAAATCCCATGGCAACGGAATTCCCACAGCAATGAAATATTTACGGATCCCCGGCGAATGGCCGTAGAAGCCCTTGTATTTCATATTCTCTCGGCAACAAAAGGTTTCTGGACGGTGATCCCGCATTAACAAAATTTGTTGAAAGTTAAGTGAGCATTTTGTTTACCAGTTTGAGGCTAACGGTTTCCAAAAAGTGCTCAAATGCATTTTATTGATGATTCAAATTGTGTAAACTTCTGGCACAGTGCACTTGCATGGCCGCCGCCATATTTGTTTGCAGAAAAGCTTGCGAACATTTGTAAACATTTGTTTGCGAACATTTGTAAACAGTGAGCCAAGCCGCGATGCCGGAGGTTTCCACTACCCGTGTGTTGTGCTGATGCAACCGCCTTCGGCATCGCAAACACCAAACGCAGATGAAAAAAAAAAAAAAAAATCTGGCTTGCGTTCTTATCACATTGTCTCACCAGCATAAGCCGGGCTGCTTCCTTCTCTGCGGCATCCATTCTTCTCGTTGCTAAGAAACACAGATTCCTCAAAACATAAAAACATTGTGGTTTGTAACGCCATGCAGCAGCGCCTGATGCATAAAAACAGGATGCAATAAAGACCAAACCTCTGTTTTTAAGAAGACTTCGTTTGAGTAATGATAAACAAAGAACGATGAAAGGTAGCTTGCAACATGGTTAGATTCGCACATGTTTTGTTTAGAGTGCGGTACCACTCACAGTGCAGACTTTAGCGGATCCCACAGCATACGTTATAAGCAGTCTACACTGTACATCAAACCTCAAGGGGGTCGCGAAATAGTTCGATATACTGATAATTCGAAATATAAGTATGCCCCTCTGAAGATTACCTGATAACGCCACGCATCACAGAGAGCTTTTCAAGGTTGCGACCAACAGTTGCTTACCTATTTGTTCCTCACAGCACAGGAAATTTGAGCCACAGCACAACGACCATCGCACTTTATTCAACACAAAAAAAAGTCTGCGAGATTCACTTGCTTAATCTTCTGCGTCATAAAGTTCACCAGAAGGTCTTCAAGCTTACTAACCCCATCCAAATGAGAAATCCGGCGTTGTACACTGTGCAACAACAGTGGCGAATGCGAACACTGATGTGAGCTAGGTTGCAGTTGGCGGTTCGTAACATTACCAGGGTCACTAGTAGGGTTCGCTTCTTTGGCACAGGTGATGTCCGCACAGCCTGCACATTGTCGTCAGCACGTACGAACTCGTGTGGCACTGTGTCATTCATAATGGCGCGTGGGAATGCTGACAGCTCTCGTAATTCACTCTCGAGGGACTCAGTGCTGTCGATTTCGGTAGCAGAACACCTGTCGTCTGGAGCGGCGCAACACACACTACGCACACGCAACACACGCTATGCACCAGAACGGCCGGGCCGTGGCTGTGCTACCTTCCCTTCATTTTTATGTCAGGTTTGCTGCGCAGTATTGCGCTCAAAAATGCTGCGAGAAATGCAGCCGACATTGTTTCACTGACCTGTACCTGTCGAATAATGTCTGCTTTCGTCACTAAATCTAAATTCTTCCGTTATTCATTCCATGACTACGGCTCTGAAATATGTGCCTTAGTCAAAACAAACATGCACCACACTACAAGGCCTCCCTGTGCGAGCCACCACTGATAACCGCTCAAACACACGGAAAAAAAATTGGCTGGCGATTACGATACTCCCTAATGTGATATTTGGGCGCAGCAGCAGTGCACTGAGGTAGTACGCACTGGTGGGTTCTGTTGACGACAGCAATGACGAGCTGCTGCGTCGGGGGCGCGAAATGCGTCTCAGGAAGGGACCGTGACCCACATCTTAGGCAGGAAACGCACACCATCGTCACACGCACGCCCCCCTCACGTTTTCGCCAGCGTCGCTTAGACGAGCATCTCGTGCGGGCACAGCATGCTGCCCCCCCCCCCCCCTGCTTTCCCCACCTCACACTTTTGGAGAGCCCTCGCGCCACCACAGCGATCCGTTCTCCCCTCAAAATTTCGCGACACTCTCCTCCTTTGCTTTCTTTCAGTATTGCCATCATTCACTCAGGTATGACGACGACACAGCTCAGCCCAGAGATGGCCGCCAAAGGGCTGCACCCTAAAATGCCAGAATCCGATTGCTTCTGGTCGGTTTCCCTTCCTTCATTTTTGCCTTAGCTCCTAATGACTCCACGGTCTCGCTGGCATGCGGCTGCCCCCTATGCTACTGTGCAAGCAGCAGGTGTTGAAGGCCATCAAAGCAACGCGGTGACGCCTCCTCCTCAACGAGCGTGGCAGCACCCGCAAGAAATCGTCATCCTCATCGCATCCACCCCATCAGGAGAAAAGCATACTTGCAGGAGCACTTGCAGCGCAGTGTTCTATATATCAAATGTGCCCATGATTAGGAGTTCGATACACACATACAATAGCGCTGTACTCTTGCATTGGATTTTGAAGGCGATGTTCAGACTGTTCGATATGGACAATAATTTGGTATATCTGTGTTCGATATATTCGTGTTCGACTGTACATGGGCTTCTATGGACGTTTGCCAGGGATCCGAAAATATTTTGTTACTGCGGTAATCTTGCACTCGCAGGATTCCGTTATCGCGAGGTTTTCCCGTATTTAGTATTCACTGTAAATTGTTTTTGAGCCTTGATCTCTTTCGTGCTGATCCCCGCAGTTTCCTGCATTTGCCGCTTTGTTAGTGTAAGTAATTAGCATATTTGAGAAAAGCAGGCACTTCTTTGGTAACACCTTCTAACACGAAAGTGTTTTATTCCTGGATACACAAAGATTCCGCTGACGTCATATCTGTCACGGAAGTGACGCCAGTACGACGAAGCAAGTGGACTGTAATGGGTGCACTCCTGCGCACAGGGTCTTCTTGTGGGGAAGCAACGTTTAGTACTAAAGAGTACGTTATACCTACGGTTGTTCGTTTTCAAATTTTATATTTTAACACGAAAGTGTTTTATGCTGCGATACCCCAAGATTTCACTGACGTCATATCTATCACGGAAATGACGCCAGTGCACCTTTGCCGAAGTGACCCGCCGGAAGGACGTCACTCGCCAAGCACACCCACAAGACAGCCACCGACCTGCAAATCATGCTCAGCTGCAGATTTTGCTGCACATTTCACTTTCATGTTTTACGAATTCCTGTCACAGAGGAATCAACCACAGTTTTTTGTATCACAGGGGTACAATTTCTTCTCGTCATTGTAAGATGAACAAAGGTAAAACAGATACCATTCACAGTGCATGCGACATGCATACAAGAGAAAGTAGCAACATCCACACTTGCTATTATCACTGCTTTGGAACCTTCTGCTCACATGGGCCTTTTTCGGTGCTAACACTGCATCAATTTCTATTTTAACTCTTGTTAAGGTGAAAAAATGGCAGATTTTGAGTGCTTCCAGAAATTTTTTTTCTCTTGAGCTGCTTGGAGCATTTAGCATTGCTATGCAAGAAATTGTAGCTTATAGATTGCTCTTTCAAACACGTACCAGCAGTTTTGCGATAGGCACAATTATTTAGAGTTTATGGACCAAATAAACAGAAAAAAAATGCACAAGAATGTACACGCACAGTTTATATAGGTGATTATACTGAGCCTAAAAATTATTTGAGGTATTCTAAGATATGCAAGTTGTTTCTACATTCCTAAGCTACAACTCAATTTATACGTCAACACTTTACACCAAGTTTTGGATTTTTGTAGGCCCGCCAACCCAGCGGCCCTCACGGCTGCGCCACTCCACGAACCCACTTGAGAGTAGGTTGGTCTCTCTAAAATATGCATCCAAGCATACCTGTTTGTGCTCTCACACAAAATTCTTATCACTTCAATGGGAACAAAACAACAGAAGAAAATCCAGCACCCTTGAGAAGCGTTGTTACTCGCTCCGCAGCGCTACTCCGACATGAGCGCCAGGCTATCTTGAAAGTGATAACGTGATGCGGTGTGGTGTATTTAGCAAAATATCTCCGCTGCACGTTGTTCAGACCCTACACATGAAAGTAAAACCACAGTGGTCAGATAAGAAGCACATTTTGTTTATAAATACAGCGCCAAGTCAAAAACAAACCTTATCCCCAGCACTTATCGAAGTATGAGGCCCTTGAACGGGAACGTCTTCATCAGATCTAAAATCTGACGAACCCACATCGTTGCTGAAGTCATCACTGCTGCTGTAGTAAGAAAAATCAGCATCCCTGCCACAGCTGTCCGCTTTTGCGGAGCGTGCCGTGAAGTGAACGCCATTTTCGCGCAACTTGCCGCTATCGCGGGTTCAAATTTCGTTCTCAACACTGTCTATGCAGGCCAAGTGTAAACAAACAATATAATAAAATTGAAAAAGGAGTTGCCGATAATTACGCGAGATGGCATTAGTTGTCCACAATGCGCTGTTTTTAGCTTTCACAGGACGTTTGAAATCATTGGAACTTTGTGTCTGTTGGCCTATGGCGCCGTAAGGAAAGAGTTGAAGAAACAATTGCATTGCAAATGTTCCTGCACACAGCAAGCACAAGCGTCTTAAATGTGGGTTTGCCAAGGGCATTTTATGTCTAACACAAACCTAAAGAAAAGAGTTGAGGCCAAAATTGGATTAGTAAAAGCTTGATAACAAACCTTCACAGTAGACTAACCGCAGTGAAATCCCGATTATATGTCCCCCAGTTTTACAATGACCCGCTTCTTGCAACAGATCACCGCAGTCCTGGCAAACTCCCCTTAGAAAGAAGGCATGAAAAACCCTGATTATACAACGCTTGGGTGCATACATTCCGCTTCATACAATGGACGCTTGTGGGAATAAAGTTTGTTTTTCCCATCTTTTACGCCACTTCATCCCTACCTTTATTTGGTATCCCCCGTTTGACGTCCATGCCTATTCAAGATCGTTCAATGATACCTTGCGAGCCCCTTTTCATAGTGTTCGAGGCGTTGCTGGAACAAGTAAAGCTATTTGGAGTTAGCTCAGAACTTGCTTGCCCTTTCAAAATCAGTTTTATTTTCATTTTTGCAACAAAAACGTGATTTTTGACACGCATTTGCGTCACCTGGGTGTGGAAAAGGGGCGTGTCATCTTGCGCCACTTCTACAAACAAAGAATGCGTGCCACTCGTAATTATTCTGCATCAGTGTTTGGTTTTTGTTATCAGGGCATGAATGGTGAATCGGAAAATGATTTTCAATCGTCAGGTTTGCACTCTGACAGTAGTAATCCCTGAAATCAGCTGATAATGTCAAGCAGTGCCTGTTTGCAATGCTACTTTATGATTTTAGGCAGTTTTATTGCCTTTGCGCACATTGTTCTAGGTTGTGTTGTAGTAGATCTACTTACCACAGGACCATTCGCGAACACTTTAAAACACTTTCGGTTTCGTTTCTTCATCGCGAAATTCATATTTAGCGCTACTACGCAGTTACCCAACTTCAAGGCTACCTGCCATGGCGTCTTGAGCGTCCGCGACTGATCCCCGAACAAAGCATGCTGCTCCTTATTTCACTGAACCCTAACCCGATTTCTGCGATAAGAACTTCAGATGCAAGTCAAAAGATCACACCCAGTCACCAGATATCTGTTCCGATGAGGACAGCGCTTCAAACCGGCCCTACACACTGCCAGCTGTTCCCCTTCCAGTTTCGTTTCCATACGAAGGTCTCTCCGGAGGTCTAGTGTTGCTTCTTAGTTGAACTGTCTATTTGGACAGACTCTCCAATAAGTTTTGTACTGTTTCATTTCAAAAATGTTAGGTGGCGCTGAAATAAAGGAGGCTCGTAGTGCTGATTTTTATTATCGCGCAACAGCTACTCGGCCAAAGTTTGCAGCACACGATTCTAGCACATTGATTGATTGATTGTGGGGTTTAACGCGCCGACGCAACGCAGGCGATGAGGCGCGCCGTAGTGGAGGGCTCCGGATTAATTTTGACCACCTGGGGATCTTTAACGTGCGCCGAAATCTCGTACACACGGGCGTTTTTGCTTTTCGCCTCCATCAGAAAAGCGGCCGCCGCGGCCGGGAATCGAACCCGCGACCTCGTGCTCAGCAGCGCAACGCCTTAGCCACTGAGCCACCGCGGTGGGTATTCTAGCACATTGCACCTCATTCCAGCAAGCAAGGCTACAGTAGTGAGTCATAAGATGATAACAAAGCGCAACTTTATGTTTTGGGAGATAACTGACAGTGAACGTCAACAAGCATCAACCGCGGAGTTACGTTTTCAACTTCATGCATATTTTACCGCATCACGTGTTTGTCCGATATATTGTGCTGGCTGCAAATTCAAAGTCAGTCATTGACAAGATGTTTTTACGTTATGTGGGGGCAAACTGGGGCCTCTGGTAATGTCCAACCACCAGATTTCTTCCATGGAACCTCCCGAAATTGCACATTTTGAGATGGAGGTTGGCCTTCACCACATGGCACCAGCACCACGCGTACTAACATTTTTTTTTAAGTCTGACTAACTGTTCCACGCAAGTCGACATTTCTTCTAGGGCGTGTTTTTGAAATGTTTCCCTATAAAATGTTTATTGTAATTCTTTTCTACTACCGGTGGTTTGTTATACACAACTCCTTTTTTATCATTTTCTTCGACAACTTAACAGAAATTTCGATATTGATATTTTTTTCGCAACTTTTTTTGTAAATAAGCTGTAAAATTAGTTCCAAGTGATGCATCAAAAAACTGCTTTAACTATTGCATTCCCCAGGGTTCGTAGTAACCCGCCGCGGTGGCTCAGTGGCTAAGGTGTTGTGCTGCTAAGCACGAGGTCGCGGGTTCGATTTCCAGCTGCGACGGCCACTTTTCTGATGGAGGCGAAAAGCAAAAACGCCTGTGTGTACGAGATTTCGCCGCACGTTAAAGATCCCCAGATGGTCAAAATTAATCCGGGGCCCTCCACTGTGGCGTGCCTCATTGCCTGCGTTGCGTCGGCGCGTTAAACCCTACAATGAATCAATCAAATCAGGGTTCATAGTATTGGAAACTATAAAAATTACAGTTTTATGACCAACACTGTTTTGCATATTATTTGACCAAAAATGGCTATTTATCTCTAATTACCTTGAAACTAATTGACCAACTAAAAAAATAATGGTATATTTGAAATCAGTGCGGAAAAAGCAGCAAGGCTGACAAGTTTCACAGAGTTTACTTGAAAATAAAAGTTCTTTTAAGTGCAGTGTCCCCCCTTAAGATGTTTGTCTTGCTAGTCAAGAAAACAAGTGCATTAATATTTCCAAAATAGTTCATGGCAACCAGAGTTTGAAGAGTAATAGAGTGCATTTAAAAAAAGAATGCCTCAATGTTTTTTTTTATTTTGATATTTTCTGTCTGTAGCAGGCATCAGGTCTGCAAAACATCTCTGGGCTGTTTATTGCAAACATTATTCTATAGTTGGCTCGTGTTGGTTGAACCTGGCCTAATTTCGTTTAATTTTGCCTAACTCAACCAAATTTACAGGCCCCTGTTTGAATATATTCTTAATTCATCTAAATTGTAGGAGGCCTTTCCAGGTTGGGATTAACAAGTCAAGTGCAACCGTTTTGAATCAACCGTTTCGGCAAGTTGAAGTGGGAGTATCGAAAGTACAAACTTCTGAAAGGTGCATGTCTTGTTAAAAGATTTTTTTACTTGCAATTTTATGTTAGTCGAAATGGTAAACAAATGTGGCGCTAGAAACAGGTCAGTGAGATGTGTGGGGATTTGTTCTTTTAATTGCAGGCAGCATGTTCCAGAGGCGAAGAAAATTGTGATCGACTTTGAGCGAGTAGCGGCCTTCAAAATTTGACGCTGTGCTGGATTACCATTGTTTATGGTGCTACAGGTTTTCATCAAAATAAAGGTTTTATGAAAATTTTTGCTTAGTTGAGCTTGGTGCAATGGCCCTCGTAGATTTGTACAGCGAGTCAGAAGAGCATGGGAATCATTACAAGCATGCCACCCAAAGCTTTCCAGGTCAAAAATTCAAACTCTCAAGAACCTAGTAAAACCATTGGAGGAAATTGATAATTTGCACAGTGCAAGGCGTCTGTGCACGAACACTGCAAAAATAACTTGCAGAACTATCAAGTTTTTGTGTAACTGTCTATCAAAAGTTACAACCCATGCTTTTCATTGTGACAGTTTCCATGGCTGTAAATCCTTATAAGGCAACAGGCTCAACTTCAAATTGAGTGCGAAGCAAGCTTTCACCGTCAATATTATCTGTGTGAAAATACTTTGTGTTACATTAAGTAACTCCTGAGTAAACACTTTGTAAGGATCTATGAGGAGTAGCAAAGCTACAGCAGTGTTGGCATTAAGCGCACACTGCTCTTAACACTCTGAGAATATTGTGCCATCAGTGGCCGGGGAAACTTCCCATGTCAATGTTGCCATGGTCTTGCGATAGCCTGCAGTGTCAGCTACATCTTCCTCACATGAAAGTCAAGCGGAACACGCCAGTGGAAGCAGCCAGATTTTTGGTTCTGGAACATTTGGAGAACACTTATCCCAATCACCTTCAAATTTTTACGGATGGCTCAGTCGATCCGTACAGAGGGGTTAGTGCAGTGGCGTATATCATTCCTGATGCCCAGGTTCCCTGGGCAGCACGCCTGGATCATGTGGTGTCCTCCACCGAATCTGAGTGCATTGCCATCGCGGCTGCTTTGAGAAAACTTAAGTCCTGTAAGCCGCAGGAAGTTGTAATTCTGACTGACTCAAAAGCAGCACTACAACTTTTGCAGCGTGGGATCCCCACGAAAAAGCACTGTCAGTGTTCCTTACAGCTTGTGCAAGAACTTAGCAGCAAGGGTTTCAATGAATGTGCTTACAGCTTGTGCAAGAACTTAGCAGCAAGGGTTTCAATGAATGTGCGGTTTCAATGGATTCCATCCCATGTTGGCGTCAAGGGCAATGAGGCACACGTCGTAGAAGTGGGTGCAGCATTCGCCTCTCGCGAGCAGTGATGTAAAGTGGGATGTCCGCCGGCGCGTGCCACATAGCGTATGAGTGCCGAAACTAAGCGTCCCTACCGCTCCCAGTGAAAAGCGGGCGATACGTTGGGCAATGTTTATACAGGCGGCATTGGTTTGATGCAAAGCTTCTTTGCAGGCATGTGGAAAGAGTGGTTTTAAAATACTAAGCGAGGAGTGATTTCTTTTTAGTGGTTTTAATGTGAATATTTCTGTTAGCTGTAAAAAAGAAAATGTAACCAGTAGCAGTCAGAAACAGTGCAGTGAAGATGCGGTGGTCGTTATATTTGATACGCGTTGCAACGCGCAGTGGTCGATAAACATCACTGACAAGGGCAGGATGATTTTTTTAAGATCCCAGTTATGATCTTGAGAATAGCCCTGCATTGCACCGAGCATAAGCGAAGAAAAGAAACTGCTTGTTCACAGTGCTTTTTTTTTTTTCAATGTGCCATGCCAAAGTTTTTTTTCTGTCCGTTTTTCTTTTGAGTTTCAGGCTCATTATTTCAGGTTTTGTCCAAACAGCTTCACGACATGTGCACCGAAACTATAGCTATGAGATTGGAACTGCACCGGCTTACCATGTCTTGTTTTCTTTCACTTTTTTGCGTCTATCCGTGTGCTCCATTCCACACATACCTAGACGTATAACTAACCAACCTCAATGTTACCTCCTGTGATGTTTGCTCACATGCTATCGCGTTCAAACATTATGATGTACTAAATGCCAAAATTAAAATTTTGGCTTTAAATGTGGAGCATTCATTGGCTACTTTACCTCTGCTATCTAGGCTTCTGTGCTGAGCCACCAATCCCGGCTTCGACGAGATAATTGATGCACGCACGCACACACACATAATACAGATTTTTTTTTCTTGTAAAGATCTAGCGATCCTTATTTCTGGATGCCTGTAAGGTGAGTAATTCTTGCATTGTTTTTTTCTATCTATCATTGGTACGTAGCAACAGCGTTCTTGTAGGCCGAGGGCACTGTTGAACTATGCAGTATGAGTTTACGAAGAAAGGCTTGAAGCTGTAGTGGGGTATTGCATGAAAGGGGAAGGCATTTTCTGGAACATTTACACCATCTTCCCGCGAGGGGAACCATGGGGTAGATGCGACGCATCGGGGGTTTCCGTTGCGTTTCCGTTATGTTAGCGGGTCCATTGTTGTTGTGTGTCCATATTTATCGGGGTGGCCGGTGGTTGTTACGGTTGCGCCGACCATCGCGGTATCAGGCCTGTTAGTCTCCATTTCAAATCATCGGCGGTCACCGGAGGATGTCATCGGAGGAGCGCCGGCGGAACGACTGAGCGGAGCGGCGCAGTTGCCGCGTTTATATGTACGGTGAGGGGTCTGAGAGAGAGCAGCGCATGCGCATGTGTTAACCCGCACACACGCACAGCTGGCACGGCGACAGAGCGAGCGCAGCCGAGCGCTAACACGCAGATGGCGCTGCGGTGAGAGCGGTGCTAGCGCGCAGCTGGCGCGACGAGGAGAATGGGGGAGGGATGCGGACGCCGCCGGACTACGCCGGAGGGACAAGGCGGGTGAAAGAGATGCGTCGCATCTAAAACCTTCAGCTGGAATGTACGAAAGCGAAGGACGGTCGAGAAAAACACGCACACGATGCTGTCCGTGCTGTGTCCATTGTGTCTGTGTTTTTCTCGACCGTCCTTCGTTTCCGTACATTACAGCTCAAGGTTTTCCAGCAACCATGAACCAACTCGCCCAATGCCAAGCAAGACATTTGGTTTAAAGGGACAGACAACCGATTTTTGTCGCGTATATGTTCTCTAGCTCATATGAAAGCCAGCGTTTTATATAGTCCGGTAACAACAAGCAATTTTTAAACAAACTGGCGGAAATAATTTTAATTTGGCAGCAAACTTCCTGAAACCGGAAGGGTGGCGGTTCGTAGTGTCGAAACTTGACACTACAATATGTGTCCCTGTCACGTGACCTGCAAACCTAGTAGCTACTGTAACTGTTGAAACGTTTATTTACGTATTGAAAACCTTTTAACACAAGTATTTGTGCAAGCTTAAATAGTATATGTATTTCTAAACATTACTTTGAAAATTCTAAAGACACGCCGCCCGCCGCCGCTGGGTTGCTCTCAGTGTGGCTAACTGAGCCACCATGCCCAGAATCAACGGCAGCGTTCAGTAAACAGACCCAGCGAAGGAGCTTTGACGATCCTGTCTGAGTCAGGGGCGTTTGTTCTGCCAAAATATTTGATTTCAGTCTCCAAATACGCCAACGACAGCTTAAAAAAAAAAAAAAAGTCGCGCCCGGGGAGAATCGAACTTCCCGCCTCCACAACGTGATGCCAGATTCTACCTATCGTCTACCCCAACAGATGGCGCATTCGTGCAAAATAGACCCTTGCATTAAAAAACACATAAAGGAACAGGAAAGCCTGCGATTCACACTTTTTTTAGCTGGGAACAAGTTTTTAAATATCATTTTTTATTTCGCATACAGACAAAAGTATGTTGCCGAGCTACTTTATATCATGGTTGCCAGCATTAGTTTTGGGAGGGACACATACGGCTCGTAGATCAGAAAACTCGATTTAAAAAGTTCTAGAGCGTTATCAGCAAAACCGTTTCTCGTCAAGGTGCTTTAAGTGATGCCCTTTCATTTGGGATAGAGAATATATACTCGACAAAAATCGGTTGTCTGTCCCTTTAAGGTCGAACCCGCCGCGGTGGCTCAGTGGCTAAGGCGTTGCGCTGCTGAGCACGAGGACGCGGGTTCGATCCCCGGCCGCGGCGGCCGCTTTTCTGATGGAGGCGAAAAGCAAAAACGCCCGTGTGTACGAGATTTCGGCGCACGTTAAAGATCCCCAGGTGGTCAAAATTAATCCGGAGCCCTCCACTACGGCGCGCCTCATCGTCTGCGTTGCGTCGGCGCGTTAAACCCCCACAATCAATCAAATCAAATCAATCAATGGTTTAAGGTCGAAAAGGAGTTTTCTCCACTTTGGGTGTTTTTTTATAGGCTTACTCCCCTGGTTTTCTTTCTCTTTTTTGCATCCATAGGATGGGAAAGCTTCTCTCCTCCTTACTTAGGCACCCCTTTCCCTTCGGCCACCTGTTCGCCTTCGGCGCTTGATGTTTTCATATAAAGAGGCGTATATTGACCCTGAAATATTGTCTCGCCAGCAATGCATTTGTGTTTAGAAGTGAAGTTGAACTTACAAAAATCAGTGCACGCTTGGTCTTTGTAAGCTGGCTTTCTCACATTTTATTCCACAGTGATGCAGAAAAAAATAGGCTGAGTTCCCACAACAGCAGTGAAAAAAGACCACAGACAACAGATTGTAACAAACAAGATGAGCAAACGCGGCAGAACAATGCGTAGCAGATGCCGAAGCGCCACCCACCCAATTCTGTATGCTCCGAGCATTACCTTGTAGCCGAAGGACCAACTGGGACGTCTCTTCATGCGAGCTGGTTTGGTCTGGACCTGCACTTGGCTCCTTTTCGTCACGCTTTCGCCTGCCAGTAAACCCCCAGGTCCAGGTACCGTCGTGACTGCTATTCCACTTGACAATCGGGTCTCGATACCCGTCGAGACCCCAACATCCGCGGGGCGGAGGACGGCGCTGTGACTATTGGCGGTGAGCGCGAACACAGGCGGCGCTGCGGATCACGCCTCCGTGACGTCAGCTTAGGGATTCTCGCATTTGTCGTCTGCTTCACTCAGGCTCGCTCTCCCTGCTGTTTCTTTGCGCTCGGTCAACGTCCGATGTTTGACCGCACCAGAATTGGCGTGTGGGTAACATTTTATCATAATAATAGGCTTAAAGTGTGAGTTAAAGTATAGTTTTAGATACCGCTACGGAAGAAACATTGCCGGCGTCGCCCCCTTCCTTGCGAAGCCGGTCGTGTGCGTAGCGCGACGAGTCGGAGCTAGGCGTCAGCTTCTGTATTAAGCAATTTTTCGAAAAGGGAACAGTCAGCTGCAATAATATCCGACAGCAGCGAAAATGAAAGACCAAAACAAATTCTGGGCTTCAGGGCTGTCGGCTTTGGCAGAAGGCATTATGATTCCCGGTAATCATATGTATGGAAAAACAGTTTTTGCGACCTTGCCGAACGCTCGAAAGTACCACGTCTTATTGTATCACATCACTTTACTTTGTCATGACATGCAAGTTTGCTGACCTGCACTATAGGCTGCAAAAACTATAGGTTGAGTTCCAAATAACCCACTGTGTGTATAGGCGCGCGCTGGTTTTGTACGAGGCTTCTAACCAGTAGGAGGTTCATTGAGCAAAACGAGTCCCGTCTACGTTAAAGATACAATAACACTCTGTTTGTTCAGACCTGGAAGGATATTTCGGTACATTTCCCACAGCCATATCCTCCCGATATTCGGATATGCGTTATATAGGAAAACTGCACTCAAGAGGGGGGGGGGGGGGAGGAAGGGGAGGAGCAGAAAACTTTATCTAACAATGAAATCGAGCTGGTTAGTGGGCCGGGTCCTCAGTCAAGGACAAGAGAGTAAAAGCAATTTTCTTTAATTCTTAGAACGCCATCCCGAGTAGAATAGGATTTGTTCTTTGCGCCTGGAAGGGTTGAAAAGCAATAAAGAGCTACTTGGAATTCTTCTTCGGTTTCGCTTCTTGTAATATATGCAGGTATACAATTTATTACGTTAGTTAGCGAGTATATCATGTCTTCAACGCCGTAATCATGTCATCATTGTTCGGGTTCAGAGTCAGTTCGTCATGATAACGATGGTATGATAACAAATTCGGGGCACAAAAGCCGCCTTCGAGTAATGTGGACAACGTTGTTCGGGGCGCGATCACGGTGGCGCAGCACAAACCTCCACATTGTATTTCCATGTGAATAAACAAAGCACGCTGCGGATATGCACATTCTTACACGCAGCCGTAGTGAAAGCAAATTTGTGAAAAAGGGAATGTATGCCATACAACCTAAGCAAAATATCCACAGTATCTTTGTGAGACTCCCAAACACCCCTAATAACACGTTTGGGATGGTGCAGAAAAACTAATGCGTCGGGCACAAAAAAACAACAAGATACATTAATCTGATACAAGAAAACAACAACAAAAGAAATAGAAGACAGCCGTTTTATTTCCTGCTGTACGTGCGATGCGCGTGTATACGAGCCCGCGCTGCTTGGTAGGCAGCATTAGTCTGTTGGGTCTTCATAAGAGCACCTCAAAAATTCTGCAGGGAAGCCTTCGCATTTTGAATACTTATCGAGGGGCTCTGAGCGTTGATCCTCGCGAATAAGCCAGGAAGGACGAGTTACGCGCGATCTTCTGACCGATGCTCTGAAGAAAGTTGTTCTCTATCTCCTCATGTGTTGCAAACTTGTGGGGGATACAGCTTCAAATTATTCAGATGCGTCAGAAGCTGGCAAAGTAACTGAAGCACTATAGAAATGCACTTTTTTAATGCACTATAGCAACAAAGCGGGAGATTTCTAGCACAGACACTGCTGCCCCTCACAAGCGGAGTGTAGCAGACGACAGCGGCGCGAGTCCCTAAGCTGTCGTCAGGGCCAGGGGGCGCCACTCAAACATCTCATCGCCAATACAGTCCCAATGTACGGTTTCCCGGTGCGCGGTTTGAGCGGGATTTTATGGGCGACAAATAACCCAGAAACGGCTCCGCTGACCATCCACCTTCACATAGTGGGATAGCCCGGAATTTAATTTTTACAACAAAGCTATGTACCTCTCCACCAACGGTTTCATCGCCGTGGGCAAAAACGCCAAGGCGCCAACCGTGTATGACGCCGAGCACGTGCGCCAGGATCATCAGGCATTTAACATAGAGCCCAGAATTCGTTTAAGGAAACAACAATTAAAACCAGTGTTGTACGGAATGGCGTTCCTGGAAATAGTTCCTTTTGGGAGGAACGGAGAAATGCCACTGTTCCATTAAGAGTGTGTGGAACTGTAACGGTAACTGCTTACGTTTACGAAGGAACGACAGAGGGAACATCGTTCCTTCTGTAAACGTTCCATCGCTAGGGTTTGACTGCTTTTGATGCAAAGGCTTTAGGCTGAAGCTATTACAAAAAGCCACAGGCCACTACTGTGTTTCTCTTCCTATAAGATGCCCAATTTTCCCGCCCTTCAGAACGACCTCCTCGAAAGTCAAAGGCAGAATAACCACGCAGCGGGCCGCAGGCTGTCGGTCAGGCTGCGCTGGGTGCGCACGGCCATGTCGCTACGTCGTCATGAGACACGTGCTTCGGTGCCCCTTTTATTCGTCTTCTGCCGGGACTTCTTCTTTTCTACATAAAAGTGGGACGTGAAAGCTGAGCAGGAGAAGACTTGTCTGCACCGTGTCTATCGCACGAGCGTTCTCTACAGTACAGGCCACCGAGCCAGCCGAAGGTCCGTACGAGACTTATCTTCTGGGTCGCCAGCGTTGCACTCACCGCGTGTAAAAACAAGGCGTCCAGTACTCAGCCTCGGATTCTTGAAATATTGACGCTGCCGCCGAAAACCAGGGCAAGCTGCATCTCATGCGCAACAGCAACCATCCCTGAGAGCTGCGAGCCGAATCTGACCTCGGACGTTCCACCGCCTCACGGCAGGGACATGGGGCTCGAACGCGCCGCCCTAAACTTTCTCATACACAGAGCGGACTTGCGGTTTCGTGATGTGCCAGGTTTGCTTTGACGATTTGTTTTCGACTTTTGCTTGGAGTTATTGCGCCACATATCCTTAGTATCAGAGCAGTGCGACGACTATGGTTTATTGAAACCTTCAAAGCGCACAAAAAAAAGAAAAACGGGGACAGACAGGAGCGACACGCACAAGCGCTTACCCGTTTTTTTTGTGCGCTTTGAAGTTTTCAATCATGCACCAACTAGCCCAACTTGCGTGGTTTATTGTTACGGATTGGTTCCGACCAGGGCTTCAGCCAAGTCGTGGTAGCGTAGCTGGCGACTGCTGCCGTGCGCAGAGTTCCTTCCTTCCGACGGCGAGAAGTCGAAGGCCGAAGTTAAAAACTGTTTACTGCATGCGTGGCTAAGTAAATAGCATAAAGTTACAGGAGACAAGGCTGCGACAAAAGGCCTCAGTTCGCCAGAGTAGCACTCCGAAGCTGTTTTTGAGGCACCGAAGCTCGCGCGTGGCAAAATTTAAGGAGCAAACCACAACGGTCAAAGTTGTGCTTATGGCATCACATAGTGTTTTAACGGCCTTAAAAACAAAATATACACAAAAGAACTACTGTGCACGGAGAGGCGGAGAGGAGGCCTATGAGCAGAAGCGGAGGCGGTCTCCTGAGCCTGAGGGACTGGACCAAGTTATCCTCAATTACAACACGGAAGTACCCTCAAGAGCTTTGGTGAAACGACTCTTAAATATTGACAACGACGTGTTGATGAAAAAATCACGCCATATCCACGGAATGAATGATAAGTGGGGCGAAGCTCGAGAGGGGGAGATCATCGGTAACCGTAACTCTCCCGTGAAAGTTCGCCCATTACATCATTAAGAAAGACGTGAGACTGTGTGCGTACATTGTACAAATCAACTTTTATTTTCGGAGTCAATGCTCCCAGGCCCAGACCTGGTGAAAGACCCCGCGCCATCGAGGACTACCCCGCACCTCCGCCACAATTTGTCACGTAGGATGGGACACAACGGCAAAGAAAGAACTTTTATTTAGGGCGAACTTGTGCCCGAACAAGACGAGAGGAAACGAGCAAAGGTCCTTGCGTCTCGTTCGATCTCCGAGAACGACTGCCTGCGTTCGTGGCGTGATCTCTTGCGTGATCTCCCCCTCGCAGTGCACGTGCGCTCGCGCCTCCGTTGGCGATCACAGACAAGCTCGCGCTCCCGGTGCCTAGTTTGCGCTGCCGGTTGCAGCCGGTTCTTGCGCGTGCAACGCGGCCCACTTTGCGACATCTCCGAAAGCATGCGGCGGTCACGTACCACGAGACACAAGGGATGGACAGACCCATGGCTTTAGGAGCTTCGCCCCTAAAAATTACACCATCTTCCCGCGAGGGGAACCATGGGGTAGATGCAACGCATCGGGGGTTGCCGTTGCGTTTCCGTTATGTTAGCGATGTCAGCGTGTGGATTGCTGTTGTTGTGTATCCTATTTACGCAGCATGTTCACCCCCGATGCGTCGCATCTACCCCATGGTTCCCCTCGCGGGAAGATGGTGTAATTTTTAACCGAGCGCAAGCTGCGCGCTAACGCACAGCTGGCACGGCGACGGGAGCGAGCGCAGCCGAGCGCAAGCTGCGCGCTGACCGCGCTGACGCACAGATGGCGCTGCGGTCAGAGCGGCGGAGCGCGCAGCTACCGCGGCGAAGAGAATGGGGGAGGGATGCAGACTACGCCGCGACAACGACGCGGGACAAGGCGAGTTAAGAGATGCGTTGTATCTAAAAAAACGGGTCTGTCTGTCCGGAACCAACATCGAGATGCAACTCTTGCTAAGTTCAAACGGAGGACTCTTCTATAGCTACCAAACCTTGAGCTTAGTCCGGTGGCGTTTCCAAAAAAAAAAAATCCAAGCAAAAATACCGAGTGCACGAGAACGTGCTCCTCAGGAGGAACGCCTGGCGTCGGCCAGCTCGACCTTCAAGAACACTCTGCTCAGCGTTCGTGGCGTGATCTGTCGGGTACGGTTATCCCCGCCAATTCACGCGCGTTCGCGCCTGAAGTGGGGAGTACAGACGCCGAGTTCGCGAAGCCGGTTGCCGCGGGTTCTAGCGCGTGCTAACGCGGTGCACTTAATAGAGAGTTTTAGCAGTCCGTCCGTTCCGTCGTCTACGTTGTTACCGGGTTGACGGGGACCCGTCTGGGCACTTGAGAAATCGTCGTGGTAGGGGGATTAGTTCCGCGGGACTGCTTCGCCATGTCCGCGCCTCCTCGCCCTTCTGCGCGCGCAGGCGCAGACGGGTCCCAATCAACCCGGTAACAACGTAACCAACGGAACGGACGGACTGCTAAAACGATCTCTAGTGAGAGATGTGAAGGTCTGCGGGCGAAACGATACGGGCCTGGCAGTCACAGAAACCTTCCAGCGGCAAGTTCGGAAATGCAGCAGCCGGGTCTCCGGCGGAGGGAGAGGAGCCGCCAGCTCTGCTCTTTCTCCAGCCTTGCACCACTTGTGGAAGCTGCACCATGAAATTTCTTTCTATTTTGAGTACAGCGTGTGTGGTGTCATTGGCTAACAGTGACAATTCAAGTAACGCATGTGAGTGCGGGGAAATGCGAAGAATCTCAGGCGCCAGTCAGTGAGCCGTTTCATGGTCCCAGTTACGGTGATGACCTCTGGGAACCACGTTCAACTTTGACAGAAATGCCTGTCGCTGTTAATACATGGGGTGAGTGAACGCGGGATGAAGGGAGAAACAATATTCGTTACAGCGGAGGCGAGAAATTAAGAATAAGCGCATTTTATTAGGACATTATTGGTGCATGATGGTGGCGCACCGGCCCTGTGGGGGAAATATAGAGAAAAACTGTGGTTGATTTCTCTGTCATAGGAATCGGTAAAACACGAAAGGGAGCGAAATATGCGGCTGAGCATGATTTGCGGGTCTGGGGCTGTCTTGTGAGTGTGCTTGGCGAGCTACGTCTTGCTGGCGGGTCGCTTCGGCAAAGGCGTACTGGCGTCATTTCCGTGACGGATATGACGTCCGTGAAATCTTGGGGTATCGCGGCATAAAACACTTTCGTGTTAAAATATAAAACCCGAAAACGAACAACCCTAAGGATAAAGTACTCTTTAGTACTAAAGGTTGCTTCCCCGCAAGAAGACCCTGTCCGCAGAGATGCACCCTTTCCAGGCCGCTTGCTTCATTTCACTGGCGTCGTTTCCGTGACGGATATGACGTCAAAATCTTTGTGTATCCCGGAATAAAACACTTTCGTGTTAAAAACTGTTTTTGGCGACGTCCCCGAGGCCGTGTTGCCCTGGCCTGGGTGGCTGTTGCTCGTGCCCTCCCTATGCGCTGGGTCGAGAGGTCCGCCTGGACAGCCGGTACACCCACTGCTCGTCCGTGGGTCGCCGGTTTGGTGTGAAAGGTGGGTAATGTTGCCATTCCCACACCAAATGGTACCGAGTGCTAGGCTGGTGGCAGAAGTTGCAGGTGCTGTAACATTGGTTAGGGAAATATGGTGGAGAAGGGTTGAGTGGGGGTAGAAGTTGGTCTGGGTCGGGCAGAGTGCGGCTACATCGACTCAGCGGGAACTGTTAACGCTCCTGTGTGTAGTTGGAGAGGATCACGAGAGTTCTGTTTTGGGCCGGAAGCCCGCCAGGGGGCCACGCGATGAAGACAAGCTCCACGTCGGCTCCGTTTTTCAATGTTTAATTTGTGGCTCATCAGTTCCCTGGCGTTTCTGAGTGGTACCCTGTGAATCGGCAAGGTGTAAGGACCTACCGGACACCACCGACCGACCATTTGGACCACTGGATGCGAATTTCTCGCCTCGGAAAACCACGCCAAGGCGGTGGCAGCGCTAGCCCTGGTTCTAGGGTTAGCGCGGCGGACCCTCGACTCGCCTTGACAGATCGACGGAGGATCGTCGTTTCATCTCTCCTGCCGTGGCTATGCAGCAACTCGTAGCTCTCCGCCACTCCGGACAATCACCCATATAAACAATAGTAGAAGGTGAGGACATTGATCCATCTGAAATGTCCGACCCGACTTGGGCCACTATCCGCCACAAGCAGTTCGCTCTCAAGGAGGCCGAGCAAAGGGCCGCCTCGCAGGCACGTGCCCATCTTGCTAGCTCCCCACCCACGCACGGCCGGCGCGCGCCCAAGCGCCACCCACCCGCATCACCCCTGCCCGAAAAAGACGTCAAAATAATTCTCAGGCCCAGAGGGGGTCTCGCTCTGTCGACGGTGTCGGTAGCCGCTCTAGCCGATGCCATCCAGAGACAGGCCGGAGTCTCTCACAACGACGAAGACCAAGTGCGCATTCAGTCGACTTCTAACTTCATCATCGTAAGCACGCCGTCTGAAGATCGCGCACGCAACTACGAAAAGATCGTCACGCTTACGGTGCAGGGCAAGCAATACGCTACCTCTACGCACGTCGCCGCCCCGGCTAACACCACAACTGGCGTCATCTTCAATGTTCCTGAGACCGATACGGCCGAGCAGGTCCTCGATAGCGTCTGCCGCTACAATCCTGACTTACAAATTTTGGATGCCCGCCGACTCAACTGTTCCAATATTGTCAAGATCCTCTTTAATGGAACCCGAGTGCCCTTTTGGGTCCGATATCGTGCTGCAACTTACCGTTGCAAGCCCTTCCGACGCAAAACTGAGGCTTGCACGGCGTGTTGGCAGCCCGGACACCGACAGGACGTTTGCCCGAGCACGCAAATTGCCCAGCGCTGCCCCAAGTGTGGACTCTCCAGTGCACCCGACGACCACGAGTGCACTCCTAAGTGTATTGTGTGTGACGGTCCCCACCTGACTGGTTCAGCTGAGTGTCCTCGCCGCTACCAACCTCGCCGGCAGCCGCTTACGTACGCACAGGCGGCCAACTCCAAGGCAGCATCCGCCACCAAGGAGGAGGACTTTCCGCCTCTCCTGAACAAGCTCCCCTCCAAGACTGCTGGCATACACAACGCCACGAAGCAAGACGCGGCCAAGAAACATCACCAGGTGAGCTGCACACGCTCGTTGCCCAGTAGCGCTCCGTCGAAACCTCCATTCCTCCCCCACAACAGCGACCCTCACTTAGAGCTTATTAAGGAGCTGCGTGCCATTCGTGCCGAGGTAGCTACCCTCAGGCAGGAGAACGCGGCTCTTAAACGCGAACTTCAACTCGCGAAAAAGCAACCCTCTCCGACGTCTCCTCCTGAGAATGAGCCCATACAAATGGATATACAGTTGTCTCCCCCCTCGCAATCTGCTGAAACCACCGAGCCCGCCGCGTCTCCCCCGCCCAAACGCAAGGCTGTCTCGACCGGCGACTCGCCCTGCGCTTCCACGCGGGATGAAAAGCTAGAAATCCTGGAACAAACAATCGCCAGCCACAGAGAGGAATACCTACAACTCCACAACGTCCTCCTACAAAATCAGACGGCCCTTCAGTCTACCATTGAGATGATGCGCCTCGATTTCCGAAACTTTATTGGGTCTCAGGCCGTAGCTCACAATACCCCCCTCCCCCCCGCGGACGAGGATGATGTCTAAATGCCGTAGCCCATTGGTTGTGTGGCAGTGGAATTGCCGAGGGTTCACCCGCAAGCGACACAACCTTCAACAACTAATCTCGACAGAAGCTACTCCTCCCGCCCTCATCGCTATCCAAGAACCTGGTAAACACATTAAATTAACAGGCTATCAATCCTTTCATACTCCCAACAACCCGTACACAGCGGTGCTTGTTCAGCGCAACATTCCTGCGGACCATCACGTCTTCGACAGTATCTCTATTCCGCATGATTTAGTCGTCCTCTATCCGCCAAAGCGCACTGCCTCTAGGCTATATGTCCTCAATGTCTATAGCAGCCCCAAAGCACACACGCATAACTTCAGCAACTTACTTACGCTGACCAAGCGAGCGGCTGCTCACCACCCTCTAATTATACTTGGAGATTTTAACGCCCCGCATACAACCTGGGGTTACACGCGTACAACCAAGAAAGGGAGGCTGCTCTGGGAGGTGGTGCAGGCGCGAAGGCTCGCAGTCGAATCTGATCCCACCGTCCCCACTCGGATCGGTAACAGTGCCCAAACCGATACCTCCCCGGACCTGACACTCTCGTACCGAGTCAAAGAACTGAAATGGCACTGCACTCCTCACACTTTGGGCAGTGACCATTTTATTATTCAGTCCACTCTCCAACTCGATACATCACTCGCCCCACGGTTACGGCAGACCCACATCACCGACTGGCCAGCATTCAGGGAGACCTGTCAGGGGCAGGAGCCACCCGACGATGATATGTCGGTCCAGAGTTGGCTTAGTAGCCTTATAGATATTAAGAAAACTCATGACCTCCCTTTGGACCCAGACATTCCTTCAGAAACAGTCGACACGCGTTTGCAACATCTATGGGAGGCTTACACAAGCCTCCAAACGCGATGGCGCCGACAAAAACACAATCGCCGTCTACGACTAAAACTAGCCCGCCTCGATAAAACGATTGAGACCTACACAGCCGAATTAGCCCGAGCTCAGTGGGGGCAATTTTGCGACAGCATGAGAGGTAACCTCGGCATGCGTCGTACATGGGCTATTTTAAGGAACATGCTCGACCCAACCCACTCTAAAACGACTAGCCGAAATCGTCTAACTACAATCATACACAAATTTGACGGAACTAACGAGCAACTTCTATCAAGACTCCGGGACCTATACCTAGCACAGGGTACTCAGGAGCCCCTCCCTGTTTACGGGGGCTCTGAAAACTCAGACATGGACCGCGCAATCACGGTTTCGGAGGTTCGCGCCGCATTAATAAAAATTCGCCCGGGCTCGGCACCTGGGGAAGACGGCGTTACCAACAAGCTCCTTCGCAACCTGGATGATCAATCCATCGAGATCTTAACGCGCTATTACAACCATCACTGGGAAGCCGGTACCATCCCCCCCGAATGGAAGCACGCAAAGGTCTCGCTCATTCCTAAACCCGGCAAGCCTCTCGACCTCGCGCATCTCCGGCCCATCTCCCTCACCTCTTGTGTAGGAAAAGTCCTTGAACATGTCATTCACGCACGCTTGGTTCAGCATCTCACCCACACAGGACAATTCCCCCACACCATGTTCGGCTTTCGGGCCGGACTCTCCACTCAGGACGTTCACCTCCAACTAAAGCACGACATTATAACTCCCCAGTCTCGTGTAGACTCTGCAGCGATACTCGCCCTCGATTTGCGAAAGGCTTTCGACCGAGTCTCCCACAAAGCCATTCTGCAAAACCTGACAGCCCTAGCCCCGGGGGCTCGTGCTTACAATTACATTCGCGATTTCCTTACCGATCGCACTGCAGTCCTTCAGATCAACGACCTGCGCTCTGACATAATACACCTACCCTCAATAGGTACCCCGCAGGGCGCTGTCCTGTCACCACTGTTATTCAATATAGCGATGATTAATCTCCCCCAGCAGTTGAATAACATACCATCCCTTCATCACAGTCTTTATGCAGACGACATCACCTTGTGGACGACCGGGGGCAGTGATGGGCACATTGAGGATACCCTTCAACAAGGAGCAGATGTCGTCGCTGCCTACGCTCGTGGCATTGGACTTGAATGCTCACCGGAGAAAACGGAGCTACTAATCCTTCCTGCTAAACGTGCCAGCAGAAGCACTTCTCCTCCGGACATTACAATCCGAGTTCACGAACAGCCCGTTCCCCAGGTGCAATGCCTGAAAATCTTAGGCCTATACATACAGAGCAACCGTGCTAACACCACGTTCATAGCACACCTCACTTCTCAGGTGAATCAAACTATCAATCTCATACGTCGTATAGCTACCCGAAATCAGGGGCTCAAAGAGGCAGAGCGCCTTCGGCTGATACAGGCTTTCATTATTAGTCGCATCACTTACTCTCTTCCCTACTTGCTACCTTCGCCCACCGAATTAGCTAAAATTAATTGTCTAATTAGGAAAATTTATAAAACAGCGCTGCAGGTACCTCAGAGCACATCCACTGCCCGCCTTGAATCACTTGGGGTCTTTAACACCGCCGAAGAGTTGATTGAGGCGCATCTCTTGAGTCAGCTCACTCGTCTCACAGCCACGCTCTCAGGCAGAATGCTTCTCCGACGGCTGCGCCTTGACAGCCCATTCTTTATCGACGCGCCCATTCCCCTTCCCAGCCACATTCATGAGCTAATAACGGTTAGACCCATACCGCGCAATATGCACCCGACGTTTCATCGAGCGCGCAGGGAGCACAGGGCGAGGACGTTAACCAAGCGGTACCCAATCACCCCCTCCACCGTCTACGTCGACGCTGCGAGATACAGGAGCCGTGAAGCTTATGCGGTAGCGGTCATTAATGGCCCTGACGCCCCTCCGCTTGCTTCCCTTACTCTGTACACTAACTCCCCGGCGACCGCGGAAGAGGCGGCAGTAGCCCTAGCCTTTACCCTCAGGCCGCCCCCCTCCATCGTAATCTCCGATTCCAAAACGGCCGTTCAAAATTTCGCCAAAGGAATGATCTCGCCTTTGGCCCTCAAAATCCTTCTTCAAAATTCTCCCACCACCCCAGTCGAGCTGGTATGGACTCCGGCCCATGCGGGTGTGGGGGGGAACGAGGCAGCACACAGGGCCGCTCGAGAGCTCACCGTCCGAGCTGGTCCTGGCCTTGAGCCCTTCCACGGAGCCCTATCAGCCCGCGACAGACTTGTTACCTTCAACGACATAACCTCGCACTACCGCCTCTCCCGCCGCCAACTACCCCCAGCCGCTCCGACCTTCTCCAACGAAGAGGAACGCCTATGGCGACTCACCCAGACACACGTACTGCCCTGCCGATATCGACTTCACCTTATCTACCCTTCTTTGTACCCCACCCCTTTGTGCCCCGACTGCGGGTCCCTCGATACCCAAGACCACTGCATGTGGCAGTGCCCCCAAAACCCATTCCCCCCCTTCACAGACGGAGAGCACTGGGCGAAGGCGTTGTGCAGCTCGGACCGTGAGGTCCAGGCTAAGGTCATTCAGCGAGCTGCAATGGTCACCGGCCGGTTACCACCGCCGGTCACCCGCCACCCAGACTAGCCCCATGGGGCTCAAATAAAGTTTCTCTCTCTCTCTCTCTCTTGGGCCTGTTGATATGACGTTGGACAAGGTTTGGTAGCGCTGGCACAGACCACGACCGGCTTTATGAAGCCGGTCGTGGCACAGACGCGGCTAAAGAGAGTGGACACACACAGGACGCACGTACATAAATTTTTGGGAGGATGTCCGTGTAGCTATGGACTGTGTTGGGGTGTCATTCGGGTCTAGGCTGTCTTCGGGAATGGCCCAAAGCAGTGGTTTTGCCAGATATAAATTTCTCGGTGCGGTGTCATACGCCGCCGTCAAAAAAAAAAAAAAAAACCTTGAAAAGAAAGATGGCCTGCGCGCAAACACCATTTATTTTTGTTTTCCTGTATAATTTTGTTAATTTGTTTGTGCATACTAATGTGCCGATGCAGACTGTGAAGAGCGTGGGCGAAAAAAGGCCGAAATAATCGGAGGGGACAGACAGTTTGGAAGGCACCGCGCAAAATATTTTGGGCAGTGTTCTGACACCGAACCCCCCTGGCGCAAAGGATTATGTACTCGGGCAGCAACGTGCGCGGCGTGCCGCCTCATTTCCATCAAAGGACTAATGTCCAGGAGTTCCAACAATACGCCGGTCGGGAAGCTGTGGGATGTTGAGGATCTTGAGGGCGAGAAGTGATATGCGGCCGTGCAGGTATTCGCGACACGTGGCGTGTGACTGGCGAGTCCGTAATGGTTGTGACGTATTCGGTACGTGTTGTGGCTGCTAGGGCGATGTCGATTTCTTCAGAAACGCACGCCGTATGCGTGCCACTGTTCAGCTCAATTAACTTCAGCTGTGACGTGAGTTTCGAGAGCGACGCAGAAACAACAAAGTGCGGCGCTACGCAGCGTTGCACGATTTCCTGAAAACACACAGGGATGAAAATATAATTGCGTGGACGACTGTGCTGTAGACGCACAGCTGTCTCTCTACCTGTTCACATTCTTGGAAAACTGCCTGGGAGAACCAATGCCGTTCAGTTGTCAGCTAAAGGGACAACCGTGTCTCTGAAGGGTCTTTCAGGGTCACCGATAACTCCGATGAGATAACGCCGTTAACGGCCGTGTTTGCTCCAGTGCGACGAACGCAGCGGACGTTATCGCGCGCCATATATTTTTAGCTAATGCGCGCTCCCGGAACCTATGGGTCGCAGCTAGGGGAAACCTTGACGCTTCAGATTAAGCCATATAAACATATTGTGCTCTTTATCTCGCGAGAAGCGTTTCAGCTTCTCTCTTATTGTTACAGAGAACTTCGCGCACAACTGTTTATGTTGTGCCGAAGCCGGAGAGTTGCAGTTGCGCACCGGCATTGAAAATGGCCGGCACATCATCACCCAGCATCAGTGGTCCTCGCGATATCCTGGAGGCGAAAGCGTACGCCGCACTAGAGCATCATTTCGCCCAAGAGAACGTCAATGCACTTGAGAATACCGCGTTTTTCCGCACACTCGAAGAAGAGGACCAGCATCTGGACATAGGCTGCGGCCCGGGCACGTTCACCAAAAACTATCTCGTCCCACTTTCTCGACCCTGTAAGAGGCTGGTGGCCATAGACAAGTCCCCTCTGATGATCGACTTTGCGGTGCTCAACTCGTGCCACGAGAACATAACGTACGACGTGTTCGACTTCGGCGGCCAGAGCGTTGAGGAGCTGCTCGCGAAGTATGGCGCCTTCGATCGCATCTACTCCTTTATTTGCTTCCACTACGTGAAGAACCAACGGAAGGCTTACAGGGATCTGGCCCAACTGCTGATACCGGGCTCAGGAGAGTGCCTCATTGTTGCGGCGGTCTCGTCTTCTCTGACGGACGCATGGCGTCAAATGCATGTGATGGATAGATGGCGAGAGTTTGTACCCGTGAGTAGGCACACCACGTTGCTTTCCATGTTTGGTCGCTTTATAGAAGCAGCTTTGCATAATCTTCCGTCCCGTAGTTGTGCAAATTATTCGCTGTTGCCGATTTTAGGGGTGTTTTATGTACAGAAAAATTCCACGTGTCTCATGGTTTAAAAGGATCCTGCAACACTTTCTGCAACTTTATTTTAGAAATCTTAAATGCTTGCAGAACGTAGTCACTCAACACACCCAGTACTTAGATTCGGGGGTTGCAAAGTACCTCAGCCAAAAAATACTGCTCTTCCCATCAGATAACTTGGAAATGCGCTCAAAAGATTTTTCTTTCTGTCCTTGTCTTGACGTTCTTCAACGGCTCGAATTACGTCACTAAGGCCATCTAGCTGCTGTTGCCCGTTTTAGCTTCAGTTGCAGCAATGAACGCTTTTCGATATTAACTTAAAAAAAAAAGGCCCCAGAAACAAAGAAGAAATGGAAGGCGTATCTGGTGCAACGAGCAAATTCTGCAGTGCCGTTCCGTGCTGGCGATAACAATAGCTTTCGCAGCGGTTCGAGGCGCGAACGAAAGAGTGAAAGCGCTTATCGAAAGTGTTGCAAGGTCCCTTTAAACAACTGCCGAGTGTATAAGCTTTGACCGACCCTCCCCTCCTTCCCCTCCGTTGTCGTTCTCTAAATTTTAAGAGAAAATGGACGAGGCCTTCGAATGTGCCTATCATGACATGAATGCTACTGGTCACTCTTCCCGTTCCTACCAACTTTTTTGCCTAACAGTGTTTCGGGCCTCCTTGATTATAAAACACACTCATTCATTCTCTTTCTTAGGGGCTGGGGCTGTTGGCGTCTCCTGTCGTCGTCGTCGTAATCGTAGTTTTATGTAATCACGGTACTCGCACACCGGAAAACCCGTTTACGCCTCACGCTAGAACTTAACGCGCACTAAAAAACACCGGGACACTCGTTTGCGCCTCGCGCTAGAGAACTTCGTGCTTCCAAGACGAGAGACTTTTACAGCAACGCTGTATACCTCTAGCTCCTAACGGTTGCATCTCCGTTGGCGAAAATGCCGAGGCGCCAAGAATGCATTTTACACTGAATGCTTCGCCCTTCCCCAGGTTTCACGTTTGTATTTTTTGTATTTGTATTTATTGTTCTGTACAATACAGAAATGACGACGAGGCAAAGCAAAAGGAGGTATACCCTCAGGAGGTCTACGTTAGTGGAGATGGCCCGGGATTTTTTTCTCTCGCCAGCGGTGCACTAAGTTTACAAGTCTTCGACGCCCGCTTCCACCTGGTAGAGAGAACAAGGAGAAAACAAACGGAAAGTTTGGACGTCCTCTATATACGTACACCTACGCAGTTCCTCTATATAGTGTCTCTATATAGCTCCCACAGTGATCTATATAAAGATAACGCCGAGATATATAGGGATACCGCTACATAGAGGAACTTTATTTTTTTAACTTCTTAAGATGCAATCGCAGCTAATAAGCACACTGTATGATGTAACGGAAAATGTATTAACTTGATTTAAGGTTCCAGTCTGTTTAGATGCGGTTATTTTTGATACGCAAGGACACAAAGGAAATGTTCAATACGCCGGAAGGCTGGCGAATCGAGTCTCAAAAGGCATCATCACGTGCTTGGGTGGGTTCTTAATAGCTGGATTCAATTCTCGCCTTGCTGAGCACGAGGTCGCGGGTTCGATTCCCGGCCGCGGCAGCCGCTTTTCTGATGGAGGCGAAAAGCAAAAATGCCCGTGTACGAGATTTCGGCGCACGTTAAAGATCCCCAGGTGGTCAAAATTAATCCGGAGCCCGCCACTACGGCGCGCCTCATCGCCTACGTTGCGTCGGCGCGTTAAACCCTACAATCAATCAATCAATCAAATCAATTCTCGCCTCGTCCGAGATATCGGCGTATTAGTTTATTCAACACTGCCTTGCTTACAACGAATGCACCGTCGGCCAACAGCACTTGAATTTACAAGCCAAGTATTTACTGTTAATGCAGACGGTAATAAAAGCTATACATTAGGTTGTCTGCTTTAATAAGAAAATATATATTTCGCTTTTTTTCCAGGATCCAGGCTTCCTGTTCTCAGATCTGTTTTGGTTCAACCTGGACAAACCGCTCTGCGAAGTTGAATCGGAGATAAGGGCAGTGGTCGCCGATTCTGGTCTGCATTGCATCGATTGCGAAGTCTATGACAGTCAGCTGCTTTTTCCAAACGTCGAAACCGGTCTTGGTAAGTAAAATGTTAAGTTACTCAAGATAAAGCTTGCACGATGTGGCAGAAATGTGCTTGAATAAGTAACAACAGGAAAAAAGGAGTGATGTGGAAAAGCACAGCAGCCCGAACCGCAATTTCTCGGGATAACCTTACGATTCATTTTTATTTGCTGAGTTGGTCAACCCTGAGCTAATGTTAGGAATAGTAATTTCGGCGTCGCAGCGGCATGAGAAGACGCGTTTAGAGCCTTGGATCAAGTAAACCTCAGAGAACGAATTGTTGGGCGCGCTTTCTTGCTATATTGTTTATTCTAAGAGCCTATCCGCCACGAAAAGAACATATATGTCTAAATGTGACATCCTAGCCACGACGAAATCTATTTTGTAGGACATATTAAGCACTTCACCTAAAGTTTCAAGTTGGCATATGAGCGTATGATATTCGTAAACTCTGTTTTCCTTCTCGTGCTGTTGCGGCGCTGAGCAGTTCAACAAGGCCGTAACTATGGTTACGAGTAGAGCGCGCGCTGCAGAAGTAGGCTTAGGGGCTTTCATTGTTAAGGTAGGGCGGATTGTGAAACGGTACCTGCAGTCTGGTAAAGGAAGCGTCTCCCAGGAAACGCGCCGCAAAGTGCATAGGAAACATGCTTCATGGACGGACATCTGTCAACGGCGACTGCTGTGAAACGCGCCCATGCATCACGGGCGCCCTCTTCCGTGCGACCTCTTGATTAACAGGGCAGTCGCGCCCCACTTCGCTCACTTTACGGTGTCGCAAAATCCGATCGCCTGGACAGCCTGCGCTCGTATTTTGCATTAGACGTCATAGTTGTTGGTAATGGTTAAGACAAAGTGCAAGTTTGGCTTGTTATAATTAGTGCTTTGTCCCGATAACGAGGAAATAAATTTTATCGGAAACTTCAAACAAATAATCGAGATAAAAAACAAAACATATCAAGCAGTGGTGACTCCCTAACCACTTTCTGGCGATTTTTCTATGACCGCATAGAGTCGTGTTTGGAGGATTGGCAACCGTCGCCCAAGCCACCGCAAGATAACATGGGCAATGGTACTGAGGCCATAGAGAAAGAAATTTTTTATTTCTCTATGCTGAGGCCTCCATTCCCGTTTGATCGTACTGCCTAAAGGGACCCTGCAACATTTTCGATAAACGTTTTCACTCTTTCCTTCGCGTCGGGAAGCACTGCGAAGGCTACAGTTATCGCCAGTACGGAGCGGCACTGCGTGATTTGCTCGTCGTAGCAGATACGCCTTCCGTATCTGCTTTGTTTTTGTGACTTTATTTTTAAAGTTGCTACCGAAAAGCGTTCATTGCTGTAACTGAAAAACAACCGGCCAACAGCCGCTAAATGTCCTCAGTGATGTAATTCGGGACGTCGAAGAACTGCAAGACCGGGAAAGAGAAAAAAATCTTTTGAGCGAGTTTCCAAATTATCTGATCGGTCTAGAGCAGTAATTTCTAGCTGAGGTACTTTGCGACCCCCTAATCTAAATACTGGGTGTGTTGGGTGACTACTTCGCAAGCATTTAAGATTTCAAAAAAGTTTTAAAAAATGTTGCAGGGTCCCTTTGGATGTACGTGCACTTAATACCCTCGTAGCTTTGTTTAGTCCTGGCCCATATTACGTCACTCCTGTCCATTTTACGTCACCGTGGCGCGAAATATGAGCCTTTCACTGTTTTTGCGCTTTCTCTGTTAAAGCACGTTTTTCGTGGACGGAATGGAATAGACTGCATTTTAGTTGCGAAAAACAGACGCGGACGAAGAAGTACACAGTGCACTTGTTAGACTACAACTGAAATTTTACTAAACGTCCGTGAAACAAAGGAAGATAAAATATCACCACGAGCTTCCCCTACACCACCCCACACACACCAGCCTATGTCTCGCACATGCGCCCTCGTAAGAAGCTTATCTCCTTTTCTGTAAGGGTGATTGAAGCAGTGCTCACACAATTAACTCCTTCCCTGTAGATATAAAATGCCTCGTTAATCTCGCGACCGGTCAATCACTTACAGAAAAGGAGATAAGCTTCTTACGAGGGCGCATGTGCGAGACATAGGCTGGCGTGTGGGGGGTGGTGTAGGGGAAGGGCGTGGTGATATGTTATCGTTAAGGCATAAAGTTGGGCTAGTTGGTTATCTGACTGCATTTTACTAGCGAAAAATAGACGCGGATGAAGAAGAAGTACACAGGACACTCGCTAGACTACAACTGAAATTTTACACAGCGTCCGTGAAACAAAGAAAGATAACATATCACCACGACCTGCCTCTACACATCCCCACACAAGCCAACCTATGTGTCACACATGCGCCCTCGTAGGTAGCATATCTCCTTATCTGTAAGAGTGATTGAAGGGGTGCTGACACAATCAACTCCTTCCCTGTAGATCTGAAATGCCTCGTTAATCTCGCGACTAGTTTGGTCACGTCCAGATCCTACAACACGTGTTTTATCGAACGCCGGCGTACAATCAGGGCACCGCCTGCAATGATCGGCCAGATGGCCTCCCGCCGCAAGCGACGAAACTGCTGCACGGTGCTCTCTCAGCCTGTCGTTTAAACACCGCCCCGTCTGTCCCACGTAGCATTTGCCACAGGACAGCGGAATGCGGTAGATGACACCTTCTTTGCAGGTTACAAACCTGTTGCCATGTTTTTTGGTGCAAGCTTGGCGTGGCTTCTCGTTTACGGCGGGGCACATATGCTGGATGTACCAACCGCGCTCAAAAAAGCAGATTTTGAATTACGCTTCGGCCCACTCCAAGGTGGTTAAGCGCGGCATAGCGGCGAACTGCCTGCGCGGTGCCCTCCAGAAGTCGTGCGCTCACAAGGTATCTGGTAGTGTGCAAGCTCAAGTGGCTCGTCTGACGCAAGCGGGCTTCCCTTTGGAGTTGGTGGCTTCGGTCGCAGAAAGCCTCATCAAGGAGGTTAAAGCCGGTAAGGGCCCTTTAAGGGGAGAAGACGCCAACCGGGAGAGGTTGCGACGCGTAGCCGTGCCATACGTACATCAGCTCACGCACCGCCTGAAAAAAGTGGGGAAAAAATGCGGCGTGGAAGTGCTGGCCACCGCGCCTGGCAAGCTGATGAGGATGTGCCCCGCCGTAAACGAGAAGCCACGCGAAGCTTGCACCAAAAAACATGGCACCAGGTTTGTAACCTGCAAAGAAGGTGTCATCTACCGCATTCCGCTGTCCTGTGGCAAATGCTTAAACGACAGGCTGAACGACAGGCTGAGAGAGCACCGTGCAGCAGTTTCGTCGCTTGCGGCGGGAGGCCATCTGGCCGATCATTGCAGGCGGTGCCCTGATTGTACGCCGGCGTTCGATAAAACACGTGTTGTAGGATCTGGACGTGACCAAACTAGTCGCGAGATTAACGAGGCATTTCAGATCTACAGGGAAGGAGTTAATTGTGTCAGCACCCCTTCAATCACTCTTACAGATAAGGAGATATGCTACCTACGAGGGCGCATGTGTGACACATAGGTTGGCGTGTGTGGGGATGTGTAGAGGCAGGTCGTGGTGATATGTTATCTTTCTTTGTTTCACGGACGCTATGTAAAATTTCAGTTGTAGTCTAGCGAGTGTCCTGTGTACTTCTTCTTCGTCCGCGTCTATTTTTCGCTAGTAAAATGCAGTGATATGTTATCATCCTTTGTTTCACGGACGCTTAGTAATATTTCAGTTGTAGTCTAGCGAGCGAGTGTTCTGTGTACTTCGTCCGCGTCTGTTTTCGCTAGTATAATGCAGTCAGATAACCAACTATCCCAACTTTCTGCCTTAAATGGATTAGAGTTAAGGAAGTTACCGAAGGCCAGCTTTTTCAACTGGAACAAAGTTGTGTTTTGCCTTCACTGTCTCCTTTGATCCTTGTGAAATGACCTGTCGTTTCTGTGTCCCCTGCAGAGGACAAACCCTCGCAAATTCTCTGCGATTCCTCTGTTGCAGATATGATTCTCCAAACATTTGGATTCAACGAGCGTGTACCTGAGTCCGATTTGCAAGAGTTTCGAGATGACTGGACGCGCTTCCTCCTGCAACCGGGCGAAGGCCAGCCTCATTCTGCTTTGAAAGTAACGCTGTACCGCGTGCACGCCAGGTTGTTGAGCCCCTGATTCCATCTATTCTCCCACCCCCTTTCACAACTTGGTAAGGACGGCGACGGCTCACCGAGAATTTCCGCTGACGACTCCGCACAACGATTTCGGAAAGAATGAAGATGGCTCATACTGCTTGATGTTTCCCAAGTTTGCATTTTAAAAGTACCATCTGTTCATCGCACCATGATATGGGTATAGTAAATCAATTTAATCGGTGTTCTTATCTGCACTGTTTCATCAGCATTTGCTTTGTAGGCATGAGTCTAATTGTGTGAAGCGCAGGCCGCAATATTAAAATGAGGCGGTATTGTTATGAACAATGCATGCTTTCTTAGCTGCTGTGGTCCTGTGAGCATGCCAAAGCAGGAAGAAAACACGGAGTCTCGAAAAGGCGCTACAAGACGCGATGGTGTGTGCGTCACTAGGCGCCTTTGCTGTCGTGTAACCTCAGCGAGTTGCCGACAACGACGCAGCTGTTAAAGCCACCTCATCTGCCCATAGTCTCTGCGCTCATGCTCTAGCGATCCAATTCACGAGAAAGAATGCGGCAATCCTCGCCTCATCAACCGCATGGAAAGTGCAGATGTCTATCTGGACTGACGCAAGGCAGCAATACGCACCTCTTCATGCGATTGATCCTAAGTGCACCTTCAGAATGCCACCTGGGCTCAGCAAGTGCGAGGAAGCGATTCTACACAGGCTGCGCTTGAATGTGGCCTACACGGGACATTACCTGTACAAAATACAGCAGGCATCTTCACCATTTTGTTCCACATGTGGCTCACGAGAAGACATTCGTCATGTTACATGCGTGTGCCCAAAGTACACCGTGCAGAGGCAGAAACTAATATTATCTTTGAGCAGGCAGCTTGGTGCGGGACTTATACTGAGGGCTGTTTTGGGACCTTGGTCGGGTCTCAGTCAGGCTGCACGTGCAATCAAAGCTCTCTTGAAGTTTCTTCGGAGCACAGAAGTGCACAGAGTTTTGTGATTGAAAATTTTGGGCGCATCAAAAGACATCTTTTCATTTTTATAGTCTTTTTGTTTTTGTTTTCTTTCTTTTGTTTTTTTGCTTTCTTTCTCTTTTTCTTCTATCATCTAGCATAGCAAGCCAGTGCAACGGCTCGGCTAACTTCGCTGGTCTTCATTAAAGTTTCTCTCTCTCTCTCACCTCACGCCTTCGCAGTGTCGCGTCGATACTTTGCGGGACTTCATGTTTTCTTTGTTCTTACAAGGTATTGGTCTGAAATTTAGAAATGGCCACCAGGCCTTCTGAGCTTGGAGTCAATCAGACCTAGCGATGAGAAAAAAATTACGAACCCCTTCTTTCTGGAAAGAAGGGTGCTCGCGAAGTGAAAACTAAAACAACCAATCGAAACGCCAAATCAAAATGTATTGACCGGATTGAAAACACGACACCATAGATCGACCAAAACGAAGCATTTTCATTTCGCTGAGCTTTGCCCGAATGCAGATTTTTGGTATATGTGCTATTTTAAATCATTCTTCTGCAGTTATCGGGAACGTTTAGTTCTTTAATGGCTACCCCCTCTTTAATGTTGGTAAAAAATTACATCATTTTCCCGTAGGTGAACCCTGAGTAGTATGCGAAGCAGCCATGGGGTCGACTGAATTTCCCATTAGTTTTCAGTTCGTCGTTTCCGTTGACGTTCAGCTTCGCGTGCCTTCGTTGTATCAGCAGCTTCTTGGCGTATTTTGAATGAGTGAAGGACATAAGACGCGTTCGTAGCACATGCTCCCGTCTCGGTTTGTAGCGCAGTGGGAAGAGCACCACGTACCTCCCGTTGCGGCCAGAGAGTCGTGGGATCGAAACCGCGCGCCGCCTAACTAATTATTTGTATAGTGGACTGCGCTGACGTCAGCCCAAACGCTGACGGGGCTGAAAAGACGCGCATGTACAGTAGAGTGCGGAAGGCGGACAACAACAAGGGAGGGAGGGACACAGCCCCGAGCATGAGATGCTTCGCATCTAAAAAAAGAGCATTTCCGTCAGCGATTCATGTGGAGTTTTGGCTGACCAAGCCAGCCCTTTCAGCAAACTTCTGACTTCAGCAGTATCCCATGATAAAACAGTTTGATCTTTTCACCGTAGCACTGTGAAGGCCAGGGGAAGCCATTTGACTGCTTGCTCTTCGTCAGAGCTGAACTACCTCGTAGGGTGTCTCAGGCGTTTAGTGCTTCAACCTTGGGTGAACAGCTAATTTCTGCGTCTGCTAAGCGCGGTCCACCAACCAATTGCGCCAACAAGACCGAAATTCAGGGGGTGTGCAATAGCGCCAGGAAAACCAAAACGCCAGCTACTTCCTTTTAAAGTGAAGGTTATGTGTCCTCACTGTTGCCGTTGTGTGCCACTACGCCCAGCAGGAAAGCAAGCCAAATTTCTCTAACGACGATGATGAATGATCGTGAGTGAAGTGAAAAAAAAAACGCTTCCCATGGCCAGAATCGAACCTGAGTCCCTCGCGCTATGAAGGTGGCGTCTATCCGACTGCTCCATTTTCACTTTTTTTCTTTATTGCCTGTTTTTGGTATACAACACGAACAAAAAAAACGATTCCGAAGTGTGAAAAAACACCAGCACGTCACTTGCTAGTGTGTGATTGTTAAAAAGACCAAAGCCATGCCGCATTTTCCAACACATCTAACCAGTACATGGTCGAAGCGAACACCCAGCAGGACGTACTAATTCGCGCTTTACACCCCAAACCCAAACGTTAGGCCTACGGAGTACACACCTGAGAGTTGCTGTGGGTATTCTAGAAAAGGAGTGCGTACCTCCACAGTAAAACATAGTCGCAGTGTGGGATTGGCCAGCCAAAGAATCCATCACGAGAAAGCTTTGCTTTCAACCATCGTCGTCGTTAGACAGAGGGGTGCATGATTTTTTCCTTTTTTTTTGTTCTAAATAAACGTCAGCCGCCAGTTGGAGCTTCACTGGTTCTATACGTTGATTCCGTTCTGTGCTTGCACTCTTTACACACTTTCCCTTCAAGTATATGTCTGCGAGCACGGGAATGCAATGTGGTCGTGCACACGCCTTTTGTGCGTATCGCGGGAGAAGTCATGTAGGGATGTCGCACTGAAGTTAGAGAAGCATACTGAAGCGCCCCGAAAAGTTTTTTGATGCCACTCCAAAGTACTTATGTGGGCTGCTGGCTCGCACACAACGCGTTCGTGTACAGAGCATTGTGCACTTCTGGTCCACATTGTTACCTTGACGGTTCAAGACAAGATTCCTACCCGGCAGAAAGCCTGCAACTTTTGATTAGTGAACTGCCAGCCATTGACGCGCCCTCTTCTAATCCAGTGCTTCCTTATCTGGTTGTTCCGCAGGTTTGCGAGGTGAAGGGCACCTACCATGAACTAACGTTTGGCCTTGCCGCATACGACATCACGTACGACACGGCACTGGCGCCGTGTCCGGATATGGGGATCAAGAGAAATTTCAAGCGCCTCGAGTATTTCCGCAAAATGAACATCTACCTCTCAGCGCTCAACCCGACCAACACATTCAACAAATCAGAATTCCCGATGTCACCGTGTAGCAATATTCGTTACATCTCCCGGAATTCCGTAACTTGAACAGTGCGGTCGATCATGTGGTGTGCTGACATTTCTGTTTGTTGTTGAAAGACACGCTAAGTGCCATATATGTACGAGGAAAAGTAATTTGATTTTTTCTCCACCGAACTCATATTGTATCATTCACCGCGATCAGGCCACAACTAAACTCTCACAGCTTGCACCAATAACTTAGGTTGAAAGTTTGCTATTTTGCGGCACGATATCGATGTCTCAGCTATTTAAATGCTTTACTGTGTCGCCTACTGTAGGAGACATGCTGGACGCTTCGCTATCCTCTATTGCGTTAGGCTCAGTGAAGAAGGGCTCTCATATACAGTAATACCTCGCTAACTAGACGTAGTAAAAACCGGGAAATATTTCGAGACAAGCGGATTTTCGAGATGAGCGAATTCGCGGGAATTGCCATGAAATATTGTGTTCTTTGCAAGAAAGGCGCTACTGCTTACCAGCTCTTTAACAGAAGCTTCGAATCTTGCCTTTCATAAAGGTTTGAAAGAAAAAAAACATGAGACGTCCACCGGCTGCGACCCGCGCTCTCCATTGGGGTTTTCTCCGCATGACACACCTCTATATTCTAGTACGCTGTTCCTCTGCGCATGTCTCTGCCGTCACATGACGTGCAACAGGGTTGCTTGATGAAGTTGATATGCGTCTATGCTCAGACTTCAAGTTCGGTGAAAACATCGGCTTTTGGTAGGCGCGGCTAAACGAGAAAAAAACTGGAGGGACTTAGGCGCGGCAGTATCGCGAGAATCTTGCGAAACGGTCCGCGGCGGCGAAATTTTCGTTCCACTCTCAGTCAAGATTTCGAGATATCCGCAGTTTGGCCCAAAATACTTCGAAATAAAGGGCAACAAATACATGGGACGTATAGCAAATGGTTCGGTGCCGCGGAAAATTTTGACTTCGCCAATTTTTCCAGATAAGCGAGTTCGAGTTAACGAGGCATTACTGTATCATGGTACGTGGATATCTTTGTAATATACCACCGTGATCATCATCATTGCTTCCCTGGCCAGTTGAGAAACGCAAGTTACTGATTTATGATAATTGCTCTGATTATTTTTGGTCATTTAGAGTCAACTTTTTCCGAAATGGAGCGGCAAGTTCTCCTTCCCTGGCGGCCCTAACGAGCATAGAGCAGATGGGAGTGGATGTTCAGACGTTTCTGCTTGGGTTCACCCTGCTGTCATTTTGTTCGCCAGCGCCGCTGGTCATACACACAGTGCGTTATGGCATCAGCAGAGATAAAACGAATAGAGGGGGTTAGTGCGGGCGGGAAAGGTTTGCGATTGAATTGCACAAAAGCACAGGCGGCAAGTTACGAGTAAGTACCTAGTAAATGTGAGGGGGGAAGCGATTTTTAACGGCAGCGCATTTCACCACACTAGACCATCTGGCCAAACTTCTCTTCTTCGCCACAGTACTGATATGCGCTGACACTCACTGGATGTATGAAAAAAAAAAACCTCAACAAGTGCGAATGCGGCCCTTTGTAAAAACAGTATGTTAAAATTTGACAGACAAGTTTGTTTTTTCAGGTTATAAGCAACGAGCAGAAAAAACACGGTGTTTCTTTTTTTATTTTTTGAAAATGGGTTCAAAAAGAACGTACCTTTCAGGACCATTGCCTTAAATACGGTACTGCAAGTATCTTCGAAAACATGTGTCCTCACTACGGGTGGACAATCATTTCGTCGGTCTGAAGGATTGCGATGCGGTGGTTTTGGCTTTAAAAAACGGGATTTTGTACAACACTGAGCATTAAAGATAACTGTCACTGACAATACTTTCTAGGCAGTAACTACTTGATGAAGTACGGGAAAGTGTGCTCGGTTGAGAAGAACGACGGGGCTTAGCGAAATGCGGAACATTCCCGCGGAATTCTTTTTTTAGAATAGAACGTGTGTATACTGGAAGGCCACTAAGCATTCGCATGCGGAATGCCTCGTAGTTATGGGATCGCTTAAATTTAAGTTGTGCGCTATCGAAAGGCTCGCGCAGTTTTTTCTAACGTTGGCTTTGGTAATTTAAGTGTTCCCGGTATTTTACCTGCCGTCACAAACCAACAAAATTTTGGATGGAACGAGCGCAGACAATACGAGACGCAGAGGAGAGCCCACAGGAGAGGCGCACAGCCAGCGCCTGTACTGTGTGCTCTTCTCTGCGTCCCGCATCGGCTGCGCTGGTTCCACCCAAGATGTACTTACAACTTGCCCAACTTCCAACACTTACACGAAATTTCCGTTCTTCAGAGCGTGGTGTAATCGAGACGAGTCGATGCAGCTGTAGGTAGTGACTGGAGTCAAAACAATAGCGCTACGTTAAGTATGGCGCTGTCACCATAACAAAGCAAACAGGTTATAAAAACAGATGACTGCGCGCCCTTCGTATAACTGGCGACCGCGTTAATCACGACGCCCTTTTCAAGTCCCGGAAAAATGCTGCCGGTGATAGCAAACGGTTAAGGCTGCCTTCTTCCGGCCTGCAACGCAATTTGGTCGTGAACTATACCAAACTATACGCTAAACAGGCCACTGTTTAAAAATCCTCGAAAGCGTGTGATTAGAAGAAAAAAAAACAGGAATGACGTATGAATAACACCCCGCTCACAAACCGGTTTATTCCGCTTACATCCCACGTTACCTGCACATGATGCGAGCATTCAACGTTCCGCGGATCCATCGTAAGTTAAGGGGTTCTCATCACCAGAGCGCCGTCCTTGTAAGACATTTCGGAGCCTTTCCTTCATCCGGAACAAAAACTCCAACCGGCAGCGACCTGTCTTGCTCCTGCAGAAGCCGGGACGGCAGACGCAGACCGTGTCGCAGTCAGGGGGGCACCATTCTATCACCGTAGCGCCGCATCTCTTCTCGCCACAAGTGGGGCTGTCGCAGCTTTCTCGCGCTTCATTGATCCTGCAAACTGGTCATGCAGTAGGAGAGAAATAATTATGTGCCTATAAAATGGAAAACAAAGAGGTGAAAGGCAGCGGGGTCTGCTAAGCTTCATTTTGCGACATTATACTGCATGAGCATCACTTTTCGCTTAGTGTTTAGTTTAGTCATGTTGAATGTATATTGCCGCGAAACAAACAAGGCTGCCAACGGCATTATGTCGACCTTTAGCCATCACCAGTACAACAGGTCAAGAAATGACCGCCCTTACCGTACGTGCAACAAGCAGGGAAACCGCAGAGGAAGTGGCTATTGCTCTAGCTGCAGCGACCAGTGAGGACGCCGCCACAGTGCTTACGGATTCTCAAGCAGCATGCCGTAGTTATATGTAGGGACGCATCCCCAAAACATTCCTCCGCTCCCTCAAAACAAATGCCCAGCTACCCGAAATGTAAATCATCAGTGTACCTGAGTATACATCCCTCGCCGGTAATGAGGCGGCTTGTGCCGCTGCCCGCGCGCTGGCGCACCGGGTCAGTATCTACGATGGACAAGCATCGCCTGCTGCTGCCAAGACAGGGCCTCGGGTTAAATATGGAGGCATTGTGGCCCACTTGCCCCAAAGCAGAAAAATGTTCCCAGCTCTACATCCAGAGTTGTTTAGGCAAGCAGCGACGAGCCCCCGACGATTAAATTTACTCCCCATCGCATCTTCATTCCATCTAGCCCACCCTACACACGGCGGCCTCTAATTTCTGTCCTTTACCCAGCACCCTATACCATCGCGTATAGGAGTGCAAACATACCCACGCCTACCATGCAACCCTTCCTACTCTTACGAGGAAAGGCTGGCCAGCCTGAAAAGTCCGCACCTTGGGACCCAACATACTGGTGAAGCGGGCCTGCACTGCCAGCCAAAGCCAGGGCATCCTGGACTATTACACACGCCACAAGGTGAGTGACTAGTACTAACGCATTTCAAATAAAACATTTATTCCTCCTCCTCCTCTCCGTGGCTAAGAGCCTTGGCCACGCAACCTTTTTGTGCCCATATTCAGGCTCAGGTTAAGTAAGCTTAACGGTTCGCCTAATGTCATGCGAAGCATTATTGTACATCAAGCTGGGGCTACCGGTTGACGACGTGAGGCGGCCGGTGCGCCGGGCTGCCGCATACCCCTCCTTCTTGTGTGCCGGCTGTTCGGCTAGTTATATTTGGACATTTTCATCAACACCCTTTCCCTTCAGCTTGGCACGTAGAGGTGAAGGGTGACATCAAGCCCGGGCGTATCACACCGACGTATATTCGCGTTCGTAGCCAGTGCGTGCCGCGTTTGCAGCTACAGGACGTGTCGCAGACAACTGGGATGTAATGCGAGTGCATACTTGCGTCCACTGCCAGTCAGTTTTAAAAGCTTACTGGCTGCAATTTATGGTTACGGTGACCTCCGGGCGCTGCAGTTTTCACCAACTGAGGCCCTGATACTTGTTCTAGCAATAAAAAAAAAGTTTTAGCCACTGGAAGATGCAAATTGTCGGAAATGTGCGCACTGTTTATAGAGAGTTGCTGTCAAAAAGAAAGGGAAACTATTATGGCAAGTGTTAGTGGGGTCACTACTTCATCCCTGCAGTGCTCATACATAGAACTATACCATAGTCATTATAATAAAATCGAATAATATTTCAGAAATGTGTTTATTGTGTCTCTGCATTTTTTTTTCTATTGCTACTTAATGTATGTCATGATTAATATTATCTAAGAGTGTGTACACTAATGCATTGTTGTTCGTATATAGGTGTGGTTTTACATCTGTATATATCTGTTAATTTCACGTATATATTAGCATGTGTATGCTTTTTACCGTTGCAAAACAGCTGCTGTGTTTACGGGCTGCCAGGCACCCTTCAAGTGGTCACTGACCGCTCAAGTGGTCACTGACCGCTCAAGTGGTCACTGACAGTGACTTCGCCTTGCGCGTATGCGGTTCCTCGCTCGAGCTTGTGTCACCTTGTGATGACAGTGCATGCTTTCGCCAATGCCTGTCCATGTCAGAAATCAATAGAACGCAACTGTCTGTACACAAAAGATCATCGGCACAAGTTAGAGGCCTGGTATTACCAATTAATTTTGTGCATAAGGGGCCCCAACAGATCTGTTGCACCTGCATCCTCTTAATGTGCTCCACAGACCGGGTTCTCTACTGGTAACGTCAACGACGGTTTGTCATCTGATAAAAGTTGGTGACCCAAACTACTGTACTAATTTCTATCTTAACTCGTGTTCTGAGGACCAGCTAACAGTGAACTCACCACCCAGCCTCCATTGTCTCCATCAGTGACGTTGCGGAAATGAAGTCCGCAGTCAGAGATCATTTTTTGGAACAGCTCTCCTGATGTAACTTAGTTTTTGGTTGTTATCTTTTTCTCATACCCCCCTTTTCTCTAACGCCTCATAACTCTAGGAACATAACTGATTTGAAATGAAATGAACTTATGCATGGCGGCGAACAAAGTCTTGAGCCCCAGCGTTTTCGCGTTTCACCAGCTTCATCGCTCCTATATCACCGGTGCTGCTAGAGGGGTACTTACGCCACTTCCTCCGACGCTGCTCAGTTTTTCCAATGCGAGAGCAGTCAAGAAGGTCGTTTTCTTCTCCCCGTGACTCCAAAATGGCTAGCAATAAAATGGTGGCCACAACGATGGCGGCTAGTTTCATCCTTCCCGCTACAAAACACGTGTTATGAAGAAGAAGGACATTTTGTTTTAAGTGTATTGAAGCGCAACATCCTCCTCGGTACGTCTCGGCCATAAAAGCTTTTGCAAACACAATCTGTCCGACATCCTTCACTTTCCCGCCGGTTGTCTCAGACAGCGGCTGTATTGTTTTAAGGAAAACTCGCCTACATACAGAACACAACTTCTAGAATTAGACGTGCGGGTTCCGTAGAACGGCTGTGGTGGTTTATGTATGGGTACCACCACCTCCGATACCATGCTAATCGTGAGGGAAAATTGTACATGAAATGCAGCCGTTCTGCTGCGAAGAAAAGCTACACAGTTATCTTAAAAACTTCGCAGTTGAAGAAAACTTCGTCCTGGGGAGAACGAATGTTTCGGTTTTGTTTGGTTTTGTAGCCGTACGGCTCATTTTCAGGTGGACGTAAAAGTTTACATTGGAGAAACTACTCTATTTTTGGGATTTTCCCGGAACTGGTCTATTAATGGTGGTCGCATTTTCGCTGATGGCTGTTTAATCATCTGATCATCTGCCTAGTCTTTTTCTCTCAATATTGGGCAAGATGAATGGCACGCCGTCGTTGAACAGCACGTACGGGGCACTTTAGCTAAAAGCATTGAGCTGGAATGCGCATAAAATGACCGATCAAGGCACAGAATAGCATCAGCACAGGTTGAAAAGCGGACAAGGTTGCTAGGATAGAATTACGACTCCGGAGTGCGAGAAATATATTTTTTTTCACGAAGCATGATGCCTCACCTCTAGCAAGAGACGTTGTTTTGAGGGGAAAAAAAACAAGTTTTGGTCTCTCCCGGAAAACCATCAGCAAGATCTGCATCTTGCAGACCTTGCTTTGATCGGAGAGAGTTGCAGGGCGAGTTTTCGCATATCCATGGTGGTTCTTGTATTCTGGCCTCCTTACCAACAAACGCATTATGCACAGTAAGAGCGCAAGTGTGTCCGACATACAAAGCAGCATTTTCAACAGCTTGAGATCTTCGTGGCCGTTGCAGGAAAGAAAACCTAAATGCTTGTCCTGTGCATAAGTGCATAGCGCCTCTTACGTTATCATTTATTCAGCTACATATCGAAGATGGTAAAACGCTTTCAGGAGCTTTATTTAGAAGCTTTCAAAGGTTGTGCGATAGGTCAATGAACTACGCAATAAGCCACGCTGCGTCACAAAACATGCAAATAAGTTTGCGGAGTGCGCGACGGGTGTGGTTTACCAGATCCCTCTGGCGTATAAAGGGTGCTACGGCCGTGAAGCCGGCAGGCGCCTCAGTGATAGGTTGAGAGAGCACCGCGCAGCTGTGATGCGCAGATGGGGGCTCGCCACCTCGCTTACCATTGCAGTTGGTGCGGGTGCACGCGGGAATTCATGCGTGCTGTTCTCAAACTAATGCGGAAATCTGGGAGGCATTTGTGATGAACAGGGAGGGCGAGAACTGTCAGTGCACCATCCGTTGCACTTTCAGCTGAAGAAATCAACTGTCTGGAGAGAGAAGGGGTGTCTCATGACCATGCGTAATCGGTGACTGGTGGGCACACGTGTCGATATAGAGCATGTCCTGTAATGTGCCCAGGTATTGTTTGTGCTTCAGTGTAAATAGGGATAAGGTCGAGTGCGAAGGTTGCGGCGTGTAATTTTCACGGACAAATGTTTTTTTTTTTTTGCGCTGGTACTTGTCCTCCGAGTCCTGTGTTTTCTTTTTGCGCCAAGCAGATTTATAATGACCCTCTGCCGACATTTTTGAACGCACAATATTATGGGTTCTTTCTAGGTAGGAATGAAGGTACGAAAATTCAAATTTTTGTTGCAGTTATATCGAGGCGAACATCTAACCCTCTGTGTACAAGCTCGCTGAGCACTTGTGCCGCGCGCGTTCGCATTGTTTCACATCAAATGCGGTTGCTAATTCTGGATTTCCATTTTTTTTACTTTGTTCGAAGCTGAAGTGTATTCTTACGTATTATGATGGATCACAAGAGTGACAGGATAAAAGGTGGGCCGACCTTGTGTCTATTTCTTTCCTACAACATATCTACTGTTTTCAAGGCACCTCTGTACACATGAACGATGGATGGGCAACTAGAAGCTCAATTTTTTTCAAACGTCACAGGACAGCTATAAGAGTAACTATGAAGCGTGATGCCTTATCACTTCGCTGGTGTAGTCATTTCAACCGTGCCGGGTGTCCGCGAATACATTATAATATCTATTGTCTAAAGATATATACGTTCTATTGAAATATGAGATTAGTACATATTACTGTCCAAAGAAGTTTATGTGCTATCGCTGTGACCGGGTGATTAGGTAAAGGTTTGTGTATCGAATGCTAGCAGTGAAAAACTTTCCATTGCCTTTTTCATTTGCGTAGTTGAGCTTGTTGTCGGGGGCCATCTCCTAATTTAAACCATAAAGATATGAAGGCGTATGCAATATTAAGCATTTCCACTTAGGCATTTCCACCCGAACTATGTTGGTCCATCTGTAAGATGTGACCCCAAGTCCTCCGTAGGAAAGCTTCATCACGTGGGCCACACAAATCGTACCCCGCCCCAACGCCCCAGGTCACGTCACGGTGTGGCAGTTCGTGGGACGGCGTACTGCAGTGTGGACGTGGTGGTGCGCTTGTGTGATATCTCTTAGGTAAAACGAGGTCACGGAGGAGGAGTGACGGCGCCTTGGAAGCATTGAAAGGCCAGGGAATAGAGAAGACTAACAGAAGGCTCTTCGAGGACTTATACAATGCATATTTGAACCGGGTAGTCGTTCAACAGAACAATTACGGATGCCCGGTCACTGAGGGTTTGAGGCAAGATGACGCTATCTCTCCTTAACTGTTTACAGCCGATGTGGAGGTGGTATTAGGGAAGCTGAATTGGGAGAAGGGAGACATGAGGTTAAATGGAGAATATCTGGACCATCTGAGATTTGCGAACGACATTGTCTAATTCGGTGAGTAAAGAGAACAAAAACAAAGACGCTTCAGTGGCTGCACTTGGAAAGTTCGGTCGTACGGTTCAAAGCGGAAATAAAGGAATCGAAAGTAATGTCAAACAGAACACGCAGAAAGACTCATCTTTATAGTAGGGAACTATGCCCTTGAGAAGGGGGAAGAATGTCAATCCCTTGGGCAAGTTGTCACCGGCGATTTTAACCACGAGAAATAAATTCGGCACGGAATTCTTAAGGGCTGCAGAGCATTTGGAAAACACTATGAAGTAATGAAAAGTAGGCTACCTTAGGCTTTTAAAAGAAACGTATACAACTATGCATACTGCCGTGATGATTTGTGGTGCGGGAGCTGACTCCACACTTCCGGCCATTCAACTATTTCATGTTTCGGAAAACCCAGTTCTTCGGGAGGGGGGCGTTATCACCAATGCAGGCCCCTAATTTTACCACAGTTGTGCCTCCATATGGTGCGCTCCATAGCTACCTTCCTATAAATTCTTCCGTTTTAGGAGCCTTTGGCGATTGCCGCGGGACAGTTTTTCCAGGAATAACAGGAGGGTGCTGGCACCGCTTCACCCCGAGTTTAGAGAACAAGCGTCCATGTTCAGACAGCTACAGACAAATTCAATAATTACCCCGGTCATTATGAGGCATATCCAACCGGAACTCTACACGGACTAGTGTGTGTTGTGCAATAACTCCAGGGCAACAGCCGCCCATTTATTATGGTATTGTGAAGTGCGACCAGACGAAGCTTCAACCAGGACCGACCTTCCGCCGTGGTTACAAGACGCTATACGCAGTTACGACAAGGACATTCAACTGTAAGCCGTCCAGCAGGTCGTAACGGCTCTCGAACGGCAGCAACGGAGAGAAAGCTGCGGGCCGACGCCCTCCCTTCGGGGACAAGGGCGTCCACTCCCGCAGTGAGTAGCGAAAGTGTTACTTAGTAGAATGCCACCAGGATCGACGAGTGGCTACGTCCGGGCGTAGTGGAGACTTTACGTCTGTTACCGGCGATCAATAAAGTCTTTTTCACTTCACTGCGAAAAACACCAACGCATGCAATGCTTATAACTGTAATCGACGTTCTGTGGTCCCGCGCGCCATGCGATCGGGCGCAGCGAGTGCTTGAACTTTTCATAATGTTTAGCGGACATGCGCGTATTAACCTAACGTAAATAGCGGCAGCAATTCAAAATTTTACAAGTGTATTTGCCTACCCAGCTTCTTTACACTTTTTCGGCGGTGACTTCGAAAAGAAGTGAAAAATCGGTTGTCATGAGATGCTCCGGTGTGTGTACAGCTCGATGGAATTCTCGATCGGAAGAAGAAATACGCGCTGAAATAGCGGTCGCTATAGCTTGTTATGAGCTGCACGGTCTTTGACATAATGCGCTTTCGCTAACGCACGAAAAAGCCTTTCAAGATATACAGATTGCGGTGTTTAGCACGCCGAAGCTGCACTTGTGCTATGGCGCGCGCCGTAGTGGAGGCAACCCGCTTAATTTTGGCCACCTGAAGATCTTTACCGTGCGCCGACATCTGTACGCATTGGCATTTTCGCTTTCCGTCGCCATCTGAAAAGCAGCCAGCGTGGCCGTGGTAGAACCCGCATCCCTGGGGTCTACAGCACAATGTCTTGGCCACTCAGCCACCGAGATGGGTGGCTTTTGAATAGCAGACGTTTTCTCTGAATGACACGTACCTTCAATGGTGTTGCTGTATGAACGGTGGCGTGCGTCAAAACATTGTAGATGAGGCATCATAAATTTTCAGCGCAATTGCGAGCTTTCTGGGGTATGTAAGAAAGATATGTTCTGTGCAGTTTTCTCATAAGTCCTCGAAAGTATTTATTGCCATCTTAACGTCTCAGAACGCCTTTAGAAAGAATTGCAGTCCAGTAAACGCATCGAAAAAGTTTCTAAGATCTAAATTATTAGCATTTGACTTGACCATGTTAATACAAAGGGAAGTTTAAAGCACTAATTTTTGTAAGACACCAAGATGTATTGAACATAAAGTAGTTGCAGCACCATTTCAATGCACTAAAACACCAGATTTCCTTATATTGCTTTCAAAATTTCGCTCCAGCCCCTACTAGAATGTGACCTGTGTCATCTGCCAGGAAGAGCATCTCAATATTGAATTCAGCAATCTAAATGTACATTCCTGGCAACCAGGCTCCCATGTGTGATGTTTCGCGCCTAGTCGCGATTAAAGGGATCGGTACAGTGCTTTTATGAAAATTGAGATGCGTGACACCTGCATCGCTTGCACAAGAGCTTGGTACACTTCTAAATGAAGGCGTCTTGCTCAAATGTAAAAACAGGCACGGATATATGCCACATTGCATTAGGCTTTGATATTACAAAGGCTTAGGGTTTTCAGCTTTTAATGTTCAGATATGCGGCATGCGCTTTTTACATCAATTTTTAGAAGAGACTTGTGAATTTATGAATGTTTTTTCGTGTCTGAGTTGTAGGGGTCTGTTCGTCAACTAATACCGGTGCCACACGTACACGAAAAATGACATTACGTGCTTAATGCCTTAACTCTTAATGCCATTAATTCGCTGCTAGACGCAAAAATCTAATGCCATTCGCTCTAATGTCATTTTGGTTTAAGGAGTTCTGCACAACTCATTTACCTTCACGAACACCCTAAATCTGCCTACCCTCGAACGCGATGAGCACCAAATGAAACCAACGAAACTCTCAGCACCTGAGTGTTGACGCGGAAACGTAGCTGAACTTCGAAATAAGGCGATTTTTTGTGCACCCTTGGTGCCGAAGTTTTGAAGAAGACGAAGTTCACTAAATAGCAGCTAAAGGCAAAACATCGTGTTACTCGTCGTGCTAAATTTTCCGGATTTGGCTACCACTGGCAGGCGATGGCAGCTGATGAAGCCACTTTTAGAAATGGCTTACACCATTTTTACAAAAAAACTGTTTCTCATAACGTTTTCTTTCACAAAAAAAAAAAAACATTTGTAACCCTGCGTTAAAGGCTTCTAAAATATGAGTGAATTTCTCTTTTCGGTCATGATCACCATCATGCCTAACACATTTTTTGCCTTTTCGGTTTAGCGTGTAGCATGACCCGACCAGTGAATGTCATTTAGCATCTTAAGGCCTTCAGCACTTAATGTCATTTTTTGTGTACGTGTGGCACGGGTAGACAAAAGGTCATTGCTGCTCATTCGAAAGTGTTCTCAGTTTTGCAACCAATTATGCTCCGGTAGAGATAATTTATTCCAACTCGTTTTGTTCGGCAACAATTTTTGTTCATCCCTTCCATTCAGTTTTATTTCGCTTCTATTCAGTAGCAGTGCGACAGCAATAATCCATTTAGCAGCTTCACGTAACGACAGCACTTAGTATTGATATTGTATTCGGATCTGCTTATCTTTTGAGATAAGGGTAATCAATAAATCAATGAATCAAAAGATCTTTATTCCAGAAACAAACTGGAAAAGCTTCCAGGGCTGAAAACTGCGTTACGCAGTACAGGGAATGCCACAGAGACATCGGCAACAGTGGACCCTACCTTTGTATGCCTCTCCTTAGCATTCAAGACGAACGGATGCTCCCACATAGCACTTCTTTCAAACGTTTGTACTGTGTCTAACATCAATGCCTTTTCTAAACAAAAAATATCATATTTCTGCTTTTCCAAAAGATGGCAATACCGCGTTCATTGCCCCAGACAGCGTTTCTTGCGTGAATTTTTTAATTAAGAGCGTTAATTTTGCCACAGAGAATAGATGAGGGGGTATGAGCTGATGTGACGAAAGGTGATGAAATGAACATGAAAAGTTTCCCTTCGCGTATGAAGTCTAAGAGGGAACGAGGATGGGGCTCATGTATTCATGAGTTGTTTGCGGATGCGTCGCCGGAAGATGCCGCAGTCTCGTCGGACGCAAGGCTAAGCAAGTGGTGGAGGTCAGCGATCGCGTCGCTGCGCTGGCAAACTGGGCACTCTGGGTTTGCAAAGGAATCTCGCAAGTGAGGCCATTGGCGGGTCACGGCAGGTATTAAGGCCACCCCCACCCGAATCCTAAGCGCAACCTCCTCGGCACGGGTAAGACCCGGGGGGGAGGGTGGCAGCACATGGAATGAGAGCACGTGTGAATTCTACGGAAGTTTCAACTCCCTTGGGGAAACTAGAGGGACCACAGCTCACAGCGGAATATAGCGTTTAGATTGCGAGGCAGATGTTAAGGAGAAGACGCATGCATTCTGTTGTTGGTATCACTGTTTATTTCACCGATGGGTACGAAACAATTCAGCGCCGGTTTTGCCGGTCAGGTAGCGGTAGTTACTTGAAGCCGAGGCGAGGTATCTTCACCGTCGTTCTGCCCGATTGTCTGGCATCCACATCGAAGGGTGCAGCACCTTGTACAGTACCTTCGGGATGCACCAACGCCAATGATTCCGGCACCATCCCTCGCGGCAGAAGCAACCAGTTGCACAGTCGCGGGTGCAGCCTATCCGCCGAGGTCTTCCACAGATTTCTTCGCCGCAGCTGCTACTCACGCACTGCTTGTAGACTTCACCAATTTTTGTGCAGGCTGTATGAAAACAACAAGCGTCAAAGTGTATTAGACTCTCAGACAAGAGTATACTGGGTAGGTGTTTGCTCTAGACTACGAATTTGTTCTCTGGGCATGCTAATCCACACGCTCTAAAAATTCATATCGCATGCGGACAACGACAAGGAGAGAGACCACAGAGCTCTACTTTTAACTGCTCAGGAATACAGTTTTTCAGCAGTGCAACGAATGCAAATTTTCAGCGATGAATTTTTCAGCAATGCCACACCAACTAGCCCAGGACTTCGTGCTCGTGGACCATAAGCTCGTGAACCATACAGACACTACAACGACTTAAAATTTGAAGGCTGAAATTTTCTTCTTCCTCCAAAACAATTCTTTGGTAATGAAATATAATTTATATGTTGGACTGTTTAGAGCAGGCGCAATGGTAATCGTCACAAAGAATCGTAAATACCACATCACGCAAGAAATGCTGCTTTGCAGGTGCTTCTTTTCCCCGGAACAATAAAGAACTGAAATCGACTGCATCGCCGTTGACAACATACAATGATATTGGCTTTCTTGCATTTTAGCTGTTTCATTTTGGCCATGTGTATGGTGCCGCGCCATGTAATAAATATTGCAATTATTTTGGTGTTTTAGAAAAACTGAGTAACCCTCCTGTTTCAATCATGTGCTGGCCATCTTGGTATATTGTAAATAAGTTATTCAAATAAACCAATTGGAAATATCAACGCAGCAGCAGCAGCCCCCTTAAAAATTCTACATCCTGTTAACGTGGAGACCAGGAGTAAAGCACAACCGCCTTTGCGTAACTCTTAGCAGGTTTCGTATTGCCGAGAACTAGGCATTGGGTTTGTTTGTTTATGTTTTGTTTTTACTGCCCGGCCGCGCCCGGCTATGTTTTCTGTGTCCCAAGCGAAGCGAGCGTTTCATTCTGTATTTTGATGCCGCACGGGTTATCTCATTCTGATACGGAGAGCGTTTCGCCCTAACGTCACTAGCCTCGAATAATCTTATCTGATCTACAACTTTCTAGACGTAAATCGACGGTTCGAGAAACACTCGCGCCGAAATATAAAAGCCTGCAGAGCAGACGCTGCGGGATTCCGATCGCCGACGCTCGCTTGCGTACTTCACTCGGCTGATGCTGCTTCGCCGCCTGTGTATTCTTTGAGTTATTAGGGGAGCACAAGTTCGCTCCAATAAACTTGTTTTCCTTGAAAACAACTGCGTAGTCTTTGGCATCGTGGCAGTATGCTTCCCTATATGCTTTTTGTTGCCCTTTGTTCATGAAATGTGCACTAATTGGAATTATAACAGCAGAGCTGCTTAAGATTTTAGTTTCGCCTTCGAGCGTTACCAGAAAAAATACAAGGAAAAAATACCGAGCGCACGTGATCGCGTGCCTCGTGAGGAGCGCCCGACGTCGTCCAGGCTTGCGCGTGGACTTGGGCTACTTACGTGAGGAGCTCGCAAAAATACAAAGAAAAAAAGCGAGCTCATGTTAGCCTGCACTGCGTGAGGAGCGCCCGGAGTCGGCCAACTTTGCTCGTCCCTCCTGCATGCGAACATTCAATAACGTCTTTTCTCTCTCTCTCTCTCTCTCTCTCTCTCTCTCTCTCTCTCTCTCTCTCTCTCGAATTTCGAGAATACTCTCCCCAGCGTTCATGGCGTGGTCTCTCGCGTACTCGTCTCCTCGCCAGTTCACGTGCGTACGGCCTCAAGCGGGGAGCACAGACGCCGAGTTTGCGCTACAGACGCCGAATTCGCCAAGCCGGTTACCGCGTATTTTAGTGCATGCTAACGTGGTCCACTTTTGGAGAGGCGTGAAAGACTGCGGGAAACGATCCGGGCCTGCCAGTCACGGAGAAAGTTTATCGGCAAGATCCGAAATTGACTTAAGACGCAACAGCCGTGTCTCCAACGAACAGAGAGGGTGCTCCAGCTTTGCACTAGTAGTGCAAGATGCACCAATTTTAGTGGAACTTCGCTAAAAAGGCGCTGAGGTTTAGCTTCCGAATTACCGTCGTGAGCAAATGCGCACCAATGCAAGTTGCTGTTATTCTTTCTTTGCTTGGAAAATTTACACAAGAAATCAAGCACGCATCCATCTAACGACAACGATGGTTGAACTCGAAGCTTTGTCGGGATGGGTTCTTTGGTTGGCCAATCCCCCCTCACTGCGAGTATGTGCTACTCTGGAGGTACGCACCACTTTTCTAGAATGCCCACAGCAACTATCGGGTGTGCACTCTGTAGGCCTAACGTTTGGGTCCGGGGTGTGCAGCGCGAACCGGTACCTGCTGCTTGGCGTTCGCTACGACGACCATGTCGACATGGAGCAATCGGATAGTCGCCGGCTTTATAACGTGAGAGACCCAGGTTAGATTCCGGCCACTGCAAGGTTTTTTTTCTTATTTCACTTCACTCACGATCATTCATCCTCATCGTCAGAGAAAGTTGGCTTTTCTACATGGCGTATTGGCGTACGACGGCCTCAGTAAGTACACTAAAGTTTCGCTTTAAAACAAGTTTTCTTGCCTTTTGCTTGACAAATATGCGCGCAAAAACTTTCCTCGCATATCGCTTGGGAAGTGAGCACTAATGCAACATTATTAGATTTTTTTTGTGAAGTATAGCCGGTTGTGGCGCTTATGGGGCACTCTGCTGTAAGAGGTTTAACGTTAATTTTATCGTGCTTTGCTTGAGATATGCGCGCTAATGTATCTTTTGAAAGCGTTCAGTCAGGGTCAAACATTTTTTTTCTCCCCACCCGAAGCTAACTAAACAAGAAGCCACGCAACTCCACGCTCTCCAGCTACCATTCCAAATTCTGCTGCTGGACGCTGAACACCCGGTAACACATGGTATCGCAGGGCAAGGGCGTCACGCAACTACCAGAGGTTTTTGCACCGACACCAGATAGTGTGTCCTGCTGACCAGCGCGGCCTGATGACCCTGACCATTAGGACTGTAGTTTATCATAGAATCCGGGACTAGGGACACCAGAAACCATGGATTACCGGCAGCCACCTCGCAGCTTTTTTTTCTATTATATTGATGCAGTAAACGTTTATTCCTCCTTCTGGTCTCAACCAAACCTGACAACAATGCGAAAAATATGTTGAAAATAAACTTTGGAAAGAATGACTTTATTTTCGCTGCATTTTGTAGAGCCGGTTCGTTGGTATACAACTAACATGCAACGCATTTTGTGTGCGGAGATGTTCATAATAAAATGGCGTACTGCTGAGAGCTCAGTTTATTGCCTTTTCATAATAACTGTGTGGAATGGAAAGGAGCAGGTCTTGGGCGACATGAATCTGGTGCAAAGGACTCCTCATTTCATGGGGTGCTAAGGTATGAACCCGCTACTTTGACCACCACTGGAAGTACAAGGGATCACAGATGACAATTTCGGAAACACTCTTCTTAAGCACTCTTGAATGGTCACCCAAGCTAAGGAGGCTGTGTTAATAATTTAAAATTTAAAATTTAAAATTTTAATTAAGCTTGCCAGCACTTCAATATTTATTTGCGATATTTATAAAATCATGCAGGCTTCGTAACTGGGGAGCTGCCTATACAGATGTGATAAATCGTCTACGGGAAACTAAATCAGAAATATTTCCACTTCGCGATTTTGCATACTTCCTGGTTTATTAGCCAAGGGAACTTTTGTATAGTATTTGTAGCTGTATTTTAGAGGGAACATAGGGATATTACGATTCTTCTCACAATTGTTTTAATAAGCGTGGTGCGAGTTCCGCAACAGATTCGGGATGGTATCGTCAGGTTTTTTTTCAGTAAAACTGTGGCTTCCAATTCTCTCTAAAACGGACTTAGATGAAGCACCCGCAAATGTGGGTTCGTCTTAGGAGGCAAATGTGGCATATTTTGACTAAAAGCCCTTAGTACATTGTTTGTGCTGGCGTATTTGTGCCATTGTAAGATTAGTTGATAGATAATATGGCAACATCGAAGTAGCACTCCAAAAAAAGCTTGCTATAGTGTGCCGTGTGTCCTCCGTCGAACTAAACGGTGGTCGTCTTTACGTACGTGCTCTTGGTAGCCATTGAGGACGCGGAAACCACAGGTCGTTAGGACCCCCAGTATATCCTCTTCTTGGCTCTATCTCTCCGAGTCCACTCACAACCACGTACACGATGCTTACAAATATTAACACCAGTATATTAAAATTAACCAGCTTTGCCATTTTTAACTATAGCTCCCGATCCAGATACCGTGCGGCTCAGTAAAGTTGTACAAGATGTTGGAGCCTGGGGCAGAGCGTACAGCTGTAGCAGCCCTTTTAAAGCTGAATGCTCCATCCATCTTTGCGATGGGGAAATCCTCTGACCGTATCTACGTCACTGCACTGTTGCAGGCAGACTAAAGTTGGTCATTTTTTAAATGAGCCTTTCTGGCTTTCAGAGAATCGAAGTCTTAGCTAGCGGTTGACTTCTCAATTTTCGTTATTTTTTCGCGACTCTACGTACCGCTTTCCCCGCCGCTGTCACCATGGAAGACGATGGTATTGTTCAGGCAGAAATAAGTCTAGAGGACTGCCTTACCCTTCTTGGAGTTTGTTCGCAGCGAGCCGAAGTGATTGTGTTGCTCGATATGAAGGAACGATAGTCGAATCCTTCGACGTGTTTTTAGTACGCAGTTTTGTCACAACTACTGTAGATTTTCCGCAACAGTGTCCTGCAGCGTGGCATCGTGGGGAAAAAATAATCCCTAGATGAATTTGCATCGTGGGAAACTAGGCACATTTGCATCATTGGTGGTTTCTTCGTGTAACGCCGTGAATGCTCGGCGTTACTATTTATGAGAGAGTGTCTGCTTGCCAGCATGCCGGAGTAGAGGTGTAGTCGTTTTCTGGGATTGACAATGGTCAAAAGAGGCACAAAAATTTGTGACGGGAGATTTTAGGTCAACGCAGCGGTCGAGAAAATCATTCGAAATGGAGGACTAGACACTATAATGCAGCTAATCGGCTCCATAGGTATGCGCAATCGTGAAGGCGGCGGTCCGTCCACAAAACACAATGAAAAACGAAACGATTGTCACCCGAGAGTGCCGGCACGGCTGTGGCCATGCTTGCAATATCACAAAAAGACGCTGTAATTATTCTGCACGCGTTTCCAGTAACAGATATATATTAGATGGGGTGCTTTCATATGTGCTTTTTTTCTCGGCAAGTGTTCATCGCCGCGTGTCCATCACGAGAAGCGCGGCGAATGCGCTGTCGAGAACAGGCGTACAAAAAAAATTCTTTCGTTCGTCCTTTGTTTGCCATTTCAGTACATAGGTTTGACAACCGATTGGACGCACTTTCACCGAAGGTTGGACGCACTTTTAGCGAAGGTTTTGATGCACTTTTGGTGCAGTTTTGATGTCACAAAGCTTTCGCGTCCCTGGAAAGTTTCTTTATGAAGGGATGGTAAAGTTTTTTTCCTCAAAGAGAACCTCTGACTTTTATCAATATATACCCACGTCAACATTTGTGGGGTGTAGGCGTCAACTAAATCTAAAACAAGTGCAGTTCATTTAAAAGTATTTGCAAGCTCATTTCCGAATATGCTATGCCAGGAACAATGCACTCGGGCCATTTTCTGATAGAAAGTAGTTGTCACCCCTTCTGTTCGGTCTCGTTCTCGCTAATTTTCACTGATTTCAGCATGGCACTTACCCAAGCATCGGTTTACACGGCGATATAACTCCGCACTCAGATTACATCCGATTCTTGGCACTTTTCCAGAAAGCGGTATTGCCATAGCGGTAATGCCATGGCGGTAGTTTGGAGTAGTGGACCCTACCTCCTTCTCCCTCACTCCAGTACTCAATGCAAACGAATGCCGCCACATAGCACCTTCCTCAAACGTTGTCTTTTGTGGATTAAAACTAAGTTTGTCATTATCCACTTTGTCTACCGATGACAATACCAAGTCCAATGTCCAAGATAGCTACGAATTATAAACTAACTTTATTAGAGGCCTTCCTCCTGCAGTGGACACAACCAGGATGATGAATATGATGATAAGGATGATCATTATGATAATAATAATAATAATTTGCCTACGAGACACGACAAGGTCGCAATTCACTGTGGGGGGAGCGTTTAGGTTGAGAGCAGCATTAAGGGGGAGGCGCAAGACTCCCTTCGTTGTTCCTGCTGCTTATTGCGACGTCTGGAACAAAACAATTCAGCACGCATTTCTTCTGCTGCGCAGCATTAGATTTTTGAAGCCGCGGCTTACGATATTGGTACCCATTCTGCACGATTGTTTCGGAACGACGACCAGGGATGCAGCAGGTTGTACAATGTCTCCGGGATGCAACAACCCCACGGATTCCTGCACCATCCTTTGCGACAGAAGTATCCAGTTGCACAATCAAAGGTACAGCCAATGCTCATGGGGCTTCCACATTTCTTCTCCCCGCAGCTGCTACTCACACACTCTCTGTAGACTACACGTAGTTTTGTGCAAGCTGCATGAAAAAAATCCCGCCATCTCCACAAAGTGAATGATGATGAGAGGGGCGAAGCTAAAACTCGTATCCCTAAAACCTTGAAACATTCGCCCACACATTATATAAAGACTCGACACGTTGTTATAGGTCTTCTGTAAAACCTTGAAACATTCGCCCACACATTATATAAAGACTCGACACGTTGTTATAGGTCTTCTTGACGGCGCGCAGCATCTGAATGAGTCAAGGACATAAGGCGCGTTCGTAGCCATGTTCGTGTCTCGGTTTGTAGCGCAGTGGGAAGAGCGCCACGTACTTCCAGTCACGGCCAGCGAGTCGTGGGATCGAAACCGGGCGCCGCCGCGTCAATTGCACTCGACACGTTGTTATAGGTCTTGTTGACGGCGCGCACCATCTGAATGAGGGAAGTACATAAGGCGCGTTCGTAGCCATGCTCGCGTCTCGGTTTGTTGCACAGTAGGAAGAGCGCCACGTACCTCCCGTCGCGGCCAGAGAGTCGTGGAATAGAAACCGGGTGCCGCCATGTCAAAACCACCACTCCTCACTCGCAAAGCTTGAGACTTCCCACCGCTCCGTTGACAAGCCCGTCGACGACGTCGATGTTTGTGGTGATCATGTAGGGCTTGTTTGGGACGATGAGAATCTGCATGGGTTAATTGGCAAATTCGGTGTGTGACATTTAAATGCAGAGCATTTCAGTAACTCACGATGTCACCCGCGTTGACGTCCGTAGTCGTAGTCCGCATCGCTCCCCCTACACTATATAAAAAAATAATACTTACCGGCGCCAGGTTTCGATCCCACGACTCTGCGGGCGGAACGAAAGGTACATGGTGCTCTACCCACTGCGCCACAAAGCCGACACAGAATGGAAGGTTACGAACGCGCCTTATATCCTTGACTCATTCAACCGTCGGCCACAGGTGCGCCCTCTCCCCCGCGTCCTGCTCGCCTTCTCTCCGCTCTCAAACCCTCTCTCCCCGCGTTCGGTTCGGGCGCACAACAGGTGGGGACGTGCGCAACACCCTCTCTCGCCGCGTTGGGTTCGCGCTGAGCAACAGTCGGTTCGCGCGCAAGAACAGGTGGGGGCGCTCGCGTCGCGCTCTCTCGCCGCGGTCGGTTCGCGCTTAAACCACATATGTCGTTCGCGCGCGCTCCGGTCGCTAACATCTGTGGCGTGATCGTGACGTCAACATCACGCGTTCGTGTGGTGGCGCGATTTCGGCGCTATAACACTCTCTCGCGAGGGGCATTGGATTGGATTCGATTGGATTGGCTTGACTTGGCTTGGATTGGATTGGTTTGGATTTGGATTGGATTAAAGTGGATTGTGTTGGATTGTGTTGCGTCATAGCCGCGCCACGTTGCGTCATAGCCGCGCCACGTTGCGTCATAGCCGCTCCACGTTGCGTCATAGCCGCGGCAGGGGGTTCACGTCACGTTTCACCATCGACTTCATCGACAATGTCTACGCTGGAAGACAACAATTACAACAACAACAACCAATACGTAATCCATACGACTTGCAGGCGCGCCCCCCGCAGAAATGCTCTGAATTTGATCGTGCCCCTCGCGAGGGGGATGTTTCTTTTTTTTTTCCCGCACCTTTCGGTAATAAGGTCCCGCGATGGCGGTGACCTAGGGCCAGCGCTCGACAGGATGTCGCTCAAACGGCTGCATGCCTTCAGATTATTTGTGGTTTAAAAAAAACACAGGCATTATTCATCCTTTTAGCCACCTTGGCCGTCGCCTTCTGCAGAGCGTCTTGTGTCGCGTACCCCCGGTACATCTCTTGAGCTCGCAGACGACGAACGACAACCTCTTCTTCCTCTCCTCCTTGTTGGGTAGCAACAAACGCGTTGAACGTTTTGACCTCTTCGTCCAATCTTTGGTTGGCCAATTCCTAGGGGCATCCTGCCACAATCATCATCAGCGGTATGTACACGGCAGCAACGAGGGACGGGACAGGGCCCGAGCAAGAGGAGCTTCGCCCCTGAAACAGTAAAGCGGAGTCAGTGTACGGGCTTTTAAAATAGGAGTATAAGGGCTAGATCTTTATGACTGATTCTGTTTTTGCTCTCTGTGAATGCTAATGCTTGACCAAAAATCTATGCATTTTATAATACACGAAATACCGGGATACTTGACAAAACAAACAGAATTTTCGATTTTGGAAAATGGATGACCATTACTCTGACAGACTTATCTGTTGTTAGTCGTCGTACATGACCTCCTTCTTCGAAGCGGTAAATTAGGTCGCGAAAGGATTATATGCTACCTAACAATTATATTGTTCGCAAAGGACTGTTTTTGTTTGGTTAAGTCACTTGCCTCTATGATCCCTTCCTCCTGAACCCTAACGCGTTTGAAATTTACGTACGGCGCATAAGTCAGACATGAAACATGACTCCGGCAATCATTATTCGTCATAAAAACGAAAAAAAGTGTAGTTTTTCGTTTCAGTATACTCTCCCAGATATAGTCTCATTTGAAGGAAACATATGCAAATATATAGGCAACGCAATTACACAAAAATTAGGTTGAAATAAACACGTCTCCAACGCGAAACCAAGTTTTCTTCCGGTTTAATGAAGAAATGTGTGTCATAGGAATTTCCGTCGTGCACTGCGAAGAAGAGGAGCACTAATACAAATTTTCGGGGAGTTTTATTGCAACTGCACCCGGCTGTAACTTTCGGGTAGGTTTGGCTTCAAAACTTTTTAACATTACTTTCACGGTATTTTGTTTTATATGTGCCTTAAAAACTTTCGTTGTACATTGTTTAGCAAATTAAACTGATGTTTACTTTCCTAGGAGTCATTTTGGAAGTGTACTTGATCAGAACTATCGTAGTACATGAGTTATAAAATTTGTTAGCGTCAATTTATGGTATTTTGATGTGCTGTGTACACTAATTTAACCTTAGCCAGAGTTAAGTTAGGGTTTAACATTTTATAGGTTGCAGCCAAAACCCATGACAATATACAGGACACGTATAAGTTAAAGTCGGGAAGGAATGACTGCATTTCCGCTCCATTTTCTGGAGGTACAAACGGTCATTCATGCTGAGCAGCCCGTGTTTATACAATATTATATTTGAATTACGGTTTTCTGCCCTTCATATGTATTTTTGATAGTTGTGAATTTTTACGGGCGTAATAACTGGGGTGCTGACCGTCTGGATAAGACCAAGCAAATTTAAAAATACAAATATTAGTAGTTGCAATTTTAAATTTAGAATACGTATTTATGCACAGGTATTGATAGTCGCTGCCTCGTGATATCCATACTGTGATGTCGTCAGCGTAGAAAGCGATGATTACTGTGGGTATTTGGAGTAGAGCCCAGGCAAGAAGGAAGGAGGTAGAAGGAAGGCAGGAAAGGTAACCTGGCCAGAGCCTAGTTTGCTATCCTGCACGTGGGAAAAGGAAAATGGGCAAAAAAGGGAAAGCAAAAAAAGGAATTGGGAAAATTTGGAGCAGATAGGTATGCCCAGCGCTGAAGCACTAACCGTTCAAATTCAGTGATTGTCACTGGAGTCTTTCAGTCTATAGTCTGGTGTTTAAGTTCGTCATCCGTAGGCATAGTAAGAGTTCCTTAGTCGCCTACTGAGCGGATGACAGAGAAGGCCAGTGACATAGAATCTTCTCCTGCGAAAATGGCCGCTGAGAGCCCCAGTTGCTTATTGCTGACGACAGCTTCATTTCTACAGGCGAGTGGCTTGGGCACTCGCATAAAATGTAACGTATTGTCTCCGGCGTGCCGCACGTTTCACTCTTCACTTGCAACCATTCCAGCCAAGTCGGACTAAGCATTTGTGAATGCCATTCCCAGCCAGAGACGGCGAAAAAATTCCGGGCCATCTCCAATAAAGTGAAACCTGGAAGGGGCGAAGCATGCAGTGTATAAGTGTACGCTTCGCGCCTTGGCGTTCTTGCCAACGGAGATGAAACCATTGGGGGGTAGAGCTATAGAGATTTGCTGTAAAAGTATCGTGTCTTTGAAGCACGAAGTGTTCTAGCGCGGGGCGTGAACGAGCGTCTTGCGAAGCGTTCCAGCGCGATGCGTAAACGAGCGTAGCGGTGTCTTTTAGTAAGCGTTAAGAAGCGTTCCAGCGCGAGGCGTAAAGTAGTGTCCCGGTGTTTTTTAGTACACGTTATGTTCTAGCGCGAGGCCTAAGCGAGTGTCCAGGTGTTTTAGTGCCGTGACAATATGAGAAGACGTTTACGACGACGACATGAGACGCCGACACTCCAAGCCCCTGAGGAGCTTCGCCCCTAAAAGTTTTCCGTCATGCCATTTGAGGCTTAGTGGAAGGGGACGTTGCAGGTACTGGTCAAGGGCACCAATACGTGCTCAGGTAAATCCTTTGAAAGAGTGGATTTTCTGGGCAAATATGCGGAGGGCCCTAGCTGCGTCCATCCCACACAATGGAATGTGTGCAGTCATCGCTGTTTGATGCGCCAAACGAGCGACAGCGTCTGTACTTTTGTTGTCGACAATGCAACAGTCACTGGGAACCCACTGCAGAGTGACATCTTGACCCACCTGGGAAGCACGGTCGTAGACCGTTCTTGCTTCGGTTAGTATCTATTCGTGAGGTCCCCGGCACAGGGCTGACTGTGACTTAAATTCTTGCTTTAAATAATAGAAGATCGACTATAGCTAGCATGAACTTACTTAAATGGTGTGAAAAGCTACGAATGGTCGTAAGTTCTTTAAGTTCTGTTGGCTATCTTGAATTTGCTGGACAGTGATGCTCATGGTGTAGTAATAGTGCCAGGAAATCCTGGCGATGTTACGGAGCCATCAGCGTATTATGGAATCGTTCACTATATGTGCCATGCAGTAACATCAAAGTTAGCTGCTGCTGGGCTTGTATTAGAAGATACGAACCATTTTACCATCGAAAAAAGGACAGGGACCTAGAAAGACGAAGGCGGGACAATCGCTTCTGTCTAGGTCTCTGTCTTTCTTCGCTGGTAAAATGACGCTAAGACAATACCAGCTATCCCAACTTTTAGCCTTAATTGGAAGATAAGATTTTTTCTTTACTCTTTGGATATCTAGGCACACTCGGGGCTGCATTATACTCCTCAGGGGAAGGAGCGGCCTCATCGCAGGCGTATAGTTAGATGGCATGCTAGTGTTGTGGCAAGCTACTGCCTTTGCGAACGATGCATTGGGACGAGTCGTTGGAATACACGAGAGGTGATGATCGGAAAGGCGGGTAAGGTGCCTGATATGTGTCCTGAGTGTTTCGATTGCTGCAAAGGTTGACAAAGGGTGATCCCGAGTTAAGGCAGTGGTTGTTGCTCTGGGCGTACGTCGAGATAGGTCAAGACGTGTTAGCAAGGCCTGAGCTAGTATATCCGGAAGTGACCGAGTAGTTATGGGACGCCCCAGAAAGGATGGGTGCGCTATACCGCAGACAGCCCAGGAACAGTGCGTTATAGAGCTGTAAAATCGACTTCATTGGCTGAATTAGCGTCTCGACTGGGGCCAGTTGGTTCATTCTGATCTTAAACAACAGCGCTTCTGTGCTTCTTTTTTAGTCCTTGTCTTTTGCGCTGTTGTTTAAGAAACTTCATTGGTGTTCCCCACGTCTTACCACCCAGGAGTTTTAGTACATGCACCACTGCAGACAGCCTCTTTATAAAATTTATGTGATGCTCCAAGAAAGGTTTCTGTCGGCACTAAGCCGAGAAACTTATGATTTCAAACATAGGACACCCTTTCGACATTATTACAGAAAGGGTATGCGTACCCTTTCGTGTAAACGCAAGCACTGCGCATTTGCTGCTGGGTATTTCCTACCATTGTCTGTGTGGATAGAAGTTTGTCACGTTTGTGGCATTTTGTAGCTGCACGCGCACATCCCGACGAGTCACGCTATCTACCCAAACACATATATCACCGGCTTATATTGACCCGTGAACCCTACTTGGAAGACAGGAAGTTAGGTAAATTAGTGTGAGGATGAACATTGTAGGGCTCAGGACGCCTCCAAGGGCAACGCCACGGTTAGTATAGTGAGCTGATGTCGGTCCATCTGCAGCCACTACAAAGAACGACTTCCACGTGAGGCAGTTTCGTATCCGCTGGTAGAGCCGGCCACACAGCCCCACAGCCTGTAGTACTTTAAGAACTCCGAGGAACAACGCAACACATATGTGCTTCACACTTTTCCGCTGCTACACAAAAGTGAACAAGTTAATAACACAGTCAATGGATGAGCGCCCACAACAGAATTCAGCCAGGACATCAGGTTAGGTCTTTCAATGCTCCAGGAAACACTCTACACGTGCAAAATTTATTAGCTCCATGAGCTTTGAAACGTAACTCGGAAGTGAAATTGGTCGTTATGCCATTCCAGCGTAGATTTTCCGGGCTTCAGAAGAGGAACAAGGTGGCTAGATTTCCATTTTTGAGGAGCTAAACCGCCACTATCACAACATATTTCATTGAAATATATCAACAAGGCTTGTCGGGCATCCTTGAAAAAGTGAGAGAGAAGCGGCATATGTGACTCCAGCAGGCCCTGGAGATGAAGATCACTTGCACGCAGCCAGTGATGCCTCCAGCTCTTCCAGGCAAAATGGGACGTCCATACGTGAATCCAGCGGTGCAGGGATGTCACTGGCTAGCACTAGTCTAGAAGGGCCTGGTCCATTGGCTATGCTGACGCACACGTCCTCGGCCACTTCGAGCTCTCGGGGATTCTGGTGAACAGCGAGAGACTTGAATTGGAAGCGCTGCTGTACGGTAGTCATTAGCCCTTGCAAAATTTTTGATATCTTGCACAAGGGCTTGCGATGGTCGAGTGAGTCACAAAAAGATTTCCAACGCTGCGCCTGCACTTGGGCAAGGCATCGCTAGATCCTCTTTACTCTTGACTGCAAATTCTCAAATCTTCGGGACATTTCGTTCGCCGGTAGCGGCGTTCGGCGTGGCGATGAACAGTATGAAGGTGGTTCAGTTTCATGTCAAACCCGGTCTCTTTTGTAGACACACGGACGCAGTCAGACGCAGTGTGCTTCCAATGACAGACTAGATTTTCAAGCTCATCACTCTGGCGATTGCCTTGCATTCTTGATTTCAACTTCCACCAATCGGTTTTCCAAAAAGACATTAGGATTGGAGGAACTTCGTAATTAATTTTTTAAATTGGTCGGAATGTGATCGTCTTCATGGGTTTCTATGTCTGGGTACCAACTGTGCACAGCGTTAAGTGTAAACAACTGCAGTAGGCGTTCCACATAAATAATTTCCATCGTTTAGTAAGCACAGCGTGTGGTCTGAGGCAAAAGCTACCAGGCGACGACCTCGCCTGTTGGGCTTACCCAAAGCATCTGGTGTGCATTGAAATCACTGGTAATTACCCACGAACCCGTTGTTGTTTTTAATGTGTTTTCCAGCCTCTTGCGTTGAAAACGAGATGTCGGGTGTATGTGGGCACACACAAGAGTGAAGGTGAACTGGCTCTTTCTAATGGTGAGCAGACGTACTCATTGCCCCTGTGGGGTTGCGCAAGATGGTGAACGCAGGAGAGACCACGTCTGATGAATACGGCGACTTTTCTGGGCTCTCTGCATATAGCTAATAAAAAAAGTTCACAGTAAGATAACCGAATAGGTTTGGATACGTTCGGTTCACAGATGGCTAGTACAAGGATAGACTTCATAAACCCAAACTGGCGAAGATCAGAAATACGTGTGATCAGTCCTATGTCATTCCAAAGAAAAATGGAAGTCTCTTTGATTTCCGCACTCTATGAAGAATCTACGTGTGTGGGGGAGACTATTGAGCTCTGTGAGGTGCCTTTGGTGGGTGGTGAAAATTCGAGGATATAAAAATGGACCGAGTCGAAAAGGACCAAGTCGTAACCATCGAAGCGCTCCCCGACTTTCCAAGACTTCAGGTTCTCGAGAATTGCGTGATAGCTGACGTTGTCAAAGACCTCACTGAGGCTTGCGGCTAGCATAACGAAAGTGTCTTGTTTAAGTGGGTTCGATGATAGGTGCTGGTGGAGTTGGGAGTGGATGTTGGTTCTGCGGTGGCGTCGAAAGCTGAACATGTTCTGGGGTAAGCATCAATGCCATAAAGAAGTTGTGTTAATCGGGAAAGGACCGTTGGTTATAGGATTTTGCCGAGGCTGGAGGTGAAGGGCATGGGTCTGAGGTTTGGAGCATTCGGCGACTTGTGGGTCTTCGGGATGAAGGTAGCGGTGGCTGCGCGGTAGGTGTCTGGGAGCGTACCATGAGGCTAGCAGTCGTTGAGTGTTGGAGCAAAGCATCAATTATCTCAGTGTCGAGGTTTCGGATAGTCGAATATGTAATACCATCTGGGCCTAAGTTGGTGCTACAGGGTGGCCGTAATCTCGGTTTTGGTGAAAGGATCGTCTAGTTTGGGGTTAGTTGATTGATTACAAAGTTGAACGCGCCGACGCTACACGGGCGATGATGCCTGCAGTATGGGAGTGCTCCGAAATAATTAGGACTACCTGGTGATCTTTAACGTGCGGCGAAATCCCGAACATATGGGCGTCTTTGCTGTTCGCCTCCACCAGAAAAGCGGCCGCCGTGGCCGGGAACCGAACCCGCGTCTTTTAGCTCAGCAACACAATAGTTGGGGTGTTAGGGGATGCATGATATTGCGGGCGTAGTGGTTGGCCAGTGTAGTTGTCGCACAGGGTGTCGAGGAGATTCGGGAGGAAGTTAAATAGGTGGTACGCTAGGGTGTCTAGCCAGGATGCAGTGTCGGCTTTGTTGTGGGGTCGAGTAGGCGGCGAAGAGGTGCCAGATTGCGTTTCAGGCTGGTTCCATTGTGTAGAGAGTCACAGACGGCATGCCAGCGTGCATTGTGGAGGTGCTGGTCGTATTTCTCTACATCTTGTTTGAGTCGTACGATGTGGAGGTGTAGGCGGCGGTGGTGACGTTCTTTATTCTCGCGCCAGTTAAGGCCAGCAAGCGCTTCCAGGAGGTCAGCCATGTGCATGTCTGGGCTGTGTACAGTTTCTGTAAGGGGACCCTGTGTGGCGCATCTTTTGATGTCCGCTTGGAGGCTCTCAATCCAGGAATAAATGTCGAAGGCCTGGAATGGGCAGCTAGTTGGGCAGTCAAACTGCGTAAGGTGAGCAAAGTGGGGGCGCGTGAGGGGGGTTTGCATGGTCCTGGCGAAGGGAGCGGGAGAGGAGTTTGGGTGCTGTAGCCACACTCACCATTGATTATTTCCTTTGTAAGTGTCCAGGACTACATGCGCAGTGCACCTGTTGCAAACCCAGCAGCGTTACGTGTTTGAAGAACTGGCTTTATCCACCCGCAGCCACAGCCAAGCCGGTGTTTGCCTCCTTTGCGTCCATCTTAGAAAGTAAACTTGTCCTGAACTATTTTACACCACCCTCTCCACCCCCTCCCGCTTAGCCGGAGTCGCCATCCTTATGCTAATAAAGTTTGATTCATTTTTATTTATTTATTTATTATTTATTTATTTATTTTTATTTTAATACCTTCAGGGCCTGTAGGGCGTTACAGAAGGGGGTGGTTGTTAGCCCAAATGTCACAGCAAAAATTTCTCAAATACCTGCAAAACCTAAGCATACATTGGCAGCAATACATACAAAACCGAAGAAAGAAAGAAAACCAAAACACATCACACAAAGTATCACAATGTTATACAACATTGAAAATACAAGCCACGAGGTCGATAGAAATTTTCGACAGTGATTTTAAAAGCGAGGGTATTAGCAAGGGTTGCAATTAAGGATGGCCGGTCATTCAATTCTGTAAACGTTTTTGCAAGACGAGTGATAAGACGAACTTGTTCGGGCAATAAAGACGTTAACTTTGCTTGCGGGATCATAACGTGCGGATGAATGTGCGGGTGCGGAAAGGAGTTCGTGTTTAAGGTTTGTGTTGGGATAATAAATTTTGTGAAATAAACTGAGGCGATACAATTTCCTGTGTAAAGAAGGAAGAAGCAAGTTTAGAGAAAGCTTCTTCGAGGATACGCTGGCAGTCCGATTATAGTCAGATGAGTATGAAGCGTGCGCTGCGATTCTGAACTGATTCTAATTGCTCGGGGACGGGATCCCATACCGAGGAGGCGAACTCGAGTTTTGAATGTACAAGGGTTTTATATAAAAGATTCTGGTGGTCGCTATTGAGAGTGCGTCAAGACGTTGCCATGTTGTTCGATCGATGGGGTGTCTGAGCGTTAGGTTCAGTGTAGTGTCATCTTGTATACTATTGCTAAGGCGAGTGTATATGTATGGTTAGGTTTATAGGGTGGGGCTGGTAGTGGGAATGTCTTGCCACAGGAGATGGGCTTTTCAAGTGGTGCGGGGGTAATGCCATGCGGGGTTGGCGGCATTGACGTGTCCTACAATAAAGAGGGGGACATTAGCTACCTCTGCAAGTACGGTTTTGAAGAGAGTGTGAAAGCGGTGCTGTAATCGTGGGGTGCAGTAAATGTTGAGGTTGTATAGCATGTTTCGGCCGAAGTCACCGGCGATAGTTTTTATGAGAGTCTAGGCAGGGAAAGTGCCGTTAATCACCACAATATTGGCCGTAAGATTACGGTGGACAATAATGCTATTTCTGATTGTTTTTGAAGTGTCTTGTATCCCACGCATTTGACATTAGGTCATTGGTCTTGTAGAGCTATGATGTGGGGAGGAGTAGCGTTGTGTTCGAGGTACGTCGTGAGAAGTGTGCGTTTGGACTTAAAGCCTTGGCAGTGCCTCTGCCACATGACTGAGTGTTTAAGGTTCGACAAAGCCTCCATGGATGGACGGAAGCTGAGGAAGCGAGGTGGAGTGCGAGTGCTATTTGTTGATCATGGCTTGCATGTGGGACACTCGGAAGTCGATGTTCTCTAAGGCTTTGAGGAGGGCAGTGATGGTAGAGGTTTATGATTCTAATTGGGTTCGTAAGAGTGTTATGCGGGAGGTAAGTTGCGGGATAATGGGGTGAGAGGGGGTTGCGGAATCCGTGTCTTTGTGCTTTGCAAATGGTGGGTTCATGGGAAGGCGCGTTAGTGGCTATAGGAGTTGGATACTTTGAGTTTGGAATAACTATCCATCGGCACTGCTGCTATCTTTTTCTATCAGACGTGGGTTGGTGCTGAGGGAGTAAGAGAGGGGGGAAAAGCTTGTCGGTGAGATGGAGGAGGAGGGAGAAGTGTCTGCCCCCGCGTGCTCACCTTCGCGTAGGTTACTGGATAAGTGTTTCGGTTATAGGAGTAGTTTTTGTTGAAGAAACAGGCAGCCCTTTGTTGTTCTGCGGTTTATTGCAGCGGCCACAAAAAGAAAATAATTCAGCATTCGCTTTCGTACGATGCATGGTATTAAATGCTTGAAGCTGCGCCAGACAATTTTTGGCGTCATTCTGCCATGTTGTTTCGCGCCCACGACGAAGGGTGAAACAGACTGTAGAATTTCTTCCGGATGCACCAACCGAAGCGGTTCCTGCACCAGCCCTTGCGACAGAAGCATCCAGACACACAATCACGGGTACAGCCTATGCGCCTAGGTCTTCCGCATTTCTCTTCGGCGCAGCTGCTTCCCACACACTGCTTATAGACTTCACCAATATGGCGGCAAGCTGTATGAAAAAAGAGCAAATGAGAACAAAAAAGCAACACCCTCTCAAATAAAGGTATATGGGCTAGATGTTGACTCACTATTCTAATTTGGTTCTTTTGGCAAATGAATTCAACAAGTGGAATCTATCCATTTTTAGCACGCCAAAAGGAGAATGCTTGTCCATCAGAACAGAATTTTCGATCGTGGACAAACCTTTTCTTGGAAACATGGTTTTCCTCAGTTGTTAACATGAAATCCTTCTTCAGACCTTATTGTAAATTCAAATCAATTACGTTATTTGCGTAATTAGGTATAGTGCGCAACATAGACCGTTAGCGGACGACGGTGTTTTGTACAGTGAAATTGCTTGCCAGGATGATAAGCTTCCCCTGAATAAATAACCTGTGCAATATTTAGGCGTAGGCCCAAATGTCGGGAGCGAATTTTTCCGCCGAGAAATCTGTACATATAGAAATAGCGCAAAAAACTGCAGGTTATTATGTCATTAAGGACTTCCCGATGTAATTAACTGAAGTAACAAGTTCAATTTCCCGTCACCATGCACTTAATCTAGGTTGGAAGAATTTTTAAGGGCACCTAAGTGTGCTTACGTGCTTTGAAGTGAAATATATTACGGCTTCTCCTGGCGATACTTACAGACTTATTTAGGGCTACGTCGTGTTGGCGTCGTTTTATTTGCTTTCGTGTGTTCGTGTTTTGACATGAATTACTCAAACAGGCACACAGGTCGCAACTCACATGAGAGCTTGGTTACAGTCACAGCTTCCCTCCGCATGCACCTTTTCATCTATATAGGGCACACACTAGGATAAGTCTTGTTGTGTCACTGCAAATGGGCAGGCGTTGCGTGGTGGTACGCACTCGGTTCCTACTCTAAGGCCTAAGGCCCTCGTTCTATTCACGCGGATACTCAGATATGCTTTTAGCGGCCACTTCCTGAACAACACAAAAGGTGCTGCTCTTCCGTTTTCCTACCAGCGCCGAGCTTCGAGATAAGTGGAAAAGGGCATACCGCAGTTGGAAACGGGCTCTTTTAGCTTTGACTGTAAGAATGTGCGTGTTTGCGGAAAGCTATTGTATGTTGTCGGAATTATGTGAACTTATGAGTACGTCATGAACTGGGACGTCCTGTCTCTGCAACAAGAGCGACACTTACCACCGGTGCCGTTCCGATGATTGTTGGAGGTCTTCTCCCGGCACACTCGACAAAGCCAGAACTGCGTTCCCGGTCAGGGATTCAAAGACAACTAGCAAAGAGCTGGCGCGAATCGTTATCTGAACGCGCAGTAATTACGATTCAGAACTCAATTGTGAATCATAAACCTGGAGTAACACATGCTGTCAAATCCCTAAAAATGGACTCGAAATGCCCGAACAATTCGTGCCTAATACTTCCAACGAGGACTTCACCAGCATAGGCAGCCGTAACTGCGATATCAACGCTTGCCGTTTTATCACGACTAGCTCTGTCGATACTATCTTTCTGTATTTTGCCTCTGACTCAGAGGTAATTCATGTATTCCAGGAGATTAACAATGCTACTACCTGTGAGGCGAACGGACTGCAAATTAAACCCGTCAAGTCTGTAATTACTGTTATTTCACCAGTGCTACTTTATGTTTACAATTTATGCCTGTCATCTGAAACCTTCCTCAAAAAATGCAAGCGGTGAATGTTCTTGCATTGTTCAAAAAAGGAAATAGAGCATTGATATCTTACAGGCCGACTTCAATACTTCCTATCTTTTCTAAAGCTTTGGAAAATATTATCTTCAATCGCCTACCCAATTTTCTTGAAAATAACTCAATGTTATAAAATTTCCAGTGTGATTTCAGAAAGCGGCACACCTAGCGTTACTTTAACAAAAACAATTTATTCTGAGAAACATGGAAAACGACAACTTACATTAGGAGTTCTGATTGACTACCGGAAGGCTTCCTACAGTATAAATCATAAACTCCTGCTTGAACAAATTTATTGCTATGGTATCCGCGGCATAGGTCTAGATAACACCATACTCCGGTAACAGAAGCCAGTTTGTTGAGGTAAATAAAATCCGCTCTGAAATTCGACAAATACACTTAGGGTTACCACAGTGCGTTATTTTAGGGCCCCTTCTCTTTAATATCTACATAATGACATCGTGAGCGTTGATACAAAGTACATAATTTACGCTGACGATGTTACTCTCCTTGTTTCATCTTGCGAATTAACGCAGTTGGTACAAACCGCTCATGCAGTGCTTGAAAAAATAAACAAGTTGTCAGCGGGCAACGACTTAAGAAATAATATGGATCAAACAAAAACGATGCTTTTGCAATCCACAAACAGAATTATTTTTTGCCTCGTGATATCATGTTGAGCAACTCCAAAATTGAACTTGTAATGCCTGCAAAAACACTAAGTATTTTGTTTTGATGAAGACATGTGTTCTAACACAGACATATAGTTTCTAGCTGGGCAACTGTCGCGCATAGTTGGGATGATATATTTTGTACGTTATCTTCCGTTTAAAGTTAAGGTATATACAATTCGCCATTTTTAAGCAATTTCAAGTACTGCTGTCTCGCATGCAGCACAACGTCTGCAACTAAAAGTACTTGGTTATTTTTTCTACAAAAAAGAATTATTCGGGTTTAATGAAATAAACGTTACGACGCTCCTACTGCCCTTTTTGTCTCCCTAAGATTCAGTACCTCGTTAAGACCACTTAGCCTACACATCTACTCTAAAACGCCAACACAACTTTAAGTAAATTTCGTTGATAACTAATCTCCAAGTTAATAAAGCGCCCTATGTGACTAGACTGTCTGAACATTGGCACGTTGCTCGTCTACTCTATAACGCCAACACAACTTTCAGTAAATTTCGTTGATAACTAATCTCCAAATTAATCAAGCGCCATATATGACTAGACTGTCTGAACATTGGCACGTCCCTCGCCCACGTACAAACCACACGTTGCAGATGATGGGTACGCCCTGCCCAAGTTATTGAATGTGCTTGAATTTATCTGTTTTGATATTAACTCGTGCACTAGCTCTATGCTGCATAACCTTTTGGGTCGGAAAGAATGAAATTTGTGATTAGTTCCTTGCTGTTTTGTACGGTTTGTTGCATATATTTTAGTTTTAGTGACTACTGCTTTTCACGTCGTTATGTACACTGAGTGATGCGCTATTTATTGCACTCTGGAATTTGTTGTATGTCGGTGCAAGGAATTTTGACTGACACCCGCAAGCTGTGTCTATTTTTTTTTCACACCGATGTTATCCTGCTTCTGTGATGGATGTAGGGCGTGGTAAAGTGGCTGAGTGCAACTTCTTACCCTATTTTCCACCATAACGTGTGTATGTTTATGAAAACAAATAAGCAAAACAAAACAAGCAAGCTTGTGAGCACCGTCTAGGCAGGGGGAGCTAGTGGCGATGAGCTCTTGCGCTGATTTGGTCGCGCGCTCACTTTGTTTCTTCAGTCGTATGACCATGTGTTATAGCGGCTGGCGACGTTCAAGTGTCTCTGAAAAGAGTTATAATATTGGTTTACAGATGCAGCAGACAACGATAGCGGACACGCACATCAGGCTTGCCAAGAGGAAAAGGCAGTGTGTTCGTTTTCTGAGTTGCGGCTACTGAGGGGACAGATTTGCAGTGCAACGACTCGAGCGGTGTCAAAAGCGGCTTGCTAAGATTAGAGTGCGGGCAAACAGAAATGTAAGACTCGGAGAAAACCCGTAAAAGCTACCCACTCGCGAAACAGTTCATATTACCGTTATATATATTGTATATAACAGCTTGTACGGCACTTCGTGTTCAAGCATCTTTTCTCGCTTTAATTTGTGTAAATAAATCGTTTTTTCAACCTCTTCCTCATCATATCCACGTACTATAATTCTCACATTCACAGTACGCGTCTCTTTACTGAATAGTATATCACTAGCATTGAAAATTTCAGGTTAATGCATGCTTAAAACCTTGAAACCGCCTCTCCCCTCCCTTACCCCCCAAAAAATCTGGTATGGTACCTCAGCAGGCGGCAAAGGTAGGTGAGCTGATAGAACTGGCATCATAAAGGAGCTTACAGATTATGCCGCTGTACTTCCCTTCCGAAGAGTAAATGTGAGGTGTCGCCAGCTAGTACAGCTCATAGTTGTTCTTGGGTTATCAGCCGGTAACAATTTATACTCTTGACGGTAAACATTAGCAAGCGTCAAGTGCAAAGGGTATCCCGCATACCTTGCGAGAAAAGAAGTGATAGATTAAACGTTAGCCATGGGAAACTCGTGATCAACTTGTCTTCGGACGTACACCCTTACGAAGACCCTAATTTTCTTCATGCTGCAGGTGTTTTTTTCGATTAAGAGTGGCCTGGCAAGGTTAGCATGAGTAGTGGTGTGCATTCCCCCTCACAAGGTATCACGTATCATCTCTAACGAGCCCTAATCACGGCTGGCTGATGTCCACCTCCTCCTGCTTCTCCCCTTCCACAACTACGGCCATGTGGCCCACCCATCTCAATGAAAGTTATTCAATACTATTTCATTTGAAAAGCCCCTTAAGCGCGCTGGCGCGAAAGCGCTCGGCTCGTAACCGCACCAACTGCGCATCATAACTACCCCACCGAGGAAGCAATGGGTGCACACCAACGTGCATCCGCTTCAATGCATATTTGGGTGAGAATACAATTCATAGGTTTGGAACAAAGGTTGTTTCTCGACCATTCAGTTGATTTAACTACTTTGGTAGCAGCGTGTGAGAGACCAGCGGAACAGAAACCAACGCGAGTGCCCTTGTTGTCCTGTATACTTGTGTTGTATCCCGTTCACGCCTTTCCCGCTATTTTCGCCAAACAAGGATAGAAACCTTATCTATTCCATTAGCATAGTCTTTCTTTGGCCAAGCGCAAACACACATGTTCTCGAGTCGGTCTGGCAGTAGCTGCTCGCATCATTGAGCCAGGAAACGTGGTGCGTTATGAGCATCTTCTTTCTACACGAGCGAGCTACCACTTCGAGTGCTCATAAGCGTGTGTACAATTAGGCCGTAATAATTACGGAATGCGTTAGCACGAGGTCTGAAAACACTTTAAAGGCACTGCCGTTTGTAAGGTCTACCTGAACTCATAATTAAACAGTATGCTTGCGCTCCTAAGTAGACAGCTCTCAGGCTCTCTTTCTTTGTCGACGCTGGATCCTGTTTCGACCTGTTTTATTGGGGGCATTGATGCGTTGAATGAAGTTACAGAAAAGTTAAGAGGAATAACAGCACGAAAACATAATTGCGTCGAAACTTCAGCAGTGGTGGCCACATAATCCCTGCAGGGGCGATGGCTCGTGACCCCCTTGCGAATGGTGGCGCCGCTAACGGAAGGTTCTCTCCCTAAACGTTCCGCCGGAGCATCGGAGCCAGAAAAGAATTCAATGCCTCTGGTGTAACTTTCGAAGTAGGGCTTGCACGAAATGGGCCCCGATATGCTTTTCGTGGCAGTTTGTGTAGGAAACCGGCTCTGATTTAAATGTTCTGGGGTTTCACTAAAAAGGCATTATGTTTAGCTTCAAAGTACTTTCGCGAGCAAATGTGCACCGACACAAGCTGCTGTTATGCTTTTTTTGCTTGGAAAATTTGCACAAGACAACTTTTGTTGTCTTGAGAAACGGGCGGTTGAGTACACAGGTTAAGGACGTTCTTTCTTCTGGCTTATTTTGCCGATTTTAATATTAGTTCGCAGACAACTCGGCAAGACCTATATAATACTCAGTAGAACCGATTTTCTCTGGGTTAAAATAAAAAAGAAGTTTGTCTATAGTGTAAAGTGTATACTCCGTAAAACACAACTGTAGCCGTCTCTACGTACGTCGCCTTGGCATCCATGGAGGACGTGGAAACCAGCAGTCGTTTGGACCCCCGTCGTATCTTCTTCGTGGCTCTCCCTCTTCGAGTCCGCTCACAAACACGCCCAAGGTGCTTATAAATAACAGTACCAGTATATTCAAATTAAACAGCGCTGCCATCTTTCACTATAGCTTCCAATCCCGATACTTTGCGAATCAACAAAGTTGTAAACCATACGGCCGCCTGTGACGAAGACTGCAGCTGTAGTTGCCCTTTTTAAAACTGAATCCTCCATCTATCTTTGCCATGTTTGCCACAGGGAAATCCTCGGGCTGCGTCTACGTCACTGTACTGATTCAGACAGCTCAAGTTGCCAAATTTGTGTAAATCCGCCTTTGGGGCTTCCAAGGTTTCCAAGACGCAGTTGGTGGTGTATTTAACAATTTTCGTCATCCTTCTTGTGATTCAAGGTACCGTGGCCCCAGCCTCTGCACCCGTGAGTGACAGTGGCATTGTGCACCTTCCTTGGAGGTTTTTCTCATCGAGCTGAAGTGATTGTGTTGCTCTATATAAAGAAACGGCAGTCGAATGCTTCGACGTATCCTTTGTACACAGTTTTGTTACGACTATTGTGGAGTTTCCGTAACAATGACTTTCAGCTTGGAAGCGGCGGAAATACATGATTTTTTAAAATCAGTTGGCAACGCGGAGAACCACGGGATATCTGCAGCCTTCTTATGGCGAGATCTATAAATTGGCGTGGTACTATTTATAAAACCTTGTCGGCTTGTCGGCATTCCCGCGTAGAGGTGTAGCGGTTCTGTGGGATCCAGAACGGTCAAGACAGACATTCAAAAAATTTGTGACGGCATATTTGAGGTCGACAAAACGATCTACAAAATGATTCCTAATGGAAGACGAGACACTCTTATACAGCTCGTGGGCTCCACAGGTATACGCAACGGTGAAAGCAATGTACCGATCGCCTGCAAATGCAACACAACAAAAAATGAAACAAATTTCCCCACACTGTAGAGACAGTTTCAACAGGCTCACAGCTGTCATCCTGCTTGCAACGTCGTAACAAGCCGCTTTACTTCGGCACAATTTTAGAGGGACAGATGTTAATACATTATTGGATAAGGCAGTTTTATAGGCTGTGATTTTTTCTTACGGGTGTCTATCGCCTTGTGTCCACCACCTCCATCGCGGCGCACCCGCTGTAGGAAACAGGTATAGAAAACAAAATTCTTTTGACATTCAGGAAGTTTTGGTATATTAAACCGCTGCCGTCGTGTTTTGAAGCGTGCATCATAACCGCTGCCGTATGGGTCCTCGCTGACAATAAACTGTAATGGGGGTTTTGCATTGAGGTTTCGCAAGTAAATAGAAAACTTTAGAATAGCTTTATACAGGCGACACATGGAGATATAAAATATTGTTATTAAAATCCTTTTAGGCTGTTTCGGTAGGCGAGTTTCTCTTTTCACGGAAATTAATTAGCCATCCTAACACGACAGCACTCCCGCTGAGCAGTAGCTGCTTCGAGAGGCAAGAAAGAACACCAGTGTCTCCCACCAGTCTTTGGTAGTAGGAAAGAGGGTTCTGTGTGCCTTTTAGGCAGGCAAAACGAAACACCTACAAAAGCCGTGGCCTAAGACATGGCTTGTAGATTCAGCGTCCGTATGAACAGGAAGGCCAGAGACATCTCAATACTGCTTCAGAGCTATCCCTAGACACACGTGCACCAGGTGCACGCAGGGGGGTGGACCGTAATTGGCAGCACCAATGCGTGTCTACTATATTAGGAGGATCATTTTCCGGGGGTCAATACCCACGTACGCACGTATGGCGCATGTTCACGCTAAATGTCTCTTCCATTTTAATGCTACGGCTCCTATATGGGCGCCATAAAATAGTGTTATCAGAAAATCAGGGTGATCACACTGTGCCTGAACAGGTGTCGCTGCAGATGTCTCCCCTTGAGTTTATAGTGTCGGACTTTTTAAAGTGAATCTCTCTGGCTGTTTTCTCAAGTTTTGAGGGTGCTGCTGCTGCTGCTTTGTGGCCTAGTGCGCGAGTGGGAACTGTCTTACACCAGATAACGTAAGCTAGCGTCCCCGTACCGCTTCCACGAGCCCGAAAGGCGATTCGCAGTTGGGCGCCTGGCGACGTTACACGATATAACGCTGCTCTTCTCGGACAGCGCGTGATGGGTAGGCCGGAGAGGTGACTTCCGGCAAGGAGGGGGAGAGGTTCCTAGGGAAGCCAGAATTCCTGCGTGCATCACGTTCTCTCCGCTTGGAGCTGGTGGCCTCTTCGCCAGGAATACTGAAACGTTGAACGTTTATTTTTATGTCACGTATTTCTTGACACACTCACTAAATCACGGCTCAGAGTTTGAGTAATCAGCAATTACATGAAGTACTAAAAAATTCGTACCCCAGTTCACTCCAGCCCACGTATGCCACGGTGGAAGCTTCGGCTTACTTAGATTTCCAGCTGTGTGTGCAATCTGCAATTTTTTTGTTATTTTATGTAAAGGAATGTAAAATACAAGATAAAAACTTCGGCTATACAATAGGCTTTTCCACAAAGGTCTGATACGTCTGCACTTGACAATAGATCTCCCTGAAAACAAACTGTTTTCAGAGAACTGCGTACATCTCTACAGCCATTGCGAATTGTGTATATGCAGTTGCGGTTATCCACTAACCCACAAAAATGTGCGTTATTGGAGGGTTAGTACTTACGTGATGCTTAAATGAATCATTGTGAGGTGTTGGAGACTCCACTAACCTTTCAATGGGTGTCGTAAAGCAAAACCTGAATAGAAATATTTAAAATGCCATTATGTTTTCACCATGCACAAGCACGGGCGTTACTTATACGATAACCCTGCATTGAACACCTAAATGAAAAAAAAAACATTCAGGATGTAACCTTGTTGTTGTTGTTTTGTCTTTGCTATGATACCGGCTTGAATGCGTTTGCATAGAACTCGCATTATCCAACATTTTTCGTTTGCGTCAGTGCTCTACCTTCTTGTAATTTTCCGTGATTGGATGGTGATCAAATAGTGCATATAACGATGCTAATAAACATCACAAATGAAGGTCCTTATAAACAGGTATTACGACAGAGAACGCTTCGGTTATTTAAATAGTAGTACAAATTCCAGAAATTTCACCAAACAGCTTACGCAGACAAAAGAAACGATGCAAAAGAGGTCATCGCGCCACGCTGCGCTAAGAAGGGGCAAAGGAAAATACTTGACGAAGTTCCCAACAAGTCCAGCAGCTGTTAGCATCTTAGCAGGAAAAATTGGTGCCATACGAGCCCCAATTACTGAAATTTTGCGTGGGAAGACATCAGAATGAAGAAGGCATATCTTGCTTCCAAAAAAAGAGTGCCTTATTCGCCTTTACACTTAACTCTATTATTGTGGATGTCATCTAAGCAAAGTGAAATAGGGCATCTTTTTTCTCATGAAAATTGCCAGGCCAGGAGGCATTGTATTATTACCACAGGGCGAAGTATCTCATTATGTAAAAGGACGATGGTATGGACGATTCTGCGTTTTAAATACGGCCAAATGCACCCTGCTACCAAATTTTATAGAAGAACTTGGTTGTCTTTGCCGTAAAATTAACAGCCAGTGTTCCTTACGTGAGTGAACATACTCACCGAGGAAGAACAAAGACATTGATGCTCCGCTATTTATTGAAAGTAATCAATGAATTTAGACACATCAACCTGAGTGTACAAAAATTACCTCCTTGCAGAACTTTCATTTGAAGCATGATTTTATTGCGATAAGTGGCATGTTACAGCTGTATATAAAGTAACGTACGTGAGACATGCCGCAAAGTACGGAACGCATAAGACGTACATGATGTTGCCTTGTCGCTTGGGTCCCAAACTTGATGGCTCGACGTAATTCTGGCCTGGCTAGAATTGGCTGATAGAGAAATCCAAGGGTTTTTGTCCTTGCTAAACGTGTAAATTTTTCCTAAAATAGGCGAAACATATCCAGGCGAACGAATCAACTGTTTCTCGGACCGCACCTTTCTTTTACACTGTCCCTCACCTGTCCTCCATCTGCAAACCTTTTCCATGGCATCGCATAAGCCGTGAATTAGTCGGGATAAACACTTCAAATAAACCGAAGGAAATTCAAAGAGATTTTGGAATATTTCAGACACAGCTCCAATAATGTGTTAGGCTACTTAATTTTACAAACCTTATCTGTGTGTTCGACATATTTGCCTGGTACGCACATTGCCAATTTCGGTAACCTCATCGGTAAAGCAAGTGGTTATGAGAATAAATACGGAGCTATTTTTTTAATTTTGGGGAGTATGTTAAAGCGTGTCTCATGAAGATTTGGCGGCTGGGGTACCATGCATTTGTTTCATAGTAAGGGGTAAGGGAGTGTGAGAGGACGTGTTTGCTGTGTATACGGTGGTTGGAGTAGGGAAGACGGGGGAGTTTTTTAACTGCCTTCCTCCTTAGACGCTGGCCGTGAGGCTTTGACCTCACTGGGGTGCGTGAAGATTCGAACTTCACGTTGCTGGACGGCCAAGTGGGAACTGAGCAGCTAGTTTCCACACCTCGATAGAAGTAATATTTACGGTAGGTAAATCAGGGGCGTCGTGTCACCCGTACTTCGTAGGTAGAGAAAAAACGTTTATTTCAGCAGGAGAACACAAGGTCAAGCTGGGTAATAGCGTAGAAAAGATCTGCGTTACCCAAGGTCCTTCGTCTTGGGTAACCCAGATTAGCCTAACTTCTCCCCCTTTTTTAGGATCCGCCGTTTCTTTGCGAGAACGCAGGGAACCGGCGCGCCGATTACTTCGGCCGTTTCTCCCTCAAGGTTAAGGTACTTCCGGGAAACCAGTCCTGCGGAACCCCCCCCCCCCCCCCCTAACCGCGCATCTCCGCCCGCATGTCACTAGGTTAGAAGGGCGTGGGAAAAGGTCAACGGGAAAGAATACAACTTTTGCTTCGTGCCCGCAGAGCATTGAACAGTACAATTCTAGATTACGATGACCATACACATTTTACTGCATCTGCATGATCGAAGAAGCGCGTTGGGTATCTTATTCGATTGTGCTATTGCCGGGGTATCCACCAGCGCTTTTGCTTACTATAGGTAATTATTCGCAAAGTTGATGAATTCTTGTTCTGTAAAAAAATGTTTCGCAAAATTAAGCAAGGGTGTGTGAAGAAAGTTGACAGGACGAGACAGGGTGACGTCTTTTGTTTATTTTGCACTAAGAATTAATAAAAAAAGACGTGTGAAGGCTCTCGGTAGAAAAACACAGCAACACAGTAATGAAGTGTCCACAAACGACAAAATGCAGTTTTCCCAACTAGAGAAAAAATTTGCAGGGCGGCAAGGGCATATTACACCATATAACTCCTAGTAAAGCAGCGTACCATGCCGATAATCAGGCAGTACTTAGGAATGTTCTTTCTAGCCACCGTTCCCTCATCGTCGTAGCCTTCTATCGCGCAAGATGTTCCACCCGCTCTCCCAGGTGGGCTCTCGGTTGAAAAACAGACCCTTTCGGCCTTCATGCTCGCTTTTGCATTCATGCGCCAAAACAATTTGAAATGCATGACCGGTGTATTCGAAGAGAATGTGACCAGGTCGGGGTGGCGCTGACGCGCTTGATTACTTGAAATTATCGGATTGTTCCAAGGAAAATATAACTACATGATGTTTACGTTCCTCGCGAGCTACAGACAGGCAATTTTCCATCCTCTCTCGTGAAGGTCTGCAAAAAGTTACAGATTTTGGGTAGCCCATAGAGTGCAAATGACAAATAAATAGGGGTATACACACGGTGCAAGCGACGGAGTCACCTAAATAAGGACGACACTGACAACCAACGTAGTGTTTATTTAGCGATCCTATGTCGGCGTTCCAGTTTTGCTTTTTATACGCCGCTATCCCACGTGCATTTGTAAAGCCAGAATACAGACTACTTCTAAAGAGCGTTCACACCTTACCCCAATTACCAGATATTTATATTTACCAACACTACGCAGCACGAGTCTAAAAAAAAATACTTGCTAAAGCCTCTACATGGGCTACTCAGCTCGATGGTTTCGCATCGAACGATGATGCGATATGTTGTTTTAGAGCGCAGCCCTTTGGCGGCCGGTACATGGTCTTCGCGGTGGCGGCGTCGGCCTATGCCCGCTAACGGAGCGCGAGAACGAAGCAGAAAAGGTATAAAGAAAACGTAGAGGAGCGTCTGGCGAAGAGGGAGGAGGAGGGCGGCATGCTCGACTATGGCATTATCTCTCTCACTGCCTCCCCTTCACACTTTCGTCATGCGTCGCCGACATGGAGCGCCCTCCCCCTGACACTTTCCCTTGGCGGTGTTCCGTTCGCGGATAATCCGAACCACGTGACATTTGCGCGGAATGTTCAAACACGATCTGCAACAACACGGTGCTCAGCGGCAGCGACGCGCTGTGATATAATAGCAGCGTAGCGTGCGCCGTCGTGCGTTCGCTGATCACGTGATCACTTCCTGAGACGCAGTAGATATGTGCCGTGACCGAGAAAACTGCAGTTCGCGCTGCGCACAGATTTCGCTTCAAGGAGTATAATAATCGTCAGTGCATTTTTTTAGTACCGCAATTATTCCAGCCTTTGAAAATCCTGCAGGTAGATTACTCCTAATAAGTGCCCAAATGCTAGCCCTTGTACCAAAAAATTAAATTTACCAAGCAGCACCATGCATGGGTCTTGAAGAAACCTAGCTGGCGCTACTGTGGAGTCTACTCTGCTCGACCGTTCCGCATCCAACGAAGATTCCACATGTTGTACCACCACTCAGGAACGCACAGGCCCAGACGATTCCGGCACCATCCTTCACGGCAGAAGCATTCGTTCTTGCACTCCATGATGCAGGTGGGTGAAATGGGCTTCCCGCATATCTTGCGGACGCAAGCACTGCCAGGGCAAGCCTCCCAGGTTTCTCCGGGCAATTTACACGCTGCGTGCGAAAAGATACAGGGTCGACCTTTACACGTTATTCTTTGATTCTGCCATATTCTTCTGAATCCTAGCAAAATCTCGGTAAAATAAAATTTACATGTTTATTGAATCTTTTTAAGATGCAAGAGTTGGTGCTCTACTAAAGATTAACGTGGAAGCTTGCGCTAGTTGGTAAAGCATGACAGAGAATATAAAACAGCGCACATGACACCGACGAAAGAAGGGACATCACCATCACCACGGTGCCACAACAGCAGCGGCGGGGTGTTGCCCCTTCCTTTCGTCCGGGTCAGTCTCGCTGTTTCGCATTTTGTATGAAGGCCTGAGAATCGACAGAATAAGTGCCTCGCTTCCACGATGGCCCAATGGTGACACCAATTTATTTTGCTGAAGCATTTTAAAGTACTTTATTATTTCATTGTGGCTTATAAATGTGAGCTCTAAGAAGAGTAGTGACTCAGAAAATTTTGGCTTCCTTGAAAAGTGAAGCAATATTGGCGAGGAAGTGTCAGAACGGCAGACCTTGCAAAAGCTTCTGTTAATTTTTTTGATACCATAAAATTTCGGTACCAGCAATTAAGAAAAAGGCTTGCTTGAACGTACGTAGCTTTTGCAACTCCAGACGAGGAGCTGCACCCATCATATTACAGTACTCGTGCTCCAGCTGTATCATACGTGTATGGTTTGCCGCACTGAGGCGAACTTTGTAACTTTCTAACAATGGTACTGTATCGACATGAGGCACATCTTGCAGCTGATTTTTGTTAATGTTGGAATAAACAAAAAATAAACAAAATGACAGGAAAAAAACCGTCGGCTCCTGTGGAATACGTACGTGGAATATAGTAATTCATTTTGACCTTTTCTTTCACGAGATCATTAACAACTATTTAACTATATTTATATAAGCTCATTGATAAAAACCTTAATTTTTGCTATTCTGCATCCCAGAAGGTAACTCAACAGTAAAAGGTTTTTCTACTTTCCAGTTGCTGCAGAACAGCTTTTATATTTATTTTTACTTATTTTGTGAATCGTTATTCTTTTGCTGCCGGGATCTTTGACGTGGTGTTTTTGGAAAATTGCTGTTTACAACATTCCACTCAATGATTTGAAAGCTGAAGGCTGTTAACCCATTTGCGCGTCAATGCCGTCTGCACGGCAATAAGTACAAATGGAAAAATAAGGCGTGAGTGTACTTACGAGGCGTTGGAAACCATTCAGGGCGCCAGAACTGAAGTTTAAAGCCACCCCTGTTATCAGGTGTTGTATCACCTTTTGCCTGGCCTTCTCCGCTCAGCAACACAACCCAAACACACATGACCGAAATTCCAAACAGAGAGAAAGCCGCCATGTTTGTCTTCAGAGAAGTATCTCGGTGAGTGAGATGTATCTTGGTCGTTTCTCGTTCGACGCAACTGGAAGCAACACAAATCAGGCCACGTTTCCGGATAAAAGGTCAGTGTTTTGGGCGTTTTCTACCTGTGCATATTCAAAACTGCTCCTGTGTTGTCGTTTATGCAGCAACGCATAGATATCCTCTTCGTGTTGGCTGAAAAATAGCGTGCTACTTCACATCTGTTCGCACTAACATGTGCCTGCTGTGTTTCGAGTTTCTTTTGAGAAATGCGGATTGGTTCCCGACTCACATTCAACCGGAGAGCACATGTATATTGTCGACAACTCCATTGTTCAGTACATAAAGGGAGCCGGCTCTGACACTCTCCTCTTATATGTGCGCTGGTGTCCTGAAGAATACCTATAGTATTCTTTCACAGCTGCGGCTTACCATACGGTGTTTTTAGCTGCTTCAGTAAAGTCATTCTCTCGTGCGTTTCTTCAAACAGCTACTGAAAGAATTGAAATTCGGGAACGTAATATAGATCAACACTTTATCGTTTGTGCGTCCGGGCTGATTTGAAGTTTCAGCTTTCATATATATTTTCCCAATCCACGCGTGAACCCATATTCAGTGCACAGGTACAAAGGGAGCGGTTGTAGCACGTATCTAGCGCAGGAGTTCCTGACATCGTATGTCCCGTACGCGCGTCTTTTCTCCGCATTGTAAAAATTACGCTGCTAAAAATATCGTCGTGCTTTCCCCCTTCTAGCGCCGGTCCTTAGTCGTTGAGGACTTGCTTACTGCATTAACGTCGAGTGCGATTCTTTTTGTTGCGATTATGAGTGGAGCAAGACCCCACCGCCGCCATTGCTACATCTCTGAGGCTAAAACTAAAAAGGCAATTTTTTTACCTGCCAAAAATGTAGCGGAGAAGGAGTAGTAACAAGTGTTTCTATTGTTAGAGCGTAGCTCTTAAGCACCCACTCCTGTAATCTTCAGGCGTCCCTCCTCGTCGGCCTCGTTGTAACCGAGTGAATGAGGCGGGCACCCTAGGTAGAGCGAGGAGAAAAGTGGAAGAGGAGGCTACGATGAAAGTGTGAGGGGGAACACGGTATGCCGAGGGTGCGTGATAAGCAGTCGACACCCCAAGTCACACAGTGTCGGTTCACATTCTTCCAGCTTTCCCATCACAAAAACTTCATCGCACCACATTGCCTTGCGAGACGCAGTCCGCGGCGGCGACCCACTACGAGATAACGCCACAGTAGCGTGCGCCGTGGTGCGCTCGTCAACGACGCCATCACTTCGTCTGCTGCTGTAGCTAAGCCAGCCACCCGAGAAGAGGCTCAGCGCAGCCGACGCCAGAATCCAGAGGTCCACACCGCCTCGGCAACACCTATGCACCGCCGTCTGGAACACCCCGGAGTTCGGGCTGTGCTCAAATTTCCCGTTAACAAATACCATAATGGTTAGCCAATTTTTTGCACCTCAGAATCCCTTGCCCTGCGCAAACAACACATTATAAATGCCGAAACGAGCTCTAAAATGGATGGTAGAAGTTATCGAAAAAAATGTTACTGAAATCGCAGACGGAGTAATAATATTGTTGCTAACAGTGGAAGTGGCAGTAGTCGCATCAGTAAAAGCAGGAGAAACAACAGTAGCAGCAGTAGCCTTTGTTCAATTGTAGTAGCGAACTTTTATTTACATGAGTAGTGTAGATGATCCACAGGGGAAGGTCACCAGTGTGTGCTCTTTCAACTAAAGATGCAATGAAAAACGCACACAGCCGCTAACTGGGTACCTGGATGATGTCTCCTCTGTGAAAACTTAGTTAGGGAGAAGGGCGGTAGGAAGAAATATGGAAGATGCTGGTGGGAAGCATGCAACCCAGCAATGATCGCATTGACAGTGGCATAGGCTGTTACAGGGCGTCGTGTGTTCCAGGAAGTTCAGTACAGCACGAAATATGGTCTCGGGAATCGAAGAGTGACAGTCTAGGTACCAGGGAAAGGAATGGAACGGGAGCATTCAGGTGTAGCCAGTTGGCAGTGGATTGTTTGATCTGTGGTAATAACTTCGTTCATGTAAAGATGTACTTATTCGAAGCGAGTTAGTAGACGAGGGGCTCAGGCTGTTAGTGCTGTTCGTTCTTTGTAAAGTTATTTCAACATTAATGGCGTAAACAAGCATATCAATGATGTCTACTTGCGATTCGGCTCAAAGGGAAAGTGAGGTGCTGTTGGTTAAAGGGGCCATGAAGACAAAACTCCAGTTTGGTTCATTCGGAAGACTGGCTCGTTAGAATAGCACTGACGCCACTTTTAGCGCACACTTAACTCAAATAAGCTATCTAATTAGGAAAAAAGGGAATAAAGTGCGACCCCCTATCTCATTTCCCGCACTAGGACCTATGACATATTGTGGGCAAATGAGTGATTGGCTGTGGCTGGCAAACTCCAACATCAATTGAACAAGGGTTATAAGCTTGCAGAACGAGCTATTCACGCTTAAATTTAATGCGTATTTTTTTCCAGCGGAAAGAATGGTGGGGTAAACAATAGAAGGTATGATCCTACACGTAAACACAGAAGGAACAGTACGTACTGCGCGCACTATGCAGGGTGTAGGTGAGCAACCGTCCGGCGCGTTGTGCTTACGCTGCCATCTGGCATAAGCGACATCGTCTTCTGTGACTCTGTTTGTCAAGCATACCCAATGTTTCACGAAACGATCACTATCAACCGTCACAAAAATTACCCATGTACAAATACTGTCAAAAACACAGCGAGTGCGGACAGCGGTTTTGATCAGTATCGTGGCGCCGTCTGGGGGACGAACGGTAAACAATGCAACAAAACACGTTTGGCCGTTCGCTGAAGCCATAGTCACTGTACTAACAATCGTTTCAAGCACCTGCCCTTGATACGTCGTCGCTGACGTCACGAAACAGGATTTATCGGGTGAATTAAAATTTTGCCTGAAATTGCTTAATTTGTCCCGGAAAAGCGCTGGGCCAACTGTTAAACACCAAATCGTTCGAATAAAACTAACATGTGTTTTGTATTCTTGGCCTTTTAAAGGGACTGAAGTCACTTGTAAACATTATGGAATTACTTACAAAAACTCTGTAGTCCGGAGTCCATAGGCCATGTTTCGACCGCTCCCGGTGCGTGTACGCATTTTTATTAAGTAGAAAAATAAATTCGCAAGTTTCGTACTCCTCACTGTATATTACTTGCCAATTTCCTATGGCGTTTTGTATTACGCTCACTCGAGATGACTTGGCTTGACTGCGCTACTACACGGGTCGGCGACCCTCCTACAAAGTCAGTCGGCCGGCCGCCGGAGGGACGCCGCAGTTAGTTCGCTCAGTTGATAGTAAGCCATGACACCATTTGTGCATGGAAGTACGTGCCTTTAGTTTGTTATTATAAGGCGGCTCTCTGAAGCTTATTAAAGTCTATGTGGTCATATTAGCTCCACACAAGCGCACATGCGACGCTTCACTGACTGGCACGCTATTAGAAATTCTATGGCCAAGCAAAGTGGTTAGAACAGCCAGCGAAATTTTTGTAGAGACTCAGGAATTAAAATCAACCGAAACCTGTATTGTAAAGCGTCAAACCAAGGTGCGAGGAGCACTTTTTGGGCTGGGTGAACTAGCATAGCAGTCGGCTGCACGACAACACATTTGAGGCCGCTTTTCTGCCTAAGGAATGCAGGCGCTAGAGATAAGGTATTTGAAAAAGTTTGAAGGACGTGTACTGCTGAATCATTATTCAAGAAATAGTCATCTAAGCTGCTAAGAACCATTAAACTAAAAAAAAGCGGGCTCTTCGATATATACTGTGTATTTCAGGTTAGGAGTACCTCAGGGCGGCAAAATGTCCGCCCGCGTCCGTACGCATAGCATTTACAATCGCAAAAAATCACACAGGCACCAGCAGGATTCGAACCTACGTCTGGTAGACCAGACAGAGTTAGTGTTAGGCGTCTTAACTATCGGGCTGCGACCGTGAGTTAGTACCCGAGAGTCAAACGGCTCACTCCCTCGCCTGTAACGGTGCGGAGTACCTTAGGACCTCCCAATGTCCGTCCGCGTCCATCCGTGAGCACATCACCATCAAGCAAAAATCAAGCGAAATTCGATTCGAGCCGTGAGTTGCAGTTTCATTTAGGGAATCATCAAGGTGCAACTCACGGCTCAAATCGAATGACGCTCGCTGTGCAAATCGAATGTCACTCGGGGCGCAAAGTGGGTGTGATTTCGAGTCACCGTACTCCGCACCCCCGCCATCGTCGACGGAGTGGAGATGCTGCCATTTTTTTCTCCCCGACACCACGGTGGTTACGGCTGAGTGGTCTGAAACACTGGGTGCATTGTTTCGGAATACCCTATTTTTGGGGCGAAGCTCCTCTTTCTCGGGCCCTGTCCCGTCCCTCGTTGCTGCCGTGCATGGAGGAAAGAAAAGCTTAGGAGAGGCCCTGACGTCACACCCAGCGCAGCCGGAAACGCCATTTCTGTAAGTCGAATGGCGGACCATTGGCCCTCCATGCCATTGGCGGACTCTTTTTGCCTCTCTCTCTCTCGGTGCACCTTCTCCGCCTCCTCCGTCCTGTATCGCCTCTCTTGTCGTCTGCATCTGCCAGCGCCGAGCCGGCGGAAATCAGCTGATAGGCAGGTAGAAGGCCGTTTTGCAGCGCGTGACCGTGAACCTAAACGCGCGGTTACACTGTTACACGTCTTCAGTGTGGCCGCAGCAGGTTTGCGAAGCGGCTCGCTCTAACAATGCCGCAATGCTCGGTGCCAGGCTGCAAGTCGCGATCGGTACCCAAGGAATTGGGCGTCACTTTCCACCGGTTAGTGCATCATTCCGCTGACAAGTATTGCTGTACATTGGTGTGCATTCATCCTTTGTTTGCAATCGCCGCCGTTTATAGGTGCCCAAGCGATGGAGAACGCCGCAAACAGTGGGCGAACGCCATGCTTCTACCGGACTGGAAAGTGCCCAAGTTTGCGTTGCAGTTTCACTGGCAATCCCAGAGATGACTAGTCAATTAAACGGCCGTTCTATATATATAGGTAAGCAGTACTTCATGCAGATTTCACGCTAAAAAATTGTGGAATGTTTTTACCGTTGTTCGCGTGCCTTCGATAGAATTTTTTGCGAAGGCGGAGGAGGAGGAGCAGGAGGAGGAGGCAAAACATTTTATTGAGTAAAAAAAAAATGAGAGGGTGGGTGGCGTCAATAAACTTTTTTTCGCCAAGTTTCAACTTGTCTCTGTGACAATAAATTCAAGGTGATATCAGTTGAAAACGTTCATACACTAACCTCGCAGTATGAAGCGTTGAAAATCGAAATCCAGAGCGAGACCACAAAAAAATCCAGATTCCAGATCCAGCACTCTTCCAGTCAACAGACGGACACCTACTAAGGTAATAGGACGATGGAATTATATCAACTGGGAATCTACCTTGTAACAGTTGCAAAAGCACTGCCGCGCATTGCCGGCCTAGCAAACTATATATTGCGGCGGCGATAACCAAAAAATTGAGTTGCGAATCGTTCGGTTGCAAGTCGCCTACGTACTGCATACGTACGTGTATCACTTCCCGAAAATCTACCAGACGGGTGTCCGCGCGTACGACGGGACGGCGCGTTCACGATATCTGCACTTCAATAGGCGCGTCGTGATCGCGACCGGAGCAATAGCTTGACGCGGTACAAGGGGCACTTGCAAGTAGAAATTAAATGACATATTCCCATCGGCGCAGCTGTCGCAACTCGCAGCATCCTTTTCGAGTTCCGCAAGACCACAGCGCAGCAAAGCGAAGCAGCAATCTTCGCAATCGGACGACAAGGCAGGCGCTGCCTTTCCTCCATGACTGGCGAACGGCGGGCGGGCTGTTGCTAGGACGCCGTTGCTAACGCTACTTACAATGGCCGCCAAAAACACGTGACTTCCTCCACACTTTTGCCAATGCGCGGGGATAGCTGGGGGCCTCTCCTAAGCTTTTTTTTCCTCCATGCTGCCGTGTATATACCGCTGATGATGATTGCGGCAGGATGCCCCTAAGGATTGGCCAACCAAAGATTGGGCGAAGAGGTCGAAACGTTCAACGTGTTCGTTGCTACCCAACAAGGAGGAGAGGAAGAAGAAGAGGTTGTTGTTCGTCGTCTGCGAGCTCAAGACATGTACCCGGGGTACGCGACACAAGACGCTCTGCAGAAGGCGACGGCCAAGGTGGCTAAAACGTCACACAACGAATTTGCCAACTTACCCATGGAGATTCTCATCGTGTCAAACAAGGCCTACATGATCACCACAAACATCGACGTCGTCGAAGGGCTTGTCAACCGAACGGTGGGAAGTCTCAAGCTTTGCGAGCGAGGAGTAGTGGTCTTGACGCGGCGGCGCCCGGTTTCGATCCCACGACTCTCTGGCCGCGACGGGAGGTACTTGGCGCTGTTCCCACTGCGCTACAAACCGGGACGCGAGCATGGCTTCGAACGCGCCTTATGTCCTTCACTCATTCAGATGGCGCGCGCCGTCAAGAAGACCTGTAACAACGTGTCGAGTTTTTATATGATGTTTGGGCGAACGTTTCAAGGTTTCACCGATAAGCATTTCAACTTCGTCCCTCTCAACATCATTTACTTTGTGGAGATGGCGGGATTTTTTTAATCCGCGATAGTACAAGTGTTCCTCTTTTGAAGTTGATATAATTTGTTTTTTAGTTATGCTTTCTATGCTGAATTCACCATTTTTGCGCTGTAGCGGCCATTGCTCCACGAGCAAGTTCGTAGAACATGTGCAGGCTGGCACTCACGTGCGGGGGAGTTCTCGTTGGCGTGGTCTTGCCATAAGCTCAGACTGCTTTCGGGCACAGTGCCGAATTAGCGAATCCTTGGCGTGTTGCGAACACGCATCTTACGATAGAGACACGAGCTAGAAAACTCCAAGGATAGAGGAAAAGCGCATCTCATTTGAGTGTCGGTGGTGAAACGGAGGGCGTTCAATCATTGCGTACGCCTCGGCTAGCGGAAGTTACGATTCCAAGCGAAGAAGGCTGGCTTATCTGACCCATTACACAGCCGAGAACACGGCATAAGTTCTGCGTGCCAATTCCTGAGATATCGAGGATGCCCAGAAAATGATTACGTCGGATGCCAAGCTTGTTGCTTCATGGAACTAAAACAGAAACTAGTTTTAAATCCGATCTTAGACATCGTCCAATAACATCGCATCCTGGATACACATCACAGCTATTAGTGGTTGCGGCCGCCTGAAATTCCCCAGGTAATATTTCCTCCTTCAGGATTTATAAATTAAATACTGCTTTATCGACCGCATAAACTCTGACAAGTGTGTTTATTTGAGTTAGTCTATGTAATAAAAACAGAAACAAGCGTTTGAAAAATTCACTTCGGTGTCCCTTTAAAGCAGGTTAGTACATAGCCGCTCCTGCAGCATCAGTACATATCTCCTGCAGCATCACAGTGAAAGCAGGTTAGTACATAGCCGCTTAAGCTGCTGTATGATATGAACTTATGGTCTGTTGACCGTTTAACCTGAACACCCACCGCGGTGGCTCAGTGGCTAAGGTGTAGCGCTGCTGAGCACGAGGTCGCGGGTTCGATTCCCGATCGCGGCGGCCGCTTTTCTGATGGAGGCGAAAAGCAAAAACACCTGTGTGTACGAGATTTCGGCGCACGCTAAAGATCCCCAGGTTGTCAAAATAAATCCGGAGCCCTCCACTACGGCGCGCCTCGTCGCCTGCCTTGCGTCGGCACGTTAAACCCTACAATCAATCAATCAATCGTTCAACCCGAACTCCCCACGTCGTGCTTCAATGGTTCAGCCTCACGACAGTTTCATACGTAGTGTTTTGTGTCCTCGTCAGGCTACCTCTTAATGAAGTTTTGTTGCATCTCCAAAGAAAAATGTGACATGAAGCTGAAATTCACCCGTACGGCTCCTTATATATGAGCTACTGTTTTAATTCTAGGCCATTCACCTTTCAAGAGTCTGCAGTTGAAGATTTACTTCTCAGATTTACCACATATCGGTGCGAATTTCTGGCTGTTCATATTGCAGGCAGCCCCGTCGCCCGAGTGTAAGGTCAACATGCACTACCTTTATTACGCTAAACACAAACCTGCAGCCTATATTATTAAGTACAGGAAACGGCTGCTCTGTGTGTGAAAAAAAAATAATAAAAGCCATATATATATTGTAACGTGGCGGCAAATGACACGAACCATGTAGCGATGAAGCGATGTATTTACATAATGGTGAAGAACTATTTACATCAAGTCATAACTGAGCCCGGCCGGGCTGCGTCGCGCACACAGCTCTGCTTCGTCGTTATCCTTGGTGGTGGGTCATCGCGCCACGGGGATTGTCCCGTCTTGTGACATCAAGAACCCAGAACCTCCACCACTTGAAAGGCGGTTTAATTGCTAACAAGCTCTAAAAGCGAGAGGAGGGAAGCAGCGCAGTCTGTTCCAGGTGAACCAGATAGGGGATCGCTGACCTAAACACAAAGACGCACAGAGATGATGCTAACACTTGATGCTTTCGTCACATACCCGAACAGAGATAAGACGATCGAGGACCGTTAGTCCTTTCACTTCTCTTCATTACAATATATATATATATATATATATATATATATATATATATATATATATATATATATTTATATATGTGTGTATGTGTACATATATACATACGTATATCACTTAAGGAAACTTAATATTCGAGAAGAAAGTATTGTTTTCCGAAATCAACTAATCTAGCGTTTACGGGTGCGAATATTCTAAACAATGAGCTTTACAAATAAAGCGACCACCAGATTAATGCCGTCGAAAAAGCATTGGGAGGTTACAACATATCTCTACTTGATAACAACTACCTACAGTCCAGGTTAGAATAAACCACTGCATGGCGGGCAGTGTAGACGTACAGTAAAGCAACCACGCCAGGCTTCAGCATAAAATCAGTGGTCAAAAGTCGTAGCTCGCATGCAGCAGGCAACAGTTTAGTGTCTTTTCTATTTTCTATAATAGCACAGCATTTTCAAACAAAAAATTGTAACTACCCAAACGCATTAACCACACACAAAATGAAAGCATCGATTATAAGTAGTACACAGCCGTTTTCGCCAAAACACGACAATGGCAGTATAGAACTTTTAGTGTTCTAGGGCTTAGTTTTGCTTTCACAATGCAATTAGGGGAATTGTTCAGTGTTCTAGCACTGGTTCCAGGGTACACAGCGTCGGTCCGATCGTCGATAGAGTCCACTGCCACAAAAGCATCCGGTGACGCAGTCCTTGACGCACAAGCGGGCAACTTCCCTGCGTCCACACTTCAGCTCGCCACATGTGGTGCTGGCGCAGACCTTGAACACTGTTCCTGGAACACATTGCACTAGCACGCCTGGCCAGTACTCCCAGGATCCATGAGCTGCAGCCATCCAATGTCAAGGTGTAAGAGTAAAGCCGGCAGAAAAGGAAGAATAGCCATTTTTTCTCCAACCCAAATATCTTAGAAAACAAACCATGAAAGCTCAGTGGCAAGTTGGTATTGTTACGGGATTAATTAGCTCCAAAAAAAGCTTTCCTTAGGAATGAAGGATGACAGAATGCCGCAGCGTATTCTATAGCTACTAATTCTTGATCAAGCACAATGAGGGGCCTTGGCAACTACCTTGATGTCGCTCGAACCTAGCTTCAAGACACTTCTTTGTATTACAATAAAAGCACTGTCCGCCGGGCTGTTCTCTAAACATTCGGCGTAGTAGCATCAATGGAGTTTTTCTTCAGTTCTTAATACGCAAGCAACTTGGTCCTTCTATGTTTGCAATATTTAGAATGCCACAAAACTAATTTAGCACATAGCTCAGTGATAGTTCTTGTATCGTCTGCCCAATATTCAAAGATAGGGGAAAAGTCACACTTTTACAAGTACGAACGCTTTAAAGTGCAACTCTCAGGCCGTGTCGGCGTAAGTGACGGTGATCGCAATAAATGGGTCTGAGAACTATGGCATGGAGTCAAGCTTACACGCTACCGGATTATCGAAAAACATATATTTACTGGACGACAACTTACAGTTGCCGGTAGCACTCGCGGCCAGAAGTAGGACGGCCACACTGACAAATAACAGAGGCCTCATGCTGACAAACTGGTTGTGCGTGATGTGCTGCACACCGATTAACGTCCCTATTTATGACGAAGTGCGAAGAGACGCATGGTACACGCTGTGAAGAGAATCAAAATTTCCCCACGAGCGTTGATGTACAAAACACCCATCGCTAGCGTTCCACGCTCTGTGATTAGATACCAAAGTCACGGCTGCTAAAGGCTCACTCGAGCGCTTGCTGATTAACCTGGATTGCCCTGCGGGACGGTATGAATGGAAAGTCCGGATGTTGTCAGGTGATTCGGAAAGTACACCATACGGTATCGCCTTGTTTCTCTTTGCATTTCACGCTCGAATAGCGGCTGATAGTGAGGCACCGGGGCTCATTTTGGGTTCTTATCAGTTGTTGCTCGCACATTTTTGCAGCTCTGACGAGAAAAGGAGCTTACTGAAAGATAAGCGACTCCCACGGAGTTTCAATTCTGTGGCAACCGTTCAGTGTTTTCAAGAAATATCTCTCCCAAGGCACTCTTCGGAGAAGATGCTGTTTCCACGAGAGTGATAAAAACCATTACACTGGTGAAGAAATGGATAAGAACATTGCTTCCCATATGTCCAGCCTGGAGCAACAGCATTCTATGAAGAAGTAACTGCGGTGGAACAATACGTACACTAAAGAATCTAGACACCTATTTAAAAATAGGAAGAGGTTTGCTAGGATAATTAATAAATGGCAGTCCGCTTTTTCACTCACGTCATGAAATATACTTGCCCGATTAAAAGCATTATACCATGCAATTTGAGTCATCAAATGCCCAACCCGCTGGCACATTTTTATCACCAGCGTAGAAACACTATGGTATATATGGCTCAGTAATACATGACAAACCTTGAGGTAAGTCAAAAAAGCGAAAAAGGTCGTTACTACGTAGAGTGTACTTTGCTGAAACTCATGACTAGTGCGCTAAAGTACTCCTTAAAACTAAAATTAGCGCACCTAATTTACACTTTAGCCACGAGTGGTGGGAGGGCTACAGATTAATTTGCACAGCCTAGGGCTCCTTATCAAGAGCCTGAATTCCTTGCTATTTGTAGCTATGCACGACTTAACTGTCTTGCCGTCTTCAGTTGAATCAACATACTCCTCTAACACTAGCTTTCCTTTGTTATATCGAGAGGAGCGATACAAATTAACAAATTTCTCGGTTCATTCAGACTTTTCGCAGAGTGATGAAACACCGGTATTTATACGGCTGTTAAAAGCTATGTTGGTCATATTCTCGTCGCTAACCGTAATGAGGAGTGGGTGCACATTGAGAGTGAAGTCTCACAAGCCTTGGACGTCTCTTAAATAGTCGGAAGCCTGCCACAATTTCCGGTTTTGTGCTTGAAAGTATGTAAAGACCGTTGCGTGTTATTCAAGCGTAAGGCACTGGTAAGGGCACTGTATATCATTTTTGCTGTGCACGTTAGACTGAATTTAAACGTCCTTATTGTAATATAGAGGTCGAGACTTGTAAAAGAGGCTAGCTTTGTAGGTAATAAGCGTGCGCATCATGTGGAGACACAAAACTGCTTCACTCTCGCTATACCAGCTTCCGAAGCACTTAGGAAGGGCTCGCCATGTTACCAGAAGAGCTTCTCCTAATACGGGACGTCAGCTCAACACACAAAGCTGTTGAAGTGTCAGTTTCACCTTCCTTTACAAAATCTATGGGGTGGTTAATTTTTGGTTTTGTTGGGAAGGTGCACAATAGCCTGGGCAGGGAGATTACTTAGTCAGTACAAAATCAAACTGGGAATTCCCTCGGCGATGCTACACCGGGGGTATCCGTAGGTTGTAGTTGAGGGCAACGGAATTATTTAGACAGTCGACGGGTCTTCAACGAGCGCCATACTTGAAACGCGCGTGACTCAGACAAGTTGCAGCTGTGACGGGTAAAACCTCCATTTCTATTGGAGCCAAACGCGAACTTTCACGGCGGCGGAGTGTTTATGACTTTCTACATATCTTCCTCTTCCCCTTCCCTCACCCTAACTGAGGCTTTCTATCGGGGAAAGCTGTATGTTTGATGGAAACAAAATCCATTGGATTGCCACGGCACTGTCATTGGTGCAGGCTATGAAATGCTGCACGAGGGTTTGCTAAAGAGCCAGAAGGTGCGTTGTACTACGAAGAAAAACAGCGCAAAAGACTGGACAAAGTAAGGAACCACGAAACGCAGGCGCTGACGAACAACCGAGCGCTTTATTACGAAAATATAGAAGAATGAAAAAAGATATCGCATCGAAAACGATAGCCCGTGTCGAAACGTGATCCACCACGTGCCTATACAGCGTCAAACGATAATGGCAAGTACACCATTTTCTTCTCCAGAAGTGAAACCGACGACTCACTGACACACACGTTTCCTTTCTTTTTGATTTGAAACGCTTCGAAAATTTCCTGCTCTCTCTATTGTTGCAAACCAGGGTAGCGTGGTCGAAGTGGACCGTGGTTGGTGTCGTGCCGGGGCAGTCATGATGACGAAGTTGAAGGAGAAGAAAACTTTATGTACAAGTATTTACATCTCGGTATCAGAGAACAGGTAGTGCACTCCTGCGCGCGAGAGATTACATAGGCGCGTTGGGTCCGTTCCCCTTCACCCTTTTTCTCGGCTGACGTCAGGACCTACCAATCACAACATTCATGGCACTGATAGTAGCGCCCCACCGCACACACACACGAGAGACACGCTCGTCTGCTGAGCAGGTGGGCGTTAGGTTGCCCCCGCCGTGGCAATCCGTCTGGGGTGGGAGCCCACTTTGTCCAGGTTATGCTGCACCACCGGAAAGACGTCTTGCATTCCTGTGTTGTAATATTCGTTGGGTGGGCGTAACATTCGTTGGGGCTACCGGCCGCTCGCCGGTTATCGCTTGAGGAGCCCCGAGGTCGCCGAAAGGGTTATTGTCCAGCAGCGGCATAGTTCGCCATTGTGGACACGCCGGTTCGTCGAATGTCGATTTGGGAAGGCCGAGAGCAGGTTTTTGGTGGTTCACCCGAGCGCAGAAGACGTGTTGCGTAACAGCATCGCAACACTATCCAGGGTAGCGCGCGAAGAGCGCGCAGTCATGGAAGAGATCAGCGCAGCCGCAGGTATAAATGCGTTACCAAAGTGCTACTTGTCGACGACCCTACATTGCGCGCATGCTCACACACGATCACTAGAGCAGCGGCCTGTCTGCGCCACATTAGTACGGCCACATGGCGACAATGGGATTTCATGAACGACTTTCTAAACGCAGTCAACATTGCGTGTCTCATGCTTTTTTAAGCATGCGCTTGCCTTCCAAATTTCAGCGTTGACACGCTTGCACAATCGGCTCAGGTTTTTCGGTTCAGAGAATACGAGCCGTACACCCGCCTTACAATCTTCTTGAGAACATGACTAACACTATGGACGTGGGGAATGACTGCAATTTTTTGTCTCTCCCGCTGAGGGCATTTTCCGGACGTCTTGAAGAAAGTTTGTGCAGCAACTTCCACACTAAAGCGCACATACTGGGGACTCTGCATGACATAACGGGACCCTGCATCACTTTTTTCGACTTTCTTTGAAATCTTAAATGCTTGCAAAATGTAGTCACCCAACACACCCAGTACTTAAAGTTGGGCATCGCAAAGTACCTGAGCCAAAAATTACTGCTCTATGTCCATCCGATAACTTGAAAACTCGCTCAAAAGATTTTGCTCTCGTTCCAGTCTTGACGTTCTCCGACGGCTAAAATTACGTCATTAAGGCCATGTAGGGGCTGTTGGCCGATTTTTCTTCTGTTGCAGCAATTAACGCATCTCGGTAGCAGCTTTAAAAATAAAGCCACAAAAACAAAGCAAAAACGGAACGCGTATCTGGTGCTACGAGCAAATCGCGCAGTGCCGCTCCGTGCTGGCGATAACGATAGCTTTCGCAGTGGTTCCAGACGCGAAGGAAAGAGTGAAAGCGCTTATCGAAAGTGTTGAAGGGTCTCTTTAAAACAGAATCATAGGGAGCTGGGCTTGATGGTCAGTTTCTTTCTTCGGGACTTGGACCTCTGCGATCTATTAGCCATGCTGAAAAAAAAACAGCCATGCGTGAATAGAGGGACTTCAAAACACCGGTTTTCTTGCGTGCAAGATTCACAACACAGTGATGTCTTCGCTGGCCTTGGTTTCGAAAACTCGCCTGTTGCAAGGACAACGAAAATCTTTTATATCCAAGAGCTCGATTCGGGGAAATGACGCAGGTGAACGTGTTAAAGAAAAAAAAAAGAACGGCTGAAAACAAAGGCTGGAAACATGGAAACGGCTGAGAGCACTTGAGTGCCTATTCTTAGGAAAGAGAAGCATTGCCCATGAGTGACAGGCCGTTGAAGTTGGAGTTGCTTCGCCATGCCAAGCAAGAAAAAACGATACCCGATGTGTTTCTGTTGCAGCCGCGACTGCGTAAAGAGAGATCGCGTGAGAGTCTTCTGGGCGGTTCACGCGCAAAGCGTAGAAGGCAGCGACCAACCAGTGTTCTTCCAGCCATGTTTCACAACGCAGTAGGCCACCTAACAACGTCCAATAGTTCTTAATGTAGGGAAGTAAGAGTGGGATGCACAGTTGAATAAAACGAGGCGTGTTTTTTGGAAACACACGCTTTCAGAACCGTATTTAAGTTTTGTCGAAGGCCCTCAGCTCACGAATTGTTACGATAATTTCAAACTGTGTGCACCCTCTCTTAAACCCAACTTAGATTGTACAGAGCGTCCAAGTTTACTGAAATCTAGTGGAGAACTGTTGCACCCTATATAAATTTACAATTTGTCAACGAGCAAAGAACAAGGACCAAAATACACACAATGCCGTGACTAGAACGCCGCACTCACCCTCCGCGGTGGCTCAGTGGCTAAGGCGTTGTGCTGCTGAGCACGAGGTCGCGGGTTCGATTCCCGGCCGCGGCGGCCGCTTTTCTGATGGAGGCGAAAAGCAAAAACGCCCGTGTGTACGAGATTTCGGCGCACGTTAAAGATCCCCAGGTGGTCAAAATTAATCCGGAGCCCTCCACTACGGCGCGCCTCATCGCCTGCGTTGCGTCGGCGCGTTAAACCCTACAATCAATCAATCAAAACGCCGCACTCGGTGAGGCAAACCAATCGCCAAGCGCCGCAGTCTGGTGGAGTCTATGGGTTTTTTTCAGCACATGCTACAAAAATGAATAGGTTGAAAACTACTTTCTGCACTGTGCTTTCGATAAATTAAAAATATGCGCTACAGAAAGGTAATCACGATAAGTCGCCCGCGCGAGACCCGCGAAGAAGATCGCGTTTTATGCAGACCGGAGAAACGTATTCAGCTGCTGCGTGAGTGCCTATGCTTGCAGTTATTACTATATATAGGCGAAGATGGCCGTATGAACAATATTATTATTTAAGTTGCTCTTATTGAATGATGGTTGACACAACACTCGGGCCAAATTTCTCCACTTGAGTTTTGATCTTTTAGCGATACCAAAATAATGGAGTAAAGTAACGTTAAACGTAATACGAATTCATTTTACGGGAGAAGCACCTTAGGACCTCGCTTTGTCCAGGGCTTGGGGTCTGTGTACACAATTTCGGGCATGCGCGAGGAGCATTGGATTGGATTGGATTGGATTGAATTTGGATTGTATTGTATTGGATTGGATTGGATTGAAATGGATTGGATTGGATTGGATTGAATTGTGTCGTATGGGATTGGATCGGAGTTGTATATACTGTACACACGCGTGTTCACGCATTTACATGCGCGAGTTGGCAATGCCACTGGTGATTTACGGTAAGAACGATCCCTAGTGCTTCGCCCACTCGTCATGATTCACTTCATGGAGATGCTTGTGCGTGTGGAATGTGTCAGTATGTCATGCTGCGTGCTCAGACGATCCACATTGTCACGCCTAGCTGCGCTGCCCACACCCTAATTTTAGTTTGTTATGCAGTTTTACACCGTTATTTTAGGGTGTTCACAATCACACCCCTTTTTCCGTCTTTAGACCATTTTTTGCGTCAAAACACCTTTTAAAGGTGTGCACCATGGGACAAGATTTTTACACCCTCTAGGGCCAAAAATGGTGTAAAAAATTTTACAGCGCAGGAAAGACATTCATATTGCACGCGCATTTAAAGGTATTAGATTGCTGCATAACATTACATTCTTACAAAACTTTTCTACTTGGTTAGAGTTTACAAGATAAGTTGTGCGTTTCGCATCAATTCAACCTTCGAATTGGGCTTGTGGACGTGTAATTTGTTTTCTATTTTTATTGATCTTTTAAGATAAAAAAGAAAGGTATAGGCTTTTTGTCGTTTGCCGGGACAGTTTGCTGATGAAATCTTAAAAATGGACGGTTCACCAGAGCCCAGTCCAGCTGCTATCTGTGTACATCACCTGGATCAACTCCGTCGCTCCGATGCGTGGTTTTTGGGCGAGTGCAACGCTTTTACCTCAGACTGAAGAACTGTGAGCCAAATTCAGGATCATGCACATTACGCAACAAATAGCCTTCTTGGAGCATTCTTTACCGAAATAGATTGTCTCCTTTTAAATCAGACCAAGTCACCAGGAGGCTTAAACTTTTTCTAACCTAACCACGAAGTCTGGAATTATTTTTTCCAATCCTCGAAATGTGTGTGTGTGTAGGGGGGGGGGGGGGGGGGAGCGGGAAAAGGGCGGCAGAGGCTCGAGGCTGGGACGCCCAGCTCATTTGAACTTTTTGAACCATGGATAATCCGCCCCTGAGCACGGATATGCGATAACGTCCTTTCTTGATAACCGCGCCGGGTAGCACGGCGTACTGCCCGGCGCCGTGCTACCCGGGAAATTGGGAAACAGCGCTTATGGACGAGTTGCCGGACGTTTCGGAGGCGGCTACGGAGCCCACGCGCGTTCTCTTGAAAGACAGTGATAGCCTTGTTATGAATTCCATTTAGTACAGTGTCATGGGGATGTCTCGACCAGCTCAGAGAGACGGACGCGGGAGAGCCGTTGGTGGGCTTAACAAAGCACACATGAAGTCTACACACTCAGAAACCTTAACGCAAACCGCACAAGAAATAGACACCATGAAACAGATCCAAATAAATCCCTTAATTCATTACAACAAAAGACAATCAAAACCAAAGACACTCAACCCGGTTACTACTAAGTAATAATCCTGTCCTAACCACTGCCGCACCCGTTGCGTGGCCGCGACGCCGTGGTAGCCGTAGTTTTCTTATGGTGGTGAGGCGGCGCTGCGCGCGGTCGTTGTGGACGGCGTTTGCACGGCGTGTCCCGAATTGTTTCTTCTGTAGCTACCCTTGCGATAGCTGCTGTAGCCGGAGGTACCCAAAAGCGCATGCCCAACGTAGCCTTGTGGCGCCGTCGAAGCGAAAGTCAACGGGGTGTGGACGCTGGCTACAGGCGCCCGATTGTCGCCGCTCGGGTCACCAATACGCAGGGTTGTGGTGTGACAAGGACGCGGCAGCCGACGCGAGGTGGGCCGACTCCTGCCCAGACTTGGTAGGCATAGTCGGGGGCCTGGCCGTGTCTTTCCTGGCAGATCTGGTCCTGCAAAACTGTACATCTTTGGATATCCACTCGTTTCTGTTATGCGCTACTTTGAGTTTGCAGCACAAAGCCTTGAACAAGCTTAAACAGGGGTTTTGAATAAACAAGTAAAAGCTACCACGGGGCATTATCTAGCCTATGAAAAAATTGAAGACCCGCCGCGGTGCATTATTGGCAAAAGAATCGAGTTGCTGAGCGCCAAGGATGCATGTTCGATCCCAGCAGCGGGGGAGTCGAAAAGCGAAAACGCCCTTTTGTCGAGATTTCGGCGCATGTTAAAGATCCCCAGTTGATCAAAATAATCTGGAGCCCTCCATTGCGGTTCGCCTTATAGCACTGATGTAGCTTCGGCGCGTCAAACCCCTAATCAATCAATCGAGAAGAAAAGGAAATTCAAAAACAAGCCGTCAAGCACATGCACGCTAATTCATTCGCGTGATGAGACATGCGGTCGTGTGCCTGTTTTTTACAGTTAAGGGGGTTGCTGCTACAAGAACTCAGCAATTAAGGCGGTTACCAATATTTTTAAGTAAACACTTATTCCGTCTTGGTAATGATGTAAAAACTACAAAAACACGCACAAAAATTATAAACCAATCAAACTATTGTTTTATGTCCCTTAGCTACCAGTGAGCGTTGAGGCACGCCGTGCTGGAGAGCTACGGATTATATTAAAAAGACCGGAATTCTTGAATTGCACCAAGATTGATTCATTGATTGATGCGTCAATGCGCCGAATTTACAACAGGTGTATGTGACGCGCCGTTGTGGACGCATCAATGATAATTTTGAGCACATGGGGATGGTTAACTAGCGCCGATATATCCACGCACGACCTTTCTCCCTAGTAGCCTCAACCAGAAAACTTTGAGTAGGGCTGCTCGACACCACGCCTGAGCCACTGAGCCACCACCGACACTGATGATAAAAACTGGCCAAAAACAGCCAGCCATTACGAATATCCTTGTCAGCATGAATTAAAGCCAGAGCCAAATGAGAATGCAACGTTTTATTTGCGTTACTGTGTAATATGCAAATATAACCAGGTGTATGGGCGACTTTTCATCAGACCGCGAAATCGGGTCCAAAATCCAAAACCGCTATCCAAAAGCGCATGCCGAGACTGGTAGGGGGAGTCGTAGAAATTACGGTAGTTCAGAAACTAAAGGCATTCGTCCATGTGTACCTATAGTTTCCCCACTTGCTTGTAAGAATGAATTGTGGGTCTATACGTAGAGAGAGAGAGAGAGAACAAACTTTATTGTCATCCCTTTTAAGACGAATGTACCGTGCGGAAAAGTCCGGTATCTTCGTCCCATGGTCCCTGGCGGCGTCCTCTGCCAGTTGGATGACAGCAGCTTGTATCCCGGGAAGAGAGCTGAGCAGTGCGGCCTCCCACTGCTCACTACTTCTTATATGTATTACTTGTTCAAAGGCCCGTGGTTTATTGGGACATTGCCAGACCATATGTTGTAGTGTGGCTGCTGCAATGTTGCACCACTTGCATCTGTCCGTGTACCTATCCGGATAGCTGCGGTGACACAGGGCGGGGTGAGGGAACGTATTTGATTGTAACCTGCGCCAAGCAACTGTTTGCCATTTGTTTAGAGCAGTGTGGGCAGCGGGAAATTTCAGTCGGCTCAGCCTATAGTGTTGAGTAATCTCTCGGTAAGTTGCCAGTCTCTCCCTCCCCACCGTCACAGACGGCACGTTGTCCGATTCGAAGTCAGCCTGGTTCATATATCCTCGGGCTGCTTCATGTGCCATCTCCTTCCCCGGGAGAGACGAGTGAGCTGGCGTCCATACCAGGCGGATGTGCCTTGAAACTGGGGTCGCGCTGTTCGTAAGGATTTTGGCGGCTGTGGTGGAGATCCTACCGCGCGCATAGTTGCGCAGGGCGGCCTTCGAGTCCGAGATGATGGTAGTAGCCTGCGTGCCCGTAATTGCAAGAGCTATGGCCACCTCTTAAATTAGTTCAATTTCGTTGCTTCAACTCATTTATATTTGTTGTGCCTCATGAACACGCTGTGTTACTATAAAAAAAACACTGTGATCAGAAGCGTCAACTACGGGGGGGCAGTGGGGCTCGTGCCCCCCCGGACGGCTTTACGGGGGGGCAGAGCCCCTCCGGCCCCGGCTAAGGATTTTTTTAAGGGCTTGGCTCGGCTCTGCGCCCGTCGACATCGGACTGTTGGCCGTCCTGTCTGCCAACTATTGTTTACAATAGGGATTGGGATCTTGAAAGACAGTTCCGTCCTCCCGATGGGCAGGGGGAAACGCAGGGCCATGTCGCTTTTCTTCACGGTGAGTTAGACGTGCTCAGTGTGCGGATTGTTGACAACACTGTAGCGCTGCACTTGGCTATGGTGGCTAGCAGGGTGGCCCTTCTAGCCACCATAGCTTGGCTTCAGCAGCACGCCAGCAAAGCGACATTTTGTCGGGAGCATAGGTCGGCGCACTCACTCGTGAGTACACTCATTTGTACTCCTTTGCACTCTAACTCACTAGTGAGTACGATGATGGGTGAGTACACACCCAGATTAAAAAAGTGAGTATGATGACGATTGAGTACATTGGTATAGTCCACTACTCGGGAGTACAGAATCATGAGTACACTACTCATGAGTATGAGTGCTCATGAGTACAATACTCATGAGCATGAGTACTCATGAGTATGAGTACTGGTGAAAATGGTACTCATGAGTACACAGTACTCATGATTACAATACTCATGAATACTGTATTTTCGAGTGCTTGCACTCATGAGTACAGCAGTGCAAACAAGTTATATCACAAACTCAACTCTGGACGCACGTGTACGAGCTTCAGACATTCAGCGGTGGCGCTGTGCTGCTTAACTCTCAAGGATGGTAAAATCAGGCAACGAAAACTGCACCTCCCTCCTTTGCCTGTCCTTGTTTGGCGCTATTAACGTTTTCCAGCGCTCGCTCGCTGAGGGGTCACGGTGAAAAGGAAAAAACGAGGGGGTTAGGTCCCGGTGGGAAGCGCGGCCACAGTTGCTCTGTTTCTACGGCACCTGTTGATTGGAGCAGTTATTTTTGTTTAGAAATGCGCGGCCTGGGAACGCGTAGCTGCTTCGTTCCGCTTGCTTCATTCAAATTGTTTTAGTGGAAGCGGTAGGGGCTGCTCACAATGCATGCACTACGCGCACCTAAGTCGCTCTTTTCTTGTCTTAAGCAGTTTCCATAGAAGCATGTCATGCTCTGGAGTCGTTTCGTGAGCGGAACCGCTCATTTAAACAGTCCCGGTTACTTTACGTGATTCGCGTCAAATTGACTGCATGGTTTGTGTCAACCACATGGTTTTATTAGGCTCCCGTTTTGAAACTTTTTGCTCAGGTTTGGTAGGACTACGTCCTCGTGCTGTCCATTTACAAGTGAGCATATAGCCCCGTGCAGATTGTGGGTTGTTAATCGAACATCATAATGCCCAGTCGAACGCGTGTAACGCCTTGTTTCGCCTCGCATATTTTGTCGAACAGCGCTGGCATCTTGCTGCTGGAGGAGCGTTTGGCTTTCGAATGGCAACCCGATGCGCTGCTTCTCGTTTATGCCACCGTGTAATGATGAAGCTGACGACGACGGTGAATTTCGGTGGTTGTTCTTCCCCTACCTTCATCTGCTGTTTACTGGTGGGGCGACCACTCCTCGCTAGCAACTTGTGCCGAGTTTAAGCTCGCACTGTGGAAGGCCTCGTGAAAGTGCCGTTTTATATGATGAACGCCAACGCCAGACGTTGGGTTTTTACCTTTAGCTCGCGTCTTGGAACGTCTCGTAAAACATGTTGCTTGCCCATAACGACGCCACCGCACTTTTTTATCGATAGCTCTCAGCTTCATCAGCGCTTCTCGAACCAACAGCTGCAGATTTCCACTGTGCAACCAACGCACCAACACTGGAATACAGTGAGGTCAGTGCATGCTATCACGCCTCCGAAAAGCCTGTCTGAAAACTTTGTTTTCGAGGTCACAAAGCACGCCAGAGCAGTTGGACAGTGGTGTAACGGCTGCCAAGCACCGGCAGCAACTGGGTGCACTGCGACCGTCGACTGCGAGCGATACTCGCTCCAAGCCTCCAAAATACATACACATACACTGTTGGGACTGGGTCATCCCAGCTCAGTCACTACTGTTGCGACGTTGCCCTGCCCAGTCCGCTATCGACGCGGCGCAGGCCTTAGCGACGAAGTAGCCGAGCAGCATTTATATACACTATATACAAAGGTAGCAAGAGCGTTACATGGCTAAGACAAGCGCGATAGCACTTCTCAACTCAGGGCCTTCGATGAGATGCCGTGTCACCACCGCTACTTCCGGGCTGGTTTTATACCTCCAGGGTTCCGTTGCAGCCGCGTGCAGTTCCAATGCCACCCAGTCGGAGCTATCACTGGCCTCATTATGAATCTGCTGAATGGAGGCGAAGCGATTACGTCAGCCGAGCCGCCACGACCGGGAAAGGGAAGGCGACTCTGCGGCGGCGTCTCCAGGCGCTACTTGCTGCGTGTCTGCGGGGATTAGTTCGTCCCAGGCATGATTTGGTCCAGCCGTCGCGGTGGGAAAGGGAGAGCAGACTCGGCGGCGCCTTTCCCACCAAGTCGCGGCACGTCTGACGCGGGCGGTTTGACCTAGGCGCGAATCAACCCCGCCATCGGCACGTCGCCAGGTGCAGCGAATTCGTGTCGGGCGCTCTGGCACAACACACACACACAGATACAAAAATGAGTGGTCAAAGTCAGACCAGTTTCGGGGGCTCTTAGCGGAAATGAACACAGCAGCGCGTAGTGCCCCTGTCGTGTCCCTTTCTCGTGTCCTTTTCTTTTTACCCAAGAACTGCCCATTAAAAGAAAAACAAATCAAGTCGTTTTTTTGTGCTGATGGTTCAGTCATGGAATATTTTTGAATAAATGTGACCAGTAAAACACGTATTCAAAGAAACTTCTACTGGACGCGTCAAACCGCTGAAGTTCACGGTTCATAGATTTGCGGGGCGTCTTATTTGGGGACACCTCGTAGTTAGCCGACACAATGTAAAAGGCCCTTACTGCTGCAGGTGCCCCTTATGATGATGATGATATTGATTAGTGGTAGCCTCTTTAAAGCAGGGTGATGACGTGTCATATCATAGGGACCCCCCCCCCCACCGCTTCCTCCCCCCTCCCTTAGCCGCTTCAAGGCGCACTCCAGGTCTGCCCCCCCCCCTTCCGGAAAAATAAGAAGTCTACGCCACTGACTGTGATGAAAAATGACCGGAGCAAAGCCGCTTTCCAAAAAATGAGGCAAGAAGGATTGCCCCCATCACCCTTCCGATTTTGCGCTTTCCACTTTTTCTGCTTAAGTGTAGCCGGTCAAGGCTTTCTTTTTCCTGGACTGAAATGACGGGGTAAGTCAGTAAGTTAATTTCGCTGCGACGCTACTGTGACTAGGATGGAAGTTAAAATGAAGAACGTCCTCATGGAAGTGCTTTTTTTTCACGGGTTTAAGAATAGCGGTGTGGGTGCTAAACTTCATCCTGCGCCATCTGCAATGCGACTGATTCTCTGTATCCTTAAATGCCGAAAAAACAATGAAAAATGTTTAAAACAAATTTGGTGCCTACCTGTTACGATTCCCTTGAGGACTACGGGGAGGCTGGTGGCGTTCTTGAGCCAGGTGACGTCATCCCACGTTAACGAAGTGTCGAAAAAGTCCTCCGTATACTTCGTCAGACCGGAGCCGGTTGCGTTGCTAAATCGGGCACTCTCAGAACCTTCGAAATTCGCCAGCCTTGAAAGACACGGACGCAGATTTAGATGACGCAGAGAGCTACACATGCACACTTCTTGAAATATTTCACTTATTAAACTCCCTTTGGTATTCTCAGGCGTGAGATTTATCGTCGCCACTCAAACTTGAATTAGTTCATTGTTACTAAATATCGTGTTTTGGCTCGAGGCGCTAACATGTTGAAACTATAAGCCGGATGGATGTCTGGTACGTTTCAATTACTGCCATTCCGGCACTATACCTCTGTCGAAGGCATACATTCCATTTGGTGAGCATAAAATTTTGAAGTCATATGCTGTAGCCCAGGCCTTTGGTAGGTCCATAGACTTTTGGTAGCTTTGCATATAACCGCACCCGATTTAAAGTCTGACAGCTAGATGATGCAACGGTGTCATTAAAAGAATGTTTGAGAAATGATGCATGATTCTATTTCTATGTAATGGCGTTTTCACAAGTTCGAGGGACACTTATGTGAACAAGAGACCTGAAAAGGCGAACGATTTTGCTCTTCGGCATAAGAAGCGAGTTTCTTAATTGCATTCATAAAAATACTGACTTTGAACGTTTTACAGCTAAAATATAAAAATAAATTCCTCCAATGCACGCTGTGAAGGTAAAGGGGCAGTCCATGGGTAGCCTACCTTTCCCACACCCCTATCAAATCATAAACCACCAATAATTCCACAGCATGGAGGTATACCTACCGGTCTGCACTTTTAATAGTCCCATATCCCGGACCCGGAGTGACACACACTCACACCTGGACATCGGCATGCCCAGAAAGCATTTACCTTTCAGCACAAGTATTTCTAAAACCATCGATACAGATCGACAATAACCGCGATGAAAGTACGACATTCCCGTCGAGCGATTCACTCTCCCCATAAAATGAGATAGCGTGCTCTCAGTACAAAATAAGAAAAAAATAGACGCGTTTCAGTTCAAAAGCAAATAACACAGCCGGGAGATGCCAGACAGTACAAAAAATTAAAGCCGTTCCACTCAATGTGAAAGCTGTCGGAAGTGCAGAGCAGTGATTCGCCATAACGGGCGGTAGCGCCGTTCTCCGCTCACTGTTACCACCAAATGCAATTTCAATTTCCCGCCTTCGCAGTGCTCGCGCGCCCCCTGCCTGAATCTGCGCCAGCGGGTGTTCTGTTCTCTTTGTGCTTTTCTCCCCGCACGTGCCGGCGTTGCTTTGCCACAATTTGCGTTTACTATCGTAAAAACCAACCCAACAAGCGTCCTTGACTAAATGAAAACGGGCACTGTCGGTTAATTAGGTATATTTTTCCTCAAACGTACCTATAGTTTTCTTTGCGCTAAACAGCGGTAATATGTATGACAAGCGCCAGCGCTTCACTAGTTTCGAACGCTTATGACTGTATAAACTGCTTGGCTTTCGAAGCCTCTGGGGTACGCCGCGAACAGCGTTACCCCGGGACACCGACTTGGTGCTCTATATACTTGGGTCGAGCGAGCGAGCTAGGACGACAAGGCGAGCCCAAAGTGCTCTGCAGTTATAAGAACAGAACTCCCGCTGGCGTAGTTTTAGGCAGTTGGCGTGCGAGCACTGCGAAGGAGGGAAATTTAAATATGGGGTGGTAGCAGTGAGCGGATAACTGCGGTACAGCCCATTGCTCTGCACTTCCGACAGCTTTCCCATTGAGCGGAACGGCTTTATTTTTTAAAGACGATATTCTTTCTTGGGCTACTTAAACCCAGAAATTTTGGTCTGTCTGTATGTCTGTCTGTTTGTCCGTCTGTATGTCTGTAACTTGATTCAGCCACCTGGCCAAAGTAAAACTGATATTGCGCAATAGTCTTATATACTCACAGCCACATGTAAACGTCTAAGCCCTGTTTATACGCTCATACTTGTCAACTTTGCTGAACAAGAACAAGACATTACGCAAAATTAAGACAGGAAATTAGTACACAAGGGATATTTACAGTGTTCCTTTATTAAAAACTTCATGGATGCTTGGTTTTTCGATAGCAAATGATATTCTACATCTACTGCAGAAAACCGCCACCTCCTGGCGGCGTATGAAAAATCACGCGGCAGCAGCAACGAAAGGTTCCACTAGCTAGGTTCCACGTTCTGCTTGGAACGCGCGTGGAGCATGACCACGCTGCTCTATAGACCTTCTAGTCGGCCGCCTCCATTCACGCGCGTCTCCGCCGTACTGCGCAGCGCTGGCATCGAGGAACCTGGCCTGTAGCAATGGAGCGCGGTAAATTCAAATCGCCTTTGCGCAAACCTTTAGTGTGTTTACCTTAGAATGAGCGCGACGGTACAGGAACAGCATGAGAGGTGAGCGGGAAAGCAAAGGGGTGCATTTCCTTGGTAAATGTCTACAAAGACTATCGTCTTTTGACGACATTTGCAACGAAAGTAGCAGATACGCGGCCAAATTTTTTTCAACACACAAGCCGGCGACTTCTATGCGCTGTGCTACAGCTAACCCCCCTTATACGAAATCAGCAAAAAGTAAAATGCATGGCAGAATAGTACAAATTTACCTTTATTTTAGTTTATGCGGGGATGCAGGTAGCATCCCTGTAGGTAAAACTCGCAAAAAAATTTCACTCAAAAATTGGAAGTTTCAAAACATATTCCAGGCAGTCTAGCAAGGCGTATTGACATGTACGCCGTAAGTGTGAGTCGGTAAATCAAAAAAGGTTTCATCTTCATTAAAACGAAATCAGTATTATTAAACCGGAAATAGCGTGCACATGGCCTCAACAGTTTATAGCAATCCCATATACAAGTAAAGGAGTCTTCTTAGTTTGCAGAAGTACAACACAAATAGTTTAGCTCTCGCCCGCAGCACCGCTACAGCGACGGACTAGGTTCTGGCATAGCAACCTGCACTGGCATATCAAATACACCGGTGGTGCACCGCATGGACTTCAACCAGTGCAACAAAACCAAAGAGCCCTACGAAACATGGGCTAAAGGGCGAATTTAGCACTTATTTAGCACAACTCCTTTTGGAGTTCGAAAGTAAAATCTCAAAATTTTACTTCCGAGCGCCAGTAGAGCTTAATAAGCGCTAACGTTAGCCGAAAGATGCTGATGTGAGTAGACAAGCTGACTTCCCTAGTCATTTCTGCTTTAACGTTCACGACTGGTACGTAAACGAAATTTACATCTTCGTCGTTACTTTGCTCAAGAACTAACCAATTTCTCAATACGCAAAAACCAACGACGAACTTCTTGCCGGAAGTTTTTTGCACTGGGTCTAAAGTGCCGTTCGAGGTCCCTGTAAGCACTGCACTAAAGTGACATTCACTGCATTTTCTTGCATAACCCTGTGTCTGGCACTATGTACTTAAAGCTCCCCAACCCGTTTATCTTCGGTAATCAACCAACGTAGGCGCTCCCTAACGCAGCCTAACGTAACGTAACTGCAACAAGCAAGCTTCCCGCAACCTGACCTAATATTACTTACGCTTATAAACCTAACGTGGCGTAGCGTAACTTTTAGCAACCTGGTCTAACGGACCCAAACACTTTTTGAAAGCTTTAAACCCAATTACTAATCTCATCTTGTTTCATCTCTCCACCGAGTTTTCGGCCTTCCTCTACTCTTAATGCTTTCTGTGCCCAAAGAAACAGCATTAGTCCATGCAAACTGAATTGCGTTGACATAGTGACAGTAATTTTGCAGAGCATCAAGCTACGGCGAAAGTACAATCTGCTGCAGAATTCGGAACCGGCGAGAGTATAACACTGCGGTATCAAGCATTGCAGTTCAAAGTTGGGGACAAGGTTAGCAATTCTTTTTCCCAAAATTACGTAAACAAATAGGTTTAGGCATTCATTTGGAACGGATGGCCGATGGACCCCCGAAATTTCTACTCCAACTGGCTGTGAAGGCTCGGGTGTTTTTGATACCATATAAAACCTTTTTGACCTAAGGACCGTGCTTCAACTTGTCGCCCAGCGAACATTTCTCGAACGCAGAGTCTCGCTAGGATGTCGACGTCCTTTCCAATGGAATCGGTTGCTTTACCGCCATTTCTTGTAGCCCCATATCCAGAAGTAATGGCAGGTTTAGGATAAAATTTGACTAGTTTTTCGTTTATTTCGTGTTAAAAGCACCTCTATTATAATATCTACAGCGTTTGTTTGCAAAAATATCTGGCGAGGACCATGGTGTTTCCACGCATATGCACGCGAGGGAACTGAGTGAACACTGTATTCTCGAACGGCGTAAATAATGTGATCGATCCTTAACTTCAAAAAAGCAATGTGATGCTCCCGTTGTATCTGAAGAATAGTCTGCTCTAAAATTAATAGGTAATGCACCAGGATGAGTGGACGAGGCGTCCAGAAATAGCGTGCGCATGTGCTGTACATTTTCGGGCGGATAATTGACTTCACTTCTGATGAACTAGCCGGTGTGCGTTATGTTCGTTATATCTGAAAATAAGAGTTTACATAACTCATAACGTTCGAGCCAAACAAAACTATTGTGCCTCGTCTTTGCTTCGAGGCACATCTCGAGGGACTTAGTGATGGGTCCACGGCCCAGATCAAGTGCTCAAGGACTGCGGGAGCAGCTTCTTCCACTAAGACACCTGCGACTGCCTTGCTCCGCGTCGATTGCAGGATAACCGAGTCGACTGCGTTATGCGGTTCTTCCGCGCTCCTGGCGGAGGTCGGAATACGAATGCTTCCGCCTCGACCAGTGTGGCCTGTTGGGATGGCATTTAACTCTCACGTTCTGGAGGAGTCAAAGATGTCACCAGCTAAGTCATTAAAGACGACAGTCTTTCTTGGGAAACCTAACGCGACAACGTCTGTCTGTCTGTCTGTCTGTCTGTTTGTTTGTCTGTCTGTCTGTCTGTCTGTTGATCAAACCGTTCTGCCAAACAACAGGTGATAGAAGGCTTCAACACGAAGCATGTCAATCCACCATCTTTTCAACTCGAAAACAGGTGGCGTACCTCGCACATATAAACATTTTTCAGCACAAGGAAAACGTTAAGTATGTTTTAAGAGAACCATGGGTACATAGTGGAGAGTAGCAACGTTTTTTAAATTCTTAATTCACCTGGAATTCGGTTATGTGCTAGCAAATAAAAAACAACCCGTTAAAACGTTTTGAACACAAGCGAGATCAAATCCAGAAGGAAAACGACAGCTCATTGTGATTAAAGATCCCGTTGGGGATGTGAAACGTCAAAATTGTTTCCTGTACTTGGTCAGTGATAGGAAACTTGTTACGGTAAAACAGAATGTGTTACGAGCTGTTACAAAAAAGCTGTTACAACCACACAGTAAGAAAAGGTGCTGTCAGATGGCACGCCAGGAGGGCGAACGCGGGAAAATTCAATAAAACGATTGAAACCTTCATTGCATTCATCATGGGAGGAGGAAGAGGGGACGAGAACAGCGTGAGCAGTTGAGTAGAGAGAGGGGAAAAGGTGTGACGTGGCAGCGAAAGCAGAAAGCAATCGTATTTCGGCAACCTTTCCTGCGAAAAGTGCAGATATATAGCCAAATTCTTCGATAGTTTTTCATTATGTCTCCTTCTTCTGCACAAAAGATCTAAAAAACAGTAAAGTTAAACACCTGTTTTTTTAAACCAGAAGGAACGACTACAACGGCGTCCTGCCACTACACCTAAGAAAACATGCAAAAATTTTAACAATTTTGATGCCCACTTCGTCCTGGTGATGCTCGGAATACAATTTCTTGAATAAAGGCTCGACTGTTTCCAAATAAGCAACTTCTGTCTGCTTCTAACGTACCGTCTTGCACAAAACATGAAGTGTGAGCCTGTCTTATTAGTTTCACAGAAACGAAAACCACGTACGCAGAAAACAATTTAGCACAGTAGTGGCCTCAACAGCCTAAAACAGTCCGCTACAAATAGCGCTTTCATGAAGGAGGGACCGGGCCCTTTTAAAGCGACACCCTTATATTTCTCTTTCAACCCGTCGAGTTGAAAGGTACACAAAATTGGGCGCCAACTCAGAATCGCACTTTTTCGCTTCATAGATGGCATCACATATCGCCCCCAAAAAGCTGCTTCAGGTAGCAGCAATATAGCAGTGTAAAAACAACCAGGACACCGAAGCGCGCTTTATTCCGCCGCACGAAAGGAAATATAACTCCGATGACGGCATGCTTCGGTCGTGCGATGACACGAGCGTTCCCTGATACGGCCGAAGATCGTGGCCAAGAATGTCAGATATTAGTACGGAATGAATACTGGCATGACTTGGCCCAGATGTCTCTTTTTGCGTGTTTGCATGCTGTTTTTTACTTTATAAGCGACCCCAAACCATCCACCGCCGGCGGCGTCGGCGTCCGCAGTGCTCCTCTATATTTAAAGAAGAAACAGCATCCGGCGCCAGGTTTCGATCCGAGGACTTTGCGGGCCGCAGCCCGACGCTCTACCGAATAAGCCACGGAAGCGACGCTGATATCGGCGTTAGTGACGCGCCTTATATCTTTAACGCATTCAAACTACGTCGTCAGCGGCGTGCGTTGGCGACTCAGCGGCGTTATAGCGGCTTGATAACTGCGTGGTGTACACGTGATACTACAAACCCGATGGAAGAGATGGAAGAGAAGGCGGCGAGGCGGTGGGCTGCGGGGGCCGAGCGCAAGCGCCGCAAGCGGGCCGACAACCGTGCATTCGCACTTTCACATTCCCCCCTCGGGGAAATGCGGGGGAATTTTTTTATCTGGAGAGCACGAAGTCGGCGACTTTCAAAGAGGGTGAGGAGGGTGCTTTACGTGGTGCGAATGAAAAGCTAGAATCATTTCCTGCGACCCCCAGATAAGGCTACCGCGTCTAAGAAGACGAAACAAAATGTATTTGCAGATTTCCTAAACCTTTTGTATCAATCTACGCGCACAGTTAAGAACATAGAAATACGACACCGCGTAAACACAATTCCTTTTCGTGCCAGCATAAACGGCGGCGGTTACATCGCTCTGACCGACAGAAGAGCATTGCAGCGAGCCACTGCGGTGGCAAGGGGCGCGTGTGAACCTACTGGGCGGCAGGCTTCCCTCAGCATTCGTTGTGAATCCTTACGTTTGCGGGATATATAAGCTTGGTTCGCTGCGCTTCTGTGGAAGCCACGAAACGTGAGTTCTTGAAGGAGAATTCCCTCCCACTTATCCGTGTTCAATTCCTGCAGCGGCTATTGCGAGTGTTACGCATGAAGAAAATCGCACCAATGTCAGAGCACAAACTGAATATACGTTGCCCGTGGGAGTCCAACTGCTCCTATATTGCTCTGTCCGAATAACTCATTTACGCTTAATTTCTTCATTTCTTCCGTTCATAGCGCTATCGGTCTTTTGCACTTTCTATTGTAATTTCAGGGTAGTCATTCCGTTGCCATGGTGGTCCAACGGTTTGTTATCCGTTTGGGCCAAAACATGCCCTCCTTAACTTCCCTGTCAGGGGTATATCCCCTCCTCCCCAGTAACACAGTAACCCAAGACGCTCATTCGCAATGTCGGAGCGCTTCTTTTATCATTATTGTTTCGATGGCCACACGGGCCGACTGAATATTGTTTTGACGTAATAACTCCCTGCGTTATATTCGTATACAATAAGGGAAGCCAACACTCTAGCATTACAAGAAAAGCATAGCGAATTTTTTTTTAAACTAAAAGGCTTACTTAAAGTCACTAGGAGCTGTACACGTCACACGCACGCGGGCTTTATCTTTCTGCCCGAAACGAGGCAAGCGGCGTCATCATCCGCTGGAACCTCTTCGCCCGCCCTAAAGCGACATCTCATAACGATTGCCGAATGCGCCCGTGACCTGCCGGCGTTTGCGTGCGGCGGTCATTATGCATGCGCTAATAATGTAAAAGAGAATAAACCTAAAACAGACTAGGAACTTTGTAATCTAGAAATCCGGCTGTCAGATGCTTTTCGACTGTTCATGTCTCCCTTGCCTGTGTTTGAGCAGAAGATAAAGCGAAGTGTGCGTGTGACATGTAGAGCTCCGAGTGACATGACATGTGGGCGCCGCTATGCTGCGCTCCGCTGCCGCTCGGAGCCCTTTGCGCGCATCCGGTGAGCGGCGGTTCTGAGCGCTGTCCCTCTGCACGCAGTAACATTTTCGGAAATGTAATACTCGATACGAGATGGACTTATGATCCTCTACAAGTCAATCATTACAACCAAGCACCTAACCTGGGATAATTAAAACAGGAATTAACCAAGGCAAGATACATACTCCCCTAACTCTGAACCAGCCACGGCCCCTGCTCACTTAGCGCAAGAAAAACAATTTTACTTCCAAAATCCCATTTTTTTTTAAATTACTTCGTCTCTCTGAAACACGCCGTATAAGTACATATTTATGTAACCCATTTTTGATTTACTACCATTGCTTATGTGTTGTCTCTCTGTATACCTTATATTCCTTATTTACACAGTGCCAACCCGAGAAGGCGCAACGCTGTTGGTGATCACTTCAAATAAATAAATAAAATAGTGCGTGGTTGGATGCCTTGGCGGCCGTGAACGTAGCCGTCTTGCTAAATAAACCAAACATTCCATAAAACTGAAAAATTCAGCTATCAAAGAAGCTTTTGCACATATGTATGATCATTTATCAATATTTTCGTGCACTTTTTGTGCTGTGAAACAGAAGCTTCAATGTTAAAATGTACAGAAAAAGTAAAGAATAAATACTGAATTGTGTGTAATTTGAGAACGACATGTCCGAAAAAATTTTAAAACAATTGGTAAAAATTACAGCAATGCCCCCAATATTTACCAGAAAATAACGCCCAAAACAAGAGTAGTAGTTGGGCTGATGAATACACAAGTTTTAAAGAAACCAGCGCATCAGGCGGAACACGCAGAGAACTTGACGAACACTTGCGCAAGTGTTTTAATACTTCGCTTTCCGTCCTGTCTGATGCCCTCTTGCTTTGTTTCGAGCCATGGAAAGACCCATGCGGATTAATTGAATGGCTGCTTCGAACGCAAGATTTTCTGTCTCTTCCTGAAACTACCTTTCGACGTTCCGCTAACAACGTTGAAAGGGAAAAATGGACCTTTCACTTTCACTGTAACACGTAACACGTGCTGAGCAGTCTGATGCATTGCCAAGACTACAGGACCCAGCGTTATCAATGGTCGCAGCGTTTACGTGGCAGCGACAGGCGCGCATCGCAGCCAGCTGAGGCAGCGGTGAGATAATGAAGCCGCGCCTGCTGACGTTGTGACCACACGGCGACTTCCGAACGCGGTGTACGGGCATGACGTCAACGCCACCTGCACTGCGCTCGGTGCGCTTTCGAAAAATACAAATTTTGGGACTGTAACACGCTGCAGCCACACATGGCATATAAGCGCGCGATAGTAATCGGCTCCGGATTAATTACAACCACCGGGACATCTGTACCGTTCTGCGAAATCTCGACACGGGGACGTTGTTCCTTCTCGCCTACATCTGAAGAGCGGCCGCCGCGACCGGGATGGCACCAGCGTCTTTGCTGCGGTTCTGCCGTACCCACGCAGTCACGGGTATCTGGATATATTCTGTTAGGCTGACCGGCTGTGCACGGGTACTGGTTGCTAAGGGAACCTTCCCGAGTGCGTGATTTTCGTTTTTTTTTTATATTGCTAAGCTTTGCTTCACCGTAGTGCGATGACTGTATCCTGGGTAGTTGTGTTTTCACTGCCCGAAACCCTGAAATCACGGCGGTCTTACACTGAGCAAGGGACGTCGCTCTTCCTGTACACGCGAGTTGTGCGCCTTAGCCAAACCGCATCCGCAGCTCCCCTGCGTCGGACTAGCGTGCTGCGTATCTTTTTATGAATTATTTTCAGATACAGGCAAGGCCCGGGAATTTGCTACCAAATTGATCAAGAATCTTGGAGAGCACTCTGATTTATACCGGGGAGCTAGCAACGGTCATTCGTGAGTTATATCGACTTGGTAAAATGATTTCGCAATACTAAAAGAAAAGTGTAAACAATCTACAGAAAATAAAAATGCAAGATAATGAATTGCATGAAATCTCGATGCTATTTTGGCGTCACATTTTCCGGACATGCTTGCACTTACGTGTGTCTTCGTGTGCTTGTGCTTATGTGTAAGGGAGTGTGTGTGTACGTGTGTGCATGTTCGTGCCTGCGTGTGTTTGTGGGTGCATCTGTGCATGCGCGCGGGTGCGCGTGACTGTGCGTTCGAGTGCGTGCGTGCGTGCGTGTGTGGGCGCGTTTCTCTTCGTTCGCGTGTGTGCGTGCATGTGTGCGCGCGCGCGTGTGTGCGTGTGCGTGCGTGCGTGCGTGCGTGCGTGCGTGTGTGTGGGGGAGAGGCGGGGTTCCTGCGCTAGAGAGAGAGAATTGAAAAGAAACAGAAACAAGTCCACACATTTTACTTGAAGGCGAAAGCATCTCTCTCAGCAGGACACGCCTGGCTTCCCGAATCCCTAGGTTAACATACAGTGTAAATTACGCATCCATGTATAGGACCGGAAATAGATTGAAGTACATGTGAACAGAAGTTTCAAACGGAAATATAATATAGAACAGCTCCAACCTGCTTCAACAAAAATACAATTTAAGGATTTTCTGATAGAAGTGTTAAGACTACGATGGTAGCATTTAATGTAGCTGTATAAGGACAGAACCTCACTGAGTCAGTACAAGCCATGGCGCCTGCATGATGGAGGGGACAAGATCAAGCAAGTCGCCGTCGTGGCCTGTCATTGTTTGGTCTGCCGTCTGTAACATAAATGCGCCGAGCATACTCCAATGTATAAATGAACGAAAATGAACCGAGTACCCGACAAATAGCATTTTAACAAATACGAATCCCTTAAATCTTTATTTCAGCATAAACAACAGCAATTCTGGATGTTGGGGGAGGGGGAGGGGTTAAAATCATAAAGCCGTTGATCTGCTTGACGACGAAAGCGCCGCGTAAAAAAGGGCAAGTGCTGTTGTAGCCAACGCACCAGACATATAAATGCCTACGAGTTACAGCAGAGTACTGGTTTTGGCGAGTTGCTACATAACGACGTGTCGAAGCGCAGCAAAAGACGAGGGAAAAGAACACAGCAGAAGACGCACAGTGCGATGTGTGTCCTCTTCTGTGTTGATGTCCATCGTCTTCTGCTGGGCTTCTACACGTTGATACAAGTTACAATTCCAATCAAGTGGCACTTTCTTTCGCTTACAAAGTAGGTATTATGCGCAGATACAAGAAAACACATTGTAACATTGGTGTTTCATTTGTACACAAACTGACCAGTCGGCAAAAATAAATAAAAGATGTATGTGCGCGGACTAACACAAAAAATTAGAAGAAATATTAAAATAAGGCGAGCACTCGTGGACGGTCATGGACGACCAATCGTTTATCCATGCTTTAAAGGGATCAGAATGAGCGATGAACCCTAAACATAATAATAACGACGGAAATAAAAACACTCACTTTTAAACAAAGACCGCGCTAGCAGGGATGGAAAAGACGATAAAAGATAAACAAACAGGAAAAAATAAAAAAAAAACAGAAAAACCATATTTTGTTCTTTCAAAGGCTAAGCTAAACCTGCGAGCGTGGATTTCTTTACTCTCAGCTGTATCAGTCCATCCTACAGCACACCGTACATTTCTTTGTCTTGGGGAATAAAAATGGAACGGTGTGAAGGAGGATTATGGAAGAAATTTTTGAAGGGCACATTGTAACTGCAGAAAAGTTAAGCTTCATACCGACAATAAAAGCAACTCATTTGTCTGCCCAATGAACTTCCATTAACAGCAATATCAGGCGACTGATATTTTCGCTCTAACATCCTTAACTTCCAGTAAGGTTAACATTCTGCGCGCTCGCACAGTTACCTCTGTCTGTCCCTTTTAGCAATTTCCGCCTGGAATGGATTCAATAAAAATGTTACATTTTGCGATTTCTAGAAAGGCACCCTGGCATTTAGGAAGATGCTACGCAAAGTGAACAACACAATAATGTGGTACACCTGCTCAAAATTAGCACACGAGTCAGTAAGTTTACGCATTACTCCGCTAACTTACGCGTACGCAGATGCAAATGGCTGCGTAAGCTCAGTCTCCGTTTGCGGGAATGCCGAGGCTGAAGATAAAGAAAAAGCTGTCCCTGAAAACATTTTAATGAGCAAAAAGAAAAATAATGAACAAGGCGGGTGGCGTTCTCAGTTCAGGACGCCCCAAAAACTTAATAAAGCGACTCAAGTCCGAAACCATTACCTTGACCTCTCCCCGCACCCAAACCTCCAAGAAAAAAAAATAATTCCCGCAGTTCTGCACCGTGATACCGCCATGCAATGAACGACATCAAACAGATGCACCGGCGATATTTGGGGCCGCGTCAGTCCGGTCTTCGCTAGGGCTAAGAGTTGAATAATAAAAAACTGAACGGCATTACTACCGAACCAAGCCATCGTTCCGTGAAAAGCAAAGTATGCACCGCTTCGACCAACGACATCGCTCGCTGATTTCCCACACGCTGATAATCGTGGAACCCGGCTCGGAAGAGGTAACGCTGCAATGCATAGTTGCAATCAAAGCGGTGATAACCCACTCGCATGAGTGACGGCAACCTTTCTTTCTTTCACTTTCCCGCGCGTAGGCCGCATGCTCCCAAAAGTCCGGCGATCCGCGCAGTAACATAGCAAGACCACAGCGTGTACGCGGTAAGTGGTAGAGCCTAATAATGTTTCCTCCTGATTACGAAAGACGGAGCCACCAACAAGAGTGTGAGAATTGATTGCGGCCGTTGTCGAGCTGCGGAACTTTCAGAAAGCCTAGCGCTAAAACTATGGGCCTCAGAAGAATTCTACCGGCATGCATGCAATCAGAAGAGCTAAAGGGAGGGAATGTTGCGAACAGAATTTCGATATTGGGCGGTGTTTTAGATGCGAAGGATATCTCGCTCTCCGCTCCGTCGTCCATCGTCCGTCCATCTGCACATCTCCCCCTACGCTATAAAAAAAGAAATAGTTAACGGCGCCCGGTTTCGATCCAATGACTCTCTTGCCGCAACGGGAGGTACGTGGCGCTCTTCCCACTACGCTACAGAACCGAGACAGGAACAAGTGCTACGAACGCGCCTTATGTCCTTGACTCATTCAAACTACGTCAAGAAGGTACTGATGCAGCGCGCTTATTTGTTGCTTTCATCTTGACTAGTACCTGGAAAGCTGTAAGTGCTTCAGGAGAAAGAGAGGTTGTGACGTCATGTTAAAACTATATATTGCACCTGCTCTGGCGGATAATTACAGAGAGGCTACTAGTTGGTCATTTCGAAACTTAAAATTTACAGCCCGTATTCACTGGCGAGGCACGCATGCAGGTAACCATGTGAGTGCGCCGTCACTGGTTACGTCGGGCTCCGCGGGATGGCGGTACTTGACCGTGCAAAGCACATGATGTGTGTTGGTCGTTCCAAACTCTACCCCACCGAACGCAAAGTAATGCCTGGACTCCAATGGTAGTGCGATTAATATTAACTCTGTTCACAACCGTTGGGAATCGGGTTGAGGCGGAGCAGACTACGCAAGCCGGTGTTTTTTTTTTTTCTTCAGAGTACGGGAGCAGTGGCACTTGCCTCGCCATGTCGGTGGCGCATCGGCCATGTCGGTGGCGGTTTACAGTGTTGCCAAGCGAAGAAATTGACCGCTAAACTTCTCAATAAATAACTCCTATATATAATGCCTTTGTTCCCACGTATTATAAGATGTATTTAGGGGTATCGGTCGCTAAAAGCTGAAGTTTATCCTTGTCTGTCGAAGACATGGCTGTTGCTTATGTTATTATTCAGATCTTATGAACAAATGGAAGAGAAGACATGAGCAGTTAGCGAAACGACTTTATTTCTGTCGTTTCCTTGGTTACACGACCCCGTAGGATTTTAGTGTCATCCCGACCCATTAGCAGTCGCTCCGGGGGACACACTCGTTGTCGGAGCTCCGCCTGAAGTATCCACGGGCACAAAAGCACCCTGCGTGGCAGTCCCTAGTGCAAGCCCTGAAGCTGCGTCGGACAGGATCATCACCGCACCTGTCTTCAGCACAGGAGCTGCTCACGCAGGACTTGAACACTTCTCCAGGGCCGCACGGCTGTGGCCAGTTCTCCCAACCTGTGCGTCGAAAAAATAAACATTGCTTATTTGGTTATTAAATCCTCATTGCTTCTTGCGAAACAGTGGTTCTCAAATGGGAGTACCCGAGGGCCTTTCGGGGGTCCGCAAAGTCCCCCCCAAAAGCACTTTTCTCCCATTCTTCCCTCATTTTTGCCAATGCCTACTGGCAATGTGCACATGTGCCTCTTATGACCTGTGCGTTAATTTCTCCGTGTAGCACATTTTTAACGTTGGCTTATCGCACAACACGTCAGCTAGGTAAAAAATGTCAGTACAAAAGGCAGAATGCAGGCGTTTGGGTGACTTTTAACTGCAAGTGCAAAATGTCTGACAATCTGACACGCATCAGCATGAAAGATAGACACAAAAAGCGGGCAGTGATTAAGTATGCGGGCGACTTCAGCTGCAAGTGCACATTATTTGACTTTATGACGCGGGTCAATACAGTTTATCGTCGGTTTCTGCGTCACCTTTTCAAGCCCCAGAGTGTTCCCCCCGGCAGCCTGTTTCCAAACGCTTCACTGCACATAGCACCCACGTGACATGTGTGATGGCACTGCGCACGCTTTTCTTTTGAGCGCCTGCTAAAACGAGCCCACCGTTCGGGCTCTGTGACCCCGGTGTAGAATAATACTCAGTACTAGCGCTGAAGCCCTGGTTTCGAGCCCCAGCAGGTCAATGTTCCCATTTTTGTTGCATAATTTTTTTGTAAATTTATATTCTTTTCTAAACTGAAATATACGAGTTGTTTTTGTTAAGAATGGTGATTTGGTATGATTTAGGCCGCTTTAGGTTAGGGGCGCAGCCAATGACCACGTTAAATTACCGATCTCCATCGCGCGAACAGACATGTCACGTGGGTGCTCTGTGCAGCGAAGCGTTTGGAAATACGCTCCCCGGCACAGTCATGGTTGAGCACCACTGGTGGGGTATATCGGCTTAACAGATTGGCTACCTAGTGATGGTAAACGAGGTAGGAAAATACCAAGAATTTGATGGAGAGGTGAAATAGGCAAGATCGGGTTCAAATAATGGGCACAAAAACACGCACGACAGAAGGGACTGGAAATTTTTGGCAGAGGCTTGCATCCTGCCATGGACATAAGGAGGCTGATGATGCTGATGATGTCGTTGAAAATGTCTGTTACCTTCTCTTTTGTTTCGATGTATAATGAACATAATAAGGCCTCCCTCAGGCTAGGGACATCTAAAGTAAAGTGAATATGCAGAAAATGTACTGCACATGCTCGCATTTCTGGGTACCATCGTGCACACATCCTTGGGTTTTATTAGTTTTAACCCGGAACGTTCAGCAGGTTTATCTCCACATAAACCAACTCCAAACCCTCACCACCAAATATTTTCCAAATTTGCCAAAATGGACTTTTTTCTGATCGCCTGATGTGCTTTGTAAGCATATTCTTATGTTTCGGATGACATTTTTCGTTCAGAAATTAACAGTTCCCTTTTTCCGTGGAGAACTTCCGTTACAGCATTACGTATACAAGACAAAGCAAGTTTTCGCATCAGTAGCAAACCTTGTAACGCCAGTAGACGTGTTATATCGCTACAAAACTTAGGATATGCCGGAACCTATTCAAGAAAGCTACGCTGACTACTTCGGAACTGCTTTATGAATTACTTTGAACAAGAATGATCGATTGACGCAAAAAGTGGGGTGTGGGCGGCCGCTTTTTGTATACCCAGTTTGAATATTTTGTGGACTGCCAGGGTGAGGCCTTTGGTTTCATTTACAGGGAGTGAGTTTGTTGCCATAGAAGCTGCGTTGCGCCAACTGTCAGCGTTTGAAAGGCAAAAAGACGCAATATTCAGCGATTCAAAGTCAGCCCTTCACCTGTTGCAGCGGGGTATACCAGTTGAAAAGACCTGTCAGCGATCCCTAGTCTACTAAAGCGGCTCAAGCATGAAGGCTTCACCGTGCAATTCCAATAGATCCCTTCGCACGTCGGTGCAGCGGGAAACGAAAATGCTGACAGCCTAGCCAAGGACGCCTTACCATCTACAAGGACGGTGAAAACGTGGTGCGATTTCCAACGCATACAGAAATAGACCGTCCGCGAGCACTTTAGGCAGTTGTGGCGACCAGTGCATCAACCAGTCGTGACGAAAGGCCTGAAGATAGCCGAAGCCTGCCTGCTCCACCGAGAAAGAACAGACTCAGCCCGTACACCAGCCTGGCTACATAAAATCAATATTCTTTCATCCCCTTTGTGCCCCTCGTGCAGTGTGAATGGTGACATTGATCACTTCATTATGAACTGCTCCACAACCAAACCTGAGTGAACGAACTTTTTTACTGATCTCCAGAGGTTAGGAGTGCCCCATTCTACATCGGAGGACATTATTTTTCCTAGGGACCACTCGATTGTGCGAGGAGAGGTGTCTCATCTCCTACTCGGATTCTTGCTATCCACAGCACTAAGTGAGGTATGGTGACATTTTTTGTCTCTTATTGTGTGTGCGCTGATAGAGACTCTTTTTAATCGCAAGAACCGCGAAATTGTGGCAGCGAGCGTTCCGCTAATCTGTAAAGAAATTAGTACGGATTACTTCTTAAAAAGGATGGTGCTCTGAAAAAGCTGGCTGTTTTGTGGGCAGATGCATGAAGTGGTTCGTCTTTTCAATACATTTATCTACGAGTCTGCGCCCCTTCTGTATCCTTCGTCTTAGTCCTGTCCTATACGCGCAGCTTTCCTTCTTAAAGCTGCTACACCAACTAGCTCAACAAAGGGATGTATTGATTAATTACGAGGTTTAACACGCCAGCACTACACTGGCGATATGGCGAGCAGTATTGGATGGCTCCGGATTAATTTTGACCATCTGGGGATCTTTAACATGTGCCAAAATCTCGAACACGCGGCGCTTTCCCTTTGCGCCCCAATCAGAAAAGTGACCGACGGTCCCGGAATCGAACCCCCTCCTAAGCCACCACGTCGGCTTAGTGTTGTACTTCCCAACTGTGTTGGCTGCAACATTCTCGTTTGAAGACAGTATCTTTCAAAAATAAATGACGCTAAACAAGGTGAATGAAAAAACTACGCCCCCCCCCCTCCCCGAAGGGGATCGTGCGGAAATGCGAATGCATTGGGTGCACCGATGAGTGCGCTGCGGCAAGCAGTAACGGAGAGAGGCGTGCGCTCCACTGCATTTATATACATTTTCCGAGCGCAGCGAGCGGAGAGAGGGTATGAGGAGAGGAGAGAGAGACCCGCGCAACACGCCCGCCCCGCGCGCGCGCGAGCTCTCTCTCCCGCCGAGCTCCGCGATGCGAGCGCCCTCACACGCCCGAGCACGCTCCTCCTCTCCACTCACTCTCCGCTACTCCGCCCGAGCTCCGCGATGCGAGCGCCCTCACACGCCCGAGCGCGCTCCTCCTCTCCCCTTGCCCTCCGCTACTCCCGCCCGAGCTACCACCTGCTCCGGTTGCTAGGCGCGCCACAGCTGTTGCTAGGGGCGAAAAGGAGCGCGGAGAGATAACACCTGCGGGCGCATGCCGACGGAGCACGACAACCCCCGACTGTAGCGGCGCGGGTCCGCCGCGCCGAGACGACGACGACCACGACGAAGGCAGAACTACGAGGCGCGCGCTCACGTGCGCTCGCGCTGGAGGAATGCAGGCGCACGCCGACGGAGCACGACAACCCCGGCTAAGAAATGCATACGCATTTAAAAGGGATGCGCGTAATCACGACAGGTATTTCGTTATAAACCAGTACGATATCATTGACACTTTGCATCTTCATAACTTGTTTCATTAAGATCGGAAGGTCATGTGCATAGCTACGAATATCTCGTTTATTTTAATTGGTTGAGAACCTGAACACACGGAGAACCTTCCTCCACAAAACAATCTCATGATAATGGGGGTTATTCGTAATGTCTGCTCGCTGTATTGATGATTAAAATGGCAATGACTATGACTACAGTTGAACCTGTATATCACGAAGTTGACAAAAATTCGCAATTTTTTCTTGCATTTAGGTTTTCGTTACATGCAGGTTTTGATTTGAGGCTGGTGTGAGTGAAGCAGATACGAAACTGAAATGCTAGACATTAGTGACGGTGAACTAACCCTTAAAGGGGCCATGAGGACGAAATACAAAATAGTTTTATTCAAACGATTTTGTGTTTTATAAGGCTCCTAGCGTTTGTCCGGAAGCAAATTATGCCGCATTCACTGATAAATTAATCACTTTAGGTTAAAATTTTGATTCGCGTGCCAAATTGTGCGTTTTCGGGACGTCATCAATGAAGCCATAAGCGCGCGTATACAAACGAACTTGCACTGCGTGATTCGGTTGCAGCGCTGGTTTCCGTAAGTCTCTTCAGATGGCGCTACCATACTCATGAATTGGCCGTAGTCTGCCGTTGCTTTGTTTTTTGACCTATTTGCACCTTGCTTGTTTTTGTTACTGTAGAAAGTAATCGTTTCGTGAAACATGGAATATCCTCGACAAACGGGATCACGTGAGACAACGTCGCTTATACCAATTGGCCAGTGCGTGCAAGACATGGAGGTGCAAGACAACTCGAAAGCAGCGGACTGCTCTGCAGCTAAAACAAGCATAGTGCGCGCAGTACCAACAACAGTACGCATGCGTACTTCTATGACTACGTGTGCTTTCGTAACTTCCAGTGTTTGTCCCACCATTCTTAGTGCTATAAAAAATGTGCTTGAAATTTAAGCTCAAATAGCTCGTTCGGCAAGCTTGTAAGCTCTGCCTGATTTGCGTTTGCTTTCGCCGGCCTCCGCCAATCGCAGAGCGGGCTGGTATGACATCATCGGTTCTGTTGCGGGAAATGAGCTAGTGGGTCGCATGGCCATTCCCATTTTTCGTAATTATACAGCTTATTTGAGCGGAGTTTTTTATTGTTTTATTTATTTATTTATTATATTTATTTATTTATTTATTGTTTATTTATTTTGTTTTTTTTAATACTGTAAGCCTTTCTCAGGCTCATACAGGGTGGGCGTGCAAATATGCACACTCGGGTACAAACCAAGCAATATCGCACATACCGAAAGCAACAGAATGACAAGATGCTGGTGAAACTAAAACTTGGAAGATGAAAGCTATTGCACAAAATCATGGCCAGGTCACAAAGCATCATCGTGGCATCAGCAGGTGATACATAGATCAGTGTGTTCTGAAGCGCTGTTCGGAAGTGTGTTCGGAAGTGTGTTCGGAAGAAGTAGTGTCAGTACGATTCTAACGAGGCTATCTTTCGAACGAACCAAACTGGTGTTTCGTCTCCATGGCCCCTTTAAGGAATTCGTTTCACAGTGAAAAACTTCGTGATTTGCATCTCTTGCTTTCCCACGAACTTCGTCATTACCCCGCTAAGAAGCTAGGTCAGGTACACCCGTATAAACAAATGTAACATTATCACTTTTGCCTTTTGACGCTTTTGCTGCCTTGACCCGTTTCAAGGACCAAACGTAAGCTGAAAGGGCACATATTTCGCGAACATGATGATCTTTGCCGCACTCAAAATTGTTGATAGGGTGTTAGCTGGGACACAGTAGCGGGCAGCGACGTTCTTCTTTCTCGCCGGCGGAGACAGCATTTAAATTTCCAAGCTTGTCTTAAAAAGACAAAACTTTTCGTTTTCTGGCAGCAGAATTCATCACCGACGAACCGACACCACATAGAGCAGTGGAGACGCGCGACTGCACGTCGACAGGCAGGCCTCGCACCTAACCGACACGGGAGGGCGCTTCGGTCACCGACGAGCGCGGACGTGTCTTCGCAACGCTCCTGAGTTTCACGCCCGCAGTACCGTCACAGAGTCAAATCGTACAAACTGACTTCACCAACGAGTTCTCAAAATAAAGACTCTCTTGACATAAATTTCATGTCGCTACCATTCCCGATACCAACACTACCGCCTTCCAACATCGCCACCACGCTGCTGTGCCGCTAGGCCTAATCTTAGGGCTAGCCCCATCGAGCCTCGGCGGCCTGTCCCTGCGACACCGGCGCCCCCCGTGGTAGCCGAGGAAACCTCCTATGCAATGGCGGCTCCGTATGCACCGCAAGACAACTGCACCTCCATGAACGCTGCCATCGCCCCCGGCAGCGAGGGAAATTCAAACCCTTCTCGAGTCCCCACCACCTCCCACGCACCAGCACCGGAAAATGTGCCTGGCGCTTCACTAATCCAGACGACCTCCGGCATGGAATACGCCGTTGCTGGAGAAGACATCGATCCGCAAGTCCTGAATGAACCAGGATGGAAGGAAATTCGCCAACGTGCGGCAGCCGCGACCGCAGCAGCCGCAGCATGCACAGCGCCGACCAAGAACAAACCTATGCGAAAGCAACACCTGAAGAAGAAAAATATCACCCCTCCAGACGACCCGCTGCCAACGGATGATGTTAAAATCGTGCTGCGACCACAAGGAGGCCTCAACCTTACCCAAGTGAACGCAGCCCTTTTGGCCGACACCATCTTCAAGCAGACCAACCTTACCAACACTCACGAAGACCAGGTCCGAATTAACCAACGATCCGAATTAACCAACGATCGAACTTCATAGTCATCAGCACACCGTCTGAAGCACGCGCCCAACAGTATTTGAATCTCCAAACCCTTCCATGGAACAACACCAGCTACGTCTTGGCCAACCATATCCCTCCGCCCAATACAACCGTAACAGGGGCACTCTTTCAAGTACCCCCAAGCGATGATGACACCACCATTGTGGACAGTCTCGTCCAGTACAATCCTACCATCACTGTCCTTGAGGCAAAACGAATCCGTGGCACAGGAATCGCTCAAGTGCTCTTTCTCGGCCCATTAATCCCCTTCTGGGTCCGCTACCGTGCCGTCATACTCCGGTGTTACCCTTTCAAGCGGAAGTCGGAGGCCTGCTTGGCCTGCTGGAAACCAGGCCGCAGGCGTGACGTATGTCCCAACCCTTCCCCACAACCTCACTGCACCACTTGCGGAGCTCCAGGCCCCACACCCGACCATCCCTGCAAACCCAAGTGCATCCTCTGCGGCGACGCCCACGTCACCGGAGCGGCTGGATGCCCCAAACGGTTCCAGCCACGCCGCAAGACCCCCGCCGCAAACCAGCAGACCACCACTACTCAACCACCTGGGAATCCCAGCACTGCAGCCTATCCACCCCTCAAGCCCATCCACAACAGGTCCTACAGCCAGGCCGCCCAGAGCTCGGTAAGTGCCCGGGGCCTGCTCTCTCCCCCACCCTCTCCACAATCCACAACACAACAGTGGCAAGATGAGATGGCGGCACTCCGCCGAGAAACCCAAACGCTCCGCCACACAATCACCCTACTACGCCAGGAAAACGAACGCCTTACACGCAAAAACGCCCAACTCAAACAGCAAGTCTCCCTCAACAATCCGCAGCCCCCGCTCTCAATGACTCTTCACAATCTCCCCCCCCCCCCCCTCAAAAGACGGGCATCCGCTCCAACTAACACACCACCGGCCCCGATAACGCATGACGCGATTACGTCCCTACGCACAGAAGTAGAGTCCGCTTTTACCGCCCTAAAAAATCAGACCGCGGAACAAATTAAAGCCATCCAAGTCACTGTGCACGACCCCCACCAAGAAATGTTAAACTGTATGCAGGCAGCCATTCTGCAGCCCGTCCTACCTCCCTCAGTTCATACCGCACTAGATGCTCCATTAGAACATGGCGAAGAATTCTAAGCCGCAAATTATATGGCAATGGAATAGCAGAGGGTACAGAACCAAACCCTCTAACCTCCAGGCATTCCTCACCACTCTCGGCGAAACACCCCTCCTCATAGCGCTACAAAAAGCACACACGCCAACCAAACTTCCCAATTACAGAGCACATCAGGATACTCGATTGCCCCAACTAAGCACTGTTGTACACAGAAATACAGCCACCCAACAACACATGCTCAACTCTGACATCCCTCATGTATTCATTACTCTTTTACCCCCCAAACCAACTAGTACCTACTTACACGTCTTGAAGGTCTACAGCCCACCCAAATCCACCTATACTAATTTCAAAGCGCTATTCCAACAAGCCATACACCATTCCAAAGCCTAGCCACTACTCACTCTGGGCGACTTCAACGCGCCACATATAGCATGGGGATACACACGCACCACCGAAAGGGTAGAATACTATGGGAAGATATACAGGAACTCCAACTCACAATCCAACTCAACAGCCCACCAGATTAGGCAATAGCGTGCAAAAGGACACAGCTCCCGACCTAACCATAACGAAAAACATATCCAACGCCACATGGAACCCACTTCCACAATCCCTAGGAAGTGACCACTTCATCACTCAAACACAAATTATCTGTAGCGCTCATACACGCCCCCCACGAAAACAACACACTTTCCAACTGGGCCCAATTCCGAACCAACAGTCTAGACATCCCGCCCCCTAACACAGAAAGTGAGCTCGAAACATGAATAACATCTATCCTACACGCCAAAGAACAGAGTAACTCTCTAATCGACCCCAAAATCGCCACCCCATACGTTGACCCTCACATTACTCACCTATGGGAAGCTTATAGCAGCATCGAAAAACGATGGAGTAAGCACAAACACAAAAGAGCACTCAAACTCAAACTAGCACACCTCCGAACATAAATAGAACAGCATGCCCAAACTCTCGCGCGATCGAATTGGAACTCCCTCTGCGACGACCTCAAAGGACAGCTCTCAACCAGAAAGGCATGGCAGATACTTCGTAGCCTCATAGACCCTAATAACACCAAACAACAATCACAACACCGCACAACCCAATTAATTCATTCGCTCCAAACACCCCCGGAAGAAACCATAAAAACACTGAAGGACTTGTATATCCCCCAACCGCTACCCGCAAATCCCACTTCAACTTGCTACATGGGAGCACCAAATGCAGCCCTCGATTCCACTATAACTATAGAGGAAGTGAAATCGGCCATATCAACCGTACGCCGGCACACAGCCCCGGGCCACGATAAAGTAACAAATACGATACTTAGACATCTCAATGACGATCTCATCACGCAGCTTACCGATTTCTATAAACAACACTGGACGTCAGGCACCCTTCAAGCAGCCTGGAAACACTCTGACATCACGCTAATACCTAAACCGGGTAAACCATCCTCTATACACAACCTCCGCCCCATATCTTTGACCTCCTGCATTGGAAAATTGCTAGAGCACGTCATCTACAACCGTATTTCCCACTATCTAGAATCTAACAACCTATATCCTCCCAATATGTTAGGCTTCCGCCCCGCCCTCTCCACACAGGATGCCCTTTTACAATTCCACCACGACTTAATAAAATACCCACCTGCCAAAGATAACTCTGCGGTACTCTCACTTGACCTGCAAAAGGCTTTTGGCCACTTATCACATGAGGCGATCCTCGCAGCCATCAGCAACCTCGGACTGGGAACCCGATTTTATATCTATATCCACAACTTCCTTTGCCAACGCACAGCCACTATCAAACTCGGCCCCATACAATCCATGCCTTTCCAAATGCCTAATCGCGGGCCTCCCCAAGGGGCAGTTCTCTCACCACTACTTTTTAATATTACTCTCATTTCACTCGCTCACCAACTCCTCAATATCCCTGCACTTCGCAGCACCATTTACGCAGATGATATCACCCTATGGGTGACACGTGGCAGTGATAACCAGATAGAAGACACCTTACAAGCTGGGCTTGACCACGTCCTCACACACATCACCCCTCTTGCCTAACATGCTCGCCCACCAAATCTGCCCTACTTATTATGACACCTCCCAAAACCCGCCCTCCCCCCAACTGTCAATACGACTATTTGCAAATGAAAACCCCATCCCCCACATTCACGAGCTAAGAATCTTGGGGCTTACTGTCACACACAACAGATCTACACTCCCCACACTCAAGTACATTAGGAATACACAGCCCAAACCATCCACCTCATTAAACGGGTCGCCAACCGCCATCATGGCTTAACAGAACTGGACCGACTACGTTTATTACACAGCTTCGTGATCAGCCGCATACTCTACCACCTCCCCTACATGCATATCACAAACACTCAAACGAACGCCCTGGATGCCATGCTCCGCAAAGCATATCGCGCGGCCTTGCTCCTTCTTCCCGGGGCTCTTACCAATCGCCTTATGTCACTAGGCATCCATAACACCATCCCTGAAATCCTTGAGACCACACCCACGGGCCATTACATACTCCAAATCACAGGTAATACACCCCTCACAACATCCACTACACCCCAACCTATTCCACGCAACATCCGAGCTCTCATCCGCATCAAACCGCTTCCCCCGTCACATGCACCCCATATTCCATGCCAACCGCCAAACAGCTCGTGCAAGTCATCGTGCAAAGCTCCACCCCCCTGACAAACACACCCTGTACGTAGATGCAGCCAAATACCCACATAAACCGGCCTATGCCCTCGCGGTTACCGAACCTGACATCAATGTCCCGACACACACTGCCACCATCTCCACCTCATGTGCAACTACGGCGGAGGAAGCGGCCATTGCCCTTGCGCTCTCCCAGAGCCCCACCCCAATCACCGTCCTATCAGACTCGCATCAAGCCATCCGGCACTTCTCCAAAGGCTTTATATCCCCCGTAGCCCTCAAAATTCTTCTCCAAATCCCCCGACCGACCCCGTTCAACTGGTGTGGACCCCGGCCCACACCGGCATAGGTGCTAACGAGGCAGCGAATGCACACGCTCGAGCTCTTACTTCCCGGGCCGCTGTTTCTCGTACACCTATACACGGGCCTCCCGAGACCGAGACCTCCGAGTCTCTCCTCAGTTTCAGGGAAATTACCCTTCAATACCGCCTCCTCCGCCGTACTCTCCCCCCCCCCCCCCCATCCACACCTATCCCTCGAGGCTGCCCACATGTGGCGGATACTACAAACGCACACGTTCCCTCATCGTACTCAACTAATACATACACATCTACATCAATAACACACACCCCACTGCCCCAAGTGCGGTCAGCTGGATACTCTGTATCACTCTCTTTGCGAATGTCCTGCTGACCCATATTCCCCACTCACCTCCTCATCCCACTGGGAGCAGGCCCTGGGCAGCTCCGAGGAGTCCAGCCATGTGCTGGTCACCTGCCGAGCTCTGGCGGTCGCGGCGGACCTCTGGTCCTCCGCCGCCCCCCCCCTCGCTAACCCGGTTTTCTTTTTTTTAAATAAAGTTTTGTTCTCTCTCTCTAACCGACACCGCACTCACACTAGAAACGCAGGTATTTTGCGGCGCGGGCAAAGTTTTCGGCATTACTGGATTTCTCCAACCAATTTTTCAGAGAAAGTGAAAAAAAGAAGGGCTCACCAGCGTAGCGATTTCTTTACAACGAGGTTAACCGTCGCAACACCTTCGTTACATAGAGGTCGCAAACGCCTGGGGTTTCAATGGAAGTGGCAACGAGGAATTGACAAACTTCGTTAAATCCAGGAAGTGGTTCGTTACACCAGGTTCAACACAATAAGTATGCTGCAATGGACGTATTATTTCCCTAAAGAGGCAGTCGTTGTTTATTGGCTACTGTTAACCCGTATATGGGTCTTCAGCACGCTCCTATAATACGGTTGCGGGTTGTCTCCTGTACCACGTTTCTGTCAGGGCTTCGTCGGGTCAACCAGCCACGCGTCTGTTCATTATGGAGCACAGCTGACTGAAAAACCGATTACACTCCGTCATGTGACAAAGTCTCCGCAGCAGCCCCCTCACATCACCTCAACTTCATCTTGTGCGCATGAACAGTGCATCAGGCAAACTACCGATCTCAGTGACAGATCAAGATTTCGGTCAAGCACTGTACTTTTACATGGCGAAGAATATAAGCATAAATTTTACTGCAGTCCCTAAGGTTGGTACTCCTGAATATTGTGTGCCAAGGGCTTACCTCTTTGAGCGGCTGCGTAACCTGCCACGACGATGACAATTCCCAACAGCGCGACCGTCCTCATGGTTGGAGTGGTGTTATCGAATACAATGCGGCACTAGAAGAGTGTCGGTATTTATTGTGCACGAATGATACGCGTGGGAAAAAACGGTGTCGCCAGGTCATTTTATCCGACAAAATGAGGTGCCTTGATAAGGGCATTGTGTTGTACCCCTAAATGAATACTGATGCATGCTGTAAATGCTATGACACACGTCAGAACAGTGCCCCCTTCTGTGACCTGGTATTCCCGCGATGTGAGCATTCCTCTCATAATGCCCGTTCTGAACGGGTATCTATCATTTCAGCCGACGATAACGCGGGAACACGTCGGGTGCAAAAGACTGCATGCAGCATGATCCGTCGGTCATTTCAAAGCCGCCGCAGTTTGTCTTGTTAAACGAAACTGCTAAAGAAACGGTCCCCCATGGTAGAAACAGGCAGATCAACAGATCAGAGTTTAGAGAAAAAAATGCTCAAAATTTAAACGGGGTTTTTACCAGTGTATCGAACCTAAAAAAATACCGGCTCGGTTACGGTTCTGGTTCAGGCGAAATCATTTCGTTCCGGTTCAGTCGTGGTTCGACAAAATCACGTACCGAACCGGTTCGCGAACCGGTTCGATGAGTTGAATTATACCTGAAATTAGAAAAAAAACATTTAGTATTTTAAAACGACAGTCAAATCAAAATACAAACAAAAATTGAAAATGCTGCTGTTCCCCAAGCCCAGGGCGGAGGCGCAATTGCAAAGCAAACTTTAAACAATTACGAGATATTAGAAAAACAGATGAAGTGGCGACGATTTACCACCTACTTTCTCGCCCGGACTTTATGTTGTCCTAGCCACTATTTATAAAGCGATCGCCAAGAGATATGACGGTGGCATATATTTTCCCCCCTTTACCTTTTTTGCTGAAATCGCTATCGTCGCTATGGAATTGCCCATCACGCTAACCTTGAAGCCTTAAATTTAGGCCTGCGTACTGGCGCATTCAAATACCAGCGATTAATACCAATGGCACATACGTTTTATATTTGTAACAAAACAGAAAAATCCTACAAATACTACAAATGATTTAGATTATTTGGTCACCCTGAATAATTTGTTAGCTGTCACCTTATCGAATGTGTTAGCCACACTCCTGTTAAAACAGGCTTTATTTGACGCTCAGTCACTGCCTTATTACTCTGACCACTGCAATTCCTTTTGCGATAGCTATACCTGATGTGCGTATTACAATTAGTATGTCATCGTACCGCCTGACCCCCGGCCATCTGTCCGTGTGCTACATTGCGGAATCTTATAAAAGCTGTTACAAAATGAAAGGAAAATTTGACTCTCGGAGTATGAAATGGGACTGTTTTGGGTAGACGCTCTTTAATTTGTCCACAGCAGTTCTCCCCTCCGAAAAGAGTAGCAGTAGAAGTAATGTAGCGAGTTCGGCAGGCAGTACAAGTGCACCTTCGGAAAAAAGCACATCTGAAACAGACAAAACTGCAGAACAAGCGGAAAAGATGATCGCTGGGCGAATGGGACAGTGTGAGGTACCGGCCTGCCATTCTGCACGTGTCATCTGCTTTATTACTGTTTCTGCTTCCAAGACAAGATCGAGGGCTGCCGTTTCTTGCAAGGGATTAAGTGCGCACCCTGAGATATCTGTGGTTATTTGTATGTGTAAAAAACGGAATTCACTTTTCAAATACTGTCCTCAAAAACTGACCACGGAACTGACTTTCTTCGCATTGATGGCGCGTTTGGTTGTGAAAGGCAGGGCAAAGAAAATTATAGAGCAATATCCACGTTTTGGTGTTTTTTTACTTATTCAGTTTTAATTACTACTTTTTGCTTAATATTTTAAAACAACGTGATTCGCCTTTTCTTTTTTGTTCTTTTCCCTGTACACATTTTAAAAAAACTGGCTCATTTGATGCCCCGTGCTGTATATCTGCTCCGAGGCGCAGCTTATGCTGCAGGCCGGGGAGAGAGAGAGAGAGAGAAACAACTTTCGCTGAGCCCATTTCAGGTGACGCTCGCAGTCGTCAGACGGGGTGGAACCCTATTCACGAGTCCCATATGAGTTTATTTTAACCATAGCTTATTATAATTTAGAGTTGGAAGTTAGAGCGCTAACTTCTGACTGAGTTTATTGAAAAAATCCGTGAATTTAAAACACTGGGGCGGAACATTATAAAAGGAAACAAAGATAGTAAAGAACAGAAAAAACAGAATAAACTCAGTTGGAAGTTCGCGCTTGTGCCCATCGCCTCCCTGTGTACTCTGTCGTATTATTTGCGCTACAAGAAGTCATGGATTATTTTAACCAGCTGGTGATATTAAACGTGGATCAAAACCTCTATACACGGATGTTCTCGATTTCCATATACTTCAGAAAAACTGTCGTGGGGAAGGGAGATCGAGGCCACTTGTGGTCAGCAGCAAACGGCTTAGCCACTGAGCAGCTCCTGCGGTCACACTTGTCAAGTATTAACGATTTGCAGGTGTCAGACCTTTTAAACAAATTATGAAATGCAAAAAGGTTGCACACATCGGGGGTGGGCTTTCGCTGTTGCACAGTGGAGCACTCCTGCAGCCTGATTGCTCCAATAAAGTCGCACCTAGGAAAGGGCAAAGTCGTTTTTTATCCCATGCAACCTACCGAGAATGACATTTCGTTTGGTCGGCTTGCACTAAGCTCGTGCTTCCAACAGCAACAGACCATTGCTACATTGGTGCTCAATCATTTCCCCTGTTATTACATTGAGCGTGATAGTGTTCAATTGTCTGGAGGGAAAAGTGCGTTAGCGAGTACGAAGTTGATGGTACGTGAAAGAAAAAAAAGCGTGAATTGCGTTGGCTGTGCAATATCAACAACGGAGGGTCGAACCGTTTCGGCATGAACCGGTAACCGTTATTTCTTTTTTTGGTTCACTTCCGTTTAGGGTTCAGCGTGCTCAAAAAATAACGGTTCCGGTTTGGGTTCAGTGCAGGTGATAATACCAGTTCAGTTCCGGTTTTCGGTTCGGGTCGCTTCCGGTTCGACACCCTGGTTTTTGCACCCCGTAACCTGGGCTACAAGATGTGCCGTTCTGAAGGACTACAAACTAGCTTAGGCTTCCGGGGATCTTTCACGGGATCTGAAAATAGGCGTTTTTGTTTTGCCTCCAACAGAAAACAACTCCCGATGCCGTGGCAATCGTACCCACTACCTCATGCTCAGCAGCACAACACGCCGCGACAGGTGACGATACAAACCACGAAAGCCTAAAGAAAAGTGCCAATAACTCAACAGGAGCACCAGCAGTCGGTACGTAAAGCGAGCCATAAATTCATACTCTGGTGAAGCAATGAGTCTGAATGAGTGACCTTAACGCGGCTCTCCACTCTATGACCCTGCAACAGCTAGGACGATAGCACGGAGCCTTACAATGTAGCCGGGCATAGCAGGAAGATGATAGTCTTTCTTGGCGTACGTAAACCCTACAATCTGGGCCGGCCAGCCCACCTGCCTGCCTGCGTATCCGTGGATTCAGCCAATATAGGCAAAACCTTTCCAAACAAAAAATCTACTACCCCATTTCATACTTGACATCGTTGAGAAAAAAACCATCAGACATATTTAAGGCAAGTCATGAATGTATAACTGGTGCTCGCAATATTCTAATGAAAGTAGTTGTGCGGTTGATTTTTGCTATGGCAACTGAAATATTGCGCGTTGAGAACAACGTCTTGACCTAAAAATTCAAAAAGTTTCGTTAAATACTGGAACTGTGATAACGAGTAGATGATATAATAGTTTATGTGAAGAAAAAGAGGTGGACTTCGGCTGGCCATGTAGTGAAACGAACCGATCACCGGTGGACAATTAGGGTAACAGAGGGGATACTTAGAGACGGGTCTAGAAGAAGGCGAAGGCCAATAGTACGATGGAGGGGTGCAATCGGTAAATTCAGTGGCCAACACTGGACTCGCACGGCGCAAAACAGGAGCTGTTGGAAAAGTCAATGGGAGAGGCATCCGCCCTGCAGTGGGCCTGAGTAGGCTGATGATGCATCCATGACCACGCGGTTCTGTTCCAATTCCACCAGTAAATAAAGATTCCAATAGATGGCGCACAAGCAATGCAAACGCGGGAAACTTGAATTCAATTTATAAAACCTTCCTTGTGTTTGTCATGGCAGGACCGAGGCAGGAAAATAACAGCGTGAGAGATGGGCGGGGTAGCGAGGAAAGACAGTCACGTGGCAGGGACCGAAGAAAACTGCATTGCATTTCGATTATATTTGCATCGATGCGAACAGATGCGTGGCCAATTTTCATTAATTAGTTTCACAAAGTTTGCATTCGGTGCTCAACCAGACGCCATTCGTTTCAGATCCTAGTTTCAATTATGTTCTGTCCTTAGCAGCGTTCACACGAAGACTTAATTTGCTTCAAAAACTTGTTGCAATTGCCATTCAATGCTCCAAGTATCCCGTTCTGTTCCGCGCATTACACTCGCCGTCTTGGTTCACTGGATGAGGTGTCAAAAACCAAAAATTAGACTTTGTCCCCATTGCAGTTGCACTAAATATTCCCTAAACCACACTTTGTTCTGTTTCCGCCCAATACGGCACTCCTCAAATTCGAGGGGCAGTTGCAGAGAGCGAAACAACTTAAATTTTTGCTTGAATTCTTCAAGCTTATATCCGGTGGTTGACATGTTTCTATCGTGGGAAGAAGTTGTTTGAAAGCATTCATGCTCAACTAGGCAAAACCGCTATGCTATGGAGCTCATCGATGGTTCACAGGTGCTTGTAATCTTTAGCGATGAACGTTTTCCCCAGGTATCATCAGGTGAAACAAAAGGCACGTGTTCACAATGGATGTTATCAGAGAGACAACAACGCGTGAGACTGAGACGAATAGAGAAGCAGGCTATTGCTCCTTCGTGATTGGGAGGATTTGAAGGACGTTATCTTTATCGTTCCAGTGCACGACACTTATAGCGCCAGCATTGATTGCGGGGTGCACCAGAACGTATTTGCTCCTAACATAAAATACAAAACACTCCTTGGAAAAAACACCGGTAGGGCCATGCGCTTCCTCCGTGCTGATCAAGCCATTTCATTGTGTCGGCAAAGAATGAAGCTGCTTCCCTGTTTTTGCCAGGGGTATCTTCCGAATGCAATAAATACCGACCCACTCGCAACACCCCGGTCCAATCGACAACACCTCTGTAGCCATGAGGACAATTGTGCTGTTGGGAATTGTCATCGTCGTGGCAGGCTTCGCGTCTGCTGAGAGAGGTAAGCACTGCTGCCAAATTACGGCCAAAATAGCACAATCCACGAAAATTCTAATCGTCGAAAGTTTCATTTGGAAGTTGCGAAAGCCGCGCTTTTTTCCGACATCATATGCATATGTACGGAAAGCGGGGGGGATAAAAATGACCGAATTCTCCCCTGTCCAAAATACTAGCGCTGAACCTGTTCATGAAAAATATGTGTAACTATTATTTTTTCTTGATTTCACCATCGGGCTTTCGTACCCCAGAAGCTAAATCTGAGTTGATAAACGAGCCTGAACGTGGAATTCAGCACTGTTACCTGACGCAGTATAGCATTAAGAACTCCACGAGACCTTTGCGTAGAAGGGGCATTCTTAGTGTTATTTCTGGATAATGTAATTGCCGTAAGTGGACCGTTTAGTGGCGTGGAGTAAAATTTGTTTGGCGCAGATACTTAGAGCTACTCCACTGTGTTTTCGTGATGCCATGATAAAAAACAGCACCACGAACTTGTGTTTACCATTTTTCCTTCAGCGCAGACAAGAATGTTCTATCACGTACGTGCACGAGCAAACTCGTGATCGCGCGGTGGGGGTATCAGTTGTTCTGTTACGAGACCAGGTCAGAAAGAAAGCGCATCGCTGTGTACGTAGATGTAACATGTACCACGTTACGGCTATAACGCATAGGGATGGGTGGATGAGACCACCGCAATCATATGGCGTACATTTCTTAAATGGATACTGAGAGTACACTTCAGATGTGACCAGCCCATGATAGAGCTGATGTTAATTATACTCCAAAATAAAAAAAAACACTAGAAGACACGTTGAAGTAAAAAATATTGAAGAACTGTTGTTGCCTCCTTCCCGACATCTAACTTCGCTTTATTGTACAGGTTGGGACAACTGGCCACGAGAGTGCGGCCCAGGGCAAGTGTTCAAGTCCTGCGTGAGCAGCTCCTGCGGTGAGGACAGGTGCGGCGACGATCCTGTCCCGCGCCGTTTCAGGGCTTGCACTCTCGACTGCGCCACGGGTTGCTTCTGCGACCACGGCTACTACAGGCGGAGCTCCGACAACAAGTGCGTCCGCCGGGCCGACTGCTAACAGATTGGCGTGACCCTCACAACCTCGCGGAACCAAGGAAATGGCAGCATTGAAGTTCTCTACGCTTGTCTAATCTTGTTACCCCGGCAGAACAAAATCATCGTGTATGTTTTCAAAGTTGGCAAATAAAAAACAACTTGCCTGTTTCTAACCCGCTGCCTGGTACATGTGCAATAGAAATAGTTAGCGGGTTGATCAGCTAAAACTACAACGAGCGAAAACCACACACAGAGAAAACCGTTTGCCACAGCCCCGCTCCCAACAGCTCACGACAGTTCTGTGCAATTATTAAAGATATATGCAGTTGTTTTGCCGCCAAAAAAGTGATGATTTACTAAATATAAATATTGCAATCTTTTGGCGAGCTGGTAAACAGTCACTTCATACCCAAGAGTTCACAGCAGAATTGCCTCTGTAACAACTGTACGAACGAATATTCCGGCGGCATGTACACAACCGAAGGAGGGCATCTATTTCTCCATAGATTTACAGGACGTACACACCGATGGCTCATCAATCAGCATTGTCTTCAAGTTTGCAAAATGCATTCTTACTGACGAACTTACTTTAAAGGCCCATGCACGCTAGAAAATACGCGAATAAGTAACAGGAAAGGCGCAGTGTCTTAATCAGTACTTCAGCTCCGTTTTCAGTAGGCCGTAGTCAACCGGCGGTGAAAATAGGCATGCTTTTTGTACTGGTCTAAGTGAAATGGGTGACATCGAGACCAGCACGCGTGGTATTGGAAAATTATCAGAAGGATTAATTATTTCCAAATCGGGTGGCTCTGATGGCTTATCCAGTAGCTATCTCAAACTTTGCGCATGACGACTGGAAGCTTAACATTACAGTCCCAATTCATAAATCGGGTCCTGGAGACAATGTTGAGAACTATCGACCGGTATCTTTGACGTGCGTTGCCTCTAAAATTCTTGAGCATTTCTTATATAAGGACATTATAAAGCACCTTAACGTTAGCTCCCTGCGTAACTCTACACAACATGGTTCTCGCAAAGGTTTCTCCTGTGTAACCCAACTTGCCGAATTTGCTCACGATATAGCTCAAGCTTTGGATAATAAATTAACTGTAGACTGCGTGTTCTTAGACTTTAGGAAAGCTTTAAACACTGTGTCCCATAGTTTGCTTATTGACATAATGACCCCACATAATATCAATTCGCAGGTAGTAAGCTGGGTAATAGCGTATTTTGACTCGAGGAGGCAATTTGTCGTATTAAATGGAGTACAGTCAAACCTGGCGGACGTCACATCAGGCGTGCCACAGGGTTAAGTTTTGGCTCCGCTCTTATTCTTAATTTTTATAAATGATATCACCTTCGAAATTAACTCTAGAATAAGGCTTTTGCAGACGACTGCGTCCTGTACAGAGAAATCAGATCGGATGAAGATTTACATGCCCTTCTGTGTGATCGTACACAAAATAAGTCAGTGGTGTTTAAAATTGAACATGACTGAGTTTACGTAAAACAGTTTATATGAGGTTTACAAAAAAAAAGCCTAAATGAAATCTCGTATGTTCTGGACAATGAACCGTTATGTCAAGTAACGGCGTACAAGTACTTAGGTGTTTATTTTACGTGCAACTTTGACTGGAAACGCCATGTTGACTATGTCGCAGCTCGGGCGGGTAGGGCATTGGGTTTCCTTCGTAGGAATGCAGAAGACTTCTCAGAATCTAAAGACCCGCTCTACAAGGCAAACGTAAGATCCATCATGGAATATGCATGTACGGTGTGGGATCCGCCGACAATTTGTAATAAACAGAAATTGGAAAGGTTACAAAATATAGCTGCGCGCTTCGCTTCCGGCCGATGGGGTGTTGGATTTAGTACGACCGTAGCGAAAGACCAGCTAAATGGGACTTGTTGGAAACCCGCCGCAAAAAAATTCGATTAAAACTTTTTCATGCAATTGATCATTGTCAAACGGTCATAGTACGGGAAAACTATCTCATACCTCCCCATTATACATCAAGACGTACGGATCACGCATTTGGGAATACTTTTGCAAAACTCAGTTGTTTTGGCTGTCTTTTTCCCCCAGACTATTCGCGACTCGAACAACTTGCCCGGTGACGTTGCATCGGTTATGTCCAATGATTCGTTCTTTTCGAAGTTGGTGTAACGTGTTTGGTTGTTTTGAGTGTTTCTCTGTTTGCGCTCTATGAACGTAACGATTTTATGGGTGCTTATTTGTGGTTTATCTCTGCATTGTACAGATGTTTTGAACGCTTGCAATGCTGTAAGGCCGGTGTGCGGCTGACTGCAACCCTGTGTTACTTTATTGTGTTCTTCCCCCAACTGTAATGGCCCTGGCGATGTGGGTATTAGATAAATAAATAAAATTAAATAAATAAATAAATAGCTGCAAGAAAATGAGAGTACGAAACCCCTTAGAACCCATTTTCTCTTTCAGTTGGAGATCACTGCTGTTGTAGGCCAACTTAAATCAGGCTGAAATGTTATTTCATGCAGACAAGAAAGAGACAATCTGTGTGGCCAACAGTTTTTATGTGCGCCACTCGAGCGAGTCTACCAGATGACAAACTGCCAATTCCTTAGCATTCGTTGCGGGATATATTGTGATCCACTCATATTCGCCCTCCACCAGTGTCCCGGCTGAACAAATCTCTGGTCATAGAATAAAAACGAATATCAACGGCGCCGGTTTCGAAAGCGTATCCACCTGTTCCTTCCTTAATCCTTTATAAAATCTTCGCCTGTTCTGAGCTGTGCCGCGCATACGCAGTGAGGTCGGCCTGTCGACTCCGCCAATTAAATCGGCGCTACCACAGCCAAATGATAAAATGTCTGCTCCCGGGACGAATAAAGTGAAAATGTCTGCACCAGCTCTACAATAGCAGTAAGATGCGCTCGTATTGATCCAGGCTATTCTGACCAAACTTTGCTGAAGTAACGCATTATTGGCCGCCTTCCACGTAAGTCCCCTAAAAGAGGCGGCTGTCGTTTCAGATCATCGCCGGCAATCGAATAAGCCAAAGCCCCTTTCTTTAGAAAAAGGTGCACCGGGTTAAAACGCGAAGCCTTCTCTCATGCAACCCGAGTCGAAGTCAAAGACCAAAATCCAGACTGCTGCTTCAACAGCGTGGGAATAAAGCAATCAGATGGACGTCGGCTTTATAACGCGAGTGACCCAGTTTATATATCCGACCACAGAAAGCGTTTTTTTTTTTTTTGTTTTTGAAATGACAGCTTCTTGTTGCATCATAATGTGCGCTACTATTGTGTAAAGTTGGATTTCCTGCAGTGCGTTTTCGCCTTCAACGCCACCAGTGAGGCATAGAAAGTTTAACTTCAAAACAGCTGGCTACTACATTTACCACTGGCCAGAGTCAAAATCCAATCTTCACCTCTAACGTCGTTCTGGGCCGCAGGGCGACGCATTATCTCTTAAGCTAGCCTTATGTTTTACATCATTACGAGGGAGGTATCTGCTACCATTTTGCAAACTTTTCCGCAAATTGATAGAAGGCTTAGTGTTTAATATTTTCTGAATTGTGAAACACGTAAGTGCGGCATCAGACACTAAAAACCATGTCATTTCTTTGCGCGATCAGTAACAGAAAATAAGCATTTTGTCTTAATTTACTCGTTTTACACTATCCGGAGCGGCCCCGACGTTTTTCTATGTAACCATTGTTCCTGAAATGACCCAGTCACAGGTTGCATTCTCACTTATTGGGTCAGAGTTAAGTAGGAAAGACAAGTGGTTACAAACAAACCACTTGTCATCACCTGCATAAAAAACTCCCACCTACCCTCGCGGGAACCCCTGTGTAGATGCGACGCATAGGCGGAGGGGCGAAGGGACCGCGTTTTATAGCGCGCATAACGTTGAGGGGACTGCGTAAGCCGGTCCCAGTCGATGACGACGTTGGCGTACTTGTAAAGCGGCGTGGACTCTAGGTGTTTGAGCCAAGCGTGGATGTTGCTTCGCCGGAGAACGGCACACCGGTTATATGCGCAGCGCGCCCGAAGGAGACTAAACCGCGGAAGAGAGAGTACTGCACATGCGCCGGCCCCAGCGCGTCTGCCGCGGCTATGACGCAACACAATTCAACACAATCCACTTTAATCCAATCCAATCCAAATCCAATCCAATCCAAGCCAATCCAATCCAAGCCAATCCAGTCGAATCCAATCCAATGCCCCTCGCGAGAGAGTATTCGCTATCGGAGCGGAGAGGGTGTGAGCGGCGGAGAGCGCAGCTGGCGTGGCGAGGAGAATGGGGGAGGGGCGGACAACGCCGCCGCCGACGACGACGACGCCGGAGGGACAAGGCGAGTGAATCAGATGCTCTGCACCTAAAAAAAGGCCGATTTTGACAATTCCCTAACCAGCAACGCAAAAGCGCAATCCAGGATGCCAAACCCACTGCGACTATTCGCCGCGAGATCGACATGTAGGTGGCGACAGCGTCGCGCTGCTAGTGTGGATACTCCGCTGAGCGGCCCGTAAGAATGCACACTGTGGGCGCGCTTCGTGCCTTTTTCCCGCCGTATGTGCACAGGAAAGGCGCAAACAAGAGTGGTATGCTGTATTTAGGTTCCTCAACGTTCAATGTGTAGCATGGAAGCGGCAGTAAGTTTTCATTACTACGCCAAAAAAGCGACGACCCATCGGGAATCTCAGAAAGGCCGTAATAGTGACAATGAACTTGTACGCTGTGGCTCGTAGCAAGCTCGATCTTGAGCCTTCAATAAAAGCATAAATAGAAAAGAAATCATGAAGCCTCAATCTCTGAAGTTCATTTTACAACGGCAATCTCAATTGCTTTCGCTAGTAGCATGACGAATTCTTGCATTTGTGGGATGCACCCGCCGCGGTGGCTCAGTGGCTAAGGCGTTGCGCTGCTGAGCACGAGGTCGCGGGTTCGATTCCCGGCCGCGGCGGCCGCTTTTCTGATGGAGGCGAAAAGCAAAAACGCCCGTGTGTACGAGATTTCGGCGCACGATAAAGATCCCCAGGTGGTCAAAATTAATCCGGAGCCCTCCACTACGGCGCGCCTCATCGCCTGCGTTGAGTCGGCGCGTTAAACCCCACAATCAATCCATCAATCATTTGTGGGATGCCCTTACATGGTCACACCACCTAACTGCCTCGACATCCTTTCTAAGAGCTCACGATATTTTTCTGTGTTCAAAAGGCAACATAAAATTACTGAATTTTGATCAGCGCAGAGACATAAATGTAACCGCTCTAACGGGTCTTTTAAATGAAATTTTAGTGACTTTGAAGGAAGGTTTGATGGATAACGGTGTCGGTTCACTTATTTACGGCTTTCGTCGCAAGTGAACTTGCGAATTGAATTCTCAACGCGCGCAGTACAATCACCATCTCACGTTTAGCTAGCTTTTTGCAAAGTGACAAGCAGGTTTACAGTGTGCAAACCAAGCTTCTGGGACCTCACAGTGAACACAAGTTTTCTGTTACGGCTGCTCTGTTGACCATTTCCGTTCGTTTTAAAATCTAACAGGTGCCTGCAACAGCGAGATGTGTTTGCATTCTTGCGTATAAGGTCGCTTACGAACCCTAAAGATGGCAAATGAAGTTGCCCTGTTGCAGATGTAGTAAAACGTTTCCTTTTTAGTTCTCGTTGCGAATCAGCGGAACGCGTTCCCGGTAACTACTTTGTTTTGTAAATTGAACATCGCCTTTCTCTTGGCATTTAATTCTTGAGGATTGGTTAAAAAATGCAAGGATAAAAGGTTTTCCGTGCATTTCGTTTTTTTTTTTTCTCGAGAGGGGAGGGGGGAGGGGGCTACCAACGTAGCAAGAGCAGCGAGAAGAGAACGCATGTAACGCGAAAAGCCAAACATTAGTTATCAGTATTACTTACCATCGAAATTACGCTAGGCGTCGTGTTCTGTAGTGGTGAAAAAGCTGTACTTCAACACGTATTTTCAAAACTGATTAACCCCCCTTTGGTCCGAGATTGTCCAAGAATTGTGGCTCGCCTTTTGCAAAATTGTACTGAAAGCAAGCATTGTGGGGGGAAAAAAACAGCGGGTCATGGCACACACCCCTCACACATGTTGGCAACAACGTGCATTATATTACGCGATTTTTCCTGTTTCTTTAAACTTAGATCCACCTTAAGAGGTTAAGACGTGACCATATTAGGCATTTGGTTATGCTGAGTGAGACACATTTATGGACAAAGTGATTCATGTCGGGATTTGAAAATGGGATATATGAAAATGACGCACGAAATGCCATAGGACAGGCGCGAACTCACAACTGCCTAATTTTACCGAGAAATCCCCCGAAATACTCTTGCGCATCCATAGAAACGTATTTTAAATATTACTTGAAATTATCAATTAAGACTAAACAACGACTGTCCAGAAATGGTATTTTAGAAAAGGTACGGGAAGAACACGATCACACAGGCGCTTGCGGGTGTAAAATACGTGTCCGGTAATGTATGGGCGATAGAGCACGGGTCGTGTGCAGTGTAAATGTTTTTGTTGTTTTCTTCTGTCTTTAAGGACACAGCGCAATTTTACAAGGGTGTGGAATTTGCACGCCTATGTCCAGGTCTTGTCGCTTCTTACCCGTTTCGCGTACTAAACATTTATCCTCTAAATAATCACCACGCCACCTTCAAAAAGCACCCTTCAACGTTCCTGAAACTGCAGACGTTGCACACTCAAGCTGTGACCACGGCGAAGACGTTTCGAGGAATTAAACCAGCACATTAACCCGCAACGGCAGCTGATTATTGCGTTTCAAGAGGAGATGCGCAAGCAGATGTAACTATGTCATTGCTTACTGCCAAACGAGGCCACATATTGGTTGTTTTGTCGTGTGCAGCACGCGTCTTGCGACGCACGCAACGTGAAAAAGCAGACGACGCGAGAGCGCCATCCACACTAGGAGCGGTTCGTCCCGCCGCCGCCAGGGACCGACTCTGTTCGCGCTCGTTGCAAATAGCCTGACGGGGCTCCCACCACCACCCCTGCATTTGCGCCATCGTGTCGCCGCAGTTAAATGCCCAGCATGTGAATTTCGCTCGCAATATAACAACCGAGGGAGGGAGGGAGGGAGGGCATGGTCTTTGATGGTACTGGTGAGTTTAGTGTAGCAAAGGTGCCTAGCTTCCTGCATCGGATGTAAGAAAAAATTAAATACTTTGGTTAACACATTGATGATAAACGTGATGGCGACGATGTGCATGCTTGGGTAACCTTATTTAGAGACAGGTCAAGTCCTGCATTTCGCAGGAAAATCAATAGAGCTTTACTCACCCTAAGAATTTGATCAGGGGCCTAACACGTCGCTTAATTTCAGTCGTCCAAAGAGCGGCTGGGCCATGGACACTAAGAGGAACGTCTTACATGTTTAATACAGCAAACATTCACATACTACGTGGTTCAAGTCGTCGCACACGTCAGAAAGTGTGGAGAGGAGGAAGTGACGTGCTGCAGCTTGAATGGAGAATACGTCGTGTAAGCGATTACGGAGAGGGAACAAAACATGCTCGTTTATTCTGAGGGCGCTGTTTAATTACGGTGTTTACCACATGCGAGCATTATTGCGCTGTGATGTTAAGGCACGGCACGCGTGGGCTCGGAGAAGTGAGATGTGCGTTCATCTTGCGCAGGAACTCGACGCGCTTGAAGCCACCCTTGAGTCCGAAGCGCGGGCACTGGACGTCCTTAGCGTCGGTGTGGACGTCGTACGCGGATACGCCGAAGGGTATTTCTGGGAATGAGCTCTTCGTTTGACACACCTGCATCACCCCAATACACAAAGCACAAGTTGTATTCTACGCAAAGACATACATCATGCGATAAACCATGTGCAGCAACTGAGCTGAGGGCGTATCCGTAATTCACACACATAGGCACTCTAGGTAACACGTAATGACCACTTTCCAAGATATTACTGGAACGATATTCCACTACACCCATCATTCACTTTAGCCTACTATCCTTGATTTCGTTTAAGCGTGTTTAAAAGTTTAACAAACCTTTCACTTTATTCTAGATCACACATAATCGCAACCTGGTCCTTAACCTTAATTTACCTTTACCTTTGCCTTACTTGCATTTTACTCCACTTCGCTGGCAATTAACCGTCTGGTTTTAGTTGTACCTCACGCCACTTTTATTAAATACTAACTTTTAACCGGCGCTCCTTCTTCTTAGTCGGCCTTGCTCCAGTAAATCCAACCAGTCTTCACCCTCACACGAAAAATTCACAGACGTTTTCGTGCTATGGTCTTCGAGCTCGATAGATGCGACAGGGAACACTTTCGTACACATTTAGTGCGAAGCGATCGAGTGAAATCGATAACGAGGCAGCTGTGGTGGCACCAGCATGCAGCATAAACAGTGAAGGCGTGCTTCACAACGTCATAAATTGAATGATGGAGCGTTCCTACTTACAAGCTTTACTGTTAGCCTCTTTAGTCGATGCAGCATCTCACCAGAACACGCATTCGCGTCATTTAATGATTTCGAATGCTGGCATGCAGCAAGCTTTTGCGAACTCAAAACTTGCCGTGGAAAAGGCTTTAAACTTGAGCTTAGTGTCGCTAGATAAGGTATAAGAGTACCGCCATTGAGGCACGCAAGTCAACAACGGTGGATGGCAGTTTCGGTGTTTATCAGTATTGCGAGGTTTCCGCTTCTACAGCATCGCCGCTAACTCCTACCGGGTCGTTTATTATCAACACTGCAAAAGATGCAGCAAAACGGCATCTTTAGACATACTTCTGCTACTGAAATGCTCCTGAAATACTGAAATACGCGCGCTTTGATTCCCGCTGGAAACGACGTCAATCACGCGCAACCGCATGAGGCGGGAGGGCAAGCTAATCCTACCAGAGTTGACCGACTAAAGCGCATGAACAAGAAAATGGCGGCGCCCTTGTACCGTCGTAGTGGAAACAAATGTCGCGTGTTGCGAATTGACGAATGATCATCGTGGCAGCACAGAACAACGGGAGAAAAGTGTGCCGATACTCTGCAACCTTATTTATTGACACTAGTGGAGTCTTCGAATGTGCTGGTGGCTCTTTACGCTGTGCGCACCCCGCCTTCACAAATGGCGTCCATGCCTACGTATTCCGGAAGCAGCGCCGTGACGTAACGCACCAAGCGACCACAGAGCCTTTTCGCCGGTCTAAACATAATTTGCAGCAGAGTAAGAATATCCGCATGACGACACGCAACACCTAATGACCACGATGAGTGCCTGATTAAAAGGTGATCGCCGGCTGTTAAGCTAAAAGAACAGGAGAGTTCCCACGAGCATGCAGAGCGAGGAAATGAAGCCGACAAAACTGGCTGTAAGGTAGCCGAATACTATGCAGACAGAAGCAGTAAAGGGGTAAGATTCCCGTCTTTGCTTTCCTGACACTCCACTGACTTCGTAACGCCGAGCAAGTTTTAAGTACTACACAAATGATAACCGTAGGGTTCCTTGTGTTTTGTATATCAGAAGAAAAAAACTCCCGGGGCTCTGCGTGAGGCGTTGAGAAACAAATGCCCCGGTGTGTGCTATCAGCACGCGGCCTCCACGAAAGTCGCCCGGCATTATTTCCGTTTCATTACTCGGGTTTGCATTTTGAGAGAATTACTTATCAGCGGGCACCATTTTCAGGATAAACACTTGACATAGATATAAAGGGCATTACTTAGATATGCATTTTGAATAGATTAGTTATTTATGGGCGCCATTTTTTTTAAATCACTACAGTCCAAATGAAAGGTTTTGCGTGTATGCGTGTATTTCTTAAGAATGGCCGCCGTCAACGCAAAGAAGTCAAATTTCATGTACACCTTCGGCCTAAATTTTGAAGAACGGCGACACCCAGCCTTAAAGACGTGTACAAAAGGAGAGAGTGGACAACCCACACGCTAAATTTTGTGCCACCAATATGTAATGTGCACATAGGCTTGGGTGGTTGTTCACCTTAAGGGTTTCAATTGTCAGAGTAACAGAAAACTTTCATTAGGGGCGAAGGAAGTTATGATACGAACAGTTAAATACAAAATATGTACGCATCCTTACACCAAGCTTGTTCATAGGTCTTGCAATCTATTCTTCAGGGCATATCAATCACGCTACTTTTCAACACCACCGTAAAATTTCTCGACCTGAGCTTAAGTTCTGATGGCTGCCAGATGTTTGTTGCTACCACCGTTCTCTGTATCTCTTTCGCGCTCATGTTTAAGAAACCCACTTCCTTATCTGAGAAATGCATAAGATTTTACAGGTTTTTCCAGCCCGTATGTACTGTTTCCAGCTGCAAGATTATCGCTGTGATTTCCTTTTCTAAGGAGATGTCGTTTAAATATGCGCCTAATCAACATATCATTACCGCAACGCATGTGGTTCACGAGTTCACATGTGAAGTTTTCTTTTTTTCAGAAGTATGGTTACGTCGATATTGTTTTCATTTTCCCGGATGTCTAATCACGATACTTCCATGTAAACTGTTTCCTTCGGCACCCAGACCCGAGAAAATGGGCCCGAGCTCTCTGGATCCGAGAGATATTGAACCATTCCAAGATTGTCCACTTTGGTCGTACTGCTCCCCACGAGCCGGGTTTGCCTCAATCATATCTCCTCTGAACGGAGAGGTAACAGACGCTTAGATTGTTTTAACATTAGTTTTTTTCTGTTAATTATCATTTACGGTTGTTTTCTACATTACCATTTTGTTCTAAAATTTTTCTCACAAAAATGGGTTTGTAAAATAAGTGTGTTTTTTGGGCACAGTACATTACGCCCGACTAGTTCACTTAATTCGTTTAAACAAACGATGGAACTGCTTTCAGCTTCGGAAAAGAAATTATTCCGTCCGGAATTTCTGCGCACTCTTTTAGCGCCGTCTTTGTCAATATACCCTAAAATATAAAAAATAACCGCTCGAAATGTCGGAAAATAGAGATTCCTGTAAACCCAGAATAAAGGAAAACCAGGAAAACCAGGGTGAAGCAAATATAAAATATAATATTTTGTTGTTCTTAAGATTTCAATCGAACGATGTGCTGTTTCAAACAAGATGCACCATAACCTCCAGGTGCTTGATTAAGTAAATGCTCCGATTGAAGTGAAAAACGTTGTCTCCGCAATGGCACCTACCACACACTCTAGGCACACACTTTGTAACCCACACTGCGGTGGAATATTTGGTTACAGGGACCCTATGCTGCTGCAATACGTGTTGCTCTTATTTTAATGCTAATCTCTGTCAGAATAGCTTGCTAAGGTAATTCCATTCTTCTTTATTTGGTTGCCTCGATTGAAAGAGCAGCTGCAGCCGCGCCCAACCAGCTGCTTCGACACGACAGACAACGACATGCTGCCACAACCAAGGGCGAAACAATATTTAACAAAAAAGACGAAACAATCTTCAGAGTCTCAGAAATAAAAAAACGCAAACGATCTTTTCTCTCCCTCCCTTATGTGCTCGATGATTTTGTCTGATGCTTTTTTGTGAGCAAGAGGCAGTTTTATTACCAAAAATTATCCTTCAGTGCAGGAGTTGTGAAAGAATTTATAAGCCACGGACACTGTTAGAGATCAAGGCCTTTAAGCTTATATTGTCACGAATGACACTCGGTACTTCTAGCGATCAAGGCCTATAAGGAAGATTTAATGCGTTTAAACTCAAAGCTGCAGCCCAGAGCCCGTGAGGACAAGCGTTTTCGCGAGCGTTCTCGTCTTCTTTTCTGCTTCGCTGATGGTGATAGTCGCGGCATTTCTTCCCTGACTTGCTGTTGATGATAGTGGCGGCATTACTCCCCCCCCCCCCCCCTCTGAGAGGGCATCGACTCGATGCTACGGAAAGCGAAATGACATTGTCCAACGCGGATCAACATCTGCAAGACGGAACACTTCCAGTTCTATATGTGGGTGCGTAGTCCGTGCCTCAACGTTCGTAGTAAGGCTTGAGCCGCACGACGTGTACCACTTCGGATCTTGGCCTTCGACAGGAGGCTGTGCGCGCTGTGTCAGGTTTCACTTCATAATTGAGGTCACCAATGCGGCGGAGTATTGTATAGGGGCCGAAGTACCGCTTCATAAGCTTCTCGCTCAGACCACGGCGCCGTACCGGTGTCCAAACCCAAACTCGATCACCAGGGGTGAAATGTATTTCTCGTCGACGGAGGTTGTAGCGGTTAGCGTCGATGGATTGTTGATTTTGAATCCTGATCCTTGCGAGTTGTCGTGCTTCCTCAGCGCGCTGTGAGACAACTTCCGCATCTTCGTGGGTCTGGTCGCTGGGCAAGTGGGGCAACATTGCGTCGAGCATGGTGTTTACGTGCCGGCCGTGCGCCAAATAGAATGGAGAAAATCCCGTCGTTTCTTGGATCGCGGTGTTGTACGCAAAGGTCACGAATGGGAGCACTTCGTCCCAAGTTCGGTGCTCGACGTCTGCGTACATGGCTATCATATCTGTCATTGTCTTATTGAGGCGCTCTGTAAGTCCATTTGTTTGGGGATGGTACGGCGTTGTTCGACGGTGGCTGGTGTTACTCAAGCGGAGTATGTCCTGCGTCAGTTTCGACGTGAACGCCGAGCCGCGGTCAGTTATTAACACTTTGGGAGCCCCATGCCGCAAAACAATTGACTCAATGAAAAATTTCGCTATTTCAGCGCTTGTTCCGAGTGGCAGCGCCTTAGACTCTGCGAAGCGGGTTAAGTAATCCGTCGCTACCACAATCCACCGATTGCCTGAGTTGGACATGGGGAATGGGCCCAGAAGATCCATGCCAATTTGTTCGAAAGCTGTTAGTGGGGGCTGGATAGGATGTAGGAATCCGGCCGGCTTTGTTGGCGGCTTCTTCCGCCTCTGGCATTCTCGGCATGTTTGCGTGTAGTGACGGACCGATTTCGGAAGACGAGGCCAGTAGTACTTTTCTCGTATCCGGGCTAGTGTGCGGCTATATCCGAGATGTCCGGCGGTGGGGTGGTCATGAGAAGCTTCGATGATTTCGTCGCGAAGGCTGTCTGGCGCAACGAGAAGCCACGACCTGCCGTTTGAGTCAAAGCTCTTTTTGTAGAGGACGCTCTGTCGAAGACTGAACGAGGACACGTTACGGGAGAAAACTTTGGGAAGGTCAACTTGTTGGCCTTGAAGGTATGCCGTAAGTTTTTGAAGCTCAGGGTCTTGTTGTTGCAGTGCGGCCATATCAGAGCCATGTAGCACTCCCAGGAAGGCGTCGTCATCATCGACTTCCGGCTGAGCGCTTTCCACGGGGGCCCGAGACAGGCAGTCCGCATCACTGTGTTTGCGGCCCGACTTGTAAATGATGGAAAAATCAAATTCTTGAAGGCGTAGTCCCCAACGAGCGAGTCGTCCGGATGGGTCCCTCAGGTTGGCAAGCCAGCACAGTGAATGATGATCTGTGACTACACGGAATGGACGACCATACAGGTAGGGACGAAACTTTGTAACTGCCCAAATGACTGCAAGGCACTCCTTTTCGGTAGTTGAATAGTTTTGCTCCGCTTTGGTTAGCGTACGGCTCGCGTAAGCGATGACTCGCTCAGCTCCATCCTGCATTTGGATGAGCACAGCACCAAGTCCCGCGCTACTTGCATCGGTATGGACTTCAGTTTCAGCCTCCTGGTCAAAATGGCCTAAGACGGGCGTCGTTTGCAGAGCGGATTTTAAGTCCTCGAATGCGCGATGTTGTTCTTCATTCCACTCGAACGGGACCCGTTCTTTTGTAAGGTAAGTCAGTGGGGCAGCTATCTGGGAGAAGTTCTTAATGAAGCGGCGATAGTAAGCGCACAGACCCAGGAACCTTCTCACTGCCGACTTGTCAGACGGTGTTGGGAAGGCGCGAACCGCGGCTGTTTTCGCTGGGTCAGCACTTACACCTGCACTACTAACAATGTGGCCTAGGAACTTCAGCTCATCGTACGCGAACCGGCATTTTTTTGGATTGAGCGTAAGGCCGGCAGTTTCTAGAGCCTTCAGTACCTCTCTAAGTCGTCGTAAGTGTTCGTCGAACGTACTTGCAAAGATGACGACGTCATCGAGATAAACGAGGCACGTCTGCCATTTAAGGCCGGCGAGAACGGTGTCCATTACACGCTGGAAGGTCGCTGGTGCTGTACATAGACCGAAAGGCATCACTTTGAACTCATAGAGCCCATCTGGGGTAATAAAGGCCGTCTTTTCTCGGTCCCGCTCGTCAACCTCAATCTGCCAGTACCCACTCTTCAGGTCTATTGACGAGAAGAAGCGGGCATGGCGGAGCCGATCGAGAGTGTCATCGATGCGTGGAAGCGGGTACAGGTCCTTCTTCGTTATTTTGTTTAACCGCCGATAATCTACGCAAAACCGCAGTGTCCCATCCTTCTTCTTTACAAGCACCACTGGTGCAGCCCAGGGACTGTTAGACGGTTGGATGACATCGTCCTTCAGCATGTCTTTCACCTGGGTTTGTATTGCCTCTCGTTCTTTGGGCGAAACTCGATACGGCGGTTGGCGAGTTGGATGCGCGGCGTCATCAGTCAAAATCCGGTGCTTAGCAACGGTGGTTCGGCCAACTCCGGACGGCGTAGCAAAGCAGTGACGAAATTCGTCGAGCAGTGAAAGCAACTCACTCCTTTGTTGACCCGAAAGTTTTGAGTTCACGTCGAGTTCCAGACTTGCTGCCGTTTCCGGCAGAGACGATGTATCGGCGTCGGACACCACGTCAACAGCTGAGATTTCCGCGATGCTTTCCACGTGGGCTACGGCCATGCCCTTGGTCAGGTGCTGCGACTCGTTTCGAAAATTTGTCACCAGAACTTCTGCGCATCGATTTTGAAGCCGCAGTAGGCCTCTGGCGACCCCGATTCCCTTCTCCAGAAGAAGCTGGATACTTCCTTCTAAGAGTGCTTCCCCGTCTGGGAACGTGTCAACTTGCACCAGCAAGAAAACACTGGCCAGCGGAGGCAGCTTCACGTGCTCCTCTAGCACCCTGGCCGAGGCGAAACGTGGCGAGGAGTGACTCCGTGGTGCATCCGGCATCCGCAGCGTGAGGCTGTTCGAGCCCAGGTCAATGACGGCACCATACTCGTAGAGGAAGTCCATACCTAGAATGATGTCTCGGGAGCATTTCTCCAGAACGACAAACTTCACAGGGCATGGCTCTCCGTGGATCTCGACGCGGGCAGTGCACAGTCCAACAGGCGTCACCAAGTGTCCTCCGGCGGTACGTATATCCGGGCCATCCCACGCTGTCATCACTTTACGTAGGTGACGGGAAAGCCTACCGCTAAGAACGGAGTAATCAGCACCAGTGTCAATGAGCGCCGTCGCGTCGTGACCGTCTATAGTGATCGACAGGTTGTTCGATGGCGCAGCAGTACGGATGAAAGGGTTGCGGGAGTCGGAGTGGGAGCTTCGCGGCGTTTGCGGAGGTTCTTGATGGCTTTCGTCGTCGGCAACACCACCTCCAGGCGTTGCCGTACTTAGTTTTCCCGGCGAGGCACGGGCGAAAGGCTTTCGCGGCGAGACGAGCGGAGAGGCGAAGGTGGGCGACGGGGCGACGGCGAACGGGGTCCACGAGGAACGGCTGATAACGGCGGCGTTGAGCGTCGAAGGTATTCTTCGATTTCGCGGGGTTTCTGACCGTAACGTGGGCACGGATCGCTTGGACGGAACCCTGGAAGTCCAAGCTCACGGTAGGGGCAGCGGCGAAAGGTGTGGTCTGGCTCCCCACAGTGGAAGCAGAGTGGTCGGTTGTCCCGTGTTCGCCAGACATCCGTTTTTCGCGGGCGAAGCTGCTGTGGTCCCGGCGGGGGAATATTCGACGACTCACCGGCCACCCGCTGTGGTACCAGGTTTGAGTAAGGAGCGGCGACTGACGAGGGCGGCTGGGAAGCCGGCGCGACGTACGTCACAGAGGGACGTTGGGGGACAACGTCGGCCGGAATTATGGGTGCAAAGGTCCGCCGCACTTCTTCTCTGACAGCCTCCGCAACCGATACTGAAGCAGACCGCTCGCGCGTTGGGAACAGCTTTTGTAGCTCCTCTTGGAGCACGCCGCGGATGATCTCGCGGAGACAACTATCATTATTGGTGTTCAGGTCGAGGCGAGAAGTAGTAGTGCAAGCAGCAATTGTGGGGGAAGCCACTAACCTGTGGTAATGGTTACTCCTCGCCGCTAGCACCTGTTCAATGTTGGTGGCTTCCGTCACAAACTCATCGACAGTTGTCGGTGGATGGCGAACGAGCCCTCCAAAAATGTCGCTCCTCACGCCTCTCATAAGTGCCCGCACCTTGGTTTCCTCAGTGGCCAGCGGATCCGCCCGTGTGCTCAATTGCAGAACGTCTTCCACGAAGCTCGTCACGCTTTCGGTAGGCCCTTGGGCCCGGGTTCTTAAACGTTCCTCGGCCATCTGACTTCGAAAGCGGTTAGGGAAGGCTCGCCGAAGGCCCGCCTTGAAGGACTCCCATGACTTCAGGCCCGCCTCGTGGTTATTGAACCAGATGCGAGCAGTTTTCTCCAAAGAAAAGTAGACGCTTTTGCGGCACTGGTCTTCCGTCCAACCATTGTGGCGAGCTACACGCTCGTACTGCTCAATCCAGTCTTCTACGTCCTCGAAGTCTTCGCCATAGAACGGGGCAGGATTACGGGGCGCGATCGGCCAGAACATAATCGGAGGCCCGAACGCGTCAGTCTGCTGCGACTGCGACGTCATGCTAACTGCACGTGTCACCTGTGTCCTTTTGGGATTCGCCGTCAACTGCCCGTATTCCGGTGCTTGGCCTTGGAGACGTCGACTGGTGCGGACACCGGGCTCTTCGAGGAAGGCTCGCCGGCCCGGACTCAGTATCGGGCTTGGCTTACGGGGCCTTGAGGGGGTACTCAGCATTAAGGGGGGTGTACCCCGGCTCCTCCACCACAAATGTCACGAATGACACTCGGTACTTCTAGCGATCAAGGCCTATAAGGAAGATTTAATGCGTTTAAACTCAAAGCTGCAGCCCAGAGCCCGTGAGGACAAGCGTTTTCGCGAGCGTTCTCGTCTTCTTTTCTGCTTCGCTGATGGTGATAGTCGCGGCATTTCTTCCCTGACTTGCTGTTGATGATAGTGGCGGCAATATAATCGGTAAATTGCTGGCTCTAAAATGCATGGCACAGAATACCGTCTACTAAATGGCTGTCCGTATACATATCACACTCACCTTGAAGCGCATGCTTTTTTCGGTGTCGAAGATGAACGTGCGCTCAGTGTTGTTGTCGAACGTGAAGGCGAGGTCCACGTCACTGGTTCCCCTGACTCTGTCGTAAAACTCGGTCCCTTGTACACAGGCCTGTTCAAAAAAGGACATAAAAATCAAAGCCCCTTTCTTAATAGCAAGATGGTTAAAACGCCAAGCTGCTTCGACTGTGTGGGAATAGCGTTATCAGATAGGGGTCGATTTCATAACGCAAGGGACCGAGGTTGGATTCCAACCGCGGAAAGAGTTTAGATTTTCTTTTGAGGCGCTTTATGTGCCTTCGCCTATCGCCATCATCGTTTTATGAAAGTCGTGTAAAGTTGAACTTTTTGCAGTGTGTTTCGGTGACAGGAAGGTCACCATCAAAGAGGCATAGATATTTCCGCTTTATTAACCTGGTAAATTGGCCCGCGTCCGCTCACTCGTCGAAAGACAATAATCTTCTGTCGCCTCTGCCAAGTAAATTCCTTTCTTCTCTCCACCACCCACCTTTCATGCTCTTCCCTTCCCTTTCGATCGTCCCATGGCAAACACGTAGGTGGTTTTCCAAATTCAAATCTCCCGCCATCTACTCGAACCTTTTGTTGCGGTTGAACTTGGAACGCTGCCACAAGGTCCAGGCTCGCACGAGATTTTCCCATTTGTGGTAAAAAATATTCTTTTCCACGTGTATTTTTATTTGTTTTCAATTAAAAGCACAATGCTTGCACCAATTATATATTGATCGTTTGCCTCAATGAGGACTAATTTTTTTCATTTTGCTCAACTTGACTAGTACGATGTAGGGTAGCAGGCTTACTGGTTTGGAGAAGTTTTGCTAATAGAAACTTCTCGTTCAAGAGTTCATTTCAACTTTTGGCCGGGTGGCTGAATTGAGGGACAGACAGACAGACAGACAGACAGACAGACAGACAGACAGACAGACAGACAGACAGATCAAAGTTTTTGTGTTTAAGTAGCCAAAGAAATACTAAAGTCGTTAAAAACTCCCGGACGCCTTTGCGCCAGGATGGTTCATGTTACGATTCAACGCGCCGCTATCTGTTGCGCGCGTGCTACAAGTTTGTTGTAGTGCGGTGGGGTGTCTGCTGCAGGAAAGCCCGCCATCCGCAAACAAGCTACGGCAAACAGGGTCGTGTTCAGACTTGGCTCTACGAACAGACTTTGGCCGCCGAAATCTCCTTTCTCTCCTCTCTAACTCAACGTGCGCCGGCTATCACGAGACCGGGAAAGGGTGTCCTTGTGTCGGTGTCTGTAATAAGTTGGAGTCACACGCAAAGCGCTTTATCGTTGGCGCTTCTGTGTGTAAATTCTGCCCTGTCGGTGGCTTGTGTCAGTCGACTTTGGGGTCGGAACTCAGAGCGCCGCCCTGCCTGTCAGCTTCATGCTGCTGTTCCTGTACCGGTCCCTGCTCATCCCTCACCTTGCAGTAAAACTAGTTGAAGGGGCAGACAACCGACTTTTGTCGAGTATATTGTTTTATCCCAAATGAAAGGGCATCACTTAAAACACCTTAACCCTAAAGGACTTTGCTGATAGCCCACTAGAACTTTTGAAATAGGAATTTTTAAATCTACCAGCCATACTTGTCCCGCCAAAAAGTAATTCAGGCAACAATGACAGCGAGCCGTGTGGCAACACATTTTTAACTGCACGTGAGATGAAAAGGAGTATTTAAAAACTTATGCACGGTTAAAACAACGGTAATGCGCAACCTTTCCTATTCCTTCTAGCTGTTTTTGAATCACGCGTTGAAATCGACGGAGTTGTTTGGACATCATGAGTGTAGAGGTGCGCTGCCTGACACGAAAACATGCGAAGAACAGGGGGAAATACACAGGAACAGACGATGGGAAGCGCATCAGTTGTTTGGACACGTGACGTGGTGTCACGTGTAGACACTGCGTGTCGCCACGTTTCAGACTTGAGGTTTTTTGTGCGAAATTAAAACTAGTTCCGCCTGTTTTAGGAATTATTTGCGGCTACCCCAATATGTAAACACGCTGGTTTTCGTATGCACTCCACAAAAGTCGGCAGTCGGTCCCTTTACGTTTTGCTCTAGGCTCTGTCGTCAACACCAAGGCAGCACTTCTGCTCGCTCCTAGTACACCATTCTACCGCTACATGACGGAGGCAACGGAACTCGGTAAGGGTTTAAGGGGACGCCTTCGCCAATGTAACATGGACATGGATATGGATATTGTGAGGCAAATTAAAAAGAATATAAAATAATAAATGCCTCCGCCTGTGCCACTAGGTATAACAGGTATAAGAGGTATAAATGGACTGTTATATAACCCAATATAACAGTCCATACGTGTTGCCCGGCAGGTGCTGCACCGTTGCGGTGTTCATCGACCTTGACAGGGTGGATGCCGACTAACCGTGGCGGGCGCCAGGAAGTCTGCCGACGAATACTCTTTGCAGGGTTTGAAGGGCTCGTAGTCCTCTATCGCCCGTGCCGGGGGTTGCGGGAACCGAGGTTGGTAGAGGCGGCCGCTCAGCGAGAACGACAGGGCCACGGGAACTTGGATGCCGAGCTTCTTCACCTCGCCCAGCACGTCGCAGCTCTCGCCCTACGTGGGAGTATTTAAAGTTGAAGCTCGTTCTTACAAACGTCGATGATGCAAATGTTCAGCGTACAGGAGTGGAAGACCATATATGAGGCGAGTTTCATTGGTCTGTAATCCCGTAATTGACGCGAATGCACCTCAAGGGAGCCATGAAAGCAAAATGCAACTTGGTTTAGTTTGAGGAAACGAGGCTTTAGTTACTCACCCCATTTATGCGACCAAATTTTTTTTTAATTGAAACACGCAAGGATTATTGCAAAACTCAAATTTCACGTTCAGTGACATAATTCAGGCAGGAGTGACGTCATATGGGATCGTACTAGAAAACTTAAGCAATAGTAACCGCCTGTTAGCATCAAAGTGATAGGATAAAACGAAACTAGAAGTCTCACTGCAATATGCCATCATGTTTGTTGGACGTGCCTTTGGTTGGCAACCGGCAATCGCCTGACCAGAGATTGTGTGACGTCATAGACAAATCGCCCGAAACTGGCACGGGAGCCGCCTCTGCTTCGTATGTTTTACTTAATATCTCCATTTTTGTTTCAAGTTTACGATTAAGGTTACGATTACGATTTTGTTTCAAGTTTACGCATAGACCATGTAAACAAAGTTGGTGTTCCTTCTTGCCGGACTAACCTTTATAATGATTCTTCCATTCCAAGAACCAGCGTTGAATGGAACCACCTTCCCGCCTCCACTGTTGCCATCTGAGAACATTCCCAATTCAAGACTGCCCTACAAAACCCCATTTATTAGTGTGGAGTAATACTATGTACTCTACTACCACCTATGTACTACCATTGTTGGATGTCATTGTCCTGTAGCCCCCCCCCCAATCCTTTCTGTAGTGCCTCTTAGCTCTAAAAGTACTGTAAATAAACAAATAAAAAAATAAATAAATTTGTACCACTGTCATCAGGACAAAGCAGTTCCTTATTGAAGCAAACTTGCAATTTTATTCCATGGCTCCTTTAAGTTACCAACATGGCCCAGCCATGTCAACAATGGCTGTTGAGTTAAGAAGGAAGAATTGAGTTGCAAATAAATCTGCACAGATATAAAACAATATAAATATAAAACCAAATGTGATTGAGCCTTTGTCTAACCTTAACGCTAAGAAATCGGGCTTCTAACGTAACAACAACCGGAGTTGTACTTTATTTTTGCAACAGTAATAGGTACTGCTCTCCGATTTCACTCAACAAGTGAGAGTGAACCTAGAAATTTCGCCTCCAGGTAACTGAACTTACTCTATAGATTAATTTTGTTATGTGGGTGTTGATTTTCTGTTGTGCATTTGGCGCTTCAAGCTTTCTTCCTATTTCACAATTACTAAATATTATTTTGAAATAAACTATGATACCCTGAGTTGCGCTTCTTCATACTGATCATATTTATAGATCTTCTCTTGTAAATACGGCTCGCATAGTCCACATAACAGTTATCATTAAGGAGACGACTGATGTTTTCTGTTCCCATGCAGTTATTTTAGCCCGCAGAGCTAACAAATTGAACCTCTGGAAACACAATTCGTCGCTTTTTTATGGAATGTTCATCCTGATGGCTAGTATTTGCATGTATTTCAACTAATCAATCAATTTGTGGTAATGTGGGTTAAAAATAAAATGACAAGCGCAAACGAACTGGTCCAATAGGTCGTTACATCTATGTCTCTGCATTGCGCCACTGCGAGAAAGAGGAAATTTCTCGCCAACTTGCTGCGGTTGAGTTTTTCCTCGCCCTGAGATAACTTTAAGTACGACATTCCCTGAAAGTTAGAGATAGGAGGTAAAAACCCAAATACCTCTAAGGCAAGTTCAAAACACTCATTTCGCAGGTATTATTAGCTCGAGAATAATATGGTCAAGTACCAGTCATTACAGATTGACCAAACGGGTTGGGCTCCGCACTTCATCATGGCCATCATCTTTATCATCATCATCAGCAGCAGCAGCAGCAGCAGCAGCCTAGTAAGGTCCCCTGCAGGGCGAAGGTCTCTCCCATTGACCTCCAACCGCTTCTGTCGTGCGCTGCTCGAGTCCATTCTGCGCCCCTGACTTTTCCTGTAAAATCCCTCCATCGAGTTATTAGCCTTCCCCTCCTTCTTGACCCATTTCTTGTTAACCATTGTGTTACCCTAATTGTGCCCCAGTTGTCGGCTCGTCTCACTACATGGCCTGCCCAAGTCCATTTCTTTTTTCTTTACTTGAACTATGATGCCTCCTACTGTAGTTTTCTCGCAGATCTAGGAAGCTAGTTTCTAGTCCCTCATTGTTACTCCGATCATTATTCGTTGTACACGGATCTTTTCGCGCCTATCACGCCGTAGTAGCTGCAAGTGAGTATTTTTAGTTAGTCAGTTTGGTCTCGTCGTTGAAAAGACCGAGAGCCCAGTAACTTCCTGAAAACCAATTTAAACGACCCATGAGTGAACGTGGCATCGATGAGTTCACCAGCCATTTCATATTCCAGTGGCATTGTCCACAAGGTGTCCCAAACTGCCTAGATGAGAATCTGAGGCTGCAGCTGCTCGTCCACCGTCGCGATTGCGGGAGAAGAACCTGTTCGCATTTTCTTTGTATAGCTAGGCTCGGCCTACAAAATGTCTGTAACCGGGCATCTGTAGGGGCTAGTTGGTTCTGCATATCTTGAATTGAGAGCGCTTAAACTTTGACTAGTAAACAAACTAGTAATTAGTTGTTAGTTTGCGCTTCGTCCTGTGTTGTAGTCTTTCTCGTCCTTGTTTACTAGTCAAAGTTTAAGCGCTCTTCATTCAAGAAATGTCTGTAGTTGCATTGACAGCGTGGGTATTGAAAACTGATATTGAATGTTGCTATTTGAAGCAATACGGTTCACTGGCAAATGACTGTAGAAAGATGTTCCAGTGCATGACTCTATAGTGGCGCCTTTTGCCAGAGTGCGCATATGATGAAAAAAATACTCAGCCCCACAAATTCGGTATGTTCTTCTAATCACTTCCTTAAACATTATATTTCCCTTAATCAGTGACGATTAGTCATAATGGTTTAATTTATTAGTAGTAACTCAATATCGATCAGTAATACTTTTGTACCTTTTTCAGATAATAATATTTTTACACAATTATAGTCATAAATATCAATAAAGCACGTTGTAACATTATTAAAGCCAAGTTACGCCTTCATTGATATTGAAATAAGAGTGCACCATTATTTTGGCGCTTTTAATTAGTCAACGCGGGACGAGAATAGGAATTCCCAGAAGGCATTGTGTTGGAGTTAATCACAGTGTAATGTTTATTTATTTATTTATTTATTTATTTATTTATTTATTTATTTATTTATTTATTTATTTATTTATTTATTTATTTATTTATTTATTTATTTATTTATTTATTTATTTATTTATTTATTTATTTATTTATTTATTTATTTATTTATTTATTTATTTATTTATTTAAAGTACTTTACAGGCCCCTCTTCAGGGCATTGATTAAAGGGGGCAACAAAGTGAGGAGTTACAGATCATTCAGTATAAAATCGCGAGTTAAAAACACAGTAGAAAAACCAATGGCGACAAGGCTTGCAATACACGTGTAAGTCGGAAAACAATAACAAGAAAACGAAAAGTCAATAGCGTAGCGCACACACGTAATCTACGCACTGCAATCATTACAAAGTATCTGAACGCAAACAGGGTAGTAGATAAAGTAGACAACAACCAAACATACCGAAATATGCGGACACGAAGGGCACTAATCAGTTTCAATGGTCTATACTAAGCACAACGGATAGAGCACAAGAAAATACGCAGAACCTACTCTCGCGCGCAAAAAGACATTTTCAGTATAAAAACGCTCTTACTGGGGCGCAAATTGCAACGCTGAAAAAAAAGACAAAAAATAGAAAGCACGTGCAGGAACGACATAGAAAGCACGTACAGGAACGGCAGGTTGTTTTGGTCTTCAAGCAGAAAAAATTTAAAAGTTTAAAAGAAGGATACAGGACATGGCAATATATATATACATATATATATATATATATATATATATATATATATATATATATATATATATATATATATATATATATATATATATATATATATATATATATATATATATATATATATATATATATATATATATATATATATATATATATATATCGTCAATTATAGCCAAAAATTTAATCATATTAAAAAATATAAGCAATTACATTATATTACTACGTTTCATCAATATTCAAAATTTTCTATTCAGTACCGATTAGTCGTTTTCTTTATCTAAAATGATGCAGCCATAATATTTATGGTAAAAGGGTAATCGCGACATTTTTGTAAGTGGAAGCGGTAGATTTGGATTTTCGCTCACCAGTGTGTGTCCGTACTTGAAGTCAGACCTCGACGTGCCATGTGGGAAGGCCAGAAATGTGGGCGGCAGGATGCGACAGTCGGACTTAGCACGCGCGTCTGGGTACGGCATGTGTGATACGGCGATGAACAGCGATGGCACAAAGTGGTCGCTGCAACATGCAATGCGGCCGTGAGAACGAAACGAGATGGGAAAAGCGATGGCGGGTGCTTGATCCCGCCAATTAATCTGCCGTTGAAACGTTGAATTTGAACTCCGTTCCGACCTAATGCATATCTAAAGCAAAGAAAAACCCTAATGCAGACATTTTGTGAGTCTTACAACTCCAATACGAAGAATAGCACATCATGATTCGGGAATTCGTCTCCACAAAAAAAAGTAAAACGCAATATTGCCGGCCATTACTCGGACAATACGAAGTCCTGGGGTTGTCAAAAGAAAACTGTCTCAGTCGAATAACCACGCGAGCCATATAACCGTGCGAAAATGCCCAGTAGGCCATCGGGCTGCCAAACCAGCCTGGGGTTTCATCTGGCGTCAGGAGAATAAGCGTCTAACGCCCTGAGACTCGCACTTGGGGCACGAGCCAGTAACACGTGGCATGCAAATTATTTGTGATTCCGCCCTGACCCACCGCTAAGTAGCCAGTGGGTCATCGCTGGTGAGTCACCCCTGCTTCATCACTCGGTGGTCACTACCAAACCCGAACAAGAGGATAATTATTAGGTCACCAACAGGGCCTCTGGTGAAGCAGGGTCGTCACTGGTACATGCATCGGCCACCCGCCTTGCTCAGCTGCTGCCGTCGCACGTGTTCCCACCGCCACCAAAATTGTTAAGAAAATCCACCCTCCAGTTATACTTGCAGGTTTGCAACCCACGCCTGGAAAACTACCCAGGGTTAGCACCCACTAAACGGAATTTTACAAGTAAGTTTAGTAGGTCGTCTAATAGCTCAAGAGGCGACACATTTCTTAATAGTTTATAGACTTGGGATAATCTCACAAACAGCACTTTCCCCTGAGTACAACATAAAATATTGAAAGTAGCCCGATAGTGTCTGAACGTTGCCTTTGGCGCAACGTTATCTGGGCGTCCGTTCTCAAGCACATGCCGCGCCCTTCGATTTGCACACTGATCTGATCCAATAACGACACATTTTCAAGCACACATTTGTCTAAACTTTGTTTACTTTAAGATCGGTACATTACTTATTCCCTTGCGTCATGTCGGCATAGTGGGTTCGCCCTCTATACAAGCTCTAGGCTCGCTTGATGTTTTACTAGCTTTCTTGCTTGGTTACTTGCATCTTTGTCGGCGAGTTAGTGGTCGTGCTAGCTCACTCAGAAGGGCACTTTCTTTCGGCGCAATTCGTGCGCGTGTATTGACTGCGCTGTTCTGTAAGGCAACTCGGCAGTACTGTGACCAAATAATGTATCTTTTCAAATACTGTGTTGATCCTGGACTATAGTTGGCGCATCTCACAACGGTAATAACCAGGCTCAGTACCCATGCAAACGAAGCAACAGCACCGCATGAAGAAAACGCAGTTCTTAGTCAGCGCCTACACCGTCGTATTTTTCTATGCTGACGTTAGTGCTATTATTGTATTTGAACCGCATAACAAGTTTGATTAATTTATTTTCCAATTCAATTCCTCACCTTAGCAAACTTGCTCATCTGTTCCAACTTTTCCTTGCTGCTATCATTCCTTCAATTCTTTTTATTTATATAGGTTTTTTGACACGAGGTCTTTTGTTGCTGCATGCAAACTGCAAAAACCGACTACTAGAAGATTGGATTTTTGTGTAAAAACGTTCTACAATGGCAACAACAACTTCCACTTGCATTGCATAACCCATCATCGAGAACATAAAAAAACAGATATTAAACTATCCCAACGCAGCGCTGGGGAGCATAAAATGTAACCATGAAGGCCTTACTTCATTAACTTGACGAGGCCGTAGCGGCTGCTATCCTCAATGGCGGCGCCCAAAACAAAGTAACTTGGCCGCTGGGATGACTGGGCATTGTTGTTTACCCAGGTGAGGGACTGCGGAAAGAGAATTAGTAGCGCTTGAAGATGTTAGCTTAAATATAATGTGCACTATACGACAGCCGCGTATAAGGCCGTGGATATTCACCGCGTCATAATATTTTCTCTGTAACAAGGAATTGCTGCGCTCGAGCTTGCGTTCCATGAAATATAACCCACAATGGTTCAGGTAAGCAAGGCGGCAAGTGTATAGCCCACCGTTACGCGAATAATCGCCGGCATCTTTGCAGTCGAGTACATCCGTACAAAACAAAACACGCACTGCATCTGGGATGGTATCCGCACTAGACGAGACCCGTAATGCGGAATGAGTGCGAGCTTGCATGGCCTTGGATGCTGTGCTCAACAATGTGTTCATAGTCAGCTTGCGCTGCTTCAATCATCTCGCGAATGAAAGCCTGCCTTGCTCAACTATTTATCTCATCCGCGTTGCGTTTACTTTTGCAGACCCATGACTGTACGAAGAGTTTTGGCTTAAGTCTTTCTAGCCGCGTCCACTACAGCGGGAACAGATCTCAGCACTGCCTCTAGTGCTGAACCAACCACGTCAGTAGAACGGTAGGAAGTTTTGTCTCTGCGCAACCCACCCTGAAGCCATTCATTATCTGAATCTCACGTGGCGCCGACTAACACATTTCCCATGGATTGCATCCGATAGTCACGCGTAGGTGGATCCAGTTTTATCGACCATTACTCCGAGAATGTGTGCAGGCGTGTCGACGAGGGAAGCACTATATTTGCCTCATCACTACTCACCGCTCACCGCGGCGTAAAATGTCTACTTTGTGGTGAGGGGACAATTTTAGTACTGGAAAGAAAGCCGTGAAAACGTTTGTCGTGGCTCTACAATCCAGTTGACATCCCTGAGAGCAAAACTCGTCAAAGTGCCTCAAGTTGGCCTACCTGCCGCTGGTCTCGAGTGAGTACTGGCACGTGTTTCGCTTCAAATGTTGCAGTATCTGTTGCTGTACGTACACTTTTAGCCGACCTGACACTGTTAGCCAACCCGATATTTCCGATTTGTGCGTGCAAAGCTATTCGGAAAAACGGGTGGTTTTAGGGTGACGTTGCGGAAGGGGGGGGGGTGAAATTTTAACAACCGGCGCACTGGGGCGGCGCCAAAAGGTTTCACTTGTGGCACGCACTGTAGCATTGGTTCTGCTAGTTTAGAAGACCGTTCTCACCCCCCTTGGATCATTGGCCCAGAGAGCCTTGAGTGCGAACGCTATCCTGTAACAGCGTGAAAGTTTGTTTAAAATGACTCAGCTGGGGATCCTTTTTAGAAGGAAACTTAAGCAATAACACTCATAAAATTAAAATAATCGCGACAGAACAACTCAACTAGCTAGATATATGTAGGAATAAAAGTTCCGCAGCATTGAGGAATGCAGCAAAGTCATTATTTATTTATTTATTTATTTATTTATTTATTTATTTATTTATTTATTTATTTATTTATTTATTTATTTATTTATTTATTTATTTATTTATTTATTTATTTATTTATTTATTTATTTATTTATTTATTTATTTATTTATTTATTTATTTATTTATTTATTTATTTATTTATTTATTTATTTATTTATTTATTTATTTATTTCAATACCTTCAGTGCCTGGAGGACGCTGCAGAAGGGAATGTTTGTTAGCTTGAATATCACAAGAAACTCATAAGTAGATGGAAAATCGGACTACAATGGCAGCAATGCATACGAAATCAAATAAAAACTAAAACATGTCACACAAAGTACCACAATATTATACACTATTCGAAAATGCAATTATTGAGGTCGATAGAAATTTCGACAGCGGTTTTAAAAGCGAGCGTATAAGCAAGGGTTGCAATTGAGAATGGCAAGTCATTCCCTTCTTTAGATGTCTTTACAAGAAAATAGGGATCGAACGAATTCCTGCTCGCAAAATGGACGTTAACTCTGAGTCATCAGTACACGCAGATAAGTGCGCTGGTGAGGAAAGGAGTTGGAGGATTCGGGTTGTGAAAATAAATTTTCTGAAATAAACTGAAGCAAGGCACGAAAGAAGAGGCAAGTTTAGATGGGCAACGGGCCAAGTCTCAGATGTCTTCCTTGCCTATTCGTGCAGTTTTCCTTTAGGCCGAAGCAAAATGAAATGATAGTGCACGGTCAACTTTGCTCTTGTGCAAACTGGATCGACAGGTGCACAGAACGGCTTACCCTGAGCACTTTTAGAGCCACGGTGATCATGTGCGCTGTCGAGTCCTGCGGCAAAATGTTGATGACGGCGAAATGCCTGATGTAATTGACGTAGAGCTCCAGTTGAACAGAAGTGTTGAAGCGGGGGCTCAGGTAATCCTGTTCCAAGAGTCCCCCGCTGCGAAAGAAAACACGGAAAAGGAATTTGAACTTTTATCTTTATAGTTCAGCTCTTCACGTTGTTCAAAAGTGTGCGCGCGCGCAGGTTTTGGCGTATAAATCTGATGTGTTTCTGCCGAATAAACCAGTTGTTAGTCCAGCGGTGTTGTGTGTGTGCCTCCTCCTCTTGTCCTGCGTTCTGCTCGCTGGTTTCCCCTTTTCTGAACAAAACAAGCATGCTTCTAAATCTAGCACATAGCATGGTATTTACTGACGCCAATAGAATAGTATTCACTGGCGTATTCCCTGTGAGTTTCCGCAGCGTGCTAAGGTGTTTTTATAGCGGAAGCTTTCTTGGTGGGACCAATGGTGTCCTGTGCAAAAGCTAATGCATTTCCCCACATCCCGGTTGGACGGCCGAAACGCTCTGATAACATGTATGGACACGAGGCGCATGCGCGAAACCGGGCATCCATTGAGTCAAAAAGGGTTGCATGAAAATGTCGAAAAAAGGAAACGATTCTAGATCACACAATACACGAATCGATGACGCAGAAGGAGTGCAATGTATCTAAAACCACGTATCGGTACACAATTAGATTGTTCGTAGATGCGTTTGCTTCGTGCGCGAAAGATCGTCGCATGTGTTCGTTCTTCTTTGTGGTTTCGGTTTTTTGAAGGTTTCACGATCTATTGCACGCACTTTCAAGCGAAGGTTGGGCGCTCTTGAAGCTTTCGCGCTTCTCTAAACTTTCTTGGGGAAGGGACGGTAAATTTTTTTTTCGCCATGCTTCACATTCAGCCGAGCGATGCAAACAAAAAAATTAATATTTTCGACGTGGTTCGCCCAACCGGAAAACCACCGTGATTCGGTTGTATCCAGTACGCACTGAATGCAGGTTGTATCCTCAGATTTTGCCGTTTTTCGCACTCGGTCTTAAGAAGAGGCAATTTCACAGAGGGAAAATTCCATCGTATCATCAAAATACGTTGTAGTAAAGATACCTTTGTAACCTTTGTACCTTTGTAACCTTTGTAAACAACCACCTTTGTAAGCTGCGTCGCATCTCATGACCCTTCCTTACTCGCGGTACAATTGTCACAGCTTGGACATAAATACATCTAGAGCGCCGTATGGCGTTGGCTGTATACCAACCACTCTACGCAAGAAACCGAATGGCTATATTTAGACAGCATCCAAAGCAGGACTAGACAGAAAACAAGTTTGAGGGGTAAGGCAATTCTGCTGTGGGCATAACGATGCTGTGTGCATAAGCGAGTTGTTGTTTGTTGTTGTTGTTGTTGTTGTTGAGTAGTAGTAGTAAACTTTATTCACAACAAAGGTGGAGGGGGAGCGGGCAGAGTTAAGGGTGGAATCCTATTTCCAGGACTCCAGTGGCGAAAGCCTCGAGCTTGGCTCTTTCCGGCAGCTCTCGCTGACTGGACAGGTCAGAGCTGGACAGTGCCGCTTCCCAGGACTCCGTTGATGTGTTGTAGTTGTTGTGTTGCCATATATGGTCGGGCAGTTCCATATAGTGTGGAAGAGGTCTGCCTTCCCATGGCATTTATGGCATTCTTTGTTATACTTATCCGGAAACATATAAGTGCTAGTCTGGACTAATGTAGGTAGGTATTGGCCTGGATTTTCCTAAGATTTCTGGCCTCCTCTGCGTCTAGTAGAAGGTGAGGTGTCGGCATTGTTTTTTGTTTTTTTTTTTGGTTAGTCGGCATAAGCGGAGTCTGTCGGTTGCCGTACTGTATGTAGGAAGGGCGTATGAATGCTCAGACTGTCCGAGGTCCGTTGTTGTTTTTGTTGTTGTTCCTCTTCTATTGGCACATACCCACGTGGGGGATTGGCCAAGAAACGGGATGGCTTTTGGGGGCTAAAACGCCCACCTCGTGGCCCTATATAATCAGCCTGTAGGAATTGGGGAAACGGTTACCGAATTATATAATAGATCTAAAGAAGAATCAGTGAATGATATCATTTTTGGGAGAAAAGGTTAAAAAATTTTGACCGGGTTAGCAGGGCATGCGTCTGCTCTCTGATTGTACGCGTGAATGGCCGCAATAATCCCTCTATGACAAAACCCCAGGGATGTGGCCCCGAACGTGATTTGCCTCGCGCGGGAGTCCGCTTTTTCGTTTCCTTGCAGTCCCTGATGGGGCGGGGTCCATATTATTTCGTGTTTGCCTTTTGGTGTCAGAGTCTTATATGATTTGCTGTTTTAAGAATAATTCCGCAAATCAGGTTTCTAATTGCTCTCGTGGAGTCGATAATCATCGTGAGATTTTTCTTTTTGTGCTCCCCCACCTTGCTCTTTATGATGATGATGATGATGATGATGATGATGTGAAGGAGACGTACTAAGAAGAGAACATTGCTAAGGGAGTCGGGGTTGTGTCGTTATCTTGACGCTGACCATACAGGATATACGAGGTCGCAATCCTGTCGTCACAGCGACTTGCCATAGTTCAAAGTTACAGCGATATTCTCCTTTAGTCTCGCTTCTTTATGACCGTTTCCCCGAAACACGTTCAACCGCCGGAAGGGCTGCAAGAGTGCCACCATTTTACCATTTCTTTCGTATATGTCATTGCCACTTATCGTGCATATACTAATGGAAGCTGATGAAGATCGGTGCTAGGACAGGTGCTTCTTTGCAAACACATGCACGCGAGGCCGGGTCGCGCTACGATTATTCTCTGCGTGATTCTGTGTACCTTGCAACGATTTGCTGCCCTGCACGCGTTCCACGCAACATGGAAATCGAAGCGAGCGTTAAAACCGAGAACAAGATACTCACGAAACAGAAAAGGAAGCACCGAACTGAGTTTTCTGGTGGCCGTGACGATCGAGCGCCAAGTCCCGGAACTTGATGACGCTAGATGGAATCGGTTCCACAACCTTGTTTTTCCCATCCTTATAGAACGAGTCGAAGAAGATGACGTCACAAAGGCCGTCCGGCGGCCCTCCAGTCGACAGGCCGAGTCCGTCTTCAGTCACGGTGCACACCATGGAACCGGATGGCATAGCTGGCGCCCCTGAAACAAACTTCCGGTAAATTTCTTTGGATATTTATTGTCCGCGGAGTGTAGGTAGCTTCCAAAAAATGGCAGCATCTCCACTCCATGGACGATGGCGAGGGTCCGGAATACGGGTACTCGAAATGACATTCAAGTTGTGCCCGAGTGACATCCGATTTGCGCCCCGACCGTCAATCTGTTTGAGCCGTGAGTTTCACATTGATTATTCCCTAAATGAAACTGAAACTCACGGCTCAAATCGAATTTCGCTTGATTTTCCCTTGATTGTGGTGTGCGCACGGATGGGTGCGGACGGACATTGGGAGGTGCTAAGGTATTCCGCACAGATACAGGCGAGGGAGTAAGCCGTTTGACTCTAGGGTACTTACTAACGGTCGTAGCCCAATGGGTAAGACGACTAGCACTAATCCTGTCTGGTCTACCAGACACAGGCTCGAATCGTGCCCGTGCCTGTGTGATTTTTTTACGATTGTAAACGCTATGCGCACGGACGCGGACGGACACAATGCGGTCCTAAGGTGCTCCGCGCCTAAAACAGGGCGCTTCACTTACAAAGTCTGCTTTTTCTCGATACCAAAGGCACATTTCATCGCAAACATCTAACATATAACGGAAATATTAAGATAACGTATGAACCAGTGGCGATGCCCCAGCCTCTTTCAGGTGTTTGTTCTTTTTTAGGTGACGTCACACAATCTAGCTTTGTGATTGGAGGGCGACGGCCAAAGCTACCACCAAGAAACATGACAGCCCATTGTAGGGGGGCCTCTAGTTCCGCCTGAACGTATCTCTTGATTGCTGACCTGCCGATAACACACTGATGATATAACGTCGCTCCTGCCCATAATACGTCATTCGAACACAAAACTTAAATGGCTTTACATAGCTCTTGCAGTGTTTCAGTTAAAAAAACGTTTTTGGTGGCTCGAATACAACAGAGGGAGTTATCAAAGGCCAGTCTTTTAAAGTTTCATTTTGTTTTCATGGCCCCTTTAAACCCGCCCCTTCATTGTTCTTATCTGCCGCCATCCGAAGTACACGTATATGCATGCTGGCAGCGGATGTTGACACCCGCACATCTTTTTGCTGCCTCCTTGTAGGAGAACTACTTCTGAGAAATGCCTGAAGTGGTCGCGATCGCGCATGCTACTTCGTCGCTAAAAGTAGTACGATGTGCTTAACGAATGTGCCATATAACATGACTTCCAACCGTCCATTTTTTTTTTCGTATTCATATTTATATACACATTGCAAACTACGTACTTCGAGGACAAACATTTAGCCAACAGCTAGATAAAAGTGCTCCGCGCATCTTTCTTTGGCTCTTCGGACAGGTTTGGAGCGCCTACTAGTGCTGCTGCTGCTGCTGCTGCTGCTTCCTGGCATCGTGCACCGCTGTGTGTTATCTTGCACACGACAACGCTAGCTATTTTCAGCACGAAAGACTGGCTGTATGGGCGTTCTCAGGCTTCATTAGATGACCATGAAAGGAAGCTGGCTTTAGGAACGCGCGACCAACTGAACATCACGTAGACAGGAAGCATAGAATTTGACAACTGTGCGCAAAGGATTAAACGGCCAGTGCTCTCCTCCACCGACCGGGCAGTATGCGCCTTGACACAAACCTCCTTATCAAGTTGAAGTCACCCCACCGGCGACGCTGTGCAGCGCGGGGAACGCGCTCCACAATACTTTAACTACATTACCATCATCGTCATAACCATCATCAACAACAGCAACAACAACAACACAAACAGCAACAACCTATTTAGGTCCACCGCAGGAAGAAGGCCTCTCCCATTGACTTCCAACAGTTCCTTTCCTGCGCTGCTCGAGACCATTCTTTGCCCCAAATTTTCTTATTTCGTCCCTACATCGAGTTATTGGTCTTCCCCTTCTTCGAGATCTGTCTCTCGGTATCCACTCTGTTATCATAATTGTTCACCGGTTGTGGGTTCGTCTCACAACATGGCCAGCTAAGTCTAATCTAAGTCCATTTCTTTCTCTTTGTCTGCAGTATGTTACCTTCTGCTCCAGTTTCTTCCTTGTTCCACCATGCTCATTTCCGGTCCGCAAATCTTACTCCAATCGTTAATCGCTCCATGGCTCGTTTTGCCGACCGCGTAGTGAATGTAGTGTATCGTTTCATCTACGCGGCGAGCCATGAACACTCTTCGCCGCCGGTACCAGCGTTGGCCGGTACTGTGCGAGCACCACGTGATGCAAGATTAGATAACCGCCTCCCAGGTTTAACCTTTCTGCGCATTTCCTGGTTTAAGAACGTTGAACTGAGAATATGTCACGCACCAAATGCACGCTCGGCAGTGAAAGCTTCAATTTTACGTTATATCGAGCCACGGCCTCATGCACGCCAAATGCAACTCGGTGGTGAAGGACGGGGAGAGGTGCGTCACCAAGTGTCCCGCTGTGCCCGTACAAAGCGCGTTGCGCGCAAATCTAAGTTAAATATATGTGCACCCGCATGTAGAAGGTGTGGTGTTAGATAACCTCAGTAGCTCCTATTTGCAGAATTTCGCAGCTGCGGGTTTATATAATCAAGCGAACACTCGGCCTTCCATGGCATTGGCCGACTTGCGTCGCCGTCTGTGTTGCTGCTGGCGTTGTACGCCAAAACCGTCCACGTCCGCAGCTGGAGGCCCCGACGCCCACACTGCTCTTACTCCGCGTTGTTCAGAGAAAAACGAAAAAAGAAATGGCGAAAAATTTGAAGAAAGGTGAACAGAAACTCCTAGCAGCGTCTCTCATGAACTGGGCAGGAGCTAAAGAACACAGACATAAAAGATAACGAGTAAAAAAGAGCCTAATTAACAACAAAGCATAATTAGAAATTTGAAACAACCGCCGTCAGGTCGCTGCCGCGCGCCTAGTAAGTAAGTAAGTAAGTTCGTGGTCCTGATCCCCCCCTTTTGACACAGGGCAGGTAAGAGATTTCGGCGCACGTTAAAGATCCCCAGGTGGTCAAAATTAATCCGGAGCCCTCCACTACGGCGCGCCTCATCGCCTGCGTTGCGTCGGCGCGTTAAACCCTACAATCAATCAATCAGACACAGGGCAGGCGCATGAAGCGCCACAGGAATTTCGAACATATGTTTGCACATACGGAGAAATTGTTAAGAAATTTTTGCCACCCGTGGTGTGGTGTTTGGGATCGAGTATTTGCACCAGCACCACCAGAGCTTTTCGTGGCACAGTAGTTTTCTTTTGCACCGTCAGGAGGCCCCACGGGTGTCAGAGTACACAGTACACACACTACACGCGTACACACCGAGCACGCGCGCGCTGGCACACCCGCGTGGAAAGCCGGTCCCACCACGGCCGGTCCGGTTGTAGCAGAGAAGTGACGCCATCGGTAGGTCCGGCGGGTCGGGCCACTTAGCTCCCCACTTCATCTATGCAGGAAATACGCCGAGTGGGGACCTTTTCTAAACTTCGGCAGTACTTCTCCCAACGACGCAGTCGTCGTTTGGTGTGCGATGCTTGCTGCTCTCGCGGCGAAGACCGCAGATGGCGCCACGCGTACTAGCTCATGGGTAAACACATGACGGAAAGAAATCTTACGAGAGGCCCCGCTGGCCATAGAGTTTCATACAATAAGATTAAACTCTATCCCGCTGGCCACGGGCGCACTTGGAGGAGTGTGTAAGAAGTGACGCAATTTTTTCACTTCCATTGGAGGCCGACGGCGCCGACGGTCGGCCGCCGAGAACCTACGTCACTGCACAGCCCAGCCGGTAGCCAATGGTCGGCGGGCAAAGACGAAGCAGACGACAGTGGGGTGAGTGAAGCCTGAGGAGGTTGTGCGAGCGCGCAAAAAACAAACAAAAAAGAGCGGCCTACCAAAATGGCATTTCCGGCTTCACTAGAAGCTCCATGAGTAGAAGTGACGTGAGGGCCTCTCCTAAGCTCTTGTCGCTTCCATGGGCAAACACAAGCTGGTGCGGCGATAATTGGAACACCTTAAAAATATTTCCTTAGCGAACCGCTACTCTGTTCGCGCTCAAACTTCACACGAAGGTCGAATTTTGTGGTCTATTTTGTTTGACACCGGGAACAACGACGGTACTTACCTGTATATTCCGAAAATAAGTAAAAACGATTTTCGCCTATGGGAAAATGGCGGCTGATCAGTGATTTGGACGTGCGAGCTAGCTGAAGTTGATGTTGGAACGACGGCGCCACCTGGGGTATGCAGAGCGAAACGCACGGGTTGGATTCACGGTAGGAAGGAGCCAAATGGTGCATCAGTCGATCAGAAAAGGCACCTAGGCCGGAGCCAAATGAGCTAGCAGACGATCAGAAAACCCGCTTTCACATTTTCTGATCGTCTGCTACACCATTTGTCTCCTTCCTACCGTGACTCCCACACTGTGCGTTTCGCTCTGCATACCCCAGGGGGCGCCGTCGTTCCAACATCCCCTTCAGCTGGCTGGCACGTACAAATGACCCGAAATTTTACCATAGGTGAAAATCGTTATTTATTTTCAGAATAAGCAGGTAAGTACAGTCGTTGTTCCCGGTGTCAAATAAAATAGACCACAAAATCCGACCTTCGTGTGTAGTTTGAGCGCGAACAGAGAGGCGGTTCGCTCAGGAAAATTATTTAGTGTTCCAATTATCGCCGCACCACCCTGTATATGCCAAGGCACTCGTCCACACCACGCTCCCACAGATAAAGGGTACGGTTGGGATTGGTCGAGGGTTGCGCACTTGGTTTTACAGGGATTTCACGAGAGATCGCCGTACAGTTTAACAGATTAGGATGAGCTTCGCGTGTACCCCTGTTCCCGGAAGGGGAGTGGTTAGATTTTTTTTAGGTGCGGAGTACCTAATGACCGCACAATGTCCGTCCGCGTCCGTGCGCATAGCATTTACAATGAAAAAAAAAACACGCACCGGCAGGATTCGATCCTGTGTTTTGTAGACCAGACAGAGGTAGTGTCAGTCGTCTTACCTATTAGGCTACAACCGTATTTTTGTTTAGTACACGAGCGTCAAACGGCTTACTCCCTCGCCTGTAACGGTGCGGAGTGCCTTAGGACCTCCCAATGTCCGTCCGCGTCCATCCGTGCGCACACCACCACCACCAAACGAAGATCAAGCGAAATTCGATTTGAGCCGTGAGTTCCATGCAGTTTCATTTAGGAAATAATTAAGGCGCAACTCACGCCTCAAATCGAATGACGGTCGGGGCGCCAATCGGATGTCACTCGGGGCGCAACTTCTACGTCATTTCTAGCCCCCGTACTCCGCGCCCTCGCCACCATCCACGGAGTGAAGTGCTGCCATTTGTTTGCTTCAAACCTTATTTTTCTTCGAAGATATCGAAGCACCCCCCCCCCTCCAGTTTGAAATCATTGCAAGTGCAGTCGCTACAAGTACTTACGTGGCGGCGGCCCTGCCGTCGTTGTCGGTGTAGCCCCTGGCGCTGTTATAGGTCCACTGGATGAAGGCGGAATCACGATTGGGATGGACGTAATCGGTTTCCCTGGGCTGGCGCCATCGCCTGGGCCACCGTCGGCTTGCGTTGTTGTTTCTCCCGAGCCTAAGGAGAAATGACATGTGTGTTGGGTTTATGCAACAACCACACCTGTGTACTGGTTATCAGGAAACGCAAGCATTTTGTACCACAAGTAACTTCATCATGAATTTATTCAATTCTTTGAGCATAATACTCTTTAGGGTCGTCCGAAGGCCGTTCTGAAAATTACTTGTACATCTTGTGTGTTTTGCAGAACTGTTTGGCTGCAGCGATGAATGTCGGCTTAGAAATCCCTCACACTTTATCGAACCTCCATTATACAAAGAATTGCCTCCGTGAAGGTATACAATTTTTAAGAGTGTGAACGCAGAGTGAAGGCGTATAAGGCGACATTCCTTTCCCATGTGCGTACGCGCAAGGCACTGATGATGATGATGCTTAGTGGCTTCCCCTTTGTAACGGGGCGGCGTTGCACAGCGGCCTCAGTGGCAACGCCACTGTACAATCACCTCGCCAAAAATACAAACAAAATAACAAAAAAATAATATACAAAAAAGAAAATACTTTTACGAATTTTTTGTGCTATTCTGACTGCTTTGTTCGCCTGTCTTCCCAGATTCTTCTCTGCTCTTTTCTCACCGACATTCTAACCTTTTTTTACTAACCTCTACTGCTGTCCAATTCACTTTTCCGCTAACCTTGAGGCCAAGGGCTTCCGGAAGCTGGATAGCTCCATCACTGAGGACTGGACGGATACTCCATCCAGTCACTCCGTTTGCACTCCGTTACAATATGTCGCATGGTTTCTGGCTCAGTTCCGCAGCCTGCGCATACTTCTTCCTGTACCGGCTCGCGGATAAGCGTTTTTGTCTGCAAGCAACCCGCCAGGGCTTCAAAAAGCAATGGACTCCCTTTGGTATTATCGAATAATTTTTCCCTTGTGATCTCCTGCTTCCCGATCCTGTAGATATCTAAGGACTTCTTCGCATCCATCCTCTTTTTCCAGGTCGTTGTCTCTGTTTCTTTCACTTTATTTTTTATTGCCTTGGTCGTTTACCCTGCACTTCCAGGTTTCATATACTTTGTCCTCAGCCTTCTGGTTCTTTTCCTCCACTGTGTGTCCACGCTTTTCATGTAAAGATACCGTAACACTTTGGCCGCCCATCTCTGATCATCTATATTTCGAAGTCGTTCTTCAAAACATATTTTGCTCTGTGCTTCTCTCACTTCGAAGGATGCCCATCCGATGTCTCCTTGCACTGCCGCATTTGTTGTTTCACCCTGTGCTCCTAATGCCAATCGACCTGCGGCCCTCTGATTTACTCCTAGCCCCGATTGAATCTCTGATCTGACAAACACTACTGCGTTTGAACAGGTGAGTGCTGGTACCATTACTCCCTTAAAGATTCCTCTCACTACTTCATAGCTGTTATATCCCCACAGTGCTCTGTGCTTCATGATAGAGGCGTTTCTTCTGTCTTTCATTCTTAAATGCTCCTCATGAGTTTTTAGGTACGCCTGACCTTCGTTTAACCATATGCCCAGATATTTGTATTCCGTTACCCACGGTATTGCTGCTTTTTGAACGAATACCGATTCGTTGCGGGCGTTGTCATTAAAAACTAGAACTCCCGACTTTGCTCTGCAAAACTCTAAGCCCAGTTCAGTGGCTTCCTCCCCGAAGATATATGTGAGTTGTTGCAAACACTGTTTGCTATTTGCTAGTAGTAATATGTCATCTGCATATATCAGTCCCGGGATATATTGTTCCACTTCCTCTCCTTTGCGGCTATAACATATATTGAAACCTATTTTACTGCTTTCAAGCTTTCTTTCTAGTCTAGCCATGTACAGCATTAACAGCAATGGCGACAGAGGACAACCCTGCTTTAAACCTCTATTTGTGACTACCGGTTCCGTGCACTTTTCGTCCTCCCAGGTAATTTGCACATCGCTCTCATTGTAAATTCCCTGTAACAACTGTATAAAGCCCTGGCCTAATCCCTCCCGCTCAAGTATGTTCCACAGAAGTTCTCTATCTACGTTGTCGTAGGCTCCCTTTATATTGAGAAATGCTATCCATAGTGGTCGCTCCTGAGCCATTGTCACCTCTATGCATTGTGTTAGGACAAATAAATTGTCCTCTAAGCGTCTGTCTCGTCTGAAACCATTTTGCAGTTCTCCCAGTACAGTCAAACCCGTTTATAGCGAACTGCAATATGCACCGCGATTAGTTCGATATATCCAATAGTTCGATATAGCCGAACCCGCCTATAACAAGCTTATTGTTACGAGTTCGCAATCCGCGAGAGCCCCCCGCCCCCTCCCCAACTCCGACATCCGCGTATGCAGAAACGAACACACTACAGTAGCCATTACCAGACCAAAATAATCAATTTATTGCAAGTATCAAAGCTACTTTCCGCCTTAACTTTAAGCCCACGTTGCAAAAAAAAGGGGGGGGGGGGATTTTTGTTTTCACTTTCGTTTTGGCGGCTTCAACTAGCATAGCATTCTCTACACGAAACATTGTTTGCACCAGTTCCGAGTCCGTGTCCTCAAAAATCTAAGAAGCATTGGCGGAGCACATCGACGGCCGAAAACGCTTCATTATAAGCGTCGGACGGATTTCATTGGCGACATCATCGGGAACGTTGGCGAGCTCTTCCCACAGTTCACCGATGCTGCATGCTGTCTTGGTCCGCACTCACTGACTGGGCAGGTTCCGTCGCGAGTCCCGCGCATCGGAAACAGTTCCAGAAAGTATTGGGCGTCACGTCGCTCCGTGCGAGGCGCAATGCCTCAGTCGCGGCTCTTGCTCCGTGGTCGCGGCCAATCCACATCTCAATCGCCGCTCCGAGATCATTCATTTCGGCGGCCATTCTAGGCGCCCAGAGTTCGATATATCGGATGTGAACTTCGTTATAAGGAATATGTTTCCCATGTATTTCCGTAACTGAAATATTTTTGTTCGATATACAGCATAATTCGCTCTAACCGGGTTCGTTATAGCCGGGTTTGACTGTATGCCGTTCCCCTCTATCCACGCCTGTAGTTCTACTTCTATGGCTTGCATTGCCAGCCTGTATGCCACTGAGGTAACTGTAATAGGCCTGTACGAATTGGCCTCAGCCCTGTCTCCTTTACCTTTATATATAATCTTCATCATGCTCTTACGCCAATTGTCCGGTACTTGCTTAGTTTTTATCACTTTTTCGATTGCTCGAATCAGTTTTGCCTTGCTTTTGGACCCAGTAGGTTGACCAGCCGTATAGGAATTTCATCCGTCCCTGTTGCCGCATTTGCTGGAACATTTTCTTCGGCTTTTTTCCAGTTTAGATTCTCCAACTTTATCTCTCCATCTGTACTCACCTCAGTTGCCCCACTCCCTAAATGCTGTAACCCTCTCTCCGTTTTTCTGAACTTCCCTTGTATCATTGAGCGTATGGGAAATACTGCTTCTTCCCCTTTTAGTACCTGGCCTTCACCGTGTGTGATATGACTTTGTACTTCTTCGGTCTTTTTCATTAGTTCCTTTACAAGATCCCAAAACTTTCTCGGTGCGCCTTTATCCTTTGCCTTTATCCTTATTCGAGACCCATCGCTCACTTCCTCGTTCAAGTTTTTGCTGTACAAGTTTTTGTACTTCCAGCTTCTTAAGGCGGTACCAATCCCACTTCAAAGTTATTTCCTGTTTGCATTCCCACTCGCTTGGCCTCCCTGTGCTCTCTCGATGCTTGCTGCCTTTTTCTTATAGCTTCCTTGACTTCCTTGACTTCCTGTGTAAGCTAGCGCCATCTAGTGGTTGTCCTTTAACACCCTCGCTATTCCCTTGAGCAACTGCTAGATCCGACCCGCCGTTCGGCCTCGGAACCTCGAGGTACAGATTTGCTGGATCTGACGCTGACGGCCATATTAAATAAACATGAAAGTATTTTATTCCGGGTTACACAAACACTTCAGTGACGTCATATCCGTCCCAGAATTGACACTAGTACAACGAAGCAAGCGGCCTCTAAAGGTAGCACCCCTGCAGACAGGGTTTTCTTGCGGGGAAGCAACCTTTAGTACTAAAGAGTACGTTAAACCTAAGGTTGTTCGTTTTTTGGATTTGATATTTTAACATGAAAGTTTTATGCCGGGATACACCAAGATTTCACTGACGTCTTATCCATCACGGAAATGACGCCAGTACACCTTTGCCAAAGCGGGCCCCAGCAAGACGTCGCTCGCCAAGCCCACCCGCAAGACAACCGCTGACCCGCAATCATGCTCAGCTGCAGATTTCGCTGCACATATCACTTTCGTGTTTTACGGATTCCTATGACAGAGGAATGAGCCGCAGTTTTTTCAATCCCCAGTGGTTGTAATATTCTCTAACAGTAGAGCTTCGCCCGTTGGCGTTCATCACAAAAAAATACGAAAGAAAAACTACTCCTGCGTGAGGCGCGGTGGACCGTCGCCCAGCCGCGTAGGCGGAGCCAAGCCTCGCCTAGCTGCGACGTCATAGCGCGCGCCGCCACCGCGCGACCTTTGAGAACACTCTGTCCAGCGCTCGTGGTGTGACCTCTCTCGTGCAGTCGGAGATAGCGCTGTCCAGCTTACACCTCGCCGATCAGGTCATGCTGACGGAGGGGGCGGAACATGCAAAGACGACGCTTGAACTTCCGGACTAAGAAGCCATCCCCACGCATATAAATGCTCAATAGAAGTTTTGCTCTCTCTCTCTCTCTCTCTCTCTCTCTCTCTCTCTCTCTCTCTCTCTCTCGTGCGTCTTTGATTGAAGTGAGGAGCCCAGACACTGAATTCGCGCTACAGACGCCGAGTTCGCGAAGCCCGTTCCCGCTGGTTGTAGCGCGTGCCCACTTTAGGAGAGACGGGACAGACTGCGGACAAAACGATCTGGCCTGCCAGTCATGAAAAACTTTCATGGGAAAGTTCGGAAATCCACGCGAGGTTCGGCAGTCTGGTCTCCGACTAAGGGAGAGGGGCCGCCGGGTCTGCTGTTTCTCCATCTCCAGCCTTGCACCACTAGCGCAAGCTGCGCGATTTTTTCTTGCCGTTTTATTTTCAAACTAGGTCTTTAGATCAATTCTACTCGCTGTTTTCGTAAATAAATATGGTTTGGTATGTTTTGGGTCCATTTGGGGGCGGAGCCTATTACAACTTCTAATTTACGTTCTCCAACGCTCGGAAGTACCTGCCACGTATCTACATGGGTAGGGAATGTCGTGTTTGTAGCAGGCCGCCAATCGGTTGTCTTCAATCGTACGAACCACTTCTACGTCTAGCCTGCCTGCTAGTGTATGCCGCACCTATCCTACCTTCTCCCAATTGTTTACCGTGTACCCCGCAAATTTGTTCTTTTAGCCCGAAACTGCTTGTATCACCCATCTACAGGGTTCTACATCCACCCTACGATTAATACTGTCCCTCTGCAGCCAATCAGATAGCTTAGTAACCTACGTATTTTAGGTTTCCCGCTCCCCGTAACGTTCCCGATAAACTCCACGCGTTTCTTTTATATTTCAGCGTTGGTGCCTCCTATACGGTTTTAAATTCTACGTATCTCATTGCATATCCCTGATGTAAGGTCCACTTATGAGATTAGCTGCCAGGCGCCCGAGCTGCGCGTGAGAACCCGCCACTCTGTCTGGTGGCCCAGCACTGTAGACTCTACGCTGCAGCCGTCGCCAATTCGTCATGGCGCGCACGGGAGACGGATTGTCTGGCTCACCGCATGCCACAGGGATAATCCCCCATTGAGAAAGCAGACGGCGCCGCCGGATCCCGGGAACCGTCTGCGTGATGCGCGGAGGTGGTGGGATTACCGGCGCCGAAGCGCGCGCCGCGCAAGAAATGTTAACGCGCCCCGGCCGGCACAGTGCACTGTCGCCGCCTTTCGCTCTCACCCCGCTGGGTCGCACGCGCCTGCTCGTCTGCGAGCGTGCCGTTGACCCAAAGATGGCGACGCCTCATTGAATATTCCGTGGCGTGCTGAGTGACAGCTGTCTACGTGAATTTGGGCACTCCCTTACGCGTGTACGAACGCTACAGGGGCGTTCCCGAGAAAGGGTGATCTCGAGGTTTTATAAGGCCGAACTTGGCCGTTGGAAATCGTTCTTGTCTGAGCGCCGAGCTGAGCAGTTCCCGGCGGGACAAGGAGTCTCGACCGTTGAAGCTAGGTCGAGATTTGTGAGCCCCCTAGGATAGAGGTTAGGATCGCGTCGGAAGTTTAGGGTGCAGCGCCGTACCGGGCAACTAGACGGATCCTGCGGCGAGACAGGGTCTCGGCCGTCGTTTCTCGAGCGGTTTGTGTACGCTCCGAGAATAGGAGAGTTAGACGAAGTTGAGGAGCTCGAGTGATTTGTGCGCACTCGGAGCATGCGTCTAGCTGAAGTTTGAAGTTTTTCCTTTATTACTTATGTACCCAGCTTTCCTACTGTAAATAGCTGTATATAAACTCTTTGTTTCACTTAAACAACCCCAACGCCTCGAGTTTGTCAGTTCGACCGCCGTCTCCAAGAACTTCAACACCATCGCCCTGCCAGTCTCCTGCCAAATCAACCAGATCCGGGGCGATTGGGTTCCTGATCGACACCGGACTTCGGGGAAACGAACTACAGGACCATCTTTACTCCTGAGCATTCCCTTTATTATCTCATTTTCATTGGCTGTCGGGGAAGACGCAAGTTTCCTCTCGGTATAGGTGCTAAGTAACGCCGAAGTTTGAGTCCCATACACAAACAAATGAACCATGCGTTCGTTATAAACCATGTTTAGCAGATATGTAATCTATAGCGTTAATTCATCTGGAGCTCTTCTCGAAAGTATCCTCCTCCCATAACTGCTCTACGTCAAGTTCCTCTCCCATATCGTTTATATCAGCTCTTCTAGTGTTTTCGCCCCTACACTTAAGAGCTGCCTGGACGTTCGGCCGCTAAAAATTATTCAAATTTCCTTGTGTTCATCATCAAGCCTGCTTTTTTTTTTTTTTCAAGTACACCTTAGACAATTTTCGCAAATCTTCTTGGGTTAATTTACAGGAGGTGTCCATCGCAAATCTCGAGTGGCTAAAATATACCGTAGTCAATCGTATTCGTCCCCTCTCCAATTTACGACCCGTTAAAAAAAAAACCTCTAAACTAGCTGTAAATAATTTGGCGTGGATTGCACATTTTCGTCTCCCCGTCTTCCGAACTAAAAAATTCTTTATTTCTTATGACATTACTACTCCCGTACGTCATTAGCGCGTATCCCGAAGCAGTCAATGCTAAATATTCTCACGTCCAAAATAACAAATTGTTCGCTCTACATACTCCAGCAACTCTTCCTGAAGTGCTCTTCAGAAGGGAAAAGGTTTGGGCGTGTTGGTTCATAGCCACACAGAAAAGAAGCGCAGTAACAAACAGAGGACGAGGCATGTACAGGACAAGCGCTAATGTGCTCAGCACGACGTGGGAACAAAATAGCAGTAATTCTTTCTAACCGGAGTAAAGTTTTCCTAAAAACCCATGGACCCCTTCGTCTGACGACGGTGATGGTTGAACGCGAAGCAATGCGGGCTTGGGCAGAGGACCCATTCCCTGCCATTAATTCCCCTGACCAGTTGATGGAGGCGTTGGGCCACTCGGACCCCCAGCTCCAGAAGGAGCTCGTGACTCGAGCGGCTGAAGTCGTCGCAATTCTCAGAGTTGCGCCCACCGCGCCCTAATCCACTGTGTAAATAAAACCTATTTCTCACTCTCTCTTCCTCGTGGCGGATTCCTTGGTTGTCGTCTGAGTTCGGGATTTGACTCGCAGGTGGTTCGGACTTTGGCCCGTTGAGCTTTGAATTTGTCTCGGACGCAGGTTGGACTTTTGATCGCAGTGGCTTTGACGTAGACTTTTCGCCATTTTGATTTCGCACGAAGAAAGCTTCGCGTTCAACTATCGTCGGCGTTAGACGGAAGGGTGCACAATTTTTCCTGTCTACTTGTGCACGTCCATGCACTTCCCTCCAAATCCAAGCTGCTTCACACGTGTCAGAATGGCGCAGTCAGATAGACGTCGGCTTCATAGCTTCATAACGCGCAGGGGCCCAGGTTGGTTGGTTGGTTGATGCCAAGAGAATGGCTCTTACCCACTCAGGGGGATTGGCCAGGAAATGGGCGCTAACTGAGAGAAAAACAAAACTGGGCTCGGGATTAAAAGAAATGTAATGAATGCACTTGAGGTACTCGTTAGGAAAGAAGTTTATATAAACGGGAATAAAAAAGAGAATATGTAGACTGCCAGAATATGAGGTACGGCATCAGAGAGGACACATTAACTATAAAAAAATTACGCCCACCTCCCCTCGCGGGAACCCTGGTGTGATGCACGCTGAGGGGGGTTCAAGCGCAAGCGGAGGGCAACCGTCTACCGAAAGGCCGCCGGAGAGCGGCACACCGGTTATATGCGCCGCGCGCCCGAAGGAGAGGAGACCGCGGAAGAGAGAGTACTGCACATGCGTCGGCGCCAGTGCGTCTGCCGCGGCTATGACGCAACACAATCCAACACAATCCACTTTAATCCAATCCAAATCCAATCCAAGCCAAGTCAAGCCAAGCCAAGCCAAGCCCAGCCAAGCCAAGCCAAGCCAAGCCAAGCCAATCCAATCTAGGCCAATCCAATTGAATCCAATCCAATGCCCCTCGCGAGAGAGTGTTCGCTATCGGAGAGGAGAGGGGTGAGCGGCGGAGAGCGCAGCTGGCGCGGCGAGGAGAATGGGGGAGGGGTGGACGCCGACAACGCCGACAACGCCGGATGGATGCAGGGACAAGGCGAGTGAATGAGATGCGTTCGCATCTAAAATCAACACTAATGAATAAGGAAAGGATAGAAAGGAGGACACCCATGAAAAGTGCGAAACGAAATAAAGCAAAAAGATATGGCAGTGAAGGAGAGACAGTGAGCGGGAAGGCAGAGAGTACAGACGCTGACATGTTTCATAGAGCCGCACGCCATCTTAATCTAGCGGCTAGCACGGTAGACGGCGAGATTCAGAAATGAATGAATGTACAGCGCGGCGAAGATCCCCGCGGCGAAAACCCCGTACTTTCGCCCCGAATGATAATGTTAGAGGAGCAGACATTGGGTGGGCCAATTCATTAAAAGTGTTTTCCAGATATCTTTTGCGTATGGAGGTGAACCGTCGGCAGAAGAGGAGAAAATGTTCTATTGTCTGTAACTCATTACAAAATGCACAAAGGGGTGAGGGGGCCAGATCACAGCGGTGCAAATAATAATTTAAATTCGATTCAACACAGCGAATATTAGTGAGGCTACCTTCACATTCTCGTGATTGACAAATCCTGCCCTTCCATGGTGCTCAAGCTCTGAACCTACGCACGCAGTTTCAGCCATGCATTGTAGGAAGCCTAATCTAGGAAAACGTGCCGAGGTGAGGGAATGTGTGGGCGGTAGGATTTCCACCACTGGGCCATCCAATGCAAGACCCGCCAACGTATCTGCCGATTCGTTAAGGTTCTATTCCGACCACGGGAAGCTTCTTTTTTCTTTCACTTCACCCACGATCATCACCATCGTCCAGGAAAGTTGGCATTCAACATGCGCCACAAGTGAGACATGGGAAGCTTCGGATGAATATCACACGCTACGGATTCTGATCTAAACGAAGGACCACCACCGGTAGCTGGGTAACACTGGGCTAGACAAATCGTTATACCACTGTACCACGGTCGTACTCTCTCTCTCGCTCTTTCTCGCTCTCCTTCTCTCTCATTCTCTCTCTCCCTATCTCTCGCGCTCTCGCTCTCTCTCTCTATCTATCTATCTATCTATCTATCTATCTATCTATCTATCTATCTATCTATCTATCTATCTATCTATCTATCTATCTCTCTCGTTCTTTCTCGCTCTCCTTCTCTCTCCTTCTCTCGCGCGCTCTCTCTCGCTCGCTCTTTCTCTCGCTCTATCTCCCCTTCTCTCTCTCTATCTCTCTCTCCTTATCTCTCTCGCTCTCTCTCTCTCCTTCTCTCTCGCTCTCTCTCTCGCTCTCCTTCTCTCGCGCACTCTCTCTCGCTCGCTCTTTCTCTCGCTCTCTCTCCCCTTCTATCTCTATCTCTCTCTCCTTATCTCTATAATTCTCTCAATCACTCTCTCTCTCTCTCTCTCTCCCCCTCTCTCTCTCTCTCTCTCTCTAACTCTGGAAGAGGAGCACTGGAAGTTTTTGAAAACCCATCTTTTTTACGCCTGAAGCCATTCTTTAGTGGGCGGGGAACGTTACCGTTTTGCAGGGCCTTCAAAAATACTCTTGAAGTGTTGCCGCCAGAGCCCTTGATTTCCCAAGCTTTCCTTTACAAACACGTATTCTTTATGCGCACATTAGCTACGCCTGCTTGCACTTGTATCCAAACCGCTTGATGCGGAAAAACAAAACCCTTCCAATACACGACCTCAAGCATGGAAGAAGGGTTTACCATAACGCGCACATCTTCATCAGACAAAAGCAGTCGAATCGTTCTTTTTTTCCATGAGTGCGAGAAGCCACCAGCGGTGACGGACAGAAGCCGCTCCATCTCGGCCGCTTCGGCCACGTAGTTACGCCTGCTCCCCGCTATGCAATGTGCGCATGCGTATTACCGCCAACGTAACCATTGGGACAACTTCCCGTAAGTTATGCTGTAAGGCGAGCGGACATTGGATTACTGGAGCGTTAGCGCACACAAAGCCGCCATATCAGGGCCGTTCGTTGTTTGCTGTACCCGCATTGCTTCCATGGTCCTAGCCACGGGCTCAGGCATTTAAACATGAACGAAGCGTTATCACAGCCATTTTTTCTTTCAAAGCGAAACTTTATTGTCCTCACTGATGCCGCTGTACGCCAACACGACCTGCAGGAAAGGCAACTTTCTCTGACGATGACGATGAATGTTCATGGGTGAAGTGTGAAGAGCAAAAAAAACGTGGTTGATCCCTCTTTCATTAGAATAGCACGAAAGTGAGATATGCCTTCACAGGATCAGTTCAGTGTTTATTCTAGATCAATATGAACTTGCACACCACTATTTATATTTGGTAGGCATGTCACCGTCATTCTTGTCAAGATTAGACACTGGATTGCACGTGCCGGAGCACTGCGTAAACCCGTATGAAACCATACGCGCTCGCAAACCGTGCGAACGAAACCGAACGGGTTGCCAGCGAATCGTTAGGTGCCCTCACAGTCCCCTGCAGCGAAAGAGCATGATTTGCGGGGCTGTCTTCGGTGTGTGCTTGGATCATGGTGGACCCCGGCATAAAACACTTTCGTGTTAAAAAACGCCTCCCGTGGCCGGAATCGAACTTGGGTCCCTCGCGTCATGACGCCGGCGCCCATCGATTGCTCCATTTCGACATTTGTTTTTCATTATTACGTGTCCTTCTCCATTTCAACATGGTCGAATCGAGCGACAAGCAGCAGGCGCCAATGCGCGCCGTACACCCCAAACCCAAACGTTAGGCCTAAGGAGTGCACCGTGACCTGAGAGTTGCTGGGGGTATTCTAGAAAAGTGGTGAGCACCTCCAGAGTGGTTACACATACTCGCAGTGTGGGATTGGCGAAACAAATAATCCGTCACGAGAAAGCTTGGCGTTCAACCGTCGTAGTCGTTAGACGGAGGTGTGCATGATTTTTATACTCATAGTTCCTGCATAACTCGCCTTCGTTGAGAATATGGAGGAGCAGCTACCCAGCGTAGCGCAACTAGCACGCTCGTGTCTACGTTCCACGATTCCGTTAAATGGCTACTTTTCCTGGTGGTGTCTCGAAGAGTTTAGGGAGATGGAAGCGGGAAAGCTGTTGGTTGGAATTTTTTTAACACGAAAGCGTTTTATTCCCGGCCACATGAAGATTTCGCCGACTTCATATCCGTCACGGAAGTGACGCTTGTAAAACGAAGCAAGCGGCCTGTAAAGGGTGCTCCCGTGCACACAGGGTCTCCTTGAGGAAAAGCAACCTTTAGTACCAAAGAGTACGTTATACTTAGGGTTGTTTGTTTTCGGGTTTTTATATTTTAACACGAAAGTGTTTTATGCCGCGACACCCAAATATTTCACTGACGTCATATCCATCACGGAAATGATGCCAGTACATCTTTGCTGAAGGGACGCCCCAGCAGGATGTCGCTCGCCAAGCTCACCCACAAGACACCCGCCGACCCGCAAATCACGCTCGGCTGCAGATTTCGCTGCACATTTCCCTTTCGTGTTTTACTGATTCCTATGGCAGAGGAATCAACCACAGTTTCTTTTTTGTTTAGCGCTGTGTACAACTCGCAACAGAGAGAGAGAAAGAACGTGCGCGTCACCTTTACCGATCCCAAGGTAGATGATCACCCCGAAAGTGAGCACCAAGAGGACAAACACAATGAGGCCAATTGCCAGGCAGTAGAAGAGCTTGGGCCCGGACGAACTCGTGCTCCTGCGATTGAGTGACCTGATAATGTTCCTGGTCTTATGCCATCCAAATCTCAGGTATAATATCTCCGGTGCCCACAAACATCAGCGGCTACAAGTGTCAGGAGCATTTATACATCAAATCAGTATTCCGATTATAGGTTCAGCAGTCAGTGGCGATGGAATAAAAAAACGGAGTGAAGATTATTATTGAATCTTCAACACGCGTAATATACTACTAGTCCAGGAATATATATCAGTTTTTAAGATTTTTAAGACAGTATCAGTTTTTGTTTACTTCGGTCCAGGTAAACTAAAAATATCTTTTATATTGCAGAAAATTGTAGCAGCCGTATGTTTACGAAATCATTCTCAAAAATGCTTTGAACCTTTTAGTGCCAAATAGCTCAGACGCTTCCCTTTCAACCTTCCTGTGTCGTCTACGTGCTTTGGGCTGTCTTAGCATGCATATATATACTGAGGGCAGATTGCGAATTTTATTAAATCCCTATCAGCAGTGACCAGCGATGCCGAAGTCGTGTAATATATAAATGCGTACAACACATAGAGTTATTCGTCGCACATCCCAATCAGTTCAACCTAAAGTTGAACACAGTTGAGGTGGGTTATTCAAAACCCCGCAAAGCAGCTTTTCGACATTCGAATGGGTTAGTTACACCAGCAAAAACCAGTTCGATGTCTGAACACGTCAGGGATGGAATGAGAAATTCATGTAAATATACATTAGCCCTTTTCACTGTCTCAAGGGTGTAATTTTTTGAAAAAAAAGTCCAGGCGCACTGATATTTATATATACAGCATCACAGGAATGAACTCCGGAAGTTTCAAACCTCTAGAACCAGCAGTTTCACTGGGCGTTTGAAATCGTCTGTTAGGCCTTTTCAAAACTTCTTTGGGGTGAAACTTAAAAAAAAAACGTCTCGCCCTTTCAGCAGAGTCCTGCGGCGAGATGCTTAAAAGGAGGTTGTGTATTATATGAGTACCCGTTATTAGCAGAAACCAATCCGATATATCAATCGGCGGGACATATATTGAAGAAATCTGCAGAAACGCGCAATTTATTCTGAAATGCACATCTTCACCACATTGTCCGTTAGGCCGAAAGCCTGAAACTATTTTTAGATATTTTTACTGGCTAAACATATCAGCGAAGGCAACTTCGGTATCTCAATGGGAGATCGATATAATTACGAATATGCGAAAGCAGTTGCCCCTTTTAACTCCATTAGGGCTGGAGCGTCTAAAAATGCAGCCTTAGTTTGCACCCCATGCCATGGTAAAAATGTAGTCCCGAAAGTTCAGTTTTTTAGGTCCGATAATTTGGTTGGGCTATGATGAACCAGTCAGACAGAGCCAGTCAGTCAGTCAGTCAAAGTGAATCAGTCAGTCAAAGTGAGTCAGAGTCAGTCGGTCACTAGTTAGTCATTCAGTCAGTCAGTCAAAGTAAGGCGACATTAGACAAAATGAGCCAGAGTTAGATAGTCATTCAGTCAGTAGTCAGAGCCAGTCAATCAGTCAGTCGAACGAAGTTAGAGTCAGTCAGTCCGTCAGTCAGTCTGGCAACAAAGATGCTAACAAGGCGTTCAGCGATATTTAATGCCTTACCCGTCTCCGATAGAGTCTGAAACAAAGTTAAAAATGACTTTTACATATATTCTACAAAGAGCAACGTGTGAGATTGCGAGAAAAAGTGGCGAACGTACCGAATTTTGACGACATCATGCTGTCCGCTGTAGGTGAAGAAAAGATGCACAACTTACATTTCAGGATAAGGTACGTGTTCCCCACAGTGCGTAAATAACCTTATTTCGTTACAAATGCGCTGCTGATATACTTTGCTTATAAAGTTCACTTCAATTTAATTCTTGGTCTTTCGAACCCGTAAAAGTTGTGCATTCCGGGTTAGCTCTTCCGCTCTCGCTAGGGTGTAAGGGTTTCATTTATAGACAGTGGAAATTCCCCTTAAGGGTGTCAGTGATCACACAGTGTAATGTGAGACTAACGCGAAAAGTAGGAGAGAAGCTCGTGGGCAAATATTTATTTATTCATTCATTCATTCAATTACGTACCTCACAACCCAAGGGCATTTCAGAGGGTATTGAGTGGTTACAAATATGTCCAAAGTGTTAGAGTAAGCAATAATGCAATAATCAACAGGGCTATGCACAAGTTGGAGTACGCAATAACACATTAAAGAGATGTTCACTCGAAGAGGCAAAACATCGGACAAGTCAGGGCAAGTAATACCACAACAATAAACACTTCTTTATTCAAAGACGCCAGACAATGAACGTGTAAAAAGCCGCAAGGTCCAATATTTCCCTAGCTGCACGAGGCAGTTTGTTCCAGTTAACCGAGGTGTTTGGTATAAATGCACCGTGAAAACATTTTGTATTACCTGGTGGAACGCCTACTGTGAAGCGATGATCAGCGCGGACTGACATGCATGTAAGATGGATTGGTTAGTAAGCTATCCTTACTAATAAAATTTTCATATATTTTGAGAAATGGGCACAATCGTGATATTTTCCTGAGGTGCTCAAGGGATAAGGTTGATTTCAGTGGTGACGCTGGACGTGCGATGATAATTTCAATGTATGACGCTACATGAACCACTTTGAAATGCCTCCAGCCCGTTGGTGAGCATTGCGATAGGCATACGAAACGATATACATGTGACAGTTATACTGAGCTAACAGGGCCTATCTCTAATGTCTGTGCTACACAGCTTGTTCAAAGGCTTTCCGAAGGCCGTGCAACCAATTGTCTATGAAGTTTCTCATTGTGAATACTTAGCGCGCAGTTGTTGCCGAGAGTCCAATTGGCAATTGAAAGTTACAGTGGAGCACAGGCATAAGAGACGCCATGTTTCGTTTATATCTCGGTGAGAAATTTCCTTATGACTTCAGGGAGTCGAACTCGCAGTTTCGCGACCAACCACAAAAGACACCTGTTACTTAACCTATTTGGGGGGATTATAACAGCACAGACAATCGTTAAATAGAACCGGAGCCGTTGCAGAGGAACTCACCCATCGACGACTGCTGAGTTGACATGTAGTCGTCGCCTGCAAAACGGAAGCAAGATGACACGAGGGGTTCAAATTCCCCATGCACGACGCAAGTAAATGTTTCACTGCTGGTAGAGTAAACGTCACCTTTAAAGACTCAAAGCTCTTTTGGGCTCGTTTAGTTATACAGCGCTCAAGCCGAAAATGGCGCGAAAACATTACACTTTTATGTTTTACTATCTAATTCAGGGTAGACTGCAAAAAGAGCCCTGTTTGCTAAAATTAAAATACGCGCTTGGAACAATGACTATTTTCTCATGACGGTCCTGTAACTATGACTACAGGTATCTATGTTGTATTAGTATGACCCATTACTGTAATTGTATGACGGGGCTCATGTGTACAGTATATAGTTATAATCGCGCTATAATCGCGATTATAACTGAGTTATAATCGCGCTGAACCTGGCGTGAGCTGGCGAACCGGAGGGAAGCAGACGACAGACGCACACGCCAGTTCCCGCGGTAACGTAAACGCGGTTCAGAGCGCCATCAGATGTCACGCTTAACACCAATCAAGAAGTATCGCTATTAAGTGTAGAACACTTTTTGGGCTCGTCTTCTCGTCGTAGCTCGCTAACGGTCAGTGCGACTGCCGGAGTCAAGCGGCGCAGCGAGCTAACACACCCAAGTAGAGCCTTGTGTACCGTCGTCAGGGGGTAGCGCTGACGCTTCGAAAACCACGTGATTTAAATAGTCATAACCGTTCAAACCTCGTGAACCGCTGGCGCTTGTCATACATCTCCCCGTTGTTTAGCGCAAAGAAAACTCCCGGTACATATTAGGCAAAATCTGTGTATATAACCGGCAGCCCCCACTTTCATTTAGTTAGGAACGGTCGTTGGGTGGGTTTTTACGGTAGTAAGTGAAAAAAGCGGCCGCGCAAGAAAAAAATGGCGCTTTCCAAATAGCGCAGAAAGGCTCTAGCCCCGCAAGAAAAAAATGGAGCGTTCGAAATGACTTAAAAAAGGCTCCAACCGCTCAATGAAAAATTACGCGTTCAAAATTACGCAAAACAACTCTAACATACGAAATTAAAGCAAGCACTAAAAGAACACAGCTCCCGCTGGCGCAGTTTCAGGCAGGGGGCGCACGACCACTGTGAAGGCGGGAAATTTGAAATGCAGCAGTGAGCGGATAACGGCGCTGCAGCTCATTATGGTGAATCCCTGCTCTGCGCTTCCGACAGCCTTCACATTGAGTGTAACGGCTTTAATTTTTGTTCTTAAAAAGAGACAGTTGACTTCTATTGCAAGCACCGTACATGCGTTCGGAACTTCGGCTTGCAACAGCCACCGCAGCAAACGATACAAAAAAGGCAGTGTATTATTGCGGCAACCTATTACCCTCCGGCATTTCTCCCGGCAGTCGCCTCTCATTGACTAATAATACTACGCGGAAATACTTTGTGATAAATATTCCCTAAAAAGCCGTGCTTGCAGCTGCCCGTGTAGCGCTGTGCTGTAGTGCTTGGTTTCAAACGGGAAGGCTCACGCCCCACTCCGACACTGCGATGTTTTTTTTTACCTTTTTTTATCTTTCAGAATTTTTCAGTCATCGTAATTTTGTTATTACTTTTTTTACTTTGGTTTTTATTATATCAAGATATCGACGCACAGGACTTCCAGAATGGGTTGGATTACGTTAAATACAGGTTGTGTTCTGTTACGCTGGGCTGGGTTAGATTGTGTTTGTTGCAGTTGGGCTGGATTTGGGTAGGTTATGACGCGTTCGTTTAGGTTAGGTTACGTTAGGATCGGTGAGGTTATGTTATGTTAGGTTACGGTGGGACGCAATATTATCCAGCGAATTTTAGGCCAGCCAGCTTTTATGGAAACTGCCGTGAGAATTTCCCGGGGGTAATTCTCACGGCTGCCGTGAGATTAGACGCAGCCTAATATTATTACTTGAAGTAAACTAAATGACCTAAATACCTTTGTTTTGCACGAGTAAGCAATGATAGTCCCTTACTGCAACGTACAATTCAAGTAAGAAAAAACAGAAGACCAGACTTAAAGGGATATTGACACCAATTTTGGGGCTGATATTATTGTACAGTTCGTTTCCTTTACCCAATACCCTGCGTAAAGTATGAACAGCATGCGTCGCGTGGAACATATCTTAAATTGATTGCAAATGTGGCGCCGACGAGACTGCTGTGCTGGAGGCTTTTACCGAAATCGACATCGTGTGACATCAGGGTGTGGTAGAGCAAACGAGGTGACGTAGCCGCGTGCTCTCCTTATCCGTGACGTCCACCTGGCACCCGGCTAATGGCAAGGCGCAACCGTCTGGCGCGTGGATGGAGCGTCACAGGCTTTCGCATACGCACGTGATAGCACCGGCCCTGTTCAGCGGAAACCGTGATGTCCTACAGTACTTTTGGTCACCCGCGAACTCCGGGATTTTTGAAATGTCAGCCTTTGACGGCGGTTTTCGCTGCGTTACAGTTCCTCATTTATGGTCCGCTGATGTATATGAACTACTGTTTCATGATAGTTAGCACCGTAGGCATCGATCTAAGCAATGAAAACATTCATGACGTAAAAATTTGGTGTCAGTACTCCTTTAAAACAACGGAGACTAACGTAACCTAATATAACCTAACACCGCCGAGCCTAACATGGAGTAACATTACCTATACTAGCTAAACAGACGCAGCCCAACCCAATTCAACTGCAACGAACATAATCAAACTTCGCCTAGCCCAACAACACAGAACACAACGTATCTTAAACGCAACCCGACTCAGATATCCTGGGAGACGATAGCTTGGTAGTTCTTGGAATCACAAGAGTGAAAAAAAAAATCCCTAACAAAATCCACATAAACGAGAACTTTTAAAATTTCGGGAACTGCAAAAAATCTTCAACTAAGGCGGATTCAAACCAGTGTTCCAATTTGAAAGGAGGCACTATGCCAGACTGCCATGGAAGCAGCCATGTCTAGCGTGTTTTCACCACATATTTGTCCTAAGTAAGATTCGAATGACATGTTAAGCCAATCAGAGGAAACTGCCGTGAGAAATTCACGATGGTACTTCTCACTGGTGCCGTGAGAATAGGCCTACATATCTTCACATCTACGAGCGACACTCATTTTTCTGCGAAAATGGTCGTGCCGGCAGCCATATGCTAATCAGGGAAACTACGCGGCCACTCGAAAACAGTAACGACGACCGCCAGCATACCCATGTTTGTCGCAGGACTTCACGATGCCGACCACGAAGAAAACGGTTCTTGACGGGCGCTGCGATTGAAAAGAACTGGTTGGGGAATCTCGTTGGCGCTAGTGGGAACTGATATCGATGTCAATAATGATCTCCCTGACTTGCAACGTGCCCTTAATTGGGACAGGATTTATCAAGGCTCCCAGTAGACACCGTAGAGATTGAAGTTGGAGTGATGACCTATAACCCTAAAGTTTCTAGCGTAAGCTTGGGATCAAACTCTACCGCATTAAAAAATTTTTGATCATAAAAACTGGCATTGGGAGTCGCGTAAGTGAGAAATATACACTGAGAATGTTTATCGTGTTCTTTTTGCGGTTTCTACTCGCCCGTACTCTCGATTTCGTTTTTTATTTAGTAACTGCGTCGTGTGTAGCTGCGTGATGAATTTTGTAGCTGCGTAATGTGTTTCTCGACAGTGAACTCAAACTGCATTGATTAATCTTTTGTTTTTGTTGCGTTTATATATTTTCCTTCGGATTTAATTCTGTTACCGTCACTTTCATAATTAAAGTTAAATGTATGCATCGTGATTCGTCGGTTATATGTGTTCTATTCGTAAGTGTTCATTGCAAGCAAATTGGGCGAGTTTCCGTAGTGGGTACGCATATAACCCACGGGATAAGACGATGACGATGACGATGACTGTCCCATGGGAATGACGATGATGATGATGGTGATCGGGTGGTAGAAGCAAGGCCTCCACCTAAAATCATTGCACAAGCAAGGTGCAGCACTGTGGAGGCTACATTGTTGTCAACAGTGCGCCCACTGAGTGCGCCTAACTCGCCGTGAAGAGGGTCCTGAAAGGACATTTTCCTCTCCCCTCTGCGCAAGTGGAACCCCAAGGCCCAGGCGCCTTTTGTCGCTTCCTTCGCGGTGACTTAGGCGCCCTGAGGGGTGGGCTGTTGACAAAAATGTCGCCTCCACAGTGCTGCACCCAGCTTGTGGAATGAACTATACTACCTCCTCGATATTGGGGGAGAGAAAGCGGAGTGCAGACAGGAAGGGTGTAGGATGTAGGTCAGTGGCGCCCTCCTTCGGAGCGTGTGTGCGCTAGGTGCGCCGCTGTGTTGGACAGTGTGTAATAGATGTCGTTGTCGAACAACACACGCGATTGCAGTTTGCCAATCATGTGTGTAGGCGTGTCGCCAAGGGTCATCGGCAATACACGGCTGCTTGTCGGTTCAGTTGATTGTTGGTCCAGTCAAGCGGGTCGGTCTCGCACTCCTTGCTCGTGCCGCGGTCTGGTGTGCCGGCGCCCCGCCGCGCCTCGCCTCACTGCAGTCGCCGGGCCTTTGTCGTCGACCACAGCGCCGCGGCAGAACAGAGAGGATTCCTTGGTGCAGTCATTTTGGGACTTAACATGGTACTGACACGAAATTTAAAGGCTGGGATAACAATGTAAAAGGCTTCCTCTGTATATGGGCATGTCTCTCAGAGAGTTTGAACAGTAACCATTCAGTAGAACATATTTTGAATAGAGTTCAATTTTTGCGCCGACGAAAAAGCTCAAAACGGACACCATTTCGCAGACAGCATCAGAATGACGCCATCTACTCCTCCCGGCCCCAAACTGCCGACGTGAGGGACCCCGTGACGTGTCCAACGCGCTGGCTGTGGTTGGCGGGCGCTGTTCCGCCGTGTGAACACGTGATGTTTTTGTGACTGACGTCATGCTGCCGGGCGCTTGGAGATGGTGGAGGCCACAGCCGGTCTGGGCGCGTGAGCGCCCGCGCCCAGACCATTTTGTATTTTTATTTTTACCGTTATTCTTTCTAACACGAAAGTGTTTTATGCCAGGGTACACAAACCGCACCGACGTCATATCCGTCACGGGAATGGCATCACTAGAAGAAGTTCCATTGGCGCGGCGGCTATTGCAATGGTTTCGAGCCCACGATCACCCTGTCCGCAACGGGAGGTGTGAAACGCTCTGCCAACTGAGCCTTGAGGTCATGTCCGGATAGTTGCACGAACGCGCCTTACGTCCTTCCTCTAACTTTTCCACCATTAAGATGGTGCTGCTGTCTAGGAAACGTTAAGCGAAGTAGTGCGTCATGACGCTAATGAGCGCCGATAGTTGACGCCTCGATAGGGCAGCGTGTAGCAGCGGAAGCTGCTGTGTTTACCTGTACGCTGCCTATGGGGAACGCTGCTCACCTTGTGGAGCCCGCCGCCACGTTCCACAAGCTGAGCTTGTCGCAACGCAAGCGTCTGCCGTACACGCCACGGAGCTGGACCAATGTGGTCGCACCTTCGCCTAAGCGACCCGCCAGCAGGACGTCGCTCGTAAAGTACACCCACAAGACTGCTGCCGACCCGCAAAAAATGCTTCTTTCCTTGGAGCGTACAGTACAGTACGCTCCAACGAGAGGAGCATTATTTGAGTGTCGGCAGCAGTCTTGTAAGGGTGCTTGACAAGTGACGTCCTCCTGGCGGGTCGCTTAGGCGAAGGTGCGACCAGATGAGCCAGCGATTTATCTATTGATTAAGCTTGAAGGCCTTAGTCTAACAGTGTCCGTGGCGTATATGTTCTTTCACAAGTCGCGCACTGACCGATAATTTTGGTAATAAACTTGCCTCTTGCACAGACAAAACATCATCAGATAATATCATCGAGCACATAAAGTAGGAAGAGGAAACATCATTTACGTTTTTTTTATGAGGCTCTGAAGATTGTTTCGCCTTATCTATTCAATATTGTTTCGCCCTTGGTTGTGGCAGCATGCTGTTGTCTGTCGTGTCCAAGCAGCTGGTTGGGCGCGGCTGCAGCTGCTGTTTCAATCGAGGCAATCAAAGAAGAATGGAATTACCATTGCAAGGTATTCTGACACACACTAGCATTAAAATAAGAGCAACACACAGTGCAGCAGCATACGGACCCTGTAACCAATTATTCCACCGCAGGTTGGGTTACAAAGTGTGTGCCTAGAGTGTGTGGTAGGTGCCATTTCGGAGACAACGTTTTCCCCTTCAGTGGGAGCATTCACTTAATCAAGCACCTGGAGGTTGTGCTGCATCTTGTTTGAAACAGCACATCGTTCGATTGAAATCTTAAGAGCAACAAAATTCTATATTTTTGCATTTTCTGTATCCTGGTTTTCCTTGTTTTATGTTATCCTGGGTGTGCAGGAATTTCAAGTTTCCCACATTCCGAGGGGTTAATTTTTATATTTTAGGGTATATTGACAACGGTGGTGAAACAAAAAAAAACTGCGCATGAATTCCGGACACGAATAATTTCTTTTCGCAAGCTCAAAATAGGGCCCTCGTTTGTTAAACGAACTAAGTGGACTAGTCGGGCCTGGTGGTTTCTGCCCAAACAACACACTTTTTTCAGCGAAGGAAAGTGGGACATCCACCTGAACGCAGCCATACAGCTGCAAGGGAAAGCTATACAGCTTTCTCAGAAACTTCGCAGTTGAAGAAAAATTCGTCCTGTTCCAGGATTCGAACCTGAGACCGCCGGTGAACCGGAGCAATCGCTCTACCAACAAAGCTAACGAGGAGGCTAGTCGTTTGTACAGCGAGAGCGAATTAATCAACAACTCGAAGTGAAGGACAGGTGTTAATGAACCAGATTTTAGCGGTAGTCCGGGTTCGAATCCTGGACCAGGACGAATTTTTCTTCAACTGCGAACTTTCTGAGAAAGCTGTATAGCTTTCCTTTGTAGCCGTATGGCTGAATTCAGGTGGATGTCCAACTTTCCTTCGCAGAAACCTACTCCACCTTTGGGTTTCCCCTAAAATCTGGTCGATTCACACTTATTTTACAAACCGGTTAATAAAAAAAGCATTCGCTTTTTTAAGAAACATTTCAGAACGAAATGGTAATATAGACAAGAACTGTAAGTTATAATTACTAAAAAAACTAATTTTAAATAAATAGAAGTGTCTGATTACCTCTGATTATATATGAAATGTGATTGACGCAAACCCGACTCATGGGGAGCAGTGCGACCAAAGTGGACAATCTTGTAATGTTTCCATATCTCTCGGATCCGGAGAGCTCAGGCCCACTTGCCCTGGCCCTGGGTGCCGAAGGAAACAGGTTACATAAAAGTATCGTATTTGACATCCGGGAATATGAAAACAATGTCAACGTAACCATAATTCTGAAAAAAAAAAAACTTCACATGTGAACTCCCCCGCATGTACAACCGCGTGCCACTGGCATAGAAAATCGATCCGTTGGAGTAATGAGATGTTGACTAGGCGCATATTTAAACGACATGTCCTTAGAAAACGAAATCACAACCATAGCCTGGCACCTGGAAACAATCCATACGGGCTAGAACAATCTGCAAAATCTTATACATTTCTCCGTAAGGAAGTGGGTTTCTTAAACATGAGCGCGAAAGAGATGCAGAGAACGGTAAAGGAAAATACATCTGGCAGTCATCAGAACTTAAGCTCAGGTCGAGAAATTTTACGGTGGTGTTGAAAAGTAGCGTGATTGATATGCCCTGAAGAATAGATTGCAAGACCTATGAACAAGCTTGGTGTAAGGATGCGTACGTATTTTGTATTTAACTGTTCGTATCATGACATCCTTCGCCCCTAATGTAAGTTTACTGTTACTCTGACGATCGAAACCTTTAAGGTGAACAACCATCCAAGCCTATGCGCACATTACATATTGGTGGCACAAAATTTAGCGTGTTGGTTGTCTTCTCTATTCTCGTGTGCACGTCTTTAAGGCTGGGTTTCACCGTTCTTCAAAATTTATGCCGAAGGTGTACATGAAATTTGACTTCTTTTGTGCGTTGACGGCGGCCAGTCTTAAGAAACACACGCATACACGCACACACTTTCATTAGGGCTGTACTGATTTTCAAAATGGCGCCTAATAATAACTAATCTACTCAAAATGCATATCTAGGTAAATGCCTTGATGTCTGTGTCAATTTTGATCCGGAAGATGGTGCCTTCTGATAACTAATCTGCTCAAAACGCAAACCCGAGTGATAAAACCTGGATAATGGCGTGCGACTTTCCCGCACGCCACGTGCTCATAGAATACACCGGGCCGTTTGTTTCCCAGCGCCTCGCGCTTCAATGACGTGAAGAGATCCGGTAGTTTTTTTTTTCGGGCATACAAAATACATGGAACGCTACCAGTAGCATTGGTGTAGCGCTTAAAACTTGCTCGGCGTTACGAAGCCAGTCGAGTGTCACAAAAGCAAACACAGCAATTTTTCCCTTTTTTTTTGCTTCTCTCTATACGTGGTATACATCCAAAAGTTTAGCTGTCAATTTCTTCGCTTGGCAACACTGGAAATGGCCACAGACATGGCCGAAGCGCCACGGACATGGCGCGCCGTGGGCCCCCGCGGCCGCACGCCGAAGAAAAAAAGAACACCGGCGTGCGTCGTCTGCTCCGTTTCAACACGATTCTCAACGGTGGTGTCAACAGAGATGTTAGTAATCGCACTCACATTGGAGTCGAGGCATTACTTTGCGTTCGGTGGGCTAGAGCTCAGAATGCCCAACCCATATCATGCGCTTAGCATGGACAAGTACCGCCACCCCGCGGAGCCCAACGTAGCCACTGACGGCGCACTCACATGGTTGCCTGCATGCGTGCCCCGCTATTGAATACAGGCTATATAGTATCCGGAAACCTTACAGCCAGTTTTGTCGGCTTCATATCTTCGCTCTGCATGCTCGTGGAAACTCTCCTATTCTTTTAACAGCCGGCGATCCCCCTTTAATCGGGCACTCATCGTTGTCATTAGGTGTTGTGTGGCGTCATCCGGATATTCTTAGTCTGCTACAAATTATGTTTAGACCGGCGACAAGGCTGTGCGGTCGCGTGATGCGCTACGTCATGGCGCTGCTTCCGGAATCCGGGAGCATGTACGCCATTTGTGAAGGCGGGGGACGAACAGCGTAAAGCGCCCCTAGCACCTTTAAAAACTCCACTAGGCTCACCAAATAAGGTAGCGGAGTATCGGCACGCTTTTCCCCTATTGTTCTGTGCCACCACCATGATTATTGATCAATTTGCAATACGCGCCATTTGTTTACACTGCGACAGTTCATGGGCGCCGCCATTTTCTGGTTTATGAGTTTTAGTCGGTCAACTCTGGTAGGATTAGCTTGTACTCCCTGCTGTGCGGCGGCGCACGACTGACGTCGTTCCAAACGCGAATCAAAGATAACGCGAATAGCAGCATTTCAGTAGCAGAAGTATGTCCAAAGATGAAGTTAATAAATGACCCGGTAGAAGTTAGCGGCGATGCCGCAGAAACGGCAACGTCGCAACGCTGATAAACACCAAAATGGCCGCCGTTGTTGACTAGCGTGTCTCAGTGACGGTACTCTTATTCCTTATCTAGTGACACTAAGCTCTACTTTAAAGCTTTTTCCACAACGAATGTTCAGTTCACAACAGCTTGCTCCACGCCAGCAATCGAAATCATTAAATGGAGCGAATGCGTGTTCTGGTGAGATGCTGCATCGACTAAAGAGGCTAACAGCAAAGCTTGTAAGTCGGAATGCTCCATCATTCAATTCATGATGTTGTAAAACACGCCTTCACTGTTAATGCTGCACGCTGGTGCCACCACGGCTGCTTCGTTATCGATTTCAGTAGATCTCTTTTGCACGAAATGCGTACGAAATTGTTCCCTGTCGCATCTATCGAGCTCGAAGACGATATCACAGGAAATTCTGTGCAATTTATCGTATGATGTAGAAGACTCGTTGGATTTACTGGAGCAAGGCCGACTAAGAACAAGGAGTGCCGATTAAGAGTTAATATTTAATAAAAGTGATGTGAGGTACTACTAAAACCAGAAGGTTGAAGTGCCAGTGAAGTGGAGTAAAATGCAAGTAAGGCAAAGGTAAAGTAAGGTTAAGGACCAGGTTGCGATTATGTGTGGTATAGAATGAAGTGTAAAATTTCGTAAACTTTAAAAGACGCTTAAACGAAATCAAGGATAGTAGGGTAAAGTGAATGATGGGTGTAATTGAGTATCGTTCTAGTAATATCTTGAAAAGTGGTCATGACGTGTTACCTAGAGTGCCTAGCGTGTGAATTACGGATACGCCCTCTGCTCAGCTGCTGCGCATGGTTTATCGCATGATGTATGTCTTTGCATAGAATACACCTTGTGCTTTGTGTATTGGGGTGATGCAGGTGTGTCAAACGAAGGGCTCATTCCCAGAAATACCCTTCGGCGTATCCGCGTACGACGTCCACACCGACGGTGAGGACGTCCAGTGCCCGCCCTTCGGACTCAAGGGTGGCTTCAAGCGTGTCGAGTTCCTCCGCAAGATGAATGAACCTCTCACTTCTCCGAGCCCAGACGTGCCGTGCCTTAATTAACGTCACAGCGCAATAACGCTAGCATGTTGTAAAGACCGTAATTAAACAGCGCCCTCAGAATAAACGAGCGCGTTTTGTTCTCTCTCCGTTATCGCTTACACGGCGCATTCTCCATTCAAGCTGCAGCACGTCACTTCCCCCTCTCCACACTTTGTGACGTGTGCGACGACTTGAACCACGTAGTATGTGAATGTTTGCTGTATTCATCATGTAAGACGTCCCTCTTAGTGTCCATGGCCCAGCCGCTCTTTGGACGACTGAAATTAGGCGAAGTTTTAGGCCCCTCATCAAATTCTTAGGATTACTAAAGCTCTATTGATTTTCCTGCGAAATACAGGACTTGACCTGTCTTTAAACAAGGTTACACAAGCATGCACATCGTCGCCATCATGTTCATCCTGGCGGCGTTAAAGGAGCCATGAAGACAAAATACAAGTTGGGTTTATTAGAAAGACTCCTTAGTCCCGATAACAATCATACCAATATCGTCGCATTCTTCGAACAAATAACGGAGATATGAGAGAAAACGTGTGAAGCAGTCGCGACCCCCTAGCCAATTTCCCGCAACTTTTCTATGACGTCACGGAACCTTGTTTGCGCGATTGACGGCCGCCTAACTGACCTGTCGCGATGACACATGACTGGACGTCTGTAATGGGGCCTCTAGTTCCATTTTACCGCATCACTTGAATGCTAACGTGCAGTTAACGCACTGAAAATTATGTTATATTGTTGGCCCGTATGACGTCATTCTTGCCCATAACACGTCACTGTGGCGCAAAATTTGAATGTTTTAAATACTTTTTGCTTTTTTTTCGTTAAAAAACATATTTTGTGGCTGTAATGGCGCTGAATGAGATACTGAATCCTAGTTCTTTCAAATAAAACGAAGTTGCATTTCCTCTTCATGGCTCCTTTAATCAAAGTATTCCATTTTTTCATACATCCGATGCAGAAGCTAGGCACCTTTGCTACGCTAAACTCACCAGTACCATTAAAGACCATGCCCTCCCTTCCTCCCTCCCTTCCTCGGTTGTTGGAATGCGAGCGAAATTCAAATGCTGGGCATTTTTTAACTGCGGCGACACGATGGCGCAAATGCAGTATGGGTGGTGGAAACCCCCTCAGGAGGGACCCGCCGCGGTGGCTCAGTGGCTAGGGCGTTGCGCTGCTGAGCACGAGGTCGCGGGCTCGATTCCCGTCCGCGGCGGCCGCTTTTCTGATGGAGGCGAAAAGCAGAAACGCCCGTGTGTACGAGATTTCGGCGCACGATAAAGATCCCCAGGTGGTCAAAATTAATCCGGAGCCCTCCACTACGGCGCGCCTCATCGCCTGCGTTGCGTCGGCGCGTTAAACCCCACAATCAATCACTCAACCCCCTCAGCTATAGCCGGTATTCAATGGCATGGAATGCATGCAGGCAACCAAGCGAGTGCGCCGCCCCATCTGTGGCCAAGCGTCTGTTGCCCAGGCGACGTTGTGCGCACGGCCAGGCAGACCTCGGGCCGCGACGTGACCTTGTGTTTCCGTGCAAGGCGTGTGCGAGTGATTCGATAGTCAGTTGTACCGCGATAGCGTTGATTAGGCGAAAAGTCATGATTCCGCTCATGAGTGTGACAACCTTATCTGCAATTCAGCCCCAGCCTCCGCGCACACCTACGAGCGAGTGCGAGTCGGTCGTGGCACAAAGGTTGCAACGTGAGCGCAGTGGTCCGTTTGACAGTAGGAACTGCATTATTTCCGAACTGTTGCCTACTTAACACAAAGTAATGCTTCGACGCCAAGTGCTGTTGAGTGCAGCACAGTACAATCTACCTATCGCAAGACGCGTATGTAGTAGCCGCCGCAGATCAGTTGATTGCCAGGCGCCGCGCTCTAACTTCAAACGTTAGTTGTTTTGCTGAGTGTGAAACATTTAGCGCACGAGAAACCCAGCGCTAAATCGGTGTACGCGTGAACCATTTGTCCTAAGAAATTATTCGGTTTTTGTACTCAACCACGTATTATAAGGCACTTACCAGACATAAAGTCGTGGATGCGGTGCGGATTCAATTGTGTCGACATCCGAGGCGGCAGCCAACTACAGCTGCTGCTTATGCGCGCCGTTCGCAGCTGCGGTTTCATCCTCCGTGGATTCGAAGTGCTCGAGGGTAGGTAGAGCGCCAGCACTTAATGTGAGTGCGATTAATATTATATCTGTTTACGCCACTACCGATAATCGGGCTGAAACGCATCAGACGTTGTACGATGGTGTTTTTTTTTTCTTCGAGATGCCGGCTCAAAGCGCATGCGCTGTCACGGTGGCCACCGACATGGCGGTTTTCAGTGTTCCCAGGCGGAGAAATCGCCCGCTAAACTTTTCATTGAATACCGCCTATAGGGACCGGGCGGCCGTTGTATGGCACCACCGTCGCACCACCGACTTGTGTAATATTGTCAAACAAAATTTGCCCTTGGCGCTTAAAGTCACACAAACTCCAGCATGCTACCTTTTTGTGTGTCTGCCATTTTTTGCCTAGCTGACGTGTTGTGCGATAAGCCAACGTTAACAATGTGCACTACGCGGAGAAATTGACGCACAGGTCATAAGAGGCACATGTGCACATTGCCAGTAAGTATTGGCAAAAATGAGGGAAGAATGGGAGGAAAGTGCTTCGGGGAGGACTTTGCGGACCCCCGAAAGGCCCTCGGGCACTCCCATTTGAGAACCACTGTTTCGCATGAAGCAATAATGATTTATCAACCAAGTAAGCAATGTTTTCTTCTTCGACGCACAGGGTGGGAAAACTGGCCACAGCCGTGCGGCCCTGGAGAAGTGTTCAAGTCCTGCGTGAGCAGCTCCTGCGCTGAAGACAGGTGCGGCGATGATCCTGTCCGCCGCAGTTTCAGGGCTTGCACTAGGGACTCCCGCGCAGGGTGCGTCTGTGCCCGTGGATACTTCAGACGGAGCTCCGACCACAAGTGCGTTCGCCACAGCGCCTATTAACGCGTCGGCGTGACACTACAATCGTACGCCGTCGCGTAAACCAAGGAAACGACAGAAATAAAGTTGTTCCGCTAATTGTTTGTTTTCTCTTCCATTTGTTCTTAAGATCTTAATAATAATATTAGCAACAGCCGTGTTTTTCAGAGCCAAGGATGGACTTGTGCTTTGAGCGACCGCTACCCTTAAATACCAGAGCTCTTCGATGTAGGCAGTTGCGACTGCGCCTCCAAAATGGCCCGCACCTGCCCCCCCCCCCCCTCCCCCCTTCGCCCCCCTTCTTTGGATCGTGCGTACGGTGCCGCCACCGCGGCCACACCCCGCTCTATCCAAAAAAGACAATAATTATTCGAACTGGCAATTTAACGTTAAATTATGTTTTAAAGGTGCATAATTTTTACTTTTGTACTTTCCCAAGTTATTCATTGTTTTCTTAACTGCGGTTTTTTGCTGCGATTGTTTCTGCGTCTGCGCCATTGCCTCGACTGATTGCACTTGTGCGGGAACTACGGCACAACACAGGTCCGATCTCAGGTACTAAATTTGCAGTTGTCGCTCGGCCTACATCACACTATTGTCGCGAAGACAAGGTCTGTTGGTGTTGTCTGGTTGTTTTGGGTGCTGTGCCCGCCACGACGGCTCTTGCTGCCAAGTGTGTTGTGTGAAAACGGTTCGGACGCGGCTAGGCCCTGGCCGCCTTTTTTCTGAGAAACGGACCGGCCTGTTTGTTTGCCCTCGGCCGACCGGGAGACGCGGTTGTTGAGGGGAGCGAGCCATCGGCCCGGCTTGGGTTTCAGCGCGGTTGCGGCGTTCCACACCCCCCGTTGCGTCTGCGCAGGCCGCTCGGTGCTCCGAACCCTCGGTCTAGTTCAAACGACCGCCTGTCTTTTTCCCTATGGAGTTTGTATACACTACTTTAGACTCACCAGAAATTCTTTAGCCGGAAACGGACGCCTTCGAGTTTGAACTTTGTGTCTTCTGTGATTGGTTCATTTTTCCTTTCGTAAATGTAGCTGATTGGAGCTAAGAAGCGTCTCGCGGATTGGCTGCAGAAAGCCTTACTCCCCGCGGTCCGCACGCTCCAGAATACACTTTTTAAATCGAAGTGTCAATAATTAAACGAGTTAACCTTTGAACATCAGAAACCTTCGAGTGCTTCATCGCCGGACTCATCCTTCAACAGTAGCGGTATTGGGACAAATTACGCCGTTACACTATATCCCAAAACTAATCCAATAGCTGATCAAGTGACTATCAATAATCCTTTCAAACCGAATTTTTAGCTCCTTCTTTTGCCGCCGGAATTCCGCATATGACGTGCAGCAGACGACAATGCGCAGGTGATAACGCATCTCCTGACCAGACGGCCGCATTCTTTTAGACATTTGTTTACTACTGTTGATTTGAATGTGCAAAAAACACTTGCGTGGTTGAGCACGCGTGGCTTCTTCGGCACAACAAATTTACTTAAGCACCCAAATACCACTTTCCGTCAAAGTTGTCGAGCGGCGAATGACGTTGTACAGTCTATTTTGTCACCAACAGATGGCGCCAACGTACGGAAAACTCCGGAACAGTGGACCGATTGCGGGGCCACTTTTTGATGCGTGGGGTCTACGGGGAGTTTCGCAACACCTATATCAAGTAAGTCTGCTAAATACATCTTCTAATACGCGGGAACAGAGACATTATGCATAGCCTGCAAGTTTCGAGATCACCAACTTGTAGCCTGTTTCTAATGATCCGTCAGAGCAGGTGAAATATATAGCTTCAACATGACGTCACAAATTCCCGTTTTGCTGAAGCACTTCCAGCTTTCCAGGCACTACTAATAATGAAAGCAGAAAATAAGTGCGCGGCGTTTCACTGTGCATTTAGTCCACATGCGTGACAGCTGCTATGGTGCCGGTGCAAGCCACCTGCGGGAAGGCTTAGCGGATGTAATCACTTTATCAAACGAGAATGAGAAGAACGGAAAAGTTTTTAGTGTAGTTATGGCCTCGACAGTTTATAATGGTTCTGTGCAACCGAAAGAGTCCAAAAGAACGTCCCTAGTATTTTTGAAATTTTGTACGCGGATGCATCTCCTCTGCTGCGTTTCCAGAAGCCGGAGTCTGCCCTGGCGTCGGTATCCTTGCCTGTCAGGGCAGCTTGTACTACACCCACGTGGGGAAGCTGGTTGCTTCCTCAAAGACTACCTCCGACACTATTCCGGTATCTCTGTTTCCCTTCCCGCCTGCAGGATCCCCAGATTGGGCTCCTACTTTCTCTACTTAGCAATTTTCTGTACCTTTCAACTCGGGGGGTTGAAAGAGAAATATAAGGGTTTCACCTTAAAAGGGCCGGGTCCCTTGTCCATGAAAGCGCTATTCGTACCGGACTGTTTTAAGCTGTTGGGGCTATGACTGTGCTAAATTGGTTTCTGCGTATGGGGTTTTCGTTGCGATGAAACTGATAAGACACGCTCACACTTCATGTTATGTGCAAGGCGGCTGGTTAGACACAGGACAGAAATATCTTATTTGAAAACAGTCGAACCTTTATTCAAGAAATTGTATTCCGAGCATCAGCTGCAGGAATAAGTGGACTAGCGAATTCCCACTAGCAATTATAATTGTAAAACTTTTGCACGTTTTCTTAGGTGTAGTGGAAGGACGCCGTTGTAGTCGTTCCTTTTGGTTCAAAAAAAAAAAAAACACGTGTTTAACTTTATTGTTTTTCAGATATTTTGCGCAGAAGAAAGAGGCGTAATGAAAAACTACCGAAGAATCTGGCTATACATCTGCTCGTTTCGCAGCAAAGGTTGTCGAAATACGATTGCCTTCTGCTTCCCCTGCCACGTCACACCTTTTCCCCTTTCTCTACTCAACTGCTCACGCTGTTCTCATCCCGTCTACCTCCTCCCATGATGACGAATGCAATGAAGGTTTGAATTGTTTTATTGAATTTTCCCGAATTCGCACTGCTGGCGTGGAATCTGACCGCTCCTTTTCTCATTGTGTGCTTGTAACAGCTTTAACCCGCACCGTTTGTTTTATCCTAACAAATTTTCTGTCGCTGACCAAGACGAAGAAACAATTTTGACGTTTCACATCCCCAACGGGATCTTTAATCACAATGAGCTGCTGTTTTCCTCCTGGATTTGATCTCGTTTCTGTTTCAAAAAAGTTTTTGACGGGTTGTTTTTTATTTGCTAGCACGTAAAAAAATTCCAGATGAATCATGAATTAAAAAAACGTTGCTACTGTCCACTATGTACCCATGGTTTCCCTAAACTATGCTTAACGTTTTCCTTGTGCTGAACAATGTTTAAATCTATGAGGTACGCCACCTGTTTTAGCAGTTAAAAAGGGCGTGGCTTAACATTCTTCACGTTGAAGCAACCTGTTTGTTGGCCCAACGGTTTAATCGACAGACAGACAGACAGACAGACAGACGGACATGAGTAAATGGAGCCTTCAATAGCTCCCCGGCACAACACGAAGTATTACCGGTTATACCCAATTGCAACAGTACAAAAATAGGGCCAACCGGCAAAGAGAATTTTGTCCACACGAAGTAGAGAGAAATCAACGGGAAAGCCTTTCTTGCGACCCACCGCCAGGGGAACGAGCCCGGGGGGACCCCTCTTGTCCCCCCTAGGAAAACGCCGGATGGGGTGGGTTGCTGGGAACGGGAACTTGGACGTAGGAATGGGTTATGGGAAAAGGGTGGGAATGAGGGAAGCAATTTTGCTCCAATCCTTTTGTCTGACTCTCTTCCAAGACTGATTGCTCAGCGAGGGCATCAGACAGTGCCAATTGCCAAATGTGCGGTCCCTGCCACGGGTTACCGCTCACCCATAGGGTCCGCTAACTGGGCCCCAACTGTCGGAGACAGGAAGTACCCTATTTAGTGGCGACGGCCAGGTACCCCCCCCGACCCCCAGCTCTGCGACCGATGCGTACTAACGTCCTCGATCAACTGTCCCGCACAAGGTACTCATGAATCCCCAGTGAAGCTTTCCACTATACACGGGTACTTACAACACCTGCTTTTCACGGTCTCCGGACACCGGAAGTTTGTATGCGAACGTGAACTGAAACCCTTGTTGGCAAGCCAACACACGTTCGCAAGGGTCCCACTGGGTCTGCGGGCCCTTTTCTTATGTCCTCCTCTGTGCCTACTCTTTCGCTCAATGGAACAGGAGTCTTTTGGAATTGCCGTGGTGTAGCGGCTCTGCAGAGGAGATCGGACCGGGCCTACTAGCCGTTACTAAGCCAGGAGAGTTTTCCCGGTCGGTGTACTAACCCCACCTTTCCTCGTTTTCCCCGTGCGGAACACCCAGTAGCTCGTGGTAGTACGTCCCGTGGCAGCCAGAGAAGATCAATCTATAGGCCCCTCACAGCAAGGTTACAGGGGGGCGCGACCCCCCCCCCCCCGGCCTCATACGGATTGTACAACATCTGGCCCCATGACATTTGGTTACAGGGGTATGTCACTCCCCCCGACTTATAGCGATCAGGTCGCTGGCCCCGCCAAAGCTTGCGGTTACAAGGGTCGCCAGTCCCCCGGCCTGCAAGGTTTCCCGAATTTACTCGGTATTCCCAATGCAGCGACTGTACGCTTGCAGCACTTGCTACTTTCGCAACTTGACTCCCCGGCCTCAGACAGACAGACAGACAGACATTGGCGCGTTAGGCAGCCCAAGGAGGACTGTCGTCTTTAATGACTTAGCTGGTGACATCTTTGGCTTCGCCAGAACGTAAGAGTTGAATGCCATCCCGACAGCCCACACTTGTCGAAGCGGAAGCATTCGTATTCCGACCTCCGCCAGGAGCACCACGTAGCGCAGTCGACTCGGTTATCCGGCAGTCGACGCGGAGCAAGGCAGTCGCAGGTGTCTTAGTCGAAGAAGCTGCTCGCGCAGTCCTTGAGCACTTGACGTGGGCCGTAGACCCGTGGCAAAGTCCGTCGAACTGTGCCTGGAAGCCAAGTCGAGGTAGAATAGTTTTGTTTGGCTCGAATGTCTTGAATTTTGTAACCTATTATTTTCAGTTATAATGAACATAACTCACACCGGATAGTTCATCAAAAGTGAAGTCAATTATCCGCCCGAAAATGTACAGCACATGCGCACGCTATTTCTGGACGCCTCGCCCACTCATCCTGGTGCATTACCTATTAATTTTTGAGCAGACAATTCTTCAGATACAACGGGAGCATCAAATTGCTTTTTTGAAGTTTAAGCATTGATCACATTAATTAAGCCGTTTTATAATACAGTGTTCACTCAGTTCCGTCGCCCGCATATTCTTTGAAAAGCGTTGGTCTTCCCCAGATATTTTTGCAAACATGTTATATTCGAGGTGCTTTTAACTCGAAATCAACGAAAAACCACCCAAATTTCACCCTAGAGCTGCCATTACTTCTAGATATGGTGCTACAAGAAATGGCGGTAAAGAGACCGATTCTATTGGAAAGGACGTCGAAACCCTAGCGAGGCTCTGCATTCGAGAAATGTTCGCTGGGCAACAAGTTCAAGCATGGTCCTCAAGTCAAAAATGTTTTATGAGGTATCAAAAATGCCCGAACCTTCACAGCCAGTTGGAATAGGTAATTCGGGGGTCCATCGGCCATCCGTTGCAAATAAGTGTATAAACCTATTCGTGTACATAATGTTGGGAAAAAGAACTGCTAACTTTGTCCCCAACTTTGAACTGCAGTGCTTGATACCGCAGCGTTCGACTCTCGCCGCTTCCGAATTCTGCAGCAGATTGTAGTTTTGGCGCTAGCTTCGTGCTCTGCAAAATTACAGTCAATATGTCAACGCAATTCAGTTTGCATTGACTAATGCTGTTTCTTCGTGCTCAGAAAGGACTAAGAGTATAAGAAGGCCGAAAACTCGGTGGAGAGATGAGCCAATAAAACTTGGGCCGTTCGTCTTTGGAATGACCTTCCTGATTGCGTAGCCTCCATATCTAATCCCGATACATTTCGCCGTCAGCTCCTCACTCTCTTCACCATGTGACCATGTTCCTGAATTCTGAGTGCATTGCGTATTACTGCGATTTATATTTTCCTTGTCCTTTATTTGTTGAAAATGTATCCCTCTTTCGCCATGTTCAAGTCAGCAAATGGTGTATCTTCAAATTTACCTCACCCTGTACCACGATATATGTGATTTCATTTATATTTTTTGTTGTTGCGCACTGACCCTGCCTGTAAACTGTATGTTATCTGTCCTGTACTTTCCCGATTTCCCCCCTTACCAAATGCCCTGTTCTGGGGCCTGTAAGGTTTTTTTGAATAAAGAATAAAGAATGGATTTGGGCAGCGCTGGACAGGAGCAGTTGGAATCAACTGGGAGAGCCCGTGAAGCAGCATTGAAGATGAAGTTTGCTGCCCTTAGTATTGATGTACATGAGCTTGTAACGACCGACAGCATATTACAAACATGCTACACACAGTTGGATTAAGTTGAGGTATCCTAGTTACTTAGCCGGTTAGGTGTGTGGATGTTCGAGAGAATCTTTCTCCTCAAAAGTTAGCTTTTTAGAGTGAGGGTAATGTGTCCGTCCGCTCCACCGTCATCGTACTAAGTTGGAAATGCAAGTGGCAATGGGAACACCGCAACGCACAGAAGACAAACATTTGGTTAGAATCACTTATACATCGTTGGCTTTCGTTAATCGATCGAGATGCACCGTACGTGCTCTTGTAGTATAGTCGTCCACAGACTTAGCTGGAGCATCATATTTCATTTTGGAGCATCATGCGAACGAAACAGATCCGGTTTCGTTCGCACGGTTTGCGAGCGCGTAAGGTTTCAATCGGATTTACGCAAAGCTCCGACGCGTGTAATCCAGTATGTAATGTTGATGCGTCTCACGGTGCCATACCGATGAAATATGAATAGCGATGGGAAAGTTCATATCGATGCAAAATAAACATTCAAATGCCCGTGTGAAGGCTCATTTCAATTTCGTGTTTTACCGATTCCTATGAAAGAAGGTTCAACCACATTTTTTTTTACATTCTTTCGCACCAACCTTAGATTGGCCTAAAAAAGTGGAACAAACGTGTTCAATAACAACAATACCTACGCCGGCCGTGGTGCGACGAAAATGGTGACGTCACGAGCGCCCTCCTGTCATGGCGACCGCCTCGGTGTTCGTTTAGTCGAAATCGAAACTGACATAAATAAACGAGGCTGTAAGTAATTATTTACGCTGTTATCGACCTTCTAATAAGTCATTTTATGTTTGGTGGGCTCGCAGGCACCAGGAGCAGCGAAAACAACTCAAGACGAAAATTTCGTGCCAGTGCTCCTTGAGGACATGATGCAGCTCGCTGTGGAGTTACATCAAGGCCGCAATGTTCCATTTAGCTGTGATTAACTAGCTTAGCACGGCAAAAAAAGAACAGGAAGAACCCTAAATTCCCGGTACATCCCCCTGTACGATGACCATGCACACAAAACAAAAAACCGTGTCTAGACTGCCGTGCGACGGTATTATAAGCACTGCACTATGTCGACGTCCACCGGCGTTTTCTGGCAAAATTGCCGCGTCTGGCAGTACATCGCTCTAGATAACGTAAAGCTAGGCAACCTAACTTAAACATAACATAAGATAACCTAACGCACACAAACAAATCATTCAAAACACCGAAACTAACCTAAGGCACAAAAATTACACTTCAAATAAGTAACGAAAAAAAACGTGGCAAAACCCGGCCTCGAACCACTGGCGTTGGGATCAAGAAGCTAAGACGGATCCTCTGCACTACAACGACAGATTGTTTGGCAGGTGCTAACCTAGTGTTAAATATTCGAATGTTGTCGGACGGCACTCTAGCCATGCCTGCAACGATCAGCTAGAGTGCCGTCGGACGGCACTCTAGACACTGCGAAAACAAAATCATCCTTAGCAGCAGCACCATCATCATCGTTGTCATCATCATCAACAACAACAACATCCTATTTAGGTCAACTGCAGGAGAAAGCTCTTTCCCATTGACGTCTTGAGCCCATTCGGTGCCTCAGGGTGCTCTAATTTCGTCTGTACATGGAGTTATTGGCCTTCTCCTTCTAGAACCCAGAGCTACTCCTGAATACTCAGAAGAACCCAGAAGAGCTACTCCTGAATACTCTAGCCGGCTTAGAAAACCAGCTCACAGCAACTCAGCAATGCACCTCGAGACATCGCTGCTTCTTTTCCAGTAGCATGTTCGCACCCTTCCAAGATCCGGCGGTGTTCGAGCACTGTTGCCTCAGAATAACTGCTGCAACGGCGATTCCTGCAGGTATAACTAATATTGTTGCTGGTTTTGTTGTTTTTTCTGTTTGCGAGCTTTTTTTTTCTTTTTTTGCCTTTAGTTTTGTTTGCTTTGTAACTTTTTTTCCTGTCATGTAAGTCAACCGAAGCGCGACCTAAAAACTATGTCGGATACCAGGGGCAGGTTCTGTGTCCCTGTGGGCACAAGCCGCATCCCGCGCCCTCTACTGGTTCGCTTGGTACCCTTCTATTCTTTTGAGCAACAGCTAACATAAATTCGCTCTTCTCCCCAAGTAGCCCAAGTGTACAATATTTTTTTATCGTAAAATGTTCTTTTGGCTCAATTGTGCCTATTCTTTTCGTAAAAGATAATGCACCCTTCTCCGAGCTAACCAGACAGGAAGCGTCCACGTTCAGACAGCTGCAGACAAATTCACTGATAACCCCGGTGGTCATGAGACACATACAGCCAGAACTCTACACGGATGACACGTGCGTGTTGTGTGACAATGCTAGGGCCACGACCGCCCACTTGCTGTGGGACTGTGAAGTGCGACCGAACGAGGCGGCAACCAGGACAAACCTACCGCCGTGGATCCAAGAAGCAGTGCGCAGTTACGACAAGGATACTCAACTATCAGCCGTCCAGCAGGTCCTAGCGGCCCTCGAACGGCAGCGCCGGAGCGAAAGCTGCGGGGCGACGCCCTTCCTTAAGGGGCAGCGGCGTCCAACCCCGTAGCGAGTAGTGAAGGGGTGGTCCCAGTAGGGGTGACGTCGTAATCGACGAGTGGTTACGTCCGGGCGCGGTGAACATACTGTGTCTGTTGCAGGCATTCCATAAAGTCTTTATTCCATTCCACCCAACGACGACGAGGGTTGAACGCGAAGCTTTCTCGTGGGATTTCCCTGATTGTCTGAGCTTGGACTTTGACTCGCAGGCTGTCTAAACTTTGACTACTTGCGCTTTGACTTTGTCTCGCACGCAGTTTGGACTTTTGATAGCAATGGCTTTTACTTTGACCCTTCGCAATTTTATTGCACGCGAAGTAATCTACGCGTTCTGCCATCGCCGTCGTTGGATGGAGGGGTGAATGGTCTTTTGCGTCTACTTGTGAACGTCCATGCACTCCCAGCCAAGCTGCTGCGCCCTTGTTAGAATGGCACAATCTGATAAACGTAGGCTTCATAACGCGCGCAGCCTATAGGTTTGTTTCCGACCACGGTAAAGCGTTTCGTTTCCTTGCCTTCATCAAGTATCACCATCATCGTCAATGAAAGTTGGCTTTGACCTGTTCGGTTTCGACGAAACGTACGCCATCCGTGAGACACCGAAAGCTTCGCTTTAAAAAGGGTCGTTTGGTGTCTTTTTGGTCTGTTTAAGGGCGGTGCGCGGTATATCAGCACGTAAACACGCTTAATTAACTTTCAGCATCGCACCGGGAGTGTCTGACTTGTATTTATACAGAAACGGAATACCACAATACCAAATGACTTGTACAGTGAAACCTCGTTAAGCCGTACCTACACGTGGACGCGTAGAGCACACGTACAAACCGGCACTACGGTTTATCCGAATGCGCTAGGTTAAAGGGAAACCGAGTTGGGAATTCGGCTTAACTACGTGTAAAAAGAAACTACGGGTTATGCAGGAACGGTTTAACGAGATTCCAGTGTATTTATATACAAACGGAATCTCACAATACCAGGTGACCACGCGATGAAGTTCGTCGCAAACCTAAGTAACGTACCGATACGTATAAAGTGTGAAAGTAAGCAAAGAAAAAAATGTGGCTCCAAGCCATGCCGTGAGGGTGGTTGGACTGCAAACAAGTGAACTATACACCCACAACGATTACCCATGCGATGACACTTGAATTCTCACACGTGGCTCTACAGAAAGTGAGACCAGAGGCAAGTGAAATGTACTTAACCACACTTTCTATTACTGCACAACGACCTTCACGACTGTTTTATGTTCTTCATCTTCTTCTGGCTGTTCTTCTGGCGTCTTTACTTTCCGTGGTCTACCCAAGGTGGTCTTGAATGAACTAAAGAAGGTGCTATACCGGTCTTCCTCTTTATATATGAAAGCGTGGTGACGTCAGTGCGTGATTTCTGTGCTCTTGGGTACTTTTGCACTCGGAGTAGTTTACGCTACCATAATCTTTACCGGTTATGTGCTGCCTTCTTAGTGATGATAGTTTTCTGCTGACATCGCCATGGAAATCTGCTTGGATGGTAGAGGTATACTGCTCCGCAGTAAAATTTACAAATCACATCACTACCCTGCCATCAAAAGGTACATACATGTAACGTTCAGCGCGATCGTTATGGTGATAAGTGGATTAAGTGGATACTGTTCGTTGACAAAGCGATAGACTCAACAGTTACGCGCAGATTGCGCTTCCGTAATCTGCTGTGCTTCGAGTGTGTCTATCGTAGTTTCTAGAGCGCTCCTACATTTCACCTCGCAGCTTGCAAGTTGGGACTTTAAAAGAGTTGTACCTGTGAACGTACGCGTGGTTTAAGCGCTCTTCGAAACACTGTGGATGTTCTCGCATCAAAAGAATAAAACGCTATCGGGAGTACAAAACAGAAAGAGTCAAATGGCTGTCGAATGGAGCATGGGATGCGACACGTCGATTGCGCGGAGCTCGCCAACTGCACAGGTTTATTACATCGCTGCCGAAGAATGACGCCTGAGACCTGAAACGAAAGCTTACCAACACTGTCGCATGAGGCAACGATGGCCCCTTGGCAATCCATTTCCAAGCATGCAAGTAACAGGGTTACTTGTAACATGTAACAAGTAACATGTAGCAGGGTTATCCGCTTGTTGCCAGCTTTCAACACGTCGTAGATGCTAGAGTGCCGGTCGGGGTCGAAAAAGGTCCCTTTTACCCCGACTTCACGGCGCGGCACTGGATACCACCAACCTTAAACGTTGGGTACCGTTACATTCACATAAACGCCGAGAACCAAGAGAGAGGAGCCCAGCCTTCCCGATAGCCTCGTTGGTGTGGCTTCCGACGAGTATTGCGAAAACCATGGGTTCGGTTACCACCGGGAGAGCATATTTTACCCAACTTGATTTAATTTAAGAAAAAAACACACGTACCCCAACACTTACAATTAGGGAACTCCCTTCAGTACGCCTTCTCTTGCGTTCATAACTGCTGGCTTTCCTTTGGGTGTCTGCGTGTTCGTATGTGTGTGTGTAGGTTCCACTTCTCCCCTCACTCTTCATTGAAAGTTGGTGCTTCTTTTGTCACCTTGTAATTATTGTTTTTTCGCCCACGTTGTAGTCTTAATTCGAGTATGCTTTAGCAGCATTTTAACATGCGCACATGGCGTAGTTTGCTTCCATTTTCTGCGTTACCGCTGCCGTTTGGGTCCCTGTTGCTTCCAAGTGATAAACGAATACCGGCGTGGTTATATGACTCCCGCCTATTACACAAAGAGGCCTTGGTTAAATCCTCAGAACGGCCAACTTGCCGAACGTATTTCTAATACATATGTGCTCAACCGCTCAATCACTTCGATGCCAGTGACGGACCCACGGCAATAGACACACGCCCATAAAATATAACTGTTAACGCCTGTAGCTTAATATAGGCCCCAAAGTGACAAACCGTTGCAAGCAACATGCCACTTTACTAAGCGGGCATAAACATTCCCGCAATATTACGCCAGCTAAGGCTTCATAAATTTTCCCGGAATTGTCCATTCAATGCTCTTGAGCCCGCAAACGCCGCATCTCCGGCAAGCTGCCGTCAGATATGATACCACACTCGAGATACGAGAAGCCGGGCTGCTGCAGAGTGTCAGAAGCAGCAATGCCTTGTCGAAAGCCGCGTGTTTAACGCGTCTTAAGGCTCCTCTTAAGTGAAAGATAAGACCGAATAGGGCGCGCAGACATGTGACGGCGCGTCGATTCCCAGAGCCTTACGCAACGCCCGCCAGGCGGTGCACCGATCGCGCACCCGCTCGAACGGACCCCGAGCGTGCGAAAACAGCGGAGCTGCAGCTGCTGCAGCGGTGTGTACATTCGCCGGGTGCCCTTGAGGCCACTAACCGATACCGGAAGGTCTCCTCATTGCCGCAATTAGAGACGTCGAGCCGCGTCGCTCCAGATAGATCATTCGCCGCCTCTCTCTACGCGGTGTGTGTCAGCCGACGACTCCTCCGCGCTCACCTTCTATCGTGCAGTGCGCGCGGGACGCCTTGAACGGAGGGTAGTGCTGATTGCGAAGAATAAGGAAGGCATGGCGAGCAGGCGGCCTACCTACAAGCGACACGAAGCCACTGGCTGGGTCTTTCCAAGAGACGGCTTCGAGTGGGCCGAATTCGAAGCAGCCTGCAGCTACCAACCGCGCGCTGACGACATCCTCCTCATGACGTACCCCAAGTCCGGCACCACCTGGGTCCAGTACATGCTGTACCTGCTCGTTCACGAGATGAAGCCGGTTCCCGCGGGGGAGCGAATGGACCGCTACGCACCTTACCTCGAGAAAGGAGGCCTCGCTCTGTTGGACACCCTAGAGAAGACGCCCAGACCCATCAAGAGCCACCTGTCCTTCGACGTGATGCCGTGGCACGCTGAGCCCCGGTACGTGTGCGTGCTGAGGAACCCCAAGGACGTGTGCGTGTCGTTGTACCACCACGTGCGCGGGTTCGGCAAGTACTACAACTTCGACGACGGCAGCTTCGACGACTTCTTCGAGGCCTTCTTGGAGGGGGAAGTGGACTCGGCCGACTATCACGACCACCTGCTGTCGCTCTGGGGTCACCGAGGCAAGGAGAACGTCCTGGTGCTCACCTACGAAGACCTCATCGAGCGGCCACTGGAACAGGTGCGCAAGCTGGTGGACCACGTGAAGCCATCTTTCCCCGCTGGCTGGAAGGAACCCGACCTGGGGGACTTGGTTGCCGCTTCGAGCTTCGAGTCCATGAAGGCCCAGAGGCCGGAACAGTGGGCCAGTGCGCGACCGGAGAACATGCCGCCTTTCATTCGCCGAGGTCGGGTGGGGGACTGGCGGAACTACCTCACTGCAGACCAGAACGAGCGCTTGGAGCGCAAGTTTGCCCGCAAACTCGCCGGATCAGGAGCTGATCTGCTATGGCCCAAGGAAATGCAAGGACCCGGTAGCATCTAGCAGTGTCGCGCGAAATTCGAAGCGAATACAGGCGACCACCCCTTGCAGTTCTTCTAAAAAGTACCCCGGCCATACGAAACGTTTTCGTGCCGTAACGATTTCGATGAAGTGCTCAACGTTCAATTGCAAGTGAAATATTTTATGCCAGTCACCCTAGCTTTCTGGCATTGAGCATTTCAGTCTCAATTGGGAAATAAGCCTAATTTCCCGTTGAATAGTTTGCAGACTGCAAATTGTTACCGGAGAAATAGCGCAAGTGTAGCAGCGGTGCTATCGCTGGAGTGATTGTTGGCAATTCAGCTACCGTTATATGAATGCATTTCGATTTAACAATGCAAATAAAACTGTTTTAGGCAATGAGGAGTGCACCTTTCCGGCGAAAGAGAACCATCCTACAGCCTTGAATAACATATGGTAATCATATTGCATTGATTAAAAATGTGCATCTGGATTGCACGTTCTAAAAATATTCTGCTCTAATACACAATTTTATTTTCTTCGTCCTAGAAGCTTCGATTGTATCAGTGGTCTGGGCTAGCGGCCCTACAATTGGCGCAGTCGACAGGAAGATGTAACTGCGCATGCGCAACACATCCCAGAACATGGTCTGATCTTATTAAAGATTAACGAATGAAAAGGTGTAGACTCGCTGGTGGAACGTGTTTCGCGGGTACAGGGATGCAGTGTGTTTGTCGGGTAGCAATAACCGTATCTGCAGCCGAGTCCCTGCTGCACGCAGATTACGCTCTCCCACTTGGTCCCCGTGGAAGACGGTGGTGAACATGCGCATATACCTAGCGTGGCCATGTGGGCATTTCATAAACTGTTTGCGTCACAGAGCTATTTTGAAAATGGGCGTACTTTTCGCACTCTGTGCGAGACGGCGGGAGCACAAGCTAGTTCGTTCAATACAAGAAAAATGGATCAATGCATGCCGCGGCACCCCAGCTATATTTAGCGCAATTTGAAATTGGCGCGAAATGCGTGGTTGGCTACTCGCAGCGTATCAGCTTTCCACTGTGGCCATCACATGTTTGCAACCGCGTCTTCTTCAACTTTGAACAAAACCACGCCGCACCAACGTGTTAGCACACGTACGTTCCACTTCCTTTTAAGGCGCAAACTGTAAATGCCCATTTTGCAACTGAAAACTGCCGTCGCTGCTTCCTCCCAAAATTTTAATAATATAGCGGGAGCGACGACCGATCGGCTTGTCAGCGCTTATCACGGTGTTCAGCAGCGAGATAGGCGCATAGGCCTATCCGCGGTTTGAGTGTCGTCTGCTACGCTGTTTCCTTGACCTTGAGAGTGGTACACCCCTTGCAATTGCATCTGAATGACTTCGTTGGTGAGAAACCGTAGTTATCTGAAGCGCATGCGCATATCAAATGTGGGTTTAATATTTCTTTCGGATCACTTGCCCCGCACAGCGTAAGGAATGCCACTGAAAAGATAAATAAAAGTAGAACAGGACCGGTTTTATGCCCGGAATGGTCTTACGCCGCTGCGAGGTATAATGCGATAAATGACAATATACATAAATGACAATGACAATGGAATGATAAATTCTGTTTGGCGCATGATAGCCTAAGTTGCCTATGTGCCATAAAACACAACACAACACAAATGACAGATGTGATAAAAATAAGAACTTGCGGCCCACGCTGCTTAGCTACCTTTGGCGGTAGCGAAACGGCCTAAAGATAATAAAAACAGGGGTGTGTTTCCCAGAGGAGAACAGCGGAGGAGACGACGCTCCCAGAACGACGCCTATTTTGCCTGTGAACACCGTGATAAGACGCTGACATACCGATAGGTCGTCGCTCCGCTATATTATTAAAAATTTGTAAGGCTGTACATAAAAGCAATTAAGTTTGTGTGAGACCTGAAATCGCGTCTTAAAAGTAGCGCCGAGTGGGTTACCACCGTGCCATCCCAGCACGTTTAGAGCGGTTAAACAAGAGTTCGTATATTGCTTGACGCGCATGCGTTACGGCGCGTGCGTAGACCAGGGGACTTGAGCAGAACAGGGGCCCTAGTCCACGTGCGTTTCAAGCGGAACGTGGAATCTATCTATTGGAACCTTTCATAACTGTTGCCGCTTGATTTTTTAAAATGCCGCCAGGAGCTATAATGGCGCGGGCGACAGCAGGCGACAGTGTGATTTTTTTTTTTCTGCAGTGGATGTAGTATTTCATTTCCCTAAAATCAAGCATGTGTGAATTTTTTTATAAACGAACGCTGTAAATATCTCTGTTGTATTAATTTTCCGCCTTATATTCGCGTAATGTCTTGTTCTTGTTCAACAATGTTGGCAAGTAGGAACATATAAACCGGTTTTAGACGATTACATTTGGCTGTGAGTAAATAAGACTATTGCGCAGTCTTCGTTTCCCTTTGGCCGGCTGGCTGAATGGAGTCACAGAAGACAGACTGACAGACCGATATATCTGGGTTGAAGTAGCCTAAGACAGACTACCGCCTTTGAAACACGAACACGATGTAGCAGTAAAAGAGTGTAATGGGCGCCAAAAACCGAAGCGAAGGCGTACAAGGAGGCATGCAATGTAGCAGCAAGAAAGTGTGATAAGTATCAGTACGCTTTCGCCTTCAAAGCATGTAAGCAGATTTAAAGGCCCTGAGTAATGGCTTAACACCAGGGCTGTCTATGGTTTTAGTTCGCCCGTCGAGCTTTACGAGAAAACAAATACCACGAAAAAAATTACACCACCTTCCCGTAGGGGAACCCTGAGTAGTATGCGAAGCAGCCGTGGGGTCGACTTAAGTTCTCATTAGTTTTCAGTTCGTCGTCTCCGTTGACGTTCAGCTTCGCGTGCCTTCGTTAAATCACTGGCTTCTGACGTAGTTCGAATGAGTGAAGGACATAGCGTTCGTAGCATATGCTCCCGTCTCAGTTTGTAGCGCAGTGGGAAGAGCGCCACGTACCTCCCGTTGCGTCCAGAGAGTCGTGGGATCGAAACCGGGCGCCGCCTAACTATTTCTTGTTATAGTGGACTGCGCTGACGTCAGCCCAAACGCTGACGGGGCTGAAGGGACGCGCATGCGCAGTAGAGTGCGGACGGCGGACGACAAGGGAGGGAGGGACATTGATTGATTGTAGGGTTCAACGCGCCGACTCAACGCAGTTGATGAGGCGCGCCGTAGTGGAGGGCTCCGGATTAATTTTGACCACCTGGGGATCATTAACGTGCGCCGAAATCTCGTACACACGGGCATTTTTGCTTTTCGCCTCCATCAGAAAAGCGACCGCCGCGGCCGGGAATCGAACGCGCCACCACGTGCTTAGCAGCGCAACGCCTTAGCCACTGAGCCGCCGCGGCGTGTGAGGGAGGGACAGAGACCCAAGCATGACATGCTCCGCATCTAAAACCGCAAGCGCACGTACGCGTGCCAAAAAAGTCCATTATAGCTATATTGCTTATTTACTTTTACAAAACTTGAAGCAGCAACGAAAAATAAGAAAATAACCCCTCTTTCAACAACGTGCCAGCACCGCCTAGTGGGTGTTTTGCTCCATTGCAGCCGTCGGCGCCTCGTGAAGAGCGCTTGCCGTCGGCCAGCTAAACCTTCGAGAGCACTCGGCCCTGCGTTCGCGGTAGGATCTCTCGCGTGCTGTTCTGCTCCCCAGTTCATAGGGGCATTCCCGCCTTACTTTGAGAGCTCGCGCTACGGACGAGTCCGCGAAGCCGGTTGCCGCGGGTTCTATCGCGCGCTAACGCGGTCCATTTTGGGAGAGATGTAAAAGGCTGCGGACAAAACGATCCTGCCGGTAATGAAGGACTTTCAGCAGCAAGTTCGAAAATCTATGCGAGGTGCAACAGCCGGGTCTGCGACGAAGCGAGACGGGCCGCCAGCTCTGCTGTTTCTCCAGACTTGCACCACCAGTGCAAGCTGCGTTAATTTTTTTTTACACGTAGCCTTTTCTAAAAACTGTTGACGCTAAATTCAGGGCAACGCCTCTAAATTTCAGCGCACACTGACGTGGAGCGACGAATATACGCCTCGAGCTGCGCGATCGCTGCGCCGCCTGCCGCCGCTTCTCCGCGGCGTTTACGGGATATTCGCTGCGTGGGTGACAGAGGCTCGTGCAGTGTTTCGGTTCTGTTTCACTTCTTTTCGCATTTCGGCGCCCTAGAAAACTTGTCATGGTGACGTCTATAAGCAAAGAGCACGTTTAGGTCACTTAAAAATTACGCCCACCTCCCCTCGCGGGAACCCTGGTGTGATGCGACGCTGAAGGGGGTTCCATTGGCGTCGCATCAAGCAATCGTCGGGTACGGCGAGAGAGCAAGCGCAAGCGCAAGCGTGGACGACCGTCGACTGAGAGACCGGCCGGAGCGCGGCACCACGCTTCTATGCGCAGCGCGCCCGAAGGAGAGGAGACCGCGGAGAGAGAGAGAGTACTGCACATGCGCACAGTGCGCAGCCGCGCGCAGCGCGACCGCAGATGTTGGGAAAGAGTGTTCACTATCGGATAGAGGAGAGGAGGCGAGCGGAGCAGAGAGGCAGCTGTGCAGACGCGGATGACGGACGCACGCAGCACAGGGCCGCCGGCAAGAGATGCTCCTCTCAGCGTCGCATCTAAAAAGCAGGTGGGTCTTCGTGGAGTACTCGAACGCCAACAAGAGCTACCCGGGGACGCAGTTCTGCGTGCTTCGTCGCCCCTCTTCCAGGCGTACGCGACGGCAGCAGCATATCACCGCTGTCACTTCCGAATACGTCAGGCACAAGTGAATTTTACTGTCGCCTCGTTTAGGCCTCATACTGGCACAGGGAGAGGTTGGCTTCATTTTGCAGCGTGTACAACGAATGCGGCTTCGTTTCGAATACATACGTCGCAGAAATATATGCTTCGGGGATGTGATTACCCCATCCCGCACAATATCTTATGCCTTTTATAAGAATATAAACCATGCGAAAATGTAAAGTATATTACAAGGGTGTGCGTCGTTAAATATGTGCCCACTCACGCCTTATAGCAAGAACCAAGGAAAGTTAATGAAACCACCGAAAAAAATAAATGCTGTGAAAGTCCTAAGAAACATAATAACTCTAACGGGAATGAAAAAACCCAGAGCAGCTTCTGATATGCCAGAGACGTTCGTCGAAACTTAAGCCCGGTAGGACTCACCAGACCAACTAGAGCGACAGTGCGGCTATCATAGCCCTCGACTTGCACAAAGCATTCGACAACGTCTCTCACGCAGCCATCCTACGGTCTCTAAATTTCCTCAACCTGGGATCTCGCACTTACTACTATGTCGCCTCCTTTCTCAGTAACCGCACAGCAACCCTTCGCCTAGGGCCCCTTACCTCAGACCTCTTCCCCCTACCACCAGTCGGCACACCTCAGGGTTCGGTTATATCCCCCCTTCTCTTTAACCTCGCTATGATCCCTGTGGCCACCGCCCAACTAACTATCCCCAACCTACACACTTCTGTATACGCCGATGACATCACCCTCTGGATGGCCAGTGGCAGTGATGCACACATCGAAGAGACGCTGCAGCTAGGAGCAGAAACTGTGAGTACAGTCGCCCGCACAATCGGTCTATCATGTTCACCGCACAAATCAGAACTTCTCATCCTACATCCCACCCGCCCACGCCCACCCACTGCGCCCCCCATCACCGTCTGGATTGACAACACACGAGTGCCTATCGTCCCCTCCATACGTATACTTGGCATCACTATACAAGCTAACCGCGGCAATACGCTCACCTTTCAACGACTCCGCTCACACACACTTCAAACCATAGGACTCCTCAGACGTATTACATCTCGGCACCACGGCCTCACGGAGCCCGAGCGACTTCGGCTGCTCCATGCTTTCGTAATTAGCAGGTTCACGTACCACCTCCCATACTGCAGGCTCACCGTATCAGACAAAGCCAAATCGGACTGCCTTCTCCGCAAGGTCTATAGGGCTGCTCTTTTACTTCCACCAAATGCCCCTACCGACCGCCTCCTTCAGCTTGGTGTACATAACACCACGTCTGAACTCATCGAGGCCCACCGCACGGCCCAAATCCACCGACTGGCCCGCACCCACACTGGGCGTTCCATACTCGCTCGACTTTCCATCTCAACCCCTGTCCTCTCCCCATCCTCCGTCCCCATCCCTAGAGAATTTCGCCAACTCATAAGAATTAAGCCACTACCTCGCAACTCTCACCCCACATTACATGCGGCCAGACGTGCTGCACGCGCAGCGAACCTGCAACGCCTGCACCCCCCCTCACCTCATACCATCTACGTAGACGCTGCTAGCTACCCCTACCGAGCTTCATTCTCCATAGTAGCGCTCTCCGAGGATAGCACACCTCAGGACTCCCTCACTGTCCTCACGAGTTCAGCCACAGCGGCGGAGGAGGCGGCCATATCCCTCGCCCTAGCCCAAGACCCCTGTCCAGACACCATCCTGTCAGATTCACAATCCGCAATCAGAAATTTCCAAGCTGGCCGGATATCCAAAATTGCCCTCCAAGTTCTACCCCGAAAACCCCCTCCTCACCCCGTGGTCTTGTTGTGGGTCCCCGCCCATACAGGAATAGGTGCCAACGAGGCGGCCAACCGAGAAGCTCAAGCTATGACCACCCGAGCAGGCCCTTCGTTGGAGACCAACCACGGCCTTCCCAGCTCCCGGGACATTCTCATCTCGTACAGGGAAATCACACAACATTATCGCCTCCTCCGCCGCCACTATCCCCCCCCCCCCCCCGCACCCCAGCCTCACACAGGAGGAGGCCAGAACCTTGCGCCTCTTCCAAACGCACTCCTTCCCCTGCAGAGCCTCCCTCTCCCACTCACACCCTTCCCTGTTCCCCTCCTCACTCTGCCCACTCTGCGGCGCCCGGGACTCTCAACTACACTCTCTCTGTGACTGCCCGCGCTCCCCTTTTCCCCCTTTCTCCACACCCACCCACTGGGAGCAGGCCCTGCGGAGCTCGACCCTGGAGACCCAGACCACCCTCGTCTCCAGGGCCCAACAGGTCGCGGAAACCCTTTGGGCCACCGCCACCTCCTCCCCCTGACCCAGCCGTAAAATAAAGTGGTTCTCTCTCTCTCTCTCTCTCTCTCTCTCTCTCTCTCTCTCTCTCTCTCTCTCTCTCTCTCTCTCTCTCTCTCTCTCTCTCTCTCTCTCGAAATGCACTGCTATTTCCCCTTTCCCGAGACATGGATGGGAGGAGAGGAGGGAGACGCTGAACGTGTAGAAATGCATAGTGAAACCAAGCAATTAACGTTTTAGTAATCACACATACAAATCTCACGTTCACTTCCCTTTGTTTTACGACTTCAACGAACAGCTGATCGTTCGGCGGGCGCATTTTTGGAATTATACAGGGTAGGCATGCAGTTCGCAAGCAATGAAAGGTGTCGTTGGAAGAGTGTGGTATCTGATAAGGCCCTCTGATTTCAGTTTGTGCTTTATTTTGCAGGCTCCATGTGGCATATGATGATGTTTCGAAAGAGTGTGTAGTCGCGGACGCGAATTATATACCACGCCCGTCTCAGCGCTGCTCGCGGAGGATATACGTCGCAGATGATTGTTTACGGGCGCTCACCTCACGACAAGACGACTCTTGTCGTGTGCTGATCCCCGAGTATAATTCTGCTTTGATCATCGTAGTTTCGTTGAATATTCGCGAAGTTATGACACGCTGGTTTGTAAATGGTGATCATCAATATGGGAGGCATGATATTGGCAAACGTAACTGGCCTGCTTTCAGGTATCAGTGCTCCGCTAGTATATGTAAGCGCACAAAACCGACTTGCATCGCTGGTCTTCATTAAAGTTATTCTCTCTCTCTCTAAAACCGACTTGTATCGTAGTGTGTAAAAGTAGCATGAACATCTGAGAAAATGCTGGTCACGGAGACACTGTTAGTAAATTTCAGGGCAGTGTATAACTACAGTCAGCTCCATGCATACGCCGGTTCCGTGATGCTGGCATGTGAAACACACTTGGGGCTTATGCAGGCTGAATGCACCACACCACGATCGCACCAGAAACATTTACACTTTCCTAAAAACACCCCATTTGCGAACAGAGTGACTGCTCCGCATAAACATGGACTTCCAATGCCCACAAACTATAAATTCCAGTCGTGAACATGCCGCAAGAGCAGTGGCGACAGTGCGGAGCGGGACGGAGACTCCCGCGGCTGTTTACGAAACGGGCCGCTAGAGGGATTTCAGTGGCGCCCCTGCAGGCAGCGGTCGAGGCGTATACGCCTCGAGCACTGCCTGCAGGGCGCTGTAGAGAACATGTTTCAGGTCCTCGCGATTTGTACAGGTGTGGCACCGAGGGGAGGAAGCCTGGCGAAGTTAAATAAGCAAATGCTTAGTGTCAGCCACATTGGGTCGGATACGATGCAGGACAGCTTCATCTCGCTTGCACAGACCGCTTGGCATCCGAAATCGGCTCTCTGGGTCTATTGTGTGCAACGGAACGTAGGTCTTATTTGGGTCTGTAAACAGAAATCGCTCAGATTTCTTGGCAACCGATGACACCAGAGTCGCTCCGTCTCGCCTTGTGAAAGGCACTGGAGTAATAATGGGGCTGAAATTCGCAGATGCAGCAGCTTTGTCGGCTTCGTCGTTGCCAGCCACACCGCAGTGAGATGAGAGAAAGTTTTTAATGGGCACTGCGAGGAGGTGCTTTTTTAGTTATGGTTCCATCTTGAAAGTCATACCAAAGGATGGAATGCAGGCACAGCATACACAGTACCTATGCTACGCCGCTTTTAAAGGGGTCCTGAAATACCTTCCGCCGATGCGTGGATGTACATGTAACCAAATAAAGCAATGTATTAGCAATCTCCTCCCGCAAAAATTTTGTTGAAGCGATGAGTATTAGCTGAGAAATCGTAAATCAAAAACCGCGTATTATCGTCGCGCCGCGTTTCCTCCTCCTTTCAACTTACTCTCCGCTGTTGACGGCGAGCGAGCCTTCCCTCCCATGATGCTGCGCTCCTCGGCGGTGACGTACTTCCGCTATTGCGCTGCTCACACAGCCGTCTGCTACGGGCAAGCTTTGTTGACACCATGAATCCCGCTCTCCGCTCAAGGCTGGAAAAGCGAACGAAAAATCTGGCCGCATGTGTGCGGCGGCCTGGCCTTGCCCTTTCGCGGTGTACGTTGCTGCAAAACTTTGATATCGGCGGCGAACTCGCAGCCGCACGGGGAGGATCCTGCGCTCGCTCCCTTGGATGCACAGCGCACTGTTTATCAAAAAAGCGCCGTATCAGATGTGGCTCCGCTGGTGCCGGGTCTTATTTTGTGGTGGTGGTAATTCCCGGCGGCGGCATGTGAAAAAGACATTTTAAACCCGTGCACAAAACGCCAGTTCAGTTTGGGGCGACGCGTGGCGGAGAGCGGCAACGTTGGCAAAACATGCTCCTCCGCGGCTCTGAGCTTTCTAGCGCTGGAGCGAGCACCATTTCTTTGACAATATCAAACATCGGTTGCCCTGGAAACAAGGCACAAACCGCTCTAGAAGTCAGTTACGGTTGCGTGATCCTGGTTCAGCTTGGGGCCCCACCTCGCGGCATATGGGCACTGCAGGCATACTACTCACTCCCATTTGGAAGTGCGAGATGCGTTTGGCATTACAGGAGGCGATGGTGTGTGTTGTGGACGCCTTTGTTTCGCGATGAAATGCGACGTTGTGCTACTGCGGGTGGATAGTGCTTCCCACGGTCTGGATTATCTTTCTCAAGCGGCGTACGACTCAACCTCGCATGGCGTATGTGCAGTGTGCGTGGCTAAAAGCCATCTCGGCTTGTGCGCCAGAGTTAAGTGACTTGCTGTTCGGCCCCGCAAACCGCGCGCGAGGTGAGTGCCGAATTTACGAGGGGCAGGAGGAGGCAACCCATCGTCTGTCAATCGCGGTTCGGACTTGCAACGCATGTTGTGACGTTGTGTTCGTTCGAAACGCATCTCTGGATTGTTTGGAAGTTGAATAAAATGTATGCGTCAAACCCGGGCATTCGGCTCAGGGCGTTCTCTGCGATTGCAAGAAGGAAGTGCCACGGGGCTTCAACGCTTTCTTTATGGAACGTACTCATATACGAGAATATTCATGTCGTGTTATGGCCCTGTTGCATTTAATACAAACGGTTAAGCGTTTGTTTACACTTGTTTCGTTTGTCGTAAAATGTCAAAGCACTCCGGCACTCCGCTGGCAGATCGGCCGGCGAGCCGACGCTGAGCAGACGACTCATCTCTTTGCCGGAAGTGCGTGAAAAAGCCGCCCAATAGCAGGATGTCTAGCTCATGACGAACATCTGGGAATCGATGATGTAGACATGTGAAGATGGCGGCGTCCAAAAACACGAAGGAAAGGGTGAGAAAAAAGCGACAAACTTTGCAACAAAAGCGTGAGCTTTCCGCTGTGCGTAAAAGAGTAATACTTGGCACAGATGATGTTGACGACCCAATCTAACGATTGCGCTAGTCAGTTTAGTGTGCTCAAAACGCCTTTCAGGGCCCCTTTAAGTAAAGTAGGAGGAATAAATGTTTCTTTTACGAGCGTTGGTGCTGCCGTTAGGACACCCGCACGGTGGGGGCGTCCCTAGTCCGGGATGCCCTGGCTTTGGCTGGCAGTCTATAGGCCCTTTTTAACAGTAGGCGCTAGGTCCCAAGGTCCGAACTTTCAAGGCAGCCCACCCATTCATCGTAAGAAGGGGAAGGGTTTGGGTAGGCCTCTGGTTTGTGCGCGCCGCCCATACTTGATGGTATAGAGTGCCGAGTAAGGGCCAGAAATTACAGGTGGTCGGGTATAGGGTGGGGCAGATGGCATGACGAAGGGTGGCTTCTTGTCAGGTAACTCTGGATGCCAAGCCGGGGGTTTTCTTCGGCTTTTGTGGTAGGAGGGGGAAGTTTTGATAAAAGGTAAAAGTAGAAGTGGGATGCCTTTAATGATGAAGAGAAGTCAGCCTGGCTGCGAGCTTGGCTTGCTACTCAATATGAACATGCGAGGGGTGAAAATGAGCGAAGGCAGCTACGGCACCGCAACTCACACAAACACTAACAAACGCAAATAAGCACACAGAAACCGACAATCGCAGAAACACACACACACACACACACACACACACACACACACACACACGCGCGCGCACGCACACACACACACATATACACACGCACACGCACGCACACGCGCACACACACACACACACACAGCACACGCACAGTAGTAAAGTTAAAGCAAGCGTTCACAGGGTTTCGTTCAGGACGGAGTCACGGAGAAATGAGACAAAGGCTCTTGTAGAGTACCATGGACCGATGACGTGGTAAAGTTTCAGTGGTAGAACAAGTCCAGGTAAGTCTGAGTGTAGTGTAGCAAGTACACAGCCATGAAAATGGGGCAACGTGGAGATAGGTTGGTTGCGGACCATCTGCGAAGCGTTTGTGGTGCGTGGCCTGCGCTGGCGAATAGCTTGTTGATGAACACTTCACCGAACCGGAGAAGTGGAGAAATGGACGCGAGATAGCGGGGTTTCTTTTAAATGCAAAGCATTTCTTTAACTCACGATGTTATGCGTCCGTAACTCGGCGTCCGCACCACGGCAGCTGCGCCCTCTCCCCCACTCCTCCTCGCCCTCAACAGGTGCAGCGCGCGCTCCGGCGTTGCAAGCACCGAGCAACAGCAGGTGCGGGCGCGTCGTGGCGTGACGGTGGCGTGATAGCGCGCTCTCTCTCCGCCTCCTCTCCCTCTACTGCGTTCGTTGGGAATATAAACCCGGGTGTCAGCGCGTCAGCCGCACTCCAGTTCTGCTTCGCTCTCTTCTCGTCGCGGTTGTCGCAGTTGCTAAGCGATGGAAGCAAGACCTTCAACTAGTACCGCGACGCAATACAACTTCAGCGTCGCGGCACCAGTTCAAGACATCGTGCCATCACCATTACAACACCCATCGCCACCGCCACGCGCGTAACGCCGCTAATGCTCTGCATTTACTCGTGCCCCTCCCGCGGGGGCATGTCGGTGCTTTTTATTTCAGGGGTTCTTTTCTTGTTCCTTTGGACGCATAAGATTCCACGGAGGAGGGATGACTACGTGGAGAATGTATGAAGCACAGGCTTCACCGAATGGGATAATCTGGCACCCTCCTGTGTAGTCGCGTGCATACCTCGGCAAAGTTGGCGCGGCTCACTCAAACTCACTCACAATTTTTTTTTTCGAATAACCACTCACTCAAACTCAGACTCAATGCTGAGCACCACATCTGCGCTCACTCAAACTCAAACTCACATTGAGCGCAAAACTCAGAACTCACTCGGACTCAAAATGTACAAAAAATCAAAATGTACTCAAACTCAAAATGGACTCAAAACTCAAAATGTACAAAAACTCAAAATGTACTCAAACTCAAAATGGACTCAACACTCAAAATGTACTCAAACTCAAAATGGACTCAAAACTCAAAATGCTCAAAACTCAAAGTGTACTCAAACTCAAAATGGACTCAAAACTCAAAATGTACTCAAAACTCAAAATGAACTCAGAACTCAAAATGGGCTGAGAACTCAAAATGAATTCAGAACTCAAATGGCCTCACAGAGATTGAGACAGTGAGAGAGTGAGAGTGAGAGTGTGAGTGAGAGTGTGAGTGAAAGTGTGAGTGTGAGTGTGAGTGAGAGGGAGAGTGAGTGCGTGAGTGTGAGTGAGAGTGTGAGTGTGAGTGAGAGTGAGAGTGAGCGTGTGAGTGTGAGTGAGAGTGTGAGTGTGTGACTGAGAGTAAGAGTGTGAGTGTGAGTGAGTGAGAGTGAGAGTGAGATACTGAGTGTGAGTGAGAGTGAGAGTGTGAGTGAGTGAGAGTGTGAGTGTGAGTGAGAGTGTGCCTGTGAGTGAGAGTGAGAGGGAGTGTGCCTGTGAGTGTGAGTGGGAGTGAGAGTGAGAGTAAGAGTAAGAGTGTGAGAGTGAGAGCGGGAGGGAGTGTGAGAGTGAGAGCGTGAGTGAGAGTGAGAGTGAGAGTGTGAGTGTGAGTGAGAGTGTGAGTGTGACTGAGAGTGAGAGTGTGAGTTGAGTGTGAGTGTGTGAGAGTGAGAGTGAGAGTGTGAGAGTGAGGGTGTGAGAGTGTGAGAGTGAGAGTGTGAGTGAGAGTGTGAGTGAAAGTGAGAGTGTGAGTGAGAGTGAGTGAGAGTGAGATTGAGAGTGTGAGTGAGAGGGAGAGTGAGTGCGTGAGTGTGAGTGAGAGTGAGAGTGTGAGTGAGAGTGAGAGTGAGAGTGTGAGTGTGAGTTAGAGTGTGAGTGTGTGACTGAGAGTAAGAGTGTGAGTGTGAGTGAGTGAGAGTGAGATACTGAGTGTGAGTGAGAGTGAGAGTGTGAGTGAGTGAGAGTGAGAGTGTGAGGTGAGTGTGAGTGAGAGTGTGCCTGTGAGTGAGAGTGTGCCTGTGAGTGTGAGTGAGAGTAAGAGTGTGAGTGTGAGAGTGAGAGTGAGAGCGTGAGGGAGTGTGAGAGTGAGAGCGTGAGTGGGAGTGAGAGTGAGAGTGTGAGTGTGAGTGAGAGTGTGAGTGTGAGTGTGAGTTGAGTGTGAGTGTGAGTGTGTGAGAGTGAGAGTGAGTGTGAGAGTGATAGTATGAGTGAGAGTGAGAGTGTGAGTGTGAGTGAGAGTGAGAGTGAGAGTGTGAGTGAGAGTGAGAGTGAGTGAGAGTGAGTGCGAGTGTGAGTGTGAGAGTGATAGTGAGAGGGTGAGTGAGTGAGAGTGTTAGTGTGGGTTGAGTGTGAGTGTGAGTGTGAGTGAGAGTGAGAGTGAGAGAGTGAGTGTGAGAGTGTGAGAGTGTGAGAGAGTGAGAGAGTGAGAGTGGAAGAGTGTGAGAGTGAGAGAGTGTGAGTGTGTGAGAGTGTGAGTGTGAGTGTGAGTGACAGTGTGAGTGTGAGTGAGAGTGAGAGTGTGAGAGTGAGAGTTTGAGAGTGAGAGTGTGAGTGAGAGTGTGAGTGTGACTGAGAGTGTGACTGAGAGTGAGAGTGAGAGTGTGACTGAGAGTGTGACTGAGAGTGAGAGTGTGAGTGTGAGTGTGAGTGTGAGTGTGAGTGAGTGACTGTGAGTGAGTGACTGTGAGTGTGAGTGAGTGAGTGAGTGAGTGAGTGAGTGAGTGAGTGTGAGTGAGTGAGTGAGCGTGTGAGTGTGAGTGTGTACCTTTTGCTATATACCTTTTGCTATATCCTCATAATTATAACCAGAAATATTTGTCCCACGTGATCCCCCTCGACGAGACCTTTAATTTGATACCCCACACACCCTAGCAGGGTCATATCGAATTCATACCAGTCAAAATAACCATGACTCTCATGACTTCAACCAGGACGCATTATTTAGGTGTCCGACGTGATTCCCCTCACTGGAACCTTCAATTTGACGCCCCACATGCTTCAGCGGCCTCACCTTGAATTTAACCCAATCTATGACTCATAATGACTATCTCATGATTCGAACTACGAAGCCTTTTTTATTTGTACCACGTGATTCCCCTCGTCAAGACCGTAACTTTGATACCCTACACGCCCAGTGGGGTCACTTCGAATTTTACCCCAATATAAGACTCGCCATGACAATCTAATGGTTATAACCAGGAAGCATTTTTGTATTTCTCCCACGTGATTCCGCTCACCAAGACCATTAATTTGATACCCATCACATCCTGGCGGAATCAATTTGAATGTTAAACCAATCAATGACTAACCATGACTATCACATGATATAGCCTACCACACTTTTGTCCCACGTGATTTCCCTTATCGGAACCTTCAATTTGATGCCCCGGACACCCAGTGGCATCACTGTGAATTTTAACCTAATTTATGACCCATTTTGACTATGTCATGATAATAATCAGGAAGCACGTGATTACCCTCATCGAGACCTTTAATTTGATACGCCACACGACCTAGCGTCATGAACTTGAATTTTAACCGAATCTATGAGTTACCATGACTACGTCATGATATATCCATAACTCATTTTCGTCCCGAATGATTCCCCACATCGAGACCTTGAATTTGATTCCCCACATGCCCTCTCAGCGTCATTTTGAATTCCAACCCAATCTATGACTCATTATGACTGCCTGATGACTACAATCAGGAAGCATTTTTTTTATTTACCCCGCTTGATTCCGTTAATCCGGACCTTTCATTTGATACCTTACACGCCTTAGCCTCATCAGTTTCACTTTTCACCCAATCTAATGTGGTCATTATTCTGTCTTAAGGGGCACTGCCCAGTCAATTCAGCTAATTCATTTGAAACAGCAGAAAGGACAGCCCCCGCCTCCATTTCCCCCCGACTCTCACCTCTTCCTTTGTGACCCCTAGTATATCAAGCCGTTAACAGTAGCAGGCGAACAACCAGCACGCCAGCGCCGCCGTGTGCTTTCCCACCACCCTTTCCCACGCTCTTAGTGGATCCGTCAGGAGGAAAAGTTAAGACAACCCTTTTTTATGACCTCACCAGACAATTATCACTCACGCGTCCAGCCGCGAAAATTAGGTATACAGGAAGTGCTTATGGTCATGAAAATTCAACAAGAAACTAAAAAAAATCAGACACCCCCTCCCTCCCAACCGATCATGCAGATCGCGATTGGTGCCGTACCCGCAGGTAACCTGAATTCCGAGCCCACAGTGACGCATGAAACTTAACAGCCAACCATAGCTGCCTGCTGGGCTACTCATATGTACTCAAACTCAAAATGGTCTCAAAACTCCGATGTACTCAGAACTCAAAATGTACTCAAAACTCAATATGTAATCAAACTCAAAATGTACTCAAACTCAAAATGTACTCAGAACTCAAAATGGACTCAAACTCAAAATGTACTCAGAACTCAAAATGTACTCAAACTCAAAATGGACTCAAACTCAAAATGTACTCAGAACTCAAAATGGACTCAAACTCAAATTGTACTCAGAACTCAAAATGGACTCAAACTCAAAATGGAGTCAAACTCAAAATGTACTCAGAACTCAAAATGGGCTCAAACTCAAAGTGTACTCAGAACTCAAAATGGACTCAAACTCAAAATGGACTCAAACTCAAAATGTACTCAGAACTCAAAATGGACTCAAACTCAAAATGTACTCAGAACTCAAAATGGACTCAAACTCAAAATGTACTCAGAACTCAAAATGGACTCAAACTCAAAATGTACTCAGAACTCGAAATGGACTCAGAATTCACTTGGTCTCAGGCGTACTCAAACTCAATCGGACTCAAACTCAGTCGGGATCACTCGGCTCAAACTCACTCAAGCTCAAACTCACCATGCCACACTAGCCTCGCGCTCACTCAAACTCAAACTCACGCGTGAGTTTGAGTACAAATTAGTCTAAGTGAGTGGACTCATGAGTGAGTTCGCCGACCTCTGGTCGCGTGTGCCGCCTGATTTCCCGTGAAAGAGTTCTCGTGGCATAGAACGCACTCAATGCAAACATGAGTGTCCTTGCGTTTGAGGATGTGGAAAGGGAGAATAATTTCATGAGTCGTTCCTATCAATTTTAAATAAATCGGTGAGGATGCGAACTTGAGTCGGCAGAAGGTTCTCGCAGTCGTATCTCAAGAAGTTCAGTGCACGGAGGACCTCTGGCTGTGGCCTGTAGAGAGGGCTGCAAAAACCAAAATGAAAAAAAAAATGACACCATCTTCCCGTAGGGGAACCCGGAGTAGTATGCGAAGCAGGCATGGGGTCGATTCAAGTGCCCATTACTTTTCAGTTCGTCGTTTCCGTGAGGTTGAGGTACGTAGCTACCATTATATTTACGGTTTGGTTTCTATGGTAACTACCCCACTTTTCACTTACCGTAATTACAAAATGGGAAATTGCGTTGACCCCATGGCTGTTTCGCATACTACTCAGGGTTCCCCTACGGGAAGATGGTGTAATTTTATTTGAGGTGGTGGGGGGTGTTAGAGTGGCGAGGCATTAAAAAGAGAGAGAGAGAGAGAGAGAGATGTTGTACTTAGTATGAGTTTGTCTTTATTTAAGCATTATCATCATCATGTTCAACGTAGGTGACGTCAAGCTGTGGTTTGCGTTCCGCTTTGATTATGAGCGCCTTATGGTCTGTGAAATGTAAAGTCAAGGGCTGTTGTAGTGGATGAGCCCTAAAGTTTCTAAAGATGAGGTCGATGCACGTTCCCCGGATGGTTGTGGGTGGCTTGTAATCACGGCCCGCCGAGACTCGCCGACGCACGCCGCCGCCGACGACGATGAAACGCCGAAGGCGCGTGAAGCGTGCTCGCCTCGGGCCGTCCCAGGAAGACACCGGCAACCCTGTCGCTCCAGGAGCCCTTAAAAGGGAAGCGTATTCGTCTTGTGCCGGCCCAGGAAGACACCGGCAACACTGTCGCTCCAGGAGCCATAGAAGGGACCGAGCGTTCAGCAAGCCGAGCATGTGCAGTGGGGGTGTGGACAGCGCAACAACAACGATAACGACAAGGGAGGGACAAAGCCCCGACCATGAGATGCTTCGCATCTAAAAAAGAAGGCACGAAACTTACTCTAAAATATCTGCGTCGGCTCAGAAGTCCGGCACACTGCAAATTAGCCATGCATTTTGATACGCCTGCACCGTGTTCCGCTGCGTTTTACCAGTTGTATGTTGGCTCCATTCCAGAATTTGGCTGTGTTAGAGCAGTGCTGCCTGGTACGAACAACGGCGACTCGAGTTACTGACCCCTTACCGACCAAAAGAGCGTCGTCTGCCATCTGCTCATCGGCGGTTGTTGTCGCGGCACGGGAAATGACAGGGCATGTCAAGCGTTGGGCTTCGCATCCCCTGACATGCTCTGACATGGACATGTCTTCCCCGGCCTCATAATTGCTACTCGCCCTCTCCTGCGTGCCGGCGCGGTGCCGTCGAACGTTGCCGATACAAGCCGAACGCATGATTTCTCGTCCATCTGGTTGGCCCGTGTGATTTGGAACCTGCCAGGCGGCGCACCGATCGCGCAGCCACTCGAACTAACCCCGAACGTACATAAAGGCGCGGAGCTGCTGCGACGAGCATTCGCCGGCTGACCGCGCAACTTAGAGGCCTCCTCACTCGCCGCAATTAAGGACATCCAGCTTCGTAGGTATACAGATACATCAGCCGCCGCGTCTCTGTTAGCGTCAGCAAACAGGTGTGAAACGCTCCACAGAACGATCTTAAAGTGATGGATGAGCAGATTCTGAAGAAAGCCAAGGAAGGCAAGCGGCCTACGTACAAGCAGCACGAGGCCACTGGGTGGATCTTTCCAAGGGACGGCTTCGAGTGGTCCGAGTTCGAAGCGGCCTGCAGCTTCCGACCTCGCGCCGACGACATTATACTCATGACGTACATGAAATCCGGGACAACGTGGGTCCAATACATGCTGTACCTGATCGTTCACGACATGAAGCCCGTTCCCGCAGGTGAGCGATTGGACCGCTATGCGCCATTCCTCGAGAAAGGAGGTTTCCCTCTGGTGAACGCCCTGGAAAAGAGGCCACGACCCATCAAGACCCACCTGTCCTTCGACGTGATGCCCTGGCACTCCGAGCCCCGGTATGTGTGCGTGCTGAGGAACCCCAAGGACGTGTGCGTGTCGTTGTACCACCACATACGCGGATTCAGCAAGTACTACCACTTCGAGGACGGCAAATTTGACGACTTCTTCGAGGCCTTCGTGGAGGGGGAAGTGGACAACGGTGATTATCACGACCACCTGCTGTCGCTCTGGGGTCACCGAGGCAAGGAGAACGTCCTGGTGCTCACCTACGAGGACCTCATCGAGCAGCCGCTGGAGCAAGTGCGAAAGCTGGTGGATCACATCAAGCCCGCCTTCCCCGCTGGCTGGAAAGAACCGGACCTTGAAGAATTGGTCGCCGCGGCGAGCTTCCAGGCCATGAAGGCTCAGAGGCCGGAACAGTGGGCCAGTGCGCGACCAGAGAACATGCCGCCTTTCATTCGCCGAGGGCAGGTGGGGGACTGGAGGAACCACCTGACGGCAGACCAGAACGAGCGCTTGGAGCGCAAGTTTGCCCACAAGCTCGCCGGATCTGGAGCTGAGCTTTTATGGCCCAAGGAAATGCAGGGACCCGGTAGCATCTAGTAGTGTAAATGACCTATGGAGCATGTGGTGTTTTTCGCAAACGGTGGAGCATAATCTTAGCTATGCTCTTTGTAAACCAGATGAACACATATACTATGAACGTTTGTATTGTCGTGCATTGTTATTTAAAAGGCATGAAATAGGCAGTTGTTCAAAATTTGCAAAATTAGAAGTGTGCTGGTGATTTGTAATAAAATCTCTCCCCTGAAAGCGATTTTATTTTTTTGCTCAGTGGTTCTAGCGAATGCTGAAGGTATAACGACCACTAATAATGCGACAAAGATGGCGGCTGAGACAGAGTTTTATCGTTTTAATGTTGCAGTTACATTGATGGAAAACTGAAAAATTGTGAATTTTATGTTAAAAACAACGCTGTTGTCATTATCGTTGGCGCTTTTTCCGGCTATTCAGATAGAAGTTGCTGTTTTCATATCATTTTGTATAGAAGGGGTCACTGCAAATGAACCAAGGGGTACCTAAGATTTGAGCGCCTATTTTGCAATATATTAGTATATTGAATACACTTTCCAGCACTGCCAATAAGGCTGTTTAGACAACAACGAGCCTTGTTAACTGCCCAGAAAAAGAACCGTTGTAGAATGATAATTGACATACCTGGACGTTGTAATCCTACTTGCACAGATGTTTGAAAGCATACATTGTTTGCACGGTCTAAAACTATTCTGGGTCCCGTGAATAGGGAACCACCCCATCTGGTGCCTCCGCGCACCATTCTTTATTTGAAGCTCAGTAAAAGTTGTTCACTCACGCACGACAACCACCGACAACCACGCACGACAACCACCGACTAAGAAATGCATTCGCATTTAAAAAAGACAACTTTTACAACTGCTGCTTCTTGTGATGCACAGTCACCCCTGATGAAGGGGCCGACTAGGCTCCGAGACGTTGGGACCGCTTTCAATAAACGCCCTCAGTTGGTGTACTTGCCTCTTCCTCATGACATAGTTCGTAGCCTTCGGGGGGCTGTGACTTGGAAATAATAATAATAATAATAATAACAATAATAATAATAATCCTTATTTCCATCAATACAAGGGATGGAGGAGGTGGGAGTAAAAGCGAAAAAAAAAAGAAATCGCTTGACGAAGCTGCCACCAGCCTTACAGCTGGCAGCGACAGCAAACCGCAATAGAGGGCAGAGTTTGACATTGCACTACGGTCTGCGTAGAGAAAAAAAAGAAAAAAAATCGCGCCAATCCACTCCGTGAATGTGGTTGGAAAGCAAAGCTGTAAACAGCACCCATAACAATTACCCATGCGACGTCACTTAAATTCACTCACATCGCTCTACAAATAGTAAAACCAGCGAAAAGTGAAATGCACTTAACCACACCATTTATTACTTCTAAGAGATATTCTTGGTAAGGTTAAATCAATGCATGATGCATGAACGGTGTTTGGTTCAGTTGTATTGGTGTAGCTCAAAAGACAAAACTTTTTTTATAAAATTAAACCTCCAAAGCGGTGTTGGACGACCTGACTTCTTCGTCTCTGCGCCGCGGACGGAGACGACGAGATTTGCGGCAGAGAAGGAAGACAGGGAGGAAGAGATACTTCTGTTCAGATTTCTGAACGGCCCAGAGTGCAGCCCTGGGGAGTGATTCCTTCTTCTGTGGGACCCATATGCAGTCCGCGCGGCCTGTGTTCTGCCCACCCGCTGAAGCTGGGTAGGGAGACAAGGCCTGGAGAGCAGCATCTCCCATTGCTCTTGTTGGGTAGTTGACGGAAAGAGAGGAGGGTGCTCAGGGCTAAAGTCGCACACCCCGATTACGGGGCGGATTGTTCCTACTTCTGAGCAAAATTTACATTCAGTGTCGTAGCGATTCGGATGATTAGGTGAAGACGCGTAGGCTGTGGGAAGGAGCAAGGATTGTATGAGCCGTAGGGTAGTTTGTTGTTCTCTGGAAAGGTCAGGATAAGGCGAAGGCACGGTCTGCCTCAGAAGGCGATAATGCTGGGTTATCTCCCTTAACGTGACAAGCGGGTGACTGCCCTCGTGCAGCTCCATAGCACAGGAGGTAAAAGCCCAGGCTTGTTGGGTGGGCGTATTTGTTGCCCTCCATTGAAGCGTGAGGGGGTGTCCAGATGAGCTGAATGGAACCGTTTGGGGAGTGATTTTTTAGCACGCGCAGTGCAGGTCAGGACACCCAACCCGACTGGTAATTCCAGTAGGCTTGCTGGGAATCGGTGACTACCCTCCGAACCCCTGGTTGAGTGAGAGCCAGGGTGATGGCTGCCTCCTCTTCTGCTGCCGTCATTTCTTGGGTCCTAAGCGAGGTACACGCAAGGAGGTTAGTTCTGGAGGTGGACACAATGATAGCGTATTGCTGCCCTCGATGTTTGGAGGCGTCTGTGTAGATAACTGCATGATCCCCACCGAGGGTGGTATTTAGCGCTTGAGCCCGTGGTTTTCGGTGACCCTCGTCATGTGAGGGGTTCATATTTCTAAGCAAAGGGAGCATCTTTAGTTTTACTCGCCAAGAGTCCGGGAGTACGTCAAGCGCAGTGACATTCTGGGCTGCCCAGCCAATCTGGTGAAGCATGCGGTTACCCACCGCAGTTTGAGTCAGCCCTTCTGGTTAGAAAGATGGCCTTCTATCAGCTCTTCCACCGTGTTGTGGAGCCCGTGCTAAGCAGCCTTTGTGTGGACGCACTCATGAGAAGACCAATGGCCTGCTCGACCGCCTTTCTGATTATTATATAAAGCATCTCTATATCTTCCTTGTTGAGAAGAAGACAGGGGCTTGGCCTTAGTGACTGTCTACAGGACAAAATCTTGAATTAATCGAAAGGTACCGGATTCCGTTAGGCCTCGCATCTTGGTGGCAACTCGCCTGATCATGTGTATGATTTGATTAATGCTGTTTTTGAGGCGCTGCAAGTAGACGTCTCTCTTGGTGTTAGCCTCGAGATGTAGGTGCAGGATCTTGATGCTGGGGCTTGGAGTGATGGCCTGGCCATCAAGGAGTATTTGAATGTATTCCTTGATTTGGTGTGAGAGCGGACGACAAGGAGCTGTGATTTTTTACGTGAACACTGGAGGCCACAGACTTTAGCACATTGGCGTACTAGAAGTGAGATGCCATGCATTGGTGTGAGCTTCCTTTAATTTTTGTAACTCTTAGCACATGAGCAAGGTGCGCACAGTGCCGCTAGACGGGCGCGAGTGGTCGCGTGACGCTTTCACGTAGCATTCAGCGAGAACGCAGGGGGTAAACCCGTAGATGTGCTTGGTGAGTACACCACCTGTCTTCGCCGTCTTCGCGTGGGCTCGTAGCTAAATCGGTAAGACAACGGGCTCTAGCAATTTGTTAGTCTATTAGTTCCAGGTTCCATTCCCGGCGGTGCCAGTGAATTCTTTTATTTGTTCGCGGGAGTTTTCTGGTGACACCAACGGTCGCGAAAGAACCCTTCGGGGGTAGAGGTAAAAAGCTTTGCTTTAAAAGAAGAAGAAGAAGAAGAAGAAGACAAACATCACATGCTTTTACGCTCTGCGTAGTAAAACAAGAAATGAAAAAATAAAAGAAAAAGAAATGACATTCAACTACGCTCGCGTAATTAAAAAGACATTCCACTGCTATCTGTGTAGTGGACTAAAAAAGCAATAAAACAAACAAAACCATACGCACAAACAATTCAAGACTACTCATTAATAAATTCATAACACAAATCAAGACCTTTTTTTTTTATACAGACATTCATTCAAAGTTACACAGCACTGATCTTAATATTAACAATGAACCAACATTAACAATTAATATTAACATTCCTATGTAGAACGTGGATTGTCGGCAAGATAACTGCGTAAAAATGACACTGAAAAATTATCAATATTCATACCCTCATCAGTGAGTGCGTTTAATATTGTGGGTAATTGATATGATAGGAGTTGATGACCATAGTTTGTATGGACGGGGGGTAATGCCCAACGGGGTTTATGGCGCTGTGGATATGGAGTCTCGTACAATTGTAGGCTTGCTAGACTGGAAAGCAAATTTAGACCTCTTTTTCTTTCGCGTTTGTAGTTCCTGTTCAAGCGGTATTTGTATAGGTTGAATATGTTTGCTATGTCATGTTTCCGAAATAAATGTTGTGTTGTATGCCTGTACGGCAAGTCAAGAACAATGCGAAGCATCCGTTTTTCAATAGCTAGTTTTTCTATATTTGAGGTTGTAGTTATTGCCCATACAAGTGTGCAGTAGTTGAAGTAAGAGCAGAAAAGAGCCCGGTACAGTAGTAGTTAGATTTTTGTGGCAGTATGTATTTGTGGCGGAGAATAAATCCCATAGACCTCGAAGCTTGTAGCGTTACATGGTGTACGGGATCATCCCACAACGTATTTTCTGAAAAAACAACACCCAATGTTTTGAAAGATTTAACTATTTCAACGGTTTGTGACATATAGAATAGTGGAATGTGTGAATGTATAGGTTTATTTTTTGGGCGGAAAAAATTACAGCTTTTGACTTCGAGATGTTTACTTCAAGCAAGTTAGCGTCTGACCAGGCTGATAGTTTTTCCAATAACGCGTTCGCATGGGAAAATAAATCTGTGGATTCACCCGAAAAAACAAAAATACTGGTATCATCCGCGTATATTACAAAACGAGGGTTGGGTTCTAGGTTTACTATGTCATTAATATACAGGTTAAATAATAATGAGCCTAAAATACTTCCCTGAGGAACACCACAAACAGTAGGTCTTGTAGCGGAATTGAAGTTATTCATTTGGACGTACTGCTTTCTACATGATAAATAGTACTTAATCAACATTAAAGCTTGGCCCCTTATGCCATATTGTTCTAAGTTATAAAACAAAGTTTCACGGTTTATACGGTCGAACCTGTACTAAAATCCATAAAAATTCCGATTCCGGTATTTCTCTCTTCGAAATTGTTTAGTAGTATTCTTTTTGGTTGATGAGTGCGAGCTTCGTGGACCTACCCTTCCTAAATCCGTATTGACAATCAGTAATCACACTGTGGGAGTTCAGAAAGGCGTCGAATCTCCTAAGTATAATCTTTTCAAAAATTTTTAAGTGCGAAGGCACTTTATAAGCGACCCTGAATTCCGTTGACCGCCGTCCGTCCACATAGCAACAGCTGCGGGTGCGCGCGCTCCTCGTCTTCCTTGGCAACGGGGGGAGATGGGCGCGCGCTGCCTGGCCGCTGACATGTCACATACCCACGTGGGGGATTGGCCAGGAATCGGGCGTGAGAAGGGCTAATGCACCCGCTTAAAGGAGTACTGACACGAAATTCCAAAGCTGAGATCCGCTCTAGCAATCAAGTACAACGACAACACAAATAGGTGTCTGTGCATGGCACATACCCACGTGGGGGATTGGCCAGGAATCGGGCGTGAGAAGGGCTAATGCACCCGCTTAAAGGAGTACTGACACGAAATTTCAAAGCTGAGATCCGCTCTAGCAATCAAGTACAACGACAACACAAATAGGTGTCTGTGAATAAATGCATCTTTCTTTCTTTGTAGTTGTGTGTGTGTGTGTGTGTGTGTGATCTCTCTTTCGCGAACATTACCGAACCGCGCAAATTCAACTCCTGCATTCGCACTTTCACATTCTTCCCCTCGGGGAAATGACTGATATAACCTGTTTTTTTCCTTGATGCGGTTATATAAATCACGTGAAATCCATGTTTTCCTTAGTTTGTTCGAGATTTTTTTGTGCTCATTTGGAAAGTGCTTGCTGTATATCTTGAAAAAAATTGACGTAAATATTTCATAAGATTTGTTTGCGTCGGATTCATTGTACTGGTAGAATGCTAATGGGTCTATAATTCCCGAATCATTTTTATCACCTTTCTTATAAAGAACCGTTACTTTTGCTAGTTGCATACTCGAAGGAAAGGTGGCGGTCTCTACACATTGATTGAATATATAAGTAAGTGGAATCACAATTGCGTCAATCACGTGCTTAACAGGCCGGACTTGAATATTGTGGGCATCACGACAGCAACTACTATTAACGTCTGATAGCACTGATATGATTTCGGTTTCGGAAACAGGAGTTACAAATGTAGTGTCAGAGCAACTTTGTAAAGAACAGTTCAACTGGTTTGTGACAGGGGTATATTCAGGGGTGAAGAAGATATTGAAAGCATCAGCGAGCTTACAGCCAGTGTATCCAACCCCATCACATATAATTTTATCAGTAAGTACGTTGTGAGTGGATTTCGCATCTAACGAACGGATCTTCCTCCACAGTTGATCAGGACACTCGATTGATCCAAATTGTTTTTCATAACAACGATTTCTTGCATTGCGTATGTCTTTAGTTAATTTGTTTCTTTGTTTTCTGAGTTCTTGTAGGGTTTTGGCATCTCTCGATTTAATGAACGACTGATATAACCTGTTTTTTTCCTTGATGCGGTTATATAAATCACGTGAAATCCATGTTTTCCTTAGTTTGTTCGAGATTTTTTTGTGCTCATTTGGAAAGTGCTTGCTGTATATCTTGAAAAAAATTGACGTAAATATTTCATAAGATTTGTTTGGGTCGGATTCATTGTACACGTCATTCCAGTCCACTGAGCAAAGTTCCGCACGAAAGTCCTCGGGGCGTTCTTGTGTAACACATTGAGTTGTGTATACATTACGTTGTTTACGCTTAGAGATAATTTTATTCAATAAGAGATAAATACCCGTGTAGTCACTGAGATCGCAGCATGTGATACCATACCTTGCAAAGGAGGGGTCAATGTTTGTAATAAATAAATCAATAAGTGTTTCCGTAGTCAAAGTGATACGTGTGGGCACCTTAGATGTAATGTGGAAATCATAACGTTTCAATAGCACATAAAAATTAGTACTGAGCGGGGTACTACGTGACATATCTATATTGAAATCACCACTTATGATGGCTTCATATTTCTGCTGAGTAATGAAGCTCAAATAGGATTCCATAAACCCCAAGAAAGAAGACGTATCACCCCTGGGGAGTCTGTAGAACACTGACATCACTGTGTTGTTGGTTACTACCGATACAACTTCAACATTGGGATCGATATAATAAAACTGTTCTATCATTTCCCCTTTAAACTTATTGCTAAGCAGAAGACATACACCGCTACCACGACATGCACTTCGATTAACTGTACAAGTAGGAAACGAGGGTAGCTGAAAATCAACATCAGAGTCTAACCACGTTTCAGATATCATAACTGTACCAAACGAAAATCTGCAGCTATCTAAGAGTATACCTAAATCACCGTACTTGTTGTTTAATGAGCGTGCATTTAAATGAAAACACTTGAATATTGAAGTACACAACCATTCTTTGGGTTCAGTTTGTTTAAGTTCACAAGGTAAGGGGTATCAGTGTGAAGTCATAACAAGGTGAAGCCTTGCTATTTGAATTCATAGCAAAGCTAATGGTTACGATGAAAGTCTCGCTAAGTCGCCCACGTCTTTGATCACAGGCGCAGTGTCACCTTGCTTCTTGCGAAGCCGAACTTTTCCCTTTGCATGCCATGCGTATTTTCAGCCATTGGCTTGAGCCCATTCTTTAGTCGTGTACAACAGCTCTTTCGCTCTCCGGGTCAGATTTTCACAGATGTAAGTATCAGTTTCTTTTTGTTTGAGTGCGCTTTTCTTACGGAGCCATCGGTCTCTCACTACCTGTCTTTCGAACCGAATTAGGATGCCTGGAACTTTGTTAGGCTTTGCCGGCAGCCTCTGACAAACCTCAATGTCACAGTCACTGACCTCGTCTACGCCAATCACGTGGGCCACTTCATAAACCTTGGTAAGGAGGTCTTCTTTTTCCGAAAACACCACGCCATGGATTTCTAGGTTTTTTTTCCGGCTCGGAAATTCAAGCGCATCCAAGTCAGCGTTCAACTCTAGAAGCTGTTCGTTTGGTCGCGCGGTGTCAATTTTTTCAACCCGTTTGCGAAGCTGTGCAATCTCTTTGTCCTGGCTGTCGAGACGCTCCATTATTTCATCTAAGTGGTCGGACATGGTCTGCAAAGATAATTCTATGTTATTTACCTGCTCTCTCAGGGGCAACAAGGAGTCCAGCTTTTTACTCAATTCCGCAAATTCCGCGGCTACATTGAAGGTGTCTTTGGCCTCGGACATTGAGCCTGGGCGGGAAGACGCCACTGTACATGTAGGGCACGTATATGCTTTGCGAGTGCTGGCACTTCTTGTTTGATGACACTTCTCATGACAGAAACGCGCATTTCGCGTTTTTTGTTCGAAACCATTCACGGACGCCTATACCCGTGGCACAGCTCCCTTCTCTGGGGTCATTTCGTTAGTCAGGTTTTCGTGTCGTTCTCGTCATGGAAAGTAAGATATAGCATTTTACGCAGATGCACTGCTTGTAGCACCCAAGTTCCCTTCGCGGCGAGGGTTTCATACGAGTCCTTGTTGGTGTCTTCTTTGCACGTGGCCGCGCGACCGCAAGACGCGTGAGAAGCAGAAAGGGAATATCCGACCGCAGCGCGAACTCCCAACAAGGTTTCAACGTTCGTGTTCCTTAACGCGTCGCAGCCTACCATGACATGGATTGTTTTTAAAGCGGAAGCTTTCTCAGTGTGACCGGTGGTGGTCCGCCAGAAACTAACCCCACAGGCCGGTTGTTCGACCTATAGATGCTCTGACAAAATCTCTGAACACACCGAGCGTGCGAGAAACCTGGCTTACATTGCGTCAGAAGGGTTAGTACTTGAAAATCGCGAAAAAAGAACGGTTGCAGACAAGTTAAGGCAATACGTGCATCGATCGTAAAGGAGGAGTAAATAGTATACCTTTATCTCGTAAGCCACGTGTTACCGGCATACGTTTAGATCGTTCGTACATGCGATTACTTAGTCAGCGAAAAATGGTCGAATGGGTTGGTTCTTCGTTTCTGGTTTGCATCTTTGAAGGGTTGACGATCGATTAGGCGCACTTTCAGCGAAGTTTGGACGACTATACTCGGTTACAACTCAAGAACAGCACCACCTCATGTAGTGTATCACTCCGCCAAAGCGCCGGACCCGTGATGTCAGCGCGCGCGCGTTTTGAAAGGGGTTTGCTATGAATGCGTGATATCGTCTGCCTTGTCTCACGCAGTTCATTTGTCGTCACTGGAGTCGTTTATAAGCTTATTAAGTCCAAAAAATCACGAGAACGGCTCACGCCATGTTCAAAATATTCCCAGTAACGCCCTACTTGCGCCGCGCGGAGAAACATCCGGCTACGGTGATGGCACAGCGGCGATCCGGCACAGCGGCGACTTCCGGTGCCGCTCTTAAGTTTTCACCGAGTATAGTAGCTTTCGCGCTTCCCTTAACTTTCTTTGGGAAGGGGTGGTAAATTTCTCGGTTGCGCCTTGGGATACCTGCGTCCTCGCCGGACTGCCAAAACACCCATGCTTTGCCTTTGTTTCTAATAGCGACATCAATTCCCCGTAGCGTTACGATCATGTCCTGAGTTGGACTTCAGCCCTTTTAGGTCGCATTCATGTATCACCAACAGGCCCAAACCTCGACCCTTTCGAACTTCATACGCTAAGTTTAGAAGGGTGACTTAATATAAGTTAGGGGTCTGATATCCCTCCATAAGAATTCAAGGCCTTGAAGGCAATTGAATGCGTGTTGTGTTTTTGCAATGAAAAGTTTATTCACTTTCGAATGACCGCTGTCCATAAGTTTGGAGCATTCGTTCACTCTATAGATACGCAATAGGAAGTAAATTATAAATCCTGAAGGCAGTTGGACGCTTGTTGTGTTTTCGCAAAAAAAAAGGTTTATTGACATTCGAACGACCGCAGTCGATAAGCTCATAAGCTCGCCGTCCCATCCGCTACAGGCTTGTAATGGCGTTTGCATTACCACCGCTGCCCCAAATATATTTTGTGATTCACCTTCAAAAACCATGAATTGCTCCCCAGCAGTATCCTTTTTTTTTTTTCGGGTGATTTCCTTGGCCGCCCAAAATCTTTTTGAATCCACGCCGGCAAAACTAACAAAGACCATTTCTTAAAGGAGCACTGACACCAATTTTCGGCGTTAATATTATTGCACAGTTCGCTTCCTTCACTCAACAGAATACCCTGGCTGAAATATGAGCGGCCTGCGACGCGAAGAACATAGTTCAATTGGATCTCATTTATCGCGCCGACGGAGCAGCGCGCGGAGCGGCACTCAGCAAATGGACGTCAGCGTGACATCACCCCGTGAAGCCAAAAGAAGTGACGCGAAAGCGCTCGTCAAAAACTCGTGACGTCACTTCACGCGCGCGGCCCCACGAGCGGCGAGCGGGCGCTACACCCTCTCAAGCGGTCGCCGGTGACGTCCGCACAAAGCGGTGAGGTCAGGCCGGGATTCTGTCATATGCGCCGTTCGGGATGAAAGCGCGGGAATTTGAAACAAACGATTTTCAGGCCGTTTAATGTAATTACCTATCGCGCACTGAAGTATTTGAAGCGCTGTTTCAGGTTCGCCAGACCATTAAGCATCGATAAAAGCAATAAAAGTGTAACATAAAATTTTCGTGTCAGTGCTCCTTTAAGAGAAAGATGGTTAAAATTCCAAGCTTCCTCCCATGCAACCTGAGTCGAAGTCAAAGTCCAAAGTCAAAACTGCTTCGACCGTTTGGGAATGGCTCAGTCGTATAGACGTCGGCTTTATGGCACGAGGAGGGACCCAGGTTTAATTCCGACCGCAGGAAGTATTGCTCCCTTGTGGAGCTTTCTGCGGCTTCGCTTGTCATCATCATCGTTTCTTCAAACCCACTCTGCAAAGTTGGCTTTCCTGTAGTGCGTTTTGGGGCGACATCGAACGCCATCAGTGAGACATAGACATTTTCGCTTCAATAAAGCTTAGCCGCGCAACCCTCCCCAGGAGCAGTGAGAGAGAGAGAGAACTGGCCTGCTCCAGCAGCACACTCTTAATAAAAAAGGTCGTAAAAGGGTAGTAACGGCCGTATTTACTAAGTCCTTACGAACCTTGCTACCCCCCTCCCCAGAACGGTACGTAGGCTCTGCCACTAGAAACTGCATGGTTAGAAAATTAACGGGGTGTAGAAAGTAGCATGCACTAGATTAGGGTCGTGCTTATGACTTGGTTATGCATGGCCAATTAGTAACCGCATGTAGCTCAAAAGGGTGTTATCGATATAGGACTTTACTAGTGAAAGTAGTGGTGCTTACTGCCTGCTTCAGTGAGAAACCCTGACTAGTGCTACACAGTTTACTACTTCCAGTTACTAAGTACTTAGTGGATTTTAAGACAAGCAACTTGTTAGTGTCCCGTTAGTGAGTGCCACAGCCTTTTTTTTTAAGAGTGCAATGCCCAGGTCAGCTCCAACGGAATTCCGAAATTGGAAGACCGACCGCGTACAGACTTCTCTTCCTCTGCTCTGACGTAAGGGAATGCTGTGACGCACGCAAACGCTTTTGAGCGCTTGTTGACATCTTTCCTGTAACTCTCACTGCTTGACAGCTACGCTGCCCGCAGCACCTAAAACTAAACGAAACAAAATTAAATTGCATTTACTTTCTAATTCTCCTGACCCTATTGCGCGAGGGCACGCCACGAAAAAATGAAGCAGACATGCGACAGCGCAAGACGCTCTGTCGCCCCATTCTCATCCAGCTGCAAATGACCTCAAAACTCGGCGCGCTCAGGACGTGGAATGCGCAGCTGCGATAGGAACTTGCGAAACTCCAACAAAGCAGGGACCCTAAACCGGCATGCCCAGCTGATCCCTGTAAGCTAGGGCAATCCGAGCGTTCCCGTCGGCAGCCCGAGATAGGCAGAACGCCCTGTTTTCCTCATCGCAGACGCAGTACGACGGTAAATTAAACCCCCGTCACACGGCAGATCTAATTGCATTTAGAGCAAATATCATTCACTCTAAATGTCATCAATTCGGTGATAAACCAAAATACGACATTTCAGCTCATTCAGCAGCTAAATGAGTATCCTCGACAGCAGTGGCGCGCCACTGGAGAAGAAAGTTCACTAATAATCCAAAGAATACTGTTTCTAAAACCTGTTAGTAAACTTATATCTTACTCTTGATGTTGTTTTTTTTCAAATAAAGAAAGACAAACAAGTACTAACAAAAAGAAATCTCGTCCCCAACACGCGCGTTAACCAAATACGGATTTTTTGCAAACTTGTCTTGGCTGGTGATGTCTACTCACCTCACCTAAAACAGTGATTGTATTATTTTTATTTTTAACAAATAATCCTTTGGTATGTGTTGAAAGGATATTATGTATAAAACATTGTAGATGTACTTGAATTATAACTTTGAGGTTTTGCGAACTCGCTAATCGTCACCGCTATCACTCTCCAATGACATTTGTTTTGCCGTGTAGACCGCATGGCCAAACCGAATCTCATTAACAACAAATGTCATTCACTTTGAATGACATTAGATTTGCCGTGTGACAGGGGTATTATACAGCCGCCATGACCTACTTCGAATGTCATAAATAAAATTTTACGCACGCGCAACTTCCCCCGGTCTCTTGTTCAACCGGAAAGCCGCGCTCGCATCACAGACATCAAAAAAGTAATTCTTTCATGGAACAGTTTGCGCGGCAGGTGCCGTTCATGGCGAGGTGACACTGAATTTAAGTCAAAAGTATATGCGACCAAATTAATTTTTTTTTCTTGAGCATTGGCGGTGGTCAGCTTTATTTCCACTCTCCTGATCTTATAAATTGCTCCTATTGACATATCACACACTACTCAATGCATATATATCCAAATGATAAGACGCATAAGCTTGAAGTCTGAATCATCACGCTTAAAAAAGGGTTGTGGCGTTCACTAACGGAATACTAACAAGTTACTTGTCCCAGTATACGACTAATGCAGCACTAGTCAGGGTTACTAACTGAAGCAGGCAGTAAGCACCGCTACCTGCACTAGTCAAGTCCTACTGATAACACTCTTCCGAGCTGCATGCGTTTACTGAATCGCCATGCATAACCTAGTCATAAGCACTACTTCAACCTAGGGTATACTGCTTCTTACACCCATTTTATTTCCAAGCCATGCAGTTGCTTGTGGCAGAGCGTACCTATACCGTTCCGCTGGCAGTAATGTTAGTAAGAAGTTAGTAAATACGGCCGTTACTGCCCTTTTACGACCTTTTTTTATTAAGAGGGATGTTTTCGTCTTGCAAATGCTACCGATTACTAACTATAATCTACTCCAGATGCATACCCAAGTGATCAGACGAATAAAGTTGAGGTTCGATTAACGTTTTCAGCGACGCGCGGCTTAGCGTGTGACCGCACCGGGACGTTCATTTTCGATCGCACGCATTCCAAAGGCACGAGGAGCCTCCGAGTTTTTTTCCGCGGGCATGAAAGTGCTCGAAATCCTAGCCATATAAGCTTCGCCTAAAAAGCATCCCAACGTCACAGAATCACCCTTCACGATCCAAGATGCTTTAAAGGGGGTGTAAGGCTCTCAGGACTGCTGGAAAACTTGAACTTAAAATGCTAAGCTCAATAAATCCTTGCCGAGTACCTTTATGCTAGTTTCACGTGAAAGGCCTGAAAAAGGAAAGTTCTGCAAGGAATTCCTGCTAAAAGACCAAAAGCAATCCCGGAGCAGCACCATCCCATGCATGCAGTGAAACAGGCTGCTGAAAACTGGCTGCTGAAAATTTAAGTGGGATATTTTCAGTTACATATTGCAAAACAACGTACATAAAAAGCACCTAGCCCGACAGCCTAAATTGCCTTCCTAAACACTTTATTCTTTATTTAAGAACTTTCAAATGAATACTGCGCGACCTTCAGATGCCAAGCCCGCATCACTACAAAAACGTCTTGGCTCAATACTGCCGACAACCTTTCAACCAGGATTTGAAAGATGAAAAGCAACACTCGAAAACTTCTCTTTGGAGGGACAGCAGAGAACAAGTCACGAAAGCATCAAAAGTTCTTAATTGTGTATTTTCGCGCATTACAAAATTAAGTGAATGTGACTTCGTAAAAATTACGCGCAAAATATTCTAGACGGCTTTTGATCTATTGTTTCGAAACCAGGGCTAAGTATAGAGAATGTAGAACCGATCATTTAGACATCGATGATGAGGAACGACATTGGCTCTAACCCCAACCCCCCAAAACGTCGTTTCTTTTTTGCCAACGTAACATTATAGGTTTTCACACATGATGTTTTAGCTAAATTTGGTGTTTGCACTTCATACAGAATTTTTTTTACTCTTTTACTCGCTTCATGATTGGCTAAAGGCCAAATGGCGACTGACATTAAAATTATCTGCACTGATTCGCTCATTTCTTCGGTCCCATTAATTAAGTGTCAAGCTGCGGTGTATTGCCCGATAGCTGAATCAGTGCATTTGCGAGGTACCTGACAAAATGGCTCTCACACAACTGTCAAGAAGGGAATTGAAAACAACTCGGTAAGAGTAAACTTAGTAGGTCAAACATTTGATGGGAGTGCAGTGGACTCCCGACCATGAACTGCTGATCGTGCTGTAGAAGAGAGAGAGAAAGAAGGCTCTTAAATGTGAACTGTGAGGTCGTTTCGCACCTAGAGAACACCACCAAGCCCACTTCACCCGTTCTGAGCCGTGGCTCTCCAGAAGGGCGTCAGTAAAGTGAGCGTTGCCGAGCAATTCTGCAATAAAATCATCACTCCACCCAGCAACGTGATGCTGTAGAAGCATTCCTTGCTTAAGCACAATTTGGAACCACTACTTTACCAGGTACAAACCATCACGTGTTGGAAGATACGTTTAGGGGAACTCACTTGATCACATTTCTATGGGACGGACTTACTCATCCACGTCCCACGGGTTTGACAAGCGTCGTCTACCGATACGAAAGGTTTTGAGAATTCGTAGAAATATTCATAACGGCTTAGTCGGCTTCTTTCAGAACTATATCACTTCTTTACTGAGATAAAAATAAACAAAAAAGCGTTATCGTTTATCCAGTTTTCGCTAGATGGCGGTGGCTTTTTAGCAAGCACGAGTATTGTTTTTGTTTTTGTTGTTTTAGTACTGAAGTGACATATTTTTAAAATAAAAAAACTGGGCCGTTGGGAACATTGGTATTTATTTGTAAAGCTTTCGTATTGGTTCACAATGGTTTTTATGCCAGTGGGTCCCGAAATTTTAAGTCCCGTAGGAATGTTAACACGTTAGTCCCCCTTTAGAGCACATTGACAAAACCGCGCTTCATAGAAACAAAAAAAAATGTAAAAGACCATCTGAAATAACACTCGCTAGACGATTATTCTTTTAAATAAATGCGCAATCACTTTCTACACCATCGACGCTTGCATAGCAAATTCTATATGTCTGTGTACTTGCCGTTTTAGACCAATAAGCAACGTCAGAAGACAGCCCCCTGTGCTGGGTGTCATCTTGTCAGTGTACCATTTCTGGCTGATTTGCCTCAGTGCAAACTTAAATGAGGCACCAAGTGTTTAAAGTACCCGCCCTTTCGACTACCTACACGTGCGCTGTAAGCATTCTTAGAAGCACAGAACATTTGCTGTGTCATGTACTAACGTAATTTTCTTTTTCTTGACCACAGCCGTAAGTACGAGAGTGAATGAGTGCGTAACTTTACGTGCCCGAGACGCCAGCGAAGGAAGAAGGTAGGTGGGAGTTTTCTTCATTCTTCGCCCCTCTGTCGGTGACCACGAGTCCTTCGGCCCATGGCGGCATCTTCGGCGTCTTCACCACAATGCTCCAGAAGAATCATTCCCTAGCGTGCAAATTCGGCGAATGACCGGGTAGAGCATTAAATTTTTAACGAAAAAAGGCATATGCGCAGGTACACTGCGCAATGCAGAACGCCATTCACGCCTTGAGTGTTGTCCCTGCACACATGCACTTCATTTTAGTCAGACATTATGTTGGACTTCATCATGCGCCAAATTTGAACGCTTGGTTGGTCGCTTCAATTCGCCATATCCAGGAACCCTGTGGTGAAGACGACCTATGCAGACTTTTAGAGTGCGGACGGCCTGAAGTTTGTGGGGATTCTCCCCTGTGAGCGCCCACGTTAGGCCGTTTCAAACTGCCGCGCGCCACCTCTCCTGCCATCTGGGAACACACGGCAGAAAGACTGTGCGATGGAGGGGGGGCGTGGCACATCTTTGGGCACGCTAGATAAGGGCAGCGGTGCTTGGTAGCGGGGGGAGTTGCCGGCCGGGAGCGCCGCCGGTCAGAAGAGAGAAGCCACCGCCGTCAGCCACCTCGAAGAAGACGCACGTCAGCAAGGCCCGCCGTTCGTCCCGCCGTACCGTAAGCCCTGGGACCCTGAAGTGCTTTTGTTATGTGCTTGGTTGATTGTATCCCCTGTTCCATTTATATTTCATTTTCCACTGCTTGAGTAAAGCGCAATTGTTCCTCTTGCAATGTTCTGTGCGTGATGTTTTGACGAGGCCGTTGCCTGAACCCCCCTCGGTAGGCAGAACTACCTACAGAGGCGCCCAACGTGGGGCACTGTAGGTAGTTCTGCCTACCGAGGGGGGTTCAGGCAACGGCCTCGTCAAAACATCACGCACAGAACATTGCAAGAGGAACAATTGCGCTTTACTCAAGCAGTGGAAAATGAAATATAAATGGAACAGGGGATACAATCAACCAAGCACATAACAAAAGCACTTCAGGGTCCCAGGGCTTACGGTACGGCGGGACGAACGGCGGGCCTTGCTGACGTGCGTCTTCTTCGAGGTGGCTGACGGCGGTGGCTTCTCTCTTCTGACCGGCGGTGCTCCCGGCCGGCAACTCCCCCCGCTACCAAGCACCGCTGCCCTTATCTAGCGTGCCCAAAGATGTGCCACGCCCCCCCTCCATCGCACAGTCTTTCTGCCGTGTGTTCCCAGATGGCAGGAGAGGTGGCGCGCGGCAGTTTGAAACGGCCTAACGTGGGCGCTCACAGGGGAGAATCCCCACAAGTTGAATGTCCGAGTCTGAACTGAGCAGCACGGCAAGTTTATGTATCTGTGAGCGTTCCCGCACCAGCATGTACGCTTACCAGCGTGCCGACTAAGCGGCACGCCTGCTTGCCAGCATGCCGGGGATTTCTGCTGGCGCCTCTCCAGAGAGGAAGCTACAACTTGGCGGCGTCTCCAGACAAATACCTACCCACATCCCACCCGCCTCCACCTCATCTTCCCCACGCAACAACCTTCCCTCTGCGCTTACTGTCCCCAGTCTGGCACCCTCTACCACATCATATTGGAGTGCCAACTAACTCCAGACTTGCCCCCACTTCCCAACCCCACCTTCGAGCAGTGGAGGGCTTCACTGGCATACCCGCCGCGGTGGCTCAGTGGCTAAGGCGTTGCGCTGCTGAGCACGAAGTCGCGGGCTCGATTCCCGGCCGCGGCGGCCGCTTTTCTGATGGAGGCGAAAAGCAAAAACGCCCGTGTGTACGAGATTTCGCCGCACGTTAAAGATCCCTAGGTGGTCAAAATTAATCCGGAGCCCTCCACGTATACGGCGCGCCTCATCGCCTGCGTTGCGTCGGCGCGTTAAACCCTTCAATCAATAAATCAATCGCTTCACTGGCCAGCCCGAACCCGGATATCCAGCTTAAGCTGGTGACCGGAGCACGGACGGCCAGCCGAAGTCAAGGCATCCCGGACTAGGGACGCCTTCCACGGGGCGAGACCCACACATCAGCCTCTGCTGGATAAATAAAAATATTTTATTCTCTCTCTATCTCTGATGGTTGTCAAGGTTTGCGCATGTCACCCTAGAAATCTATGATGATGATGTTTGAATGTTAGTGGAGCAAGGCCAATTTACCCTAGAAATCTAAAAGGCTCGAATAGGCTGCCGAATACAGCTGCAACCATGCTTAAATTATGGCAACAGGTCAACTCTATACAGAACCTATTTACTGCTTTTACACTAGTTAGCTGTGCTGGCTGTAGCACATTAGCTTTGCAGCGATACTTGCATAGTATTGTCTCTTCATAACTGTTTGAATGTCTTGGAGGGAAATAACCGTAAGCCCTATGCTAACGTTCGTTTGGTGAAGCCCGAAAAGGCTATTTCCCTTGGGGGAAAATCTGAAGCGGTGGGCCTCCCATTCGTGAAGCAAGTGCACGTCCTATTGTTTCATAAAGAAACAGCATTGCTGCCTCGTGTGAAATGCTCTAACTGATGATTCCGAAAGTATTCCGTTTCCTGTAATCTGCACCTTTATGTTCAACAGCATGAGAACGCCCTGCCATTTAAGCGCTATTTCCGACGAAAACCCAGCGGTTTTGTTTCCGCAACATACTGTCACGAAGCCAAAGACGACCGTGACCGTCTCCTGACGTGACAGAACTGGCACTCTCTGAAAGCAGTTAGCGCCATCTACTTATATGATTTAGCATTAAAGAACACTCGTAATACCAACTGCTAAAAAGGAGTCGCCATCCGAACTCGGTATCTTGAGGTGCAATATCAGGTTGCAATTGTTACGGCCTGGGTTTGCGCCCAGGCAATTTCAATTGTTTTCAAGCCATAATATTTTTTGTATGAAAGTGTTCTAAATCAATTGTACACCTTTTCACGTAGATAATGGCATTTCAGTATGTTTTAAGCTGCATTAGGTGCAGTAGGCAGCGTACCACCGTCTTTAATTGAACTTTTGCACCATGCTTGTAGTTCCGGTTGTGTACGGTTGGGGAAATGTAATGTCGCGTTAACTGTTGATTGTAAACAACAATGCACCAATCAGCGACGCTGTCGGAGGGCATCGCCAAGGCTATTCAAGACGACATAATATCATCAACCAGTTTCTTGGCAGCTACTGAAAAATGAAATGCGCGGAGAATAAAGGCGCGGCTGCTTTGCTCTTGATGAAAAGCTCACAAGACATGTTTTCAGAAGTGCACTATACGCTAAACTACACTAAAGCACTACACTACACTACACAGTACTACACTACACTACATCACTGAACTACACTAAACTAAACTACAATAAACTTGAATTAAACTAAAACACTGAAGGACGTGTTTACTTACACGGGGGTAGGAAATAGCACACCCTGTGACATTTCATACTCTGAATGTTAATGACCAGCGAAGTTTTCTAGCCCACGACGCAGAAGTGATAGAATTTGGAACAATCAGTACAGACTCGTTTATTGCGGACTAACTACTATTGCTAGCAAATGAAACTCGCCGTAAGCATACAGTTGTCTTTGCAGCCAATTTTCAGTATTTTTGCTAAGAAAGTTTCGATAAAACTTGAGTTCCAGCCATTTGCTATAACCATACTCCTGCCGTAGAAGTCCATGTACTGAAGAAGGCGCGGGAATTCTGTAACTTCAGTAAAAAATATGCTGTTGGACTAGTTGGTGCATTGCTTAAGGAAAACGAGCGCTACAAACCAGGACAGAAAAAAACGAAGAACGACCAGACAGATGCGCTTTCCAAGGAAAGACAGGGGTATAAGTAGCTTGTCTACAAACACACAAACATACACAAAAGAATAAGAAATCTAAAAAGATACGATAAAAACAGAATAGCCACTGCTGAAGACAACAGTCACATCTTTTTATCGCATGTTGTCTAGGATCCGGTACTCATTAGAAAACAGGGATAGCGGTGCTTCACTGATGCAGACAGCGCTGTTTTTTTTTTTTTTGGCGAAATACGCTTGACGCAGTTCTCGCGCCACGCTGTCACGACTCTTTCCTATAATGATCGTTTCCGTCAGTCGCGGAAGGCATCCTTTGCCACACTCGCGGCAGTGATGAGGCAATACAGGGATGCAATGAGGCAACGCAGTGAGGCAATCACTGCCTCATGACGGCAGTGATGAGGCAGCGATAAGACCGTGGCGCGAGAACTGCGTGAAGCGTATTTTATCCAGAAAAAACAGCGCAAGCTGAATAAGTGAAGCACCGCAATCCCTGTTTTCTAATGAGTACCGCAATGCAATAGAAAGATGTGACTGTTGTCTTCAGCAGTGGCTATTTTGTTTTTATCGTGTCTTTTAAGATCTCATATTTTTGTGTATGTTTCTGTGTTTGTAGACAAGCTATACTTATACCCCTGTCTTTCCTTGGAAAGCGCATCTGTCTCGTCGTTCTTCATTTTTTTCTGTCCAGGTATTTAGCGCTCGTTTTCCTTAAGGATTCTGTAACGTTTGCCACTTACACCTTAATTAACTAATTATAACAAGCAAATCAAACTTACTTTATGATAGAGTCGTCTCAGAAACCTAATGCCATACCAATTGGGGGGAAAGCGTTTAATAAAACAAGAATTGCGGCCTTTTTCGGTGACCATACTTCTCCCGTAGATGCCCATGTATTGAAAACGTGCGGGAATTGATTGATTGATTGATTAATTGTGGGGTTTAACGCGCCGACGCAACGCAGGCGATGAGGCGCGCCGTAGTGGAGGGCTCCGGATTACTTTTGACCACCTGGGGATCTTTAACGTGCGCCGAAGTCTCGAACACACGGGCGTTTTTGCTTTTCGCCTCCATCAGAAAAGCGGCCGCCGCAGCCGGGAATCGAACCCGCGACCTCGTGCTCAGCAGCGCAACACCTTCCACTGAGCCACCGCGGCGGGTCCGTGCGGGAATTCCGTAGCGCTTAGTACTTCACTGTGAAATAACTGCGACACACAAATGAAACTGAGAGTAATAATATGGTCATTTTAGCTACCAATTGTCTCTAATTTTTGTTCGAAAAGTTCCGGTAAACCAAGAGTTAGAGGCGTTTTGCGTTCAGCATTTGAAATAAAGTTAGCTGCTGTAAACAAAAATTGAATTTATTAAAATGCACCCCCCTTATTTCCGGTTACATTTTTCAAAGCACGGCTCTCTAAAGAGCACAGACCAAGTCTGGAGGCTTGGAAATGCTGCAGTAAGCGTTTAATCCTTAACTATGATAAATTTGAAATCTTTTGCGTGGCAAGCTCGATTCACGCCAGGAATTGACTCAAAACTTCCTACAATGCTTAGTCAGCATCTGAAAACTTAAAAGCCACAATTAACAAATTCCTTTGGCAGCCACAGGCGACAGCATGCAATAGATATTCAATTTTATAATAGCGTGTTTTCTCACATTTAAAAAAAATAAAGAAAATATGGTTACAAGAATATAGATTTATAAAAAATTTATTCGGATTTACAACTCCGCGCTTTGATTGGTTCGACGCCGCGGAATATATCGTTCAAACGTGAATGAGCGAAAGGACATCGACTGTACCCTTGAAGAAGACGTTTTTATGAAACACTAGGCATCCTTACACATGCTGTTTTTTATCTGAATTCGCTTTTGTGACTCCATACCCAACTTTATTTTTTAACTCGCTTCATATTTTCATCAAGGATAAATGATGGCTGACATTTCTAATACTGAGCTTGATTCCCGTGATCTCATTTACTAACTGACAAGCTATCCTGATTTGACCGATAGCTAGAGCAGTGCATGTGCAGGGTATCCGATAAAGCAGCTGTCACAGAGCTGTCAAACAGGACATTGTAAGATACTATGACAGAGTAAAACTTGTCACTCAAAACTTTGATGGGAAGGCCCTTGGCTCCTGACCCGAGCTGCTGATCATGCTATTGCACGATTCTCTGCTTAGGCACAATTTAGGGTGACTGCATCTCCAGGCACAAATCCTCAAGAGTTTGAAATGTAATTTCAGTAAAACACATTGTTGGAAAAGTTATGTCATACTTGTTCTAAAAATTATAGCCCGATCAACACAACGACACAGAGGGAGGGCGGGACAAGCGCTTACTCTCAACGAATTTTATTTGATGCATCGTCCCAGCTAAATTCAGTCGTTTATCGCAAGGACCAGATGCAGTTGGACCCACGGGGACGAAATGTGAAACCGGCATGTTCAAAGCGAAGCTTCGAAATACCCGCCGCGGTGGCTCAGTGGCTATTGTTGAGCACGAGTACGCGGGTTCGATTCCCGGCCGCGGCGGCCGCTTTTCTGGTGGGGGCGAAGAGCAAAAACGGTGAAGATCCCCAGGTGGTCAAAATTAATCCGGAGCCCTACACGATGAAGATCCCCAGGTGGTCAAAATTAATCCGGAGCCCTACACTACGGCGCGCCTCATCGCCTGAGTAGCGTCGACGCGTTACGTTACCCCCAGAATCAGAATCAGAAGCTTCTGAACACGCAATCTCGTTGCCGCATAGGAATGCAGGCGTGTGGCCAACGCACTGTTCATTCTTTTTTCGTGGTGTCAAAGGCATCTGGTAGCTGTCACTTTGGAAAGGTAGGTAAATCCCAGGGATAACAAAACCGCGCTAATATAAACAGAGGAAGAAAAAATATCATCTCTAACAACTTCTGGGACAGAACTATTTTTTATTTTATTTATTTACAATACTGCTAGCCCTTGCGGGCTGTATCAGGGGTGGGAGGTGGACAGGTAAACAATACACACTATTAGGCAAAAAACAAGTCCAGCCGTCGTTGAAAGTCCTGTGAGGATCTACTTCCTGTAAACACCCCGGGAGTAAGCGCATTCAAATCAAAAGAAAACTCCCACCTCCCCTCGCGGGAACTCCTGTGTAGATGCGACGCATAGGCGGAGCGGCGAAGGGAACGCGTTTTATAGCGCGCATAACGTTGAAGGGACTGCGTAAGCTGGTCCCAGTCGATGACGACGTTGGCGTACTTGTAAAGCGGCGTGGACTCTAGGTGTTTGAGCCAAGCGTGGATGTTGCTTCGCCGGAGAACGGCACACCGGTTATATGCGCAGCGCGCCCGAAGGAGAGGAAACCGCGGAAGAGAGAGTACTGCACATGCGCCGGCCCCAGCGCGTCTGCCGCGGCTATGACGCAACGTGCCGCGGCTATGACGCAACACAATCCAACACAATCCACTTTAATCCAATCCAAATCCAATCCAAGCCAAGCCAAGCCAAGCCAATCCAATCCAATCAAATCAAATCCAATCCAATGCCCCTCGCGAGAGAATGTTCTTTTATCGGAGAGGAGAGGGGGTGAGCGGCGGAAAGCGCAGCTCGCGCGGCGAGGAGAATGGCAGAGGGGTGGACAACGCCGACAACAATGACGACGACGCCGGAGGGACAAGGCGAGTGAATCAGATGCTTTGCATCTAACAATAGATCGCACTAGAAACGAAAACTTAAATACATGCACCTGCGGTACATAGGCCTGCACAACAAATGAGTGATTGGTACGAGCCGACACTCGCCCTGGGGGGCGCAGGTATATTCCGGGATCCAGTTTGTAGTTTTTATGATACAAGCCATAAATAAATGTTAAACGAGCTATTTTCCTACGTGTAGCTAATGGTTGAAGGTCAGCCCTAGAAGCAAAAGTGATACAGACTGTGTTCTCCTGTAATTTTAATAAATAAACCTCGCTGCCACTCTTTGGACTCGTTCAAGTTTGTTAATTTCAGTCTTAGTATGCGGATCCCAGATGATAGCTGCGTACTCCAGCGTTGGCCTAACAATCGTCTTATAGGCCAAAAATTTAACAGAGGGTGTTGCATTTCTCAGTTTCCTTCTCAGAAATCGCAGCTTTCGCTTCGCCAGTCCTGTAATGCGGTCAATATGCTTGTCCCACTTTAATTGCTGGATAGAGTAACGCCTAAGTATTTAAACTCAGTAGAACTCTTAATTTCTCTATTGCTTATTCTGTATTTATAGTTTAGGGGGATTTTTTATTTGAAATTGTCATGCAAACAGTTTTATCGAAATTAATTCTCATGTCCCATTTTTCACACCAGTTATCAATACATCGAAGAACATCATTGAGGAGCATTTGATCAGAAACACTTTTAAAATGACAAAACAAGAGGCAATCATCTGCATATAACCTTACATCAACTATGTTTTAACAACGGAGTTGTTTAGACCGGGCATTGCCCGTCTGCAACACCAAAAAACATCGAAGTGTGAGGGAAAGTGGCTAGGAGGCTAGGAGCCCACGATCAGGACTGCGCGTATCAAGAAAAAAATGTTTTAAGGGATTTACCGCATTTTTGCGATTATAATCACCCCCCCTCCCCCATTCTAAGCACCCTCATCTACTTTCGGGACAAACAGTTGGCAAAAAAGTTTGCATGCAAATCTAACCCCCCCCCCCCTTCACTTTGGACATCGCGATCATGAAAATTTGGGGTGCTTATAATCGAGTAAATACGGTAGTAACGTAATTGATCGGCCTAGTTAGTGTTCCATGGTTCGTACAGTTCAGCGCAAAAAATAGACAGGGACTGCGAAAAGCGCATTTGTGCCGTGTCTTTTCGCCGTCCTTGTTCTTTTTTAAGCTGAACTGTACGAACCGGGGTTAGGGAGGTCCCGGGAATCGAACCCGGGAGCTTTACTCCTTCAAATTGGAAGCCTAAACACTGCGCCACCCCGAAGGCCCGAGGAGTACGGGTAGGTGGAACAGTAACATGTGCGGACAATTGGATAGAAAAAAAAGTGAAACGCACGCCGATCAACGAACGCCCGCGCAGCTCCCTTGCCGTGGTTTGAACCGTGGCGACACCGACCGGAGCGGGCGGAAACTATAATGGAAAACTGTTCGCATGGCGACGCAGTGAAACATCCCCCTCGCGAGGGGCACGATCAAATGCAGAGCATTTCTGGGGACGCACGACGTTAAGTAGTTTGCGTTACGTTGATGTTGTTGCACTTGTGGCAACTGCTGACGAGAGAGCGCTCGTCAGCAGTAATTTGAATGAGTCAAGTATATAAGGCGCGTTCGTAGACTCCCATTCTGTGTCGGCTTTGTGGCGCAGTGGGTAGAGCACCATGTACATTGCGTTCCGCCCGCAGAGTCGAGGGATCGAAACCAGGCGCCGGATAGTATTTTTTTTATATAGTGTAGGGGGAGGGGTGCGGACTACGACTACGGACGCATACGGACGTCAACGCGGGTGACATCGTGAGTTACTGAAATGTTCTGCATTAAAAAAAAAAAAGCGCTTCCCATGGTCACACAATCGAACCTTGGTCCCTTCAGTTATGAAAGCTGCGTCTATCCGAAAGAGCTCACCGCATTCCGGGCGCACAGCATTCCCTTTGGGGTCGTAGCGCGGGCGTTGGCTTTGGCAGCGGGTTCTAGCGCGCGCGGTCCACTTTGGAAGAGATGTGAAAGCCTGCGGACTTTTTAAAGCGATCTGTTACTGCCTATCATGGGGAACATTCAGCAGCAAGGTGGGCAATCCATGTGAGGTGCATGCAACAGCCGGGTCTCCGACGAAAGGATGGGCCGTCAGCTTTGTATCCCCAGCCTTGCACCGCTAGCCCAAGCTGCGCCACTTTTTTTTAGATGCGAAGCATCTTATGCTCGGGCTGTGTGCACTGATGTGCACCGACTGTGCAGTTGGCGTACCCTGTCCTCAAAATCTCAACCCAGCCAAATCAAACTAGTCAAACCAGGCGGTAGCAAGACCTGACCAGTGTGCTTTAGAATCGGTTTCTTCAGACCTTCATACTGCTCCCACTCTACCAGTATCGCATCCGTCGCCCCAACCAATGCCTGAAAAAACTGATATCGCTCCAAAGGGCATATCCAAATTTTTTAATTCGCTCAAGCTTTCCTCGTGCGGCATGCTGTGGTATTACATACTACTTAAGGGTACCATTTTATTGTCTAGTGAAATCGTTTGCATAATATTTACTCAGTCATTAAAAAGATGTGACATCCCAGACGACTGGAAAGAGGCCCAAATTATTCGTACCTTCAAATCAGGTGACGCGGTAATTTCACGCAACCATTATACAGTTTCACTAACATGCATTCCGTGTAAGTATATATACTTCAACACATCATAGCCGCATGTGTTCTGTCTCACATAGAATCTATTAACTTCTTGTACCCTTGTCAACACAGCTTTCGCAAACTACTATTTTGTGAAACGCCACTAGCACAGTTCACGCATGACGTTCTTCACGAAATGGATTATAACCTTCAAGTAGATGCGCCCTCTTTCTAGACTTCGTCAAAGCAGTTGACCGCGTTCGACATGACCTACTACTATCTAAGCTTACCGTCCTGGGCCTCCCTCCTAACATTATCACTTGGCTAAAACATTTCTTAGAAAACCGGAAACAATTCACCACCGCCAATAATTGCTACTCTCCGCTCGCCAATGTTATACTTCGGGCGTCCCCCAGGGTGCATGTCTATCCCATCTCCTCTTCCTTATCTTCCTAAATGACCTCCCACGTAACTCGACAACTCCGTTGTTTTTTCGGCCATCCACAGCCCGGAAGACTGTGAAAACACGCCGCATGATCTTAACACGATTTCGTCTTGGTGTGAATCCTCACTCATGCCTCTAACTAAATGCTTAAGCTATTATCATTCACTCGCAAGAGCTTAACATCTTACTCTTACAAAATTAATTCCGCCCTGTCGACCGGGCTTCAACTTATAAATACCTCGGCGTACACATGACATCCTCTTTATCCTGGACTACAGCACGTGGAAACAATCTGCGCAGACGCGCCTCACGGGTATTGGCTACATTCGTAATTTGAAATCGGCATCACCGGATAAAAAAAAAAAAAGCTTTTCTTCATTCATCAGGCCCAAACTCGAATACGCCTCTTCCATTTGAAACTCTTCACAGGCCTACCGTGCTAACAAATTAGAGGTTTGGCTGCCCGCTTCATGTCTAATCAATATTCTAACAACATTAGCGTGAGTGCACTAAAACAATCATTATCCCTCCCTTCGCTAGCTCCGTGTCCAACTATCTCTCCCCTTTGCTTACGTCACTGTTTCTTTTATCGTCCGCAGCAGAGGCACCTGTTAAAACCACCACTGAGAACGGCGTCCCGTCTAAAGCACATATCGCTGGTCGCACTTCAGCAATCAATAACTCCTACTTTCCACTTTTCCTAATACTTTGGAACACCTCGCCTAACGAAATCGCTGCATGCTCAAACCGCTCTGCTTTTCGCGAAACACTTAATCTTTACATACAGTAAATCATTTTTTTATCACTCACCAATCACATTTACACTCCGCTCACCAATATTTTGAACACTGTAAGTTATCATTCTGTTGCTCTATCTTGAGTGCAACGAATGATTCTGTCTGCCTTTCGGCCCACAATCCTTCTTTAGTGTATATGTTCGCCTTTGTTTATCCTTGCTTTGTTTTCTACCCGTCTCTGTGTATCATGTACGCAATTTTTTTCTCTCTTTGCTGTGCTTTGCGTTTGCTTGTAATTTTTACTCTACCTTGTATTCATTGGTGTTAACTGTGTGCTCTACTCAACTCGTTATTATCCCCCCCTCCCCCCCCCCCCGCTTATGTAATGCCTTCGTACAATAAATGACATGAAACGAAGGCTTGCGTTGCGCAAATACCGCGCCAAGACACCGCGATGTCTGTTCTAATCATTTAAACGCGCGCCGCTTTCCATGCGCGCTCACATACTGCTCCAAGATCAGCTCGTGCGAGTTTGATGTAGCAAGAAGCTCCAATGTAGTAATTTTCTTCCGCGACTTTGCCAGCTTGTCTAATGCCGCAGCATCTGCCGCATTAGTTGTGAAGATGAAATTCAAAACTCGCGCTTTACTCTCCTTCCAGGTATGCACTTGAGGGACAGTGAAAGTTTACTCGTCAAAAGTGTTTAACCTTTTCACTTTTGTTTAACTTTTACGCATGTGCTATTAAACATTTATTACAAGACTTACGTTTTTCTTAAGAGTTTGGTGGCTGGAGTCGGGGGTAAGAGCAAAGCAACAAGCACGTGACGTTTGTTTTCAGTTGTTCCCGCTGTCTCGTATGCCAAATTTGAAACTCTCGTCTAATACTGCGAGAAACTATGCTGTCAGTAATAGATAGTGAGAACAACAAACGCTTGTTGTTTGGTCTTAGCTAATTATGCGTCTGAAACATTGGGTTTGTGTTGTTGTCAATGGTGAGGACCGTTGGTAGTAGTGAGCGTCGTGTCGGTAAAGAAACAATGGAGGGAGAAGTAACTTGGAGCTTCTACGCAACATTCTTCAAGAGGACAAGAGATGACAAGGTGCGGGAGAGTGCTTCAGTACCTGAGCAAACTTCTATGTAGAAGACACCGACAGAACAACATTGTTTTTACGTTTTTTTTATATACCCGCACGCATGCTCTCCTATTTACCGTCATGGCCGAATTCGTGTTTGGTAGAAATCGTTTTTATCTTTGCAGGCAGAAAAAAAAAACAAAAAAAAACCCGAGTACCCGAGCTGCCGCTGGGTTTTGACCGACTGCCTTGGGTGTCATTTGGAGCTGGCGGAATGCGGAGTTGGCGTCCCGTTTTAGTTCGCAGGTAAGTAGGAGTGTGGGCTCCGAGTGCACGCAACTCCCATGCATGGCTTGGGATGTAATCCAGCAACAAAAATGTGTTGTAATGCAGTAGCCGTGAATACGAATATACCCTGCACGCGAGTGAGGCAGCGTGCGCGCTACAATTTCAGCGAGGTTATTTCGCAATGGCGACGTAGCGGCGCCGTGTGTTGTTTTTTTTTTTTCTTCAGGTCCCCAGGGTGCAACCCCCATTCTCCTCTGGCGGTACTTATTATAGAGTTTTCGCAGTCCGTCCGTTACGTTCGTTACAGTGTTTCCGGGTTGCCGGGACCGGTCTGCGCCTGCGCTCGCGGAAGGGCGAGGAGGCGTGGACATGGCGAAGGCAGGCGCGCGGAACTAATCCTCCTACCGCGACGAATGCCCAAGTGCCCAGACGGGTGCCGTTAAACACGCTAGCTACGTACACGACGGAACGGACATACTGCTAAAACTCTCTATTCCGACTCGGGCCGTCAATGTCGTACGTTTGTTGGTCTTCCCTATAGGGGTATTTCTTTTTAGTCCGACAAGTCGGATCCAACATGTCGGGTCCGACTTGTCGGTCCGACACGCGAGTTTATGTCGGGCGGCCGTTTTCTTTTGCGTTCGGGAGCAGGACCCCGACAGCAGTGTCGGGCCAAACACGTCACTTGAATCGAATATTGTGATTGGTTCGTCTGACCTTATAGTACTTTTTGTTTACGCTCAAACAGCTATTTTGGTAATTTGAGAAAATTTGAGTTTATTTCCCTCAGCATGGCGCGAATGTTGATCTCGCTAGACTTATCAGCCAGCTATGTAGACGCAAGCGCGTTGGAGAGCTTCCCATAAACCCGTGCATGCCCGGCGATGCTGCAGCTTGCCTCGGGCAGGGTCACTCTGGCTCGGGTTATGAAGCGGCGACGGCGCAAAATATATTCTTCCCGCTTTTCCGAATCTCATGCGGCAAGACTTCTTTGAAGCATACCCGCTCTCCCAGCGATGTAACATGCGTCCACGTACGTAGCAGCGCTCTATGATCACGCAGAAACAAGCTCTCGATCGTTCAGCGCATCGCATTCTGATACGGTGCGCACGGGCTGTCTATTTGCATCGTTGCGGCAAATGTTAGCGCTTCTTTCGTCAACTGCAATGAGCGCTGGTATTTTAAATTCTGCGACGCAGTGTACAAAATTTTGGTATGGGAATATCGGCAGCATGTCCGCATCTCTTAAACACATCTTTACGTACTCATTTTGCGATTACGCGCCTGTGGAACTACGGCAGCCAGCGATCGTATTCAGTAACTCGCAAAAACCGGAATAGTTCCACCTAGAGCCACTAAATAAAATTCATCTAGTGGCTCTAATTCCACCGACCGGTGCCGCGGTGTTTTCTTTTCTTCTTTTTTAATGGCGATGCCAGCTTTGATCTTTGTGTTCTACAACGAGATTACCTTTTCTGGACGACTGTACGAAGGCTCCCATCCAGGTCAACAGTTTTACGTAGTAAATAACTACCACAGAAAACATAGCTAGGCACATTTAAAGCTTTGCTGCATGTTTCAAGTACATTTGTTTACAGTTAATTATGCGGATTCCGACACTACAGATTTTGTTTGCAAATTAGCACAGGCTTAGAACCTGGTCTGGGGTTTGTAAAAATAGGCGTCCATACACGTCTACATATGGTGGCCATATACCAGAACGCATGAGCGATTCATACAGCAGAATGGAAGTTTTTTTTTTTTTTATCCCTCACAGGAGCAGGCCAGTACCACCACCTGCACTTACTGGGGGGTACCAGCCGTCTGGCCAAATTAATTTCAAAAAATTAATTCACATATTGCCTCCCACCCTCCCCGCTCCTTTCTTGCAGCCTGGGTTACTGCTTGTTCATTGGATCGGAGTGAATAGCTGACACTTTCCTCCTACTTCTAATGGCCCCCATGGTAGTGCCCTTGGTCTTTCCTTTAAATTTTCTGTAATGAATTATTTCCATTATAAATGAGCCTAGACAGGTTTCGCTATATACTGGCAATTTCACTATTTCTTATAATATCCCCTCCTGGAGTCATGTGTGGGCTACTGGGTTAAAACCGGATGACTGCAGTCTCCCTTCATATCATCAACAAAAAGAATCCACTCACTCTTTTTTACCCTTTTTCAGGAAAACTTGCCAGAAGCTCAGAAATGTACTCGTCTAGCTATTGTATAAACTACAGTCAAACTCCGCTACAACGAACTCCGCTACAACGAAATTCCCGCTTCAACGAATGTTTTTCGATTCCCCGCCCGCATCCCATAGGCCCCAATGTATTAAAACTCCCTCCACAACGAACCACTTTTTCTATTGTTCTCCCGGTTCAACGAAATTTTCCCGGGACACAAGTCACTCGATCTGCAACGGACTGAACCACTCTAACTAATTTTGATAAGTTCTAACAATGTAAATTATTAGTAGCAACATTTTCTCCGAACATCCGGACATCGAGAAGGTGCCGCTTCTCGATGTCCGGATTACCGGCGCCGACGGCGCTCAAAAGCGGCGGCGGAGGAAACGGCCGAGGAGGAGGAAACGGCCGAAGCATGGGCAGCTCTCGAGGAAGCCGGCATTGTTCCTGAGAACGTAGCATTGAGCGACTACGTAAATGCCGACGCGGACGTGATCGTCTACGAGGAGCTGAGTGATGCCGAGATCCTCAAGAGTGCTCGCGCCGCCTCCGCCGCCGCCGCCGATTCATCCGACGACGAAGAAGTCGGGCATGGTGTTCCGACGGTCCCGACGTCAGTGACCGCGTCGCAGGTCATGGACTCCTTGGACGTTTTACGTAGTTTCCTTGGCGCCCATGACGATGATGTCGCCATGCAGCTCCTCGCAGACTGTGAGCAGCGCATTCTCCCGTTGCTCGTGCGAAAGCGCAAACAGTAAAAAATCAGCGATTTTTTCAAGTTTTGGAAATAAAATGCTCCCAGAGTGTCGTGCATATCCTGTGCATATCCGTGACCACAAATTAAAATATAAACTCCGCGCTGTGATTTCACGTCGCCTGCTTTTGCGCGGATCTCCACGAGTACGACGCGCATATTACAACGCTGGTCTAAGCGCCGCGAGACGCGTTGTGACCGCAAATTACGATATAAACTCCGTGCTATAAAAAGGGTGCTATTTTTGGCAGAGCGAGCTCCAAGCAAGTTGGCAACATTGGGGCGAAAAGGTAGGTGGGAGATTTCACGACGCCAGTCAGACGCCTGCCCTGTTTTCTTTATTTACTGATTTTTCCGCGACAACGAAATTCTCGCTACAACGAAATTTTTCGCGATCCCCGTGAATTTCGTTGTAGCGGAGTTTGACTGTAGCAACTTGAGCTGAAGTCACATATAAAAACCAATGTTTCCTCATCTTGTCATGAAGCCGGTTTTATAAAGCATAAACTCACCGATACTCCAGCAAAAGTTAGATTACTTTTGTACCCTACTTTAATTTGATAGAAACTTCAGTGTGCCTGCACAGTCTCATACCCCTATAGAGGAAATAATATCGAATTGGTTGAAAGGCTCTAAGAAAGGCTGTTGACTTAATTTATTCTAAATATAAATACACAAATTATCTTTGTGAGATCATGTAAGCTTATGGGATTCAAATATTAGTCAAGGAGAAAGTTTTTGCATCTTACATTTCTTCACTGTTCAGAATTCTAATTATGGTCGCACGGATTCTGTTAATGAGCTCATGCAAACTGGTGCGATTGAAGCACTAGGGAAAAAAGAAGCCTTAATGCCTTAAATTTTTTGCTGTTGTTATGCTACAAACTTGGCCTAGATACAAGACCACGACATACTTCAAAATAATATTCATCATTACCATTTTCATTCTTTCACCCTTTCTACACACCGGTTGAAATTTTTTTTCCCACATGTATTATCGACTGGAAAAATACACCTGAACATATGTCTTGATTAATTTGAATAAATAGAAGCAAATGTTTAGTTTATTTTAACCTTTTGTTCTTTCTCATTGCTACCACATGTAGTATCCTGAACTGCTGGTATCTATGATCTTGTTCACACCTTTATGCCCCTCCTTCTTGGGCCTCTGGTTCGCAGTATGCACTTCAATAAAAATTTAAAAAATTAGTGACAAGGGCAGCTCGAGGTATTGAAGAAAAATTGGCCTCGCACTAATTGCAGAAGACTCACGGCAGAACACGACGTGTATACCCCACACAAAATAAAACTCGCCGATCAAATTTTATTTCAAAACAGAACAGCTATGTACAAAAACAGGTAGGCCCCAGAGATTTAATAAGCCTTAACATGAATTATTAAGCCTTAGTTATAAACAAAGCTGGCTATGTTTTGTTAAGAGCAGTGATGCCTCAATGAGTTACCAAGATCTAGTTCGTTTCCGTAATTTCTACTTATAACGTGGTCTTCTGTTTTGAAATGAAGCCTCTTTCGGCCAAAGTTAGGCAAGTAAGGGCACAACAAAAAGAGTTCCTTTGTTTAATGCTACCAAATGTACTAAGTATTACAGACTTGAAACACACAAGGTTAAGTGAACAACACTACATACAACAATAAGTTAAGTTTATGCAGACTTGAAAAACAAAAAAAAGAAATAAGCACTAGATGACGCTAAACTGCAGCACGGTTTATTGACATTTCATCGATAGGCACAGAACTCGTAATGATCAAGTAGTCCCATGCATGTTGAACCCTTTCATTTTGCACCATTCATATTTTTCTTCTCTTGGGTTCCTTAAATATAAATTGATACTTGAGCATCATCACATACACTATGTTCTTGCAATCAGTAAAAATTCTATGCATTCAACATCAATAAAATGGCTTAGAGAGAGAGAGAATAACTTTAATAGAGACCAGCGATGTTAGCCGAGCCGTCGGGCTGGCTTGGTACGCTAAATGAGAGAAGAAAAAAAAAAATGTGAAGATGAAAAGATGTCTTTTGATGCGGCCAAAATTTTCAATCACAAAACTTTGTCCAGTTCTGTGCTCTGAAGAAACTCCAAAAGAGCTTTGATTGCACGTGCAGCCTGACTGGGACCAGGCTATAAAACAAAAAGCAAAAATGCTCCTGTCGAGATTTTGGCATATTTTAAAGATATTCAGGAGGTCAAAATTAATACAGAGTGCTTTAATACAACGCACCTCATAGTCCAAGTGTAGCTTTGGTGCATTAAACCCCACAATCAATCAAATCAATGTAACCAGTTGAGAGGTAGAAAACACAGTTCATTTGGAGCGCCTTGCTTTATCTTTTTGCAAAAAAACATGCCCACTGCCAATAAAGCTCCAAGTTACTATAATGCCAATACCATCAAAGTACTCCTTATAAAATCAAACGCTCTTACAATCACAGCTAAAACAGTCAGTTTCCGACCGTTCTAGTGCCCTTTTCCACTTCTCCCTACGCTTGGCGCCAGACAGAAGACAAAAGTGCTACATCCGTTCATTTGTGCCTCTGCACCTGGAATGGCAGGTCGACACGCAGCCCAATCTAGGCATTCTCGAGCTCAGGACACCTGTCGGTTACTTTATGCACAAAGCGCAAGCACATGAGCTTAGTGCAACAGGGATGGTGTAGTGGAAGAACCACGCAAGGCAGACCGAGGCCATTGCTGCATGAAATGGGGCTGAAAGCTGTAATTGCGCGGGAGCCTTCCAGATGATGATAGTGATGTTAGATAAATGATTTGGGAAATGAATACTGAAGACATTAGCTCCACAAATGGCGTTGCTTGCTGCGTCAGATAGGGTGAACACAGTAAATGAAAAAAAAAAATCTGGAAAGAGTACGTAGAAACAATGAATAAGAGGGAGAATGAAATAAATCAGGAACATTTGAAAAAATGGCACTAGTAGGATAACAGATCTCAGGATCTCAAAGTTATAGAACGTCGACCAATCTAGAGCCTTTGTCCGTAGCGCAGTGTCAGCATGACTGCTACAGTTCACAAAAGGGATTCAGTTCTGAAAAGTTTTTTCGTAGCAATCGCACAAGAGTTCTTTTCGCTGTTTCGTGTTGGGTTGCATGCTGCGTGCAGTAGCACAAGAAATGACACATGTTCTCTTTCATAGAGTAAGGGCGTTCTGCATTCTGCAGCCCGTCCAGCCTCTGCATAAGCGTTTTGGAAGAGGGTGTTCACTTTGTGGAGTGATTTTTTTAGTTTACTTTCTGATCTTCTGCTGTTGAATGAAGCTAGACCCTCAAGCAGGTGGACAAAAGGCTGAAAGTTGGTACACTGAGTGGAAGAAAAATGAGAAGTGAGCAAATGGAGTGTTAAAGCCTGGAAAACCTTGATGTCATTAGCGATGGTCTTGACCGCTACCGCCTTTGACACTTCTGAAACCTCCACCAGTTGGTATACACTTGATCATTTATTTTTAAGTGTGATAGTATAACTGCGTGTTAAGCTTTCTTGCACAACTTCAACGTCATGTAAAAAGTCAACGAAAGAGGGCATGCCATGCAGTGAAGCTAGAAAGTTTGAATGTTATGCGGCAGAGCCAACTTTTACTGCTCAATTATTCCCAAATTTTCAATACTCGAAAACATTCAGCACTTTGAATGATAAAAGTGCGCTGCAAATCGAATAGCAAACAGCATTCGCAAGGTGTTTGAAATTTCAGAAATTTCCACGCCTCTATTGTATTTTTCTGTGTTTTGCGGGACCATCAAACAAATGGATGGACATTAGGAGAAGGCGCTTCCTTGGAAGCCAATGTCACTATACCACTTGATAAGGCACTTTCTAAACTCCCCAGAATTGTGTCAGGACTACCGACGCTGTGATCAGAAACTATGACCAGCTAGGGATAGCAAAACTTACGGACAGTACGAGTGAAGCTGATGCCGTTTACTACATGCTGCACTAGGCTGTTGCACGTTACTCTCCCAAGCTTCAGGTGGTTTTTGACGCCTCATCGCACAGTAACTCACCGAAATATTTCAACAACTTTGAAAGTGGACTGAACCTGACCTCCGATTTAGTCAGTCTATCGGCGTATGCAATGGGCTTTCGAATGCGTGGTGGTGCTATTTGCTTAGCTGCACCGATGCCATCTGCACGGTTGCATTTTGCCGCATGGGCCGCGGCGTTCCTGATGTGAAATGTGGTTCGCAGTGTGGTGTTGGCAAGAACGTTCAAGTGGACAGTGTGTTTTTTCGAGGGATTTGTGGGTTTGTGAATGCCTTGTTACAAGTAGTAGTCAGCATTGTTTTTGCATTGAAATTCCAGACTGCGCTGTGCACGCTTGCTACAACCGAAGATCCGAAGCAGGCCGCATAGCAAAAGCAAGCGTGTCGCTCTCTCTTTTTTTTTTTTTTTTTTTTTTTTTTTTTTTTTTTGCTGCTTCGGAGGCAAGGATAGAGCAGCGCTTGACGGCAGTCCGCCTTCATGCGACGAATTTACAATGAAGTTATCGATAATGGGACTAATCAGTACTGAATCTGTTGCACCCGTTTCGTTTCAAGTGGAAACGACGGGCCTTGAAGCTTTCACCTCACACTTTGTCACATGCTTGAAATATTGCGCAGTGCTCTCTGCACCGCTGTCCGCACCTATCTAACCGTTGGACAGGGGCTGATAACGTAGTCCGCCTTGCATTATCTCCATATGACCCCATGCATTGATTTTCTTATTTTTGGGTTGCTTCAAAGGACTGTGTCTCGAGTTAGGAAAATTTTTTCACCCAAAGCTGCAACAATATTTGATATGGTGACGGCGTGCGGGACGAGGCACTGGCTTTACCAAGCCACCCAGGCATGCTGCGCGCTTCTTGGGGAGTGCGAGAGACGGTGAGGTGCTCTGGCAACAGTGTTCTGGTGTGTTGAACGTATGACTGTCGTCTACCTAAGCTCCCAATGACGGTGAGCAATTACGCAGAGGTTCTGGGTGGAAGCAATCACGACATATGTATATAAAATTAGGTGCAGCCACGTCGACAAAGATTCGACCGAAATTTTTCAAGTGCTTTTTTTTTATGTAGACGAGGTGGAAATTATAAGCAAAACAAGATTATGGAACACGCTTTGGATACTGCAAAAACAGCACAGAGACAAGCGATAAACCATACTGCTCTAGTTTGTCAATCCATAAGTCTTCATCTCTGCGCTGTTCTTGAAGTAGTCAAATTGTATAGCCAACGTCAAGCTTTAGTGCATAAGCACAGAACGCGCTTGGTCACTAAAGAGCACTCGAAGACTACAAAAGAGTTGGATGCCCACAATTACCTGAAAAAAGGTTGCATTTCATGTACACGTATTCACCTAAAAACACTGGAAGTAGACAAGGCTGCGGCTGGATGCACAGTCGGGTTAGCCTCATTGATAAAGTATGCCGGCTACCTTAACAAATCGTGTTACAAGCATGTGCAAGGTATGAGGTGAAAGCTTTGACGGCCGTCGTCTCCACCTGAAATAAAATGGGCACGCCTGATTCGGTACTGATTAAGCCCATCATCGATAGCTTCTTTGTGAATTCGTTGCATGAAGTCAGATCGTCTTCAAGCACTGCTCTAGCTACCGCTTCAAAACAGAAAAAAAAAAAAAAGCGAAACGCTTGCTTTTGTTGTGCGGCCTGCTTTTGGATCTGCGGTTGCGGAAGTGTGAACAGCACAGTCCGAAATTTCGAAACAAAAACAATGCTGACTACTCCTTGTGACAAGGCATTCGCAAACCCACGAATCACGCAGAAAAAAACACTGCCCACGCGAACGTTCTTACCAACACCACGCCGCAAACCACATTTTGCATCAGGAAACATGCTGCCTGCACGGCAGAATGCAACTGTGGATATGGTGTCGGGGCCGTCGTGTAGGTAGCATTGCTGCACGGTCAAAAGCCCAGTGCATGCACCTTATTGCTGAACTCCCGAAGACACCAAGTGGCGCAAGGGTCGGATATCAAACAAACATTTTTAAAGGTTGGCATAAAACCGGTGGACACAGATGCATTGCATTTCCTGTGGTTTCAAGCAATACCAAAACCGGGTGTGCCACTTTCACCAGTTTTGACTTACTGTATGACCTGCATCCCTTTCAAAGTAATGGCTAACCCATTTCTACTTTCCGAAATGCTTCAACACCACTTAAACAAAGAGCAGTACCCTCAAACTGTGAGACATACACGGATGACGTGCTCGCAGGAGCTGGAAGCAAGAAAGCTGCCGTGAAGCTGTACAAAAATGCAACTGAAATGTTTGAAGCAGTAAAATGCTATGCCAGTGATTTCAACGTGACTCCCGGGCTACCATGCATCTCGGTTATTTGTCGGGTGTGCTGAAGGTTTTGCGATGTACGTGGGACCCGTGTGCCGACCACTTTAACATTCTGTCCATGTATGGATTGTATTCATGGCATAGAACCATTCACAAATTGGCCCATGCTACAAACAACGCCGTGGATATGTGACCCACTAGGGCGCAACGTGAAAACTTGGGAGTGTTGGTAAGCATGTTGAACCCTAGCGTAAACGACAGGACAAAGCAGCGCTTCGTGTGTCCTGTTGCTATCATACTGCGTCTTGTCATTTGCACTGAGGTTCAACATGAACCACTGGGAAGGGAGGGAGGAGGGGGGGGGGCTTTCTTCCTTCATTGTCCATGCCAAGGTCCTGTTCCACGAAGTGTGGCATAAAAACATTGACTTCAACACGCTACCTACCAACAGCACGGCGGCCTGGAAGGTAGCTAGACAAACTCCCTATCTCCCTGAGGTTCAAGTACCCCGGTACTACAGGTCGCAAACAAATGGAGGGAGGACGGACTGCTTTCACATTTCTGCTGATACCCATCCAATGGCATATAAGGCAGTTGCCTACCTCACCCTGGAGGGTGAAAACGGTACAAGATCGACAACTCTGGTAAGCAAACAAAGGGTTGCACCAGGCAAGGAAATTACACTGGCGACACTGGAACTGGTGGCATGCCTGCTCGCTGGTCGATTGTGTGGCTATATTTTGGAAGCCCTCAAGCAACAGCCATCAAACATCTACCTACGGACAGATTCAACAACAGCACTCTATTGGATTCATGAAGATGTTGGCTGCTGGAAGCAGTTCGCACGCAACTGAGTCACTAAAATTCAACGCCTCGCGGACAAGTGTGTATGTAGACATTATCCGGGAAGAGAAAATCCAGCTCGCGACATCCCAGCCATGCAGCTGGCCAAAAACGCACTGTAGCAGAGCAAAGCACTGTGGATTTGTCCCACATGCATATTGGGAATGAGTGGTTCCGAAAGCGATATACGATGAAATCGAACTAGGGGAAAGGAAGAAAATAAGATCATTTCCAGCGGCAACATTGCCACCTACTGAGTCGGGCGTGATCGATCTGGAACACTATGGCAAAATCTTAAAGCTAATCAGAGTCACAGCTCGGGTTTTTCACTTCATCGCTAGAACCAAACAACAAAGCAGCAAATTGGGACCCCTCATATCCGACGAGCTTAATCAAGCTGAACGATACTGGATATGTTGGGAGCAAAAAGGGATTCTCAAAAGAAGTCACGTGTGCCGCCCACGGAACACGAATTACTCCTGACTCCGCTTTAAGAATGTTCACTGATGATTGACAGTGCTGGCATTTGAAGAGTTCAGGGAAGACCACAACATAGCCAACTTTGGTGTGGCTTAAAGCAAACAACTATAACAAAAGCGTAAATGGGCATTTGAAAAGGTTTATGATAGAAACCATTTTGTGAACCTGGTGTGTAAACACTACTCACAGGAATATGTCATGACTGCATGATTACATTACAATAACCATGTGCTTCATTAGTAAAGGTACTTTTTCGGGTAGTGGTGCATGGAAGCTTTACCTAGCGCCTATACGCGGCATGCGTAAACAAGCAACAGCTGCAAGTGAAATGACCACGAAAACTAGTCCCAAACGGAAACAGCATCTCGCATGAAGCACACGTCACGTAACCAAACAGTGCTGAACGCGAAAAAAAAAAAGCACAGCCTGGACACACACTGCAGTTGCTGCACAAAGCACACTTGCCACCACATCACGCGGCCACTAGAATAGGCGAACTAGTGGAGCACTCATGATGCTGGTTTGGGAACGTTGCAGTCCGCCAGCGGCACTAAAGCACTGGGAACACCCTCACATTTCAAAACGCAGAAACACCGCCACACATCGCGACCAACTGCGCAGATATACAACGGGAAAGTTATGTAAAAGGTGCACCCCTCGGATGCGATGTGTTTCTTGCAGTATCGGAGCTAGCGGCGCCGCAGTTTCACAGACACACATTCAACTCCGGGAGAACTGCGACATACCACACACGGCTGATCGCGAGAGCCGAACTTCGACACATCAAACAGATAACAGCACGGCGTACACACTTGATATGAAAAACTTGCACTGTACACAAGCGCTGACCGCCACTGCGCGTTGCTTTCACTCACAGTGACCATATTTTGAACGTTATCGATGATCCAAGCGCGGAGACAGACCTTGACAGCTCGGAGCGCGCGAGAGCGGGGCCACGATGAATTTGGACTTATCGGTCGTCTCGCGCTAGCGATGAGCGCGACGTGCGTATCTCTACACACTTGATAGAGAACGAAAACACGTCGCACCACTCTGCAGACGCTGGAGCTGGTGCCTTTTCTGCCTCGGCTCCACACAAAGCGCAAACATTTGAAATAGACCAACGATAAACGCGTATCGCAGTACCGACTCAGGACCGCGGTGGTCTGTCGTAACTTCTGCAAGTCGTTGTCGTTTTTGATATCACAATCAAGTTGTGCGACGTACACCGTCCCCGCAGCTCGCCGCCGCCATGTTGCCGAAGGCCGATGGGCGGAGCCAACTCGAGTCGGATGGCCCAGCCGGACGGCTCAGCCGGATGAATTCGCTCGCCGAGCGAATTCGGCCTCGGCGTCCAACTTGGCCCGACAGGGCCTCCCCGACAGAGCACGACAGGCCCAGTCGTGCCATGTCGGGCTCTGTCGGACTGAAAAGAAACCAGGCTTATGCCCTCTGACCAATATTTCTTTCAGATTTTTTGCCATTTTTGGGACACCTAACCAGCCCTATGGAGTGCCTTGCTGAATTCATTTGATCAATGTGTCTCATTTTGTTATCTCGCTCACAGATGGCCATTTGGGGTACACAGTAGCTTGTTTACCGGCTTGTAGTGTCACGTTAGTGAGCATTCTAATTTCGTTGCTTTGTGACGCGCTGGCTTCAAAGCACGTGAGGGAAATAAGCTTTTGGAAGTCACGGTTGATGCAATCTAAATAGGGCTTTAAGGCATAGAAAAGAAATTCCCCGGGGGCATCGGTCTGCTTACGGACCTTGAATTTCATGTGAAAGCATTATGGCTTTCCGGTCCAATACTTGTATGAAATATCTCTTTACTACCACATTATGTTTGCATCGCTTTTTCTTGCTTTCATTTCTTCATCTGTTGCCACGGCAGATTGGCGACACTTGGCGCAGCAGCTTCCCCTAAATGGCTGCTCTCCGTAGCAAGGGGGCACCTGTTTTACTTGCGCTTACCTGTCACGTGATATGACATCAGGGCCATGTGCTTTTTGCAAACTCTGGCTGCACCACTGGCTATGCTACGAGGCAGTGCAGTACAGTATAGCCCACTTATAGCGAACCCCATTTTAGCGAAATCCCGGTTATAATAAAGAACAAATCTTCGTTTCCCGTCACCGTTTGTATACATTGATTTTATGTCCAGATATAGCGAAAAACAGATATAACGAACTGATTTCCGTTTCCCGATGTGTTCGCTATGCGCAGGCTGGACTGTACTCTGCGCGTACTCAGGAGACCCGGTTTCAGTTCTCACACGAACTTAAATCTTTATTTACATACATTTTACTGTGGGGCCCGTCCTCTAACCATACAAGTGCTAGATCAGTGTATCTTTGCACAATGGGGAACTTTAAGGCGAACTGGACAGAATTTTTATCTTGGCCAAATTTATTTTCAACGTAAAGTACGTGCAACCAAACCAACTTGGACATGACTGGCAGCCCTGTGAAATGCCTTGTTAATCAGTTAAAAACTTTGGAAATAGCTCTGCCGCAAACGACGCTGCACCTGCCAGTGGATTGTGCCAACTGCTTTGAAGTGGAAGGGACATTGCGGCCGGCCGGGTGCTTGCTCCTCCGGCCAGCCGGGAAAACCAGGGTTGAGTGCCGCTCAGTGCTCTTCCCCTGGGGCTGCTGTAAGCGGCAGTGGTTGCGTGCAGGCTTGCTCCGGCTGGCCGGCCGCTTACTTGCTGGATGCAACGTCGGCTCAGCTCGGCCGTAATGACCACGCTGTCCTCAATTTTGGTTTCAAGATTGCCCATTTTTGATGGTTGTTCGTGCCAGGCAGGCGTGTATGTCAGCTATCACATTTTGCTACTCGCTGTCTCTTTAGGCGCACTATATAAAAATTTTTAGCGCAGTTGGCGTCTAAAGCTTTTGCCGTTGAGAAATCTGTACACAATTTCAGCAACCTGTCGAAGTAATTTAAGCCTGTGGGACTTCTGTTTCCCTTGCCGTTGCCAACCTGTTCGAACATTCTGGACACATTGGGGAGGGAGACCATTGAGGACTATAACAAGCCCTAACAAGCAGTCGCACCCTTCAAAACGGTCACCTCTTGCACTTATGGCTGTCACCGAGCAACAAGATACTGCTGCACTGGGAAAGCTGCAAGCACAACAGAAGTTAATAAAGGCATGTTTAGGGCCTAGTTGGTACAGTCTTGAATTCGATAATAACGTGCGCTGCATATTTGGACGGGAAACACGGGCAGTGAAAAAGACAAACCATACGATGGTGCGCAAACTAGCAACTGGTTTATTGAAAGCTTTATCGTTATTTATAAGCATGCGATGGTGAGTGTGCATTAATAGGGTAAACATGATATCTTCGTGCGCGTGCGCTCATGTGCAATGGGACTTTTCTTTCATCATTTTTATCTCTTTTTCTGTGAGCCCTATTGTGGGCACGCTGATACATTTCTCAGGTTCCACACACAGCATACTGGAGGCGTCAATCACTTCCCGAACCCTTCGGTCCTTCGGGCGTGACAGCACACTTGCTTGCTTTAGCTTGGGTTCACATCCGCATTTTGAGCAGTGGGCTGCAAGGTGGCCTGGCGATTGTAATTGATTACAAGCATTGTTGTGCCCCCGCAATCTTTCATTTAAACATCGGCCCGTTTGTCCAATGTAGGATGCGCCGCAGGGAAATGGAATTTTGCAGACAACTCCAACTGCGCAGTCGACAAATTTGTTGACGTGCTTTACGCCACAAGATCCCTGCCCTTGTGCGTGTTGGTTTTGTGTTGGTTGGTTCTCAGCGCCTTCAAAACTAAAGGCAACGTGCAAGAAAGTGAATCTTGCACGATTTTTCCAACTACACCAAGGGGTGTTTGAGCCAGTTCTCACCTCAAATTGGGGAGCCTTGTGAGTGCAGGGTTGAAGATTCGCTTAATTGATGGAGTGAACGTGTGTGCACTGTGTTTGAAAAGTGGTGCCATTGGGATGATAGTAAGTTTGGAATTGGAATGCACAAGCAACTCCTTAGTTGTATTGATGCCTGGTCGTTCTCATGGTGTATTCGGAATAACGTTCCGAGCAAAAGCATCGTTATCATGAAAAGCATTCACTACAAACCATTGCGGCACACAAAAGCATCACGGCATTGCTATGTCTTTGATGCTGATTTGATTGATTGATTGATTGTGGGGTTTTAGCGCGCCAGCGCAACACAGGCAATGAGGCACGCCGTAGTGGAGGGCTCCGGATTAATTCTGACCACGTGGGGATCTTTAACGTGCGCTGAAATCTCGTACACGAGCGTTTTTGCCTTTCGCCTCTATCAGAAAAGTGGCCGCCGTGGCCAAGAATCGAACCCGCGTCCTCGTGCTCAGCAGCACAACGCCTTAGCCACTGAGCTACTGCGGCAGGTGCTATCTTTTTGAGAGCCTGTGGAATTAAAAAATGTCATTTGATGGCGCTAACCTGGCAGGTCTTTGCTTCAGCTGTACTTCGGACTATACACGTCGATATCATTTGTGTAGCTTCTGAAAACAATGTTTTGCTTTTTGAAGTATAAGTGAAATTGCAAAGTATTTTTAATTTTTGGATGTCGTTATCTGGAAGCTACTGCTGTCGGCACTCCGGCGGCGACAGGGTCGCATGTTCTCTCAAAGCAGCTTTCAAAAGCACATATCTGAATGGCTTCTCGAAAAACTGAAAATCAAGCTTTGCTAAATTACTTCAGGTACGCTTTTGTGACGGTTTTTTTTTTTTTTTTTTTTTTTGTCAAATTTCCAGTTTTCGAAAAAACATATGAAGTTCAGTCTTGGCTGGTCTGGAAGCACACATTTGTCTATCGAAAAAGAAATGTGAGAGGAGTGTAGTATTTTTAGCTTTTATCGCCCCCAAATATTTTCTATTTTTAGATCGACCAGTCGTGGAAGTTGCCACTCAGAAAACCGGTGCCGAACTGATATTCTTGTGTGATAAACACTTTTGAATCAAGTATGCATTTCAAAATGTGTATTCAGTACTCGGGCAGAAAACTGACGGCACTACTTTATTCTCTTCAATGTTTATATTAGGAAAGCTGTTCCTTTTCCCATTTCTTTTAAAGGGAGGACTTATTGCCTGATTGCGAGAGAAGTAAACCTTTCTAAAGACTGTCCTTCTTGTCGTGGTAACTCACTAGCTAAAGCGTTGTGTTGCTGAGATGTGGGTTTGATCCCGGCCGCAATGGCTGCTTTTGAGATGGAGGCGAAAAGTTGAAACGTGTGTGCGTTGAAATTTCAAGGGCGCAAACAGCAACCCCAGGTGGTGGTCAAAATTAATCCGGAGCCTTCCTCTATGGCGCCCCTCATAGCCCAGGGATAGGTTGATCGTGTTAAATCCCCATAACATACCTGCAAGGTTTCCCGAATTATCCGGGAGATTCCCGGATTTTGATGGTCTTTTACGATTGTATGGTCGAAACAAAACTCTCCCGAATACACACCACACCCGTGTTTGGTTTAACCTTTCTCCCAGTCTAGTCACATTGCGCTGGAGCTACCTGACAAGCCAATCACGTCCTACACCACTGGACATCGTAATAACTTATAAAGCATAGTTGTCAATGCATGCAAGTTGAACTGGTCAGTACCACAAAAACTGAATGCGAGAGGCAGTTCAGCATGGTGAAACGAAATTGCGCCCAGTTCCGAGCATCAAGTTCTGGCACAATCCGAGCTAAGTCGCGTTCTTTTGGGGAAGTGTAGCAGGAACGAACATTGTTATGCTCGACAGTATTCCCAGGGCTTCTTGAAAAAGGCGGCGTCAGCCGCATCGAAGATTTAGCAGCTGACCAGTGGTGTAGCTTGTTAGTAGTTTGGACGAAACAGTTAAGCTCCTACTCTGCTGTAACTAAGTTAGAAATGCATGTAAATGTAAATTATTCCATTCTGTTGCTACGCGGCGAACCTGGCAGGTATGCTATAATTTTTTATAAAGACTGTCCGTCAATTTGGCAAAGCCTTAATTCACGTCCATTCCTCTAATGCACCTTTTGAAGGGGCCATGCAGACAAAAGTTCGTTTTATTCGAAAGATTTCGTGTTTTATAGTGCCCCCAGTGCTTGTCTGGAAGCAATTGATGCTTTATTCACTGGAAAATTAACCAATTTATGCCAAAATTTTGATTCTCCCGTTAAATCGTGTGTTTTCAGCACGTCTGCAATCACACCACAAGAACAGGTTTTCAAGCTGCTGTGGAGCCCTGTTTACCGTTAGTCAACCTAGATTGCGCCAGCATACCGCGGCAGGCTGTTTTCTGCCTTTGCTTTGTTTTTACCAGTATTTGTACCTAGCTTGTTTTTGTTAAGGTAGAAAATAATCTTTTGTGAAACATTGTGTAAATATGGTCACGTAAGACATCGTCGCTCATGCCAATCGGCCAGTGTTACGCCAAGCAGCAGACTTGTTTTCAGTGAGAACAACAACAAAATTGCCGTGTATTTGTATTTACACTGGTATCGGGTCAGTAGCCACCAGGCACATAATCTGTTTGACTGGAGGTACTGAAGTGGCGCTTCTTGAAATCTCGCTGCATGCCGTCAGCTGACTTGTGCTTGCGTGCAGAAGCAGATTGTCGACGGCGGTCTTTTTCAGCCATACGCTTCGTGCTGGGAAGCCCAGGGTTGAGGTCCAGTTCCTTCGGAATGGCAGCTGAGGCTCTTTCGTTGCCTGTGTTGAACTCCAACACCGCCTCAGCCACAGCAGCTTGCACGGTGAACAGCGACGCGTGCTTCTCCTTGGGTGCCAGGGCCCATATCATGGAGTGGAGGGACTCGTTTTAGTTCTGCGTTTTGCCTTGCAGGCAGCGCTGCAGGAGCTTTTCGTCCGAAAGGCGCTCGTACACAGGGAGAAGAGCCTTGCACACGTGAGGTGGCAGGTTGTATCTGTGTTTTGGTGCGGGCTCCCCCTTCTCCTTGGCAGCGTTCTACCGGCACCATGAGTCCGGGCCTGGTGGGCACAGGCTGTGGTTGGACGTGGTGTCGTTTGAAGTGATGTGGTGGTAGGTGGCCATCGCCGCTTTGTGCATGGCCCTGACGATTTCAAAGCCCAGCCGTAATACGAACTCAGCTTAGTGACAAGGTCGCCAGTTAGCCGACCCTTGCCACCGAGCCTCTCAGATGCTGAGCCCGTACCTTTTGCAAGCAGGTTGCGCAGGGAGGTTCCCATCCTCTTCTTCACATGATTGACACAGTCTTCCTTGGTAATTGGAACAAAACCGTACACTTTGTCATCCACCAACGCCAAGTAAATGCGGCTGTCACCGTCTGACAGAATTGTGGTGTACCTCAGGTTGTGCCGCTGCAGTGACCTCTCAAAGAGGATGAGACTGGCCTCCACCACCTCCATCTCACCAGCCTTCTTTTGAGTGTTTTTTTGACAGACGTGATTGTCTTTCCAAGCCTGGTAAGCAGGGTGCCTACCTTTGGCCCGCGCTCGCACCCCCCAGCACAAAAGTTGCTCAAGACGACGAAGTCCAGAACTAATCCCGTAAAGAGTTCGATGACCACGCCGACGCCAATGTGAGACGAGTGGCCTCGCGTCATCCAGGACTCGTCATATGTAACAAATGTTACCGGGGTTCCCCAGTTGCAGGTCGTCGTACAGCTTTCTCACTGATTGCGCACTTGTGGCCATCACGTTGTCAGCAGCACAAGTCGCAGCGGGCGCAAGCTTCTCCTTCACGTAGCCTTGCCACGTTTTGGTGTGCAGCCCGCGGTGAGAAATGTTCATTGTAGCGAACACATCGATCAGCGCGGTTTGGCGATTTCCTGTCGTCTGCATCGCTCGCGCGGCGAGAACATTCACGACAAACGGATTCACCTTCTTATCACTCTTCACGCGAGGAGAGCTCCACTCCGAGGCAATATCACCGCACGTCGCACACGCGATTACCATCTTTATGGAAAGGCCGTACGCCCGCTCGCCTGTTGTAAATGGCACGCTGTCACCGCAAACTCTGCACTTCACAACCGACAGCAACATGTTGACGCAGTCCAAACTTGCAATCGTGAAGCTGCTCTCGTCAGTTGGTCTGGGAGGAGCGTCGTCTGTGCTAGTGACCAAGTTTGATTTCCGTTCAGTTGCAGGAGTTGGAGAGAGCGCTTTCAACTGTTCTCGGGCAAACACCTCTCTCTGCAGCACATCTTCGTATTGCAGCATTACTGTGTCGCGTCGAATACGCCCGCTTTCCGACGCATTTCCGCTGGCTGGTGGAGCCGTTAGGCCTACCTCGTCAACGAAGGTTTCTGCGCAGCTCGGCGCGGGCAGCGCGTCAGGCCCGGCGCTTTCCTCTGCAACTGCAGGACACTTTTGGAAGTTGTACACTGACCGCTTCCTTTTTTTCCCGAACTTGTGTCTTGTAGCAAACTTTCGCTCAGGGTTTGGCATCGCTCTTGGCTTGTTGTGCGAACACGATAAGCAAGATGGAGCCGCCTCGGACGCGCTCGCTACCACAGCAGACGACGCACGTACTAGGCTCTACCAATCAGGAAGCAGCATTTGGTCACGTGCTTTCGTTCAGCGAATAGGATTGCCAGTTGTGGGGTTCTTTTGGCACCGTTTTTTTATTCAACCAATGGCTACACGGAGGCGTTTGGGGCAGGAAAATAAAGAAGAAAAGGCGCTCTTTGAAACGGTACCGATGTAACCGCGATCCGCCATGCAGGTCGACCGCCACACCAGGTGAAAAACTCGCCGTTTTCGCACCGGCTTCAATGAAAATTCAGCTCCCACGCGCGTTTTAAATCAGTATCTTGTTGTAAATACTGGTTCACGAGTCACGAAATTTCGAACACAAGTAGATTAATAGTTGCAGAATTCGAAAATCTTGTTTCCAAAAAATCGACTTTTTCGCGATTTGTGGGCCGCTAAGACCTGTGTCCCCCTTTAAAAGTGGTGTCAGTATGATTCTAACAAGGCAGTCTTTCAAATGAACCAAACTTGTGTTTTGTCCGCATGTCCCCTTTAATGTAATACGTTGGTCTAACAGCAGTGTTGTTGACTGTAACGTTTTCCCTGCAGGAAAATTTTCTTTGGCTGAGTGAAGTGGACTGTTCCACATTCAAGGAGACGACGGGAGGCATTCTTCAGCGACCATTAAAAGGCAAGAGTGCCTACTGTTGCTCGAGTCGGTAAGCTTCCCACTCCCCACACTGCTAAGTGCTGCGAAGCAAGGTGGGTGGGTGACATTTCTTGAACAGCCTGGCTACAACTGACGCACTTCACATTATAATGTGCCCGGAACGGGCTTTTGGTGCGTGCCAGGCGCATGTGCCCAGCGAAACACTGCTTAAAGGCAGCCAGTGTTTCAATGAGCAGTCGGGAAGATGAATTTTGGTACCCTCTGTTGCCACGGTCGGGCGTATTCAGCAACCAGGAGCAGTTTTCCTTCTTGTATTACCGTAATTACCCGATTCTAACGCGCACCTTTTTTCCGGAAATATAGGTCGAAAAATCGCATGCGCGTTAGAATCGGATACGAAACCGAAAGTGCTGAAACAACGAAAATTTCGTCTTGCCCATTGGCGCCAAAGCTTTTGGCAACAATTTTTCGGACGCAGGAAGCATAGGCGCCCAGTCTTTTCAATCGGCGTTGACACAAATCGTCAAATCGTTCCACTTGTGCAGTTGATAACAGCAATGGCGGCAGCGGCTCTCACGCGTTCAAAATGAGTGGTCGGCTGAAGCGTGCGCCTCTGGAGAAGTTCGCAGGATGGGCGTGCGAGGCATGGGCCACGATCCCATCGATCATGGTTGAACGTTCGTTATGAAGTGTGGCATCGCGTACGCGCTTGACGGCACCAAGGACGAGATGTTGTGGTCAGCGGAGAGCCACGAGAAGGGAGATGGGTGAGAATACTTCGAGAAATAAATCGCCCGTTTATCTCGCATTCGTTTTTCTTGCTCGGAAAGTTCCGTGCACGTTACAATCGGAAGTGCAAGTTTTTTCTGTTTTTCTGCCAGGAAAACAGGGTGCGCGTTAGAATCGGGGGCGCGTTAAAATCGGGTAATTACGGTATGTACGTATAATGCGGAATATAGGTCGAGGCGGAATATAGGTCGACCCCCTTACCTTGTAGCCGAAAAATGCAAAAAAAAAATAATTAGGTACCAACCATTGTTTTTTATTGAGACCAACTTGTTTCGTCTCAGATTACTCATTTAAAACTGTCTGAAGTATCGTCGGACGACTGCTTATGGCTCGCTGTCGTCCACACAGCAGGTCGTCCTCGGTGCAGTCCAGGGAATTGCTTGTGCAGCACTTAAACACTCGCAAGACCATGTCATCGTGAAGCGAGTGCAAAGCATGGGACACTCGTGTGCAGACCGGAGCGACAGCCAGTCTGTGCTGGCGGTCAGCAAACATCTTGGGCTATCCATTCGTAGAGACATCGCATGACGCTAGCGGACAAAATTTGCCCCTTTGTACAGCAGCACAGGTGCACAGAGCAGCGCCCATGAAACGAGGCCTTCCGACCGTTGCATACCGAGAGCTGCCCCTTCAGCTAACGCCACTAGCAACACTTCTTTTAGTGATACTGAACTGGGTAAAGGCGGACACATCATTGGCCTTGGAAAACCCCCAACTTTTCTTTTCAACGCTGCTGTAAACTGGCACCAAGTGCCTAAACTCATTTTGAGCAAGAAGAAAATAGCACGCACACATTCGCCGACAGCGAGAGAAGCAACAAAATAAAGATGGTGGTGGCGATGGTGCCTTTGGGGTTTGGGTGGGCTCGATGGGCTGCCCGGTCGCCAGATGACAACTGCCAGTGACTGCAATATAGGTCGAGGGGTGACTTTTCGTCAAATTTTTCTGTAAAAAATCTCGACCTATATTCCGCATTATACGGTAGGCCCTTCATGAAATGGTTGGTAAGGGGCTCAAGTAGTGATCGCTCCGTGAAGAAGTGTCTTTGGGTTGAGTTTGTTGCACGGCATTTTTGAATGCTGTTGAGCGATGGACACAGTTGAGGTGTACAGCTACTGTCTAATCTTGCAGCAGTGGAACTAATTAGCCAAAGAGTGATTCCAAAAAGTGAGTGATGAATGTTCACAGTAGGAAACGAAGCGACAAAAACTTTTGTTCACATTTAGCTAGAAAAGAACTTTGTTATCCATGATTGGGGGCCCTCGTTGAGTGTGGATGCAGAGACTTTGTGCCGGATTTTGATCAGCTGCAACACGTGAATGGAGTAAGTCATCTCGCTGTTGCTGAAAATATTCCTTCACTTTGATGCGATCACGCACTTCCTGCGAAGTCAGCGCGACTTTTTGCAGTTCACTTTCCCGGTCACTGTCAGCATCTGAAGACAGTTGTGGCGTTCACCTCTTGGTTTGTCAGTTGCTCGTCATCGACAACACAGTCGTCAATTGGGATGAAATTGGAGAAGCTTTCTGCCCCGAAGGCCTCCCTGATTCGAAGCCATACTGATAGTTTTTTATCTAGGCCAGATGACTCCTGGGAGGCAGTGTTACGATTCCTCAGAAAACCGGCCTTTCTAAAGCCGCTCTTGATTACATCAGCTTTCGGCTGTTGCCAAATGCTCGCCAACACTTAGACTGGAAATCTGACGTCTGTTTTCGGTACCTGACTGTTCTAAATGTCGAAGCGCAGGCATTTGAAACGCGTGTGTAGTATGCCGCCTTCACAGAGTGCATGACGCCCTGATCTCTCGGCCGGAGCCCCAACGGGGCATCCGGGGAAAAATAAGCCGGCTCAATTGCTTCGAGGTGGGGTGACTTCATGTGGGTTGAACAGTTATCAAAAAAAAAAAGCTGCACATTCATCTTTTGCATTAAACTGCAGTAGCCGGGCGTTGAAGAAGTCCTTCGTCATCCATGCCTTCGTGCTGGCAGTCCAGTCAACTGGCATATTCTTTACGTGCCGCCAAGCATGAGGCTGTTTCGACTTTCCAACAAACGAGCTTTATTTTTTTCTGTCCAATTTATGTTGCAACAAAAACACGGTCAAGTCATCCCTGGAGCGCTTGTCACCATGGCTACGACTGACGGGAACCGAGTGTACCGTATAATGTGGAATATAGGTCGAGCCGGAATATAGGTTGACCCCCTCACCTTGCAGCCGAAAAATGCAAAAAAAAAAGAAAAATTGGTACACAACACAGTTTTATTGAGGCTATACCTTGTTTCGTCCAAGATTCGTTAGGGTTGTCTGAAATGTAGTCGAACGACTGCTTTTTGCTGGCCGTCGCCCACATAGCAAGTCATCCTGGGTGCAGTGCACAGAATTACTTATGCAGCACGTCTAAACACTCACAAGTCCACGTCATCGTGAAGCGAGCGCAGAGCATGGGGCACTCGTCTGCAGTCCGTACTCAAAGCCAGTCTGTGCAGGCAGCCAGCAAGCATCTTGGGGTATCCATTTGTACAGACGTCGCATGACGCGCGCGCACAAAAGTCGCCCCTTTGTACGGCAGCACAGGTGCCCAGCAGAGCGCTAATGAAACAAGGTGTTCAGAGCATTGCATACCTTCAGCTAACGCCAGTAGCGTACAGTGGCCCCGAACTGGCGCAAGGCAGACATGTAGGGGAAAACTTCCAAATTTTCGTTTAAGTGCTGCTGTGTGTGAACTGGCACCAAGTGCCTTAACTCATTTCGAGCAAGAAGGAAATGGTATACGCCCATTCACTGACAGTGAGAGCAGCAACAAAACGAAAAATGGCAGCGTGGCGGTGATGGTGCTTTTGCGGTTTGGATGGGCTCAATGGGCTGCCCGCTTGCCAAAGAATGACTAGAATTATGCCAGTGACCGCTATGTAGGTCGAGGGGTGACTTTGCGGCAAATTTTTGGCTAAAAAATCTCTACCTACATTCTGCTTTATACGATACGTTTTGTTCGGCTTTTCCATGTAAGACAGACCACTTTTGTCCGTGTTAAATATGTCCTCGTATCTGGCAAGAAATATTGGCAGCTGATTTGCTGTCCATTTGGTGACTGCATCAACACTTAGGTTGCTGCGTTCACCGCAGACTTGCGTGAACATCACGCCGTGCCTTGTCTTGAAACAGCCCAGCCATCCATCGCTGAAAGTGACATTGTCATGTTTTTGGACCACGGCTAGTTCTGCTCGCTTTCTCTACAGTAGTCCATTCACTGGAATGTCACGAGCCCAGGCATAATGCAGCCTCATCAAAAGCGCGGACTAACATCTGGGTGTGTTGCTTCACGGAGTGTGAAGCGTTTAGGGTTTAATTTCCACCGACACTTGCTTGCTGGCGATGCCTTTGGTGTTCACTATCGAACTCGCGGTCTGCTTTGAAAGTCCCATCGTTGTTTTTGCTATGTCGGCCTGCTTTTCACAGCGTGCAACTGCGTTCACAATCTTCATCTTGTCGCTCTGAAATTTTCTTCCGGCTTTTTTTTTTGGAGTCCATTATCGTTCACCTGTGGTCTAACACGCCTTGGCTAGCTTGGGAACACGACGAAAAAGTGGCGTTAAAAGGCTTGGCTTGACTGCGAGCTTGATCGCATGCACCCCGACTGGCTTGGCTAGTAGCTGGGCTTGGCCGGAGGACATCAATGTCCGACCGCAATTTACACAAGTGGTCAAGTCCACATTGACAAGGCGAAAGTATGTTTCGTATGCCCAATTTTGCCAGAAATTGATGCTAATTTCATCCACTGTAGCTGATGCCCAATTTTGCCAGAAATTGATGCTAATTTCATCCACTGTAGCTGATAGTCTGTTGTAGCATGGTCCATTAAAAACGAACTTTGTTGCATTTATAAAACAGAAGGCCCAAACTTCAGTTGGTGTGGTTCATTACATCCGAAATTTTGTTGTATGTGGGTTTGTTGTAACGAGCTTAAACTATTTATTTTGCATTATTCATCACCAACTTCTCATAGCAGTTTAGATACTGTCTGAAGGTCTTGGTACACAGTCCCGCACACTTGCAGCGCGTCCTGCGTCCTTTCGTTCTCTTAGTGCTGTAGCCCGCTCGGAAGTGTGCCGAAACCATGATGTTGAAGCCTGCTCAATGTCCTCAAGCGTTGCTGTTCCAGACTTGTTGACAGTCAAGACAGCTGCGCAAATTGGAATTTTAAGTAGACACACCCAACAATGTTCTCAGGTTACAATACAGGTTTGAGACATTCTCGCTGGGTTGCCATTCATTGCTCCAGATGTGTTCTAGTGAGCATGTAATAGACCAAGCAGCAAGTCCCAATGGCAACACAGGCAAACTAGGCCACCTTGAATGTTTGGAGGCCGGTGTGGCTTGTGAGGCACCGTTTGTTACAGAAGCCTTCTTCAACAGTAAAAAAATTTTCTTACATAGACAAGTTGTATAAGAAGCTGCTCCCTTCTATACAGATAACAACCTACAATACACACATACATAAAGCACCACAGAAAATCATTTGGTAACATATTTCATGTAAAAAAATATTGACAAAGACCAGCAGCTCCACACGCAGTGGAGAAGTCACTCCCTTCTACTAGTTACAAGGCTACAACTTCGAAAAAAATCTGAAAATTCTTTGGTAACATTTCAAACAAAAGACATAATGGCATATAGACTACCAGCTCCACATGCAGGGAAAGAGGTGCTCCCTTCTACTAGGTAAAAGGCTATGTCACACACAAAATTAAAAAAAAAAATCTTTTGATAACATGATAGCATGTTGTTGATAACATGTAGTCCCTGTTGGCGTCTTCAGAATAGCACGGCATTTGACCTTCCTGGCCTGGGGAGACCCTTACAAAAAAAGTTATATCGGGTTGGTGCGCATGGACGCATTGGCCATGTCACTCAACAGATTGAAGCAACTGACGCACACTGACGCTCAAGCGCGGAGTGCAATCAACACCTGCTCACTGCCCGCGTGCCACACAGTAACCAAACAAATTGTTTGGTTGCCGTTTTATTGTTTGAAACAATGAACCGGGAGCCCTGGCTACCTTGACTATCGCATGCATGTAAGATGGCTACGACAACGCTCTGAATGGGGCTTAGCTTGTCTTGGCTCCACATGTAGTCAAGATGTAGGCCTGATGTCAATGGCACTCCGGCTTGCCTAATGAAACCAAAACTCCTGATTGTACTTGAAAGCAGTTTTGATATTCCTTCATCCCGAATACTTAGAAATATCAAAAATTTTAAATTCAGGTTGAAGCGAATTCGAATACTGCAATATTCGTTCGGATATTGGAAGCACTCGAATATTTGCACACCCCTACTGAAAATCATTTACTGCACTAATTGTGCAGATGTTCAGTTCGGATTTTTTTTTGTTTTTTTTTCCTGCTTCTTTTTCTGTTTTGCACCAAACCAGCTGAACTCCACAGCTACGTCCCATGTCAGGAGGCTTTTCAAGATGCGGCTTGCTTGGCTGAATTGCTGCCCTGAATGATCATGTGCTTTTTCTGGTTGGACATGGCGCATAAAACAAACAGCAAAAGGTGTTGTACAAGAGCTCATTTGAAACACTGTTGGAAAAAGTCACCATCTTGTGCGATTGTGCCCTGAAAAATGTTTAGCAGGGGATGGACGATGAAGACGTTATTTTTCATTTCCTACCAAAACTCACCACCAAACTAGAAGATATTACAGGAAAAAGAGCTATGTACCGTATATACTCGTGTAAGGGCCGCACTTTTTTTTCGAAATTTTTGCTTGGTGCGGCCCTTACACAAATCAGGCCGATGACAGCTCACCCAAAGTCGGTACTGTTTCCTCAACAGTAGCGGAGTACAAGATAGTCACAAATGACATGCCAGGAATGTTTTTATTACAATTCCATCTCGCTATCGCTCTCCTCATTCTTGGAAGAGCTCACCTCAGCGTCAGCGTCCTCCCAGGGACGATCATCTTCAGTACCGTTCATGCAGTTCGAAATTCCAGTCACCTTGAAGCTTTTCGTGACTTCTTCAAACGACACGGCGCTCCACGCACTCAAAATCCACTCACACACTTGTTGGAGCAATGTCCGCTTCACCCGTCCTGTAGGGGTCTTCTCATGATGGCCTCCAGCCATCCATTTCGAGTAGCATCGGCGAAATTCCGCTTTGAACGGATGGTTGACGCAGACGTCGAGCGGCTGCAGCACACTCGTCAGTCCTCCAGGAATAACGGCCAAGTCCGTACGAGTCGTGGCGAGTCGGTTCTTGACGCGGTCCGTCAAGTGGCCCCGGAAACTATCCAGAACAAGGAGGGCTTTCCGTTGTAACAGGCCTCCAGGTCTGTTTGCCCAGACGGTCTTGATTCAGTCGGCGACGAGGTCCTCGCACATCCAACCCTTTTCTTGGGCTCGTAAGATGATTCCCTGAGGAAACTTCTCGTTTGGGAGGGTCTTTCTCTTAAATACAACGTACGGCGGAAGTTTTCTGCCGTCTGCCGTGATGCACAGCATCACAGTGCATCTTTGACGGTCTGCGCCGGTCATGCGCACAGACACACTTTTCGTGCCTTTCAAGTCCACTGTGGTGCTTTCTGGTGCGTCGAACCACACAGGAGTCTGGTCCGCATTCCCAATTTGGGAGAGGTCGTACTGATGCTCCCTCCTCAGACCATTCACAAAGCGATGGAACTTAATCACAAGGCTTTCGTATTCGCTTGGAAGCTTTTGACAAAGCGTCGTACGGCGGCGGATAGAGAGCTGGTTACGGTTCATAAACCACGTAATCCACCCCCGACTTGCTTTGAATTGGGCCTGGGGTATTTCCGTGTGGCGAGCGATGTTCAGGGCTTTCACGAGTATCATGTCAGTTGATACGGCGTAGCCGTTCCTTAGAGTGTCGACGACATATTTGAGAAGTTCGCCTTCGAGTTCCGGGTATTCGCACTTCTTGCTGCGAAATGCCTTTCGGCTCCTGTTGGTAGCGGCGAGGGCATCTTTCTGTTTTATCCAGTAACGCACGCGCTTCTCATCCACGTCGAACTTGCGTCCAGCTTCCCGCTTGCCGTGCTCCTCCGCATATTCAATCACTTGCAGTTTAAATGCTGCAGTGAACGATCTCAAACGCCGGCCCATCGTCCCTCACCTGCGCTGGCTCAAACAGGGCTCACTACTACAGAGGACACCGATCAGAAGAAACAACACAACACTAATGATGCGCCACACCATCGGCCACACTAAGGAATAATGGCGCCGTCCATTGTCGGCGGAAGCGGGAAAAGCTGGCAGCGTCATCTAGCCGCAATTGAACTAACTACATCTTTGTGGCAGGACTTTTTGAATTTTTTTTTTAATTTCCCCCTCCAAAGTATGGGTGCGGCCCTTACACGAGGGCGGCCCTTACACGAGTATATACGGTAATACACGTCCATCGATTAAAAAGTGTGGCGACTATGCACCATCGATGTGTACAAGTTGGCACAGCATACTGTGCTAGTTCAGGATAACTGCCAAAGTAATAACATACTAAAGCTAACTGAGGTGCAAGTGGAGAGCTACAGGTTAATTTAAACTGATATCAGAGTTTTTATGTAATCTCTAATCTCGTACACATGCACATTTTTTTTTTTTTTTTTTTTTTTGTCTCGGCCTCAACTACAAAGCATAGCAGCCACAGCCTGGCTGCTCCATATCATAGCCACTATATTGAGTATCTAGTTAGTTGGCGGAACTAACACTGAGGACAGCAACAAGAACCCTATAGAACGAACTTGTTCACCATTCCAGCCCATGCCTCCTTGCTGTGGGAAAGTTCCTTGTCACATTACAATAGGTCCTCAATTTTCGCAAAGGGGAGGCGAGGTATATCTTGCGATATGGAGTGGTTGGGTCACACTCACATTCAGCAGTTTCGCAAAACATTGTGAACGCCTCCGCCGTGTGAGCTTGACTTCATTGAGAGTGGCAAGGATCCTCTCCATAACAGCTGAAATGAGAATGATGCTCATATTGAGAGCCTTCAATGTAGATTTCAGGAATGTATGCAAGGGTTGAAACCATTGTCCCACTTCAGAGAGGTGTTTGAGCTTTTAGCACACTTTTCAGGGCAGGCACATGTGAAATCGAAAGACTGCCGTTGTGGTCCAAAAAAACACAGCTTCGAACAGTTGAAGAATGCTTTGTTCTTCTTCTAGGTGACCACTTTGCACAGAGGAGTGCTTTCATTCTTTCAAATTATCAGCGAGCATCCAGTGTGTCTACAATGAAATTGAACTTGGGACTGCCATTGCTCACCACGCGTCGTAAAATCGCTCGGCTCTGCCTTTTCCATAAAATCTTTTATCATGATACCCTTCATGACCTTCTTATAACCCCGCCGTCATATGTATCTTCACGTCTTGACCACTCCCACAAAGCAGGCCAAATTTCATGCCATACAACAACTTTTTCTAAATCATTTATCCCGTCAACGTCAAAAGACTGGAACCACCTTCCCCGTGACATTGCTGCAATCTTCATTCCGAGTTGTTTAATGCTGCTCTTCATAATACCGTTGTGTAACCTTATTTTTAACAAAGCGGCGTGCGTCGTATAAACACCTTTTGCTGTTGTTATCGCACATACGTGCAATTTGAGCCACTGTACAATGTCTATTGTTACATATTTTGTACTTAGGCTGCTACGTTTTGTTATTGTTGTATTTCGTACCCCACTCCCCTCTTCAATGTATTCACACTGAGGGTATTCACAAATAATAAAAAAAAAGGTAGTACGTATCAACTGCTGCAGTTTCCACTTCTACAGCAAAAGCATCTAGCCCCTTGGAAAATGCATTGTGAACTTTGTGCAGCCAGCATTCGCCAGCATCCTCAAGGGATAGATTCTCACTAGCAAGTTTCGTTTTTAATGACGCTTTAGTGACGTTTGGCTCATCGCTAAAGAAAGAAAAAAATCTCATGTGGCAAATGTTGTCGAGTGCCTCATTCACACAGTCTAATGGGCAAGCAGCAAAGCAGTGCAGAGCAGGTCAGGTTAGAGGCAAGCTAATATCTTAGCCGTTCTTTGTTTTTAATTGTTTCTGCAACCAGGATAAGCTGCTCAATAGTGAGCGGCACGAGAGACGACCTTTTTGCCACCTGTAATGAACGTGCAGTCGAAAACAGCCGCGCGGCTGCGCCGTATGACGCTGGTACTCCGAGGGAAACCGCTGCCAACCTTGCCGATTTGGGAAATACCGATTCTTGCCGACTTCAGTTTTCCAAGGCACCCATCGAGGTTGAAGGCGCTTCCAGGTAACTTTCAAGCTCGGAGAGCGCGCTCACCGAGCGTCCAGTTTCCATTATGAGCAGTGCTCAGTAAGAATGGCCGATTGCCATCATGACCGCAGCTCATCAAGAGTTGCGTCACAGTCATTACAAGACCACTGAGAACTCACTGCTGTACTGAGAGGGAAAAGTGTGATTCCCCAAAACTGGCAGCATCTGAAATGAAACATGGACATCACGCAAAGGTTATGTTTGTGTAGCACATCAAAATGGCTACTACCGTATAATGCGGAATATAGGTTGAGGCGGAATATAGGTCGACCCCCTTACCTTGTAGCCAAAAAATGCAAAAAAAAAAATAATTAGGTACCAACCATTGTTTTATTGAGACTATAACTTGTTTCGTCTCAGATTACTCATTTAAAACTGTCTGAAGTATCGTCGGACGACTGCTTCTGGCTCACTGTCGCCCACACAGCAGGTCGTCCTCGGTGCAGTCCAGGGAATTGCTTATGCAGCACTTCTTAAACACTCGCAAGACCATGTCATCGTGAAGCGAGCGCCAAGCATGGGACACTCATGTGCAGACCGGAGTGACAGCCAGTCTGTGCAGGCGGTCAGCAAACATCTTGGGGTATCCATTTGTAGAGACATCGCAGGACGCTAGCGGACAAAATTTGCCCCTTTGTACAGCAGCACAGGTGCACAGAGCAGCGCCCATGAAACGAGGCCTTCCCAGAGTTGCATACCGAGAGCTGCCCCTTCAGCTAACGCCGCTAGCAACACTTCTTTTGGTGATACAAAACTGGGTCAAGGTGGACACATCATTGGCCTTAGAAAACCCCCAACTTTTCTTTCAAACGCTGCTTTAAACTGGCACCAAGTGCCTAAACTCAGTTTGAGCAAGAAGAAAATAGCACGCACACATTCGCCGACAGCGAGAGAAGCAACAAAACAAAGATGACGTCGCGTCCGATTGATGATGGTGGCGATTGTGCCTTTGGGGTTTGGATTAGCTCGATGGGCTGCCCGGTCGCCAGATGACAACTGCCAGTGACTGCAATATAGGTCGAGGGGTGACTTTTCGGCAAATTTTTCTGTAAAAAATCTCGACCTATATATCGCTTATACGGTAAGTAAAAAAAAATAATTAAGGCAAAAAGGTTGCACCATAGTCATTACAAGATCACTGGATACTCACTGCTGTACTGAGCTAATAGCTGCATCGAAGGGAACACAATGTTCTAGGTTATGCCTAGATGGGCTACTTCATTACGCAGCATGAGGAGAGTTGACGAAAGAAATTCTGAAAAAAAAAAAGAAAAAAGAAAGGAGGCGCGTGTTTACGCATCACTCGGTTAGGCAGTGCATGTAAGATGCACCACACGTCACTGGAGTCTGATACAGGGCAGGGCAGGGCATATTTAAAGGCCAACTGCACTCAAATTTCACCTCGACCAAATTTATTTTTAATGTGTAGTAAGTACCACCAAATCAGCTGGGACACAAATGGTAGCCCTGTGAAACGCCTCGTTAATCAGTCAGAAGCGTTTAAAAAAGCTCCGCCGAAGACCACGCTGCACCTGCCGGCGGATCGCGTAAACAGCCATGACGCGCCTGTGACGTTCCAGCCATGGTGGAGGAATAGCTAGGTGTCTGAACGAGGCAGCCGCAGCGGCAAAATGAGCGCTCGCGCTTCGCGTCTCTTCCGGTAGATGGCGCTACAGCATTGGAGGGTCATACTCGCTTGCGAACAGCAGGCGAAGTGTACGAATGAACACATACACATCCGAATAAATACCAATATTGTACCTTTTTTATGGTTTATTATGACGGACGGAAGCTTCCTTCACTTAAGAGAAAGCTGAATGATGATGTTACCGTTGGAACAAGTGTATCAAGTCGTAAAAAACGTCGCTTGTTGAAAGGGACATTCGACTCGTTAACTTCCACATAACAGCCGGCGTGAACTCTGTTATTTGACTAACAGAGTTGTTAGTGTGGGTTCATGTAGTGCACTAGTTGCATGAATATACGGAAATACACACACATGCTCCTGCCAACAGAAGGGTTGCAGTTCCAGTCTCCGATCCCGTGTTTGTCAGGCGCGCCACATCTACAAGTGCAGCTGTGCAGCTGTGCAACGGAGTGCAGCTGTGTCTGGCCCACGGTGAAATTATTCCTCCACCGTGGTCTGGCCTAGTACATTTCCATGGTGAATAATACACTACAGTGTCTGTAGAAAACTTTAGTTTTGTGCTGTAGTATAAACATATACTAATATGTTTGTACTGCTTTTATGTTTAAAAACTTTTCTGAAAGGTTTCAGGAAATACTCGCGTGCTCGAAAAAACACATGTTAGGCGCGCCCGTGCTGTTTTGTTTCTGTCGCTCGCTGCGTGTTCCTCGCAAGTTGGGTTTATATCTTCCAGTTATATATTTCCTTGAAGATTTTATCTTATTCTAGGCGTACCCCGCCACCCAGTCCTAAAAGAGTTCCTCCAAATGATAAACGTTTTACCTACCTTCGAAATAAATATCCTAGATATACGGGTCTTTTCAATGATTAGTCCCGAAGTCACCGTCGACTGTCGGAAATGCAGTCCCGCATTCGTTTTCCTCATGCATTTATTTTTATGGCAAGGCCCACAGCTTGCTAAGACAGGCATGCCTGCGCGAATTTCTGCAGGTATAGCCCCCCAAAGCTTTACATTAAACAGCATAGAAAAAAATGCACTTTTATTCTTTCACACACATGTACATATGTCACAAAAGCAGCACTTTTCAAAAGCACAATTTAATGGTTCACAATTTCACAAAAGCAATTTCACAAAAGCAGCAATTTCGTGGTCACTCCAACCATCCTACACCAGCTTCGCAAGCTTACGATGATGTTGCGTCTTGGTTTTTAGCTCACGTTTCTTTTGTTTGCACACCTGGGCCACTCTCATGGCAACATAGTTGTGCAATAATTGGGCCATGATTTCCTCTTTGTGTTCATTACACGGAAATGAAAACACATGTTCTTTCAACGATTCTTCAGGCGTCTGTTCATACGCATTCCTTTCTGTAGAATGCTTTTGAAACTCTGTTTCTGCCGCTTGAAGCAAGCAAAAAACATTGCGCTTTGGGTGCAGAAGCCCGCCTCTTGTCTTGCAGTTCACTAAACTACTTTCTGGTTGAGAATGGATTTCCCACTCCTCTATTAGGCTGTGTCGACAAGTTGAGCAGGTGGAGCACTTGAGGAGCTTTCTGCACATGAAACCTGCTAGATAATATATGATGCAGTTAGCTGCCTCAGGTACCGTACACACATTGGTAAAAGCCTCGGTGAACTCAACTTCTGCGACAACCAAACCGTCTAATTTCTGCTTCAGCATCTGAAGCTTCGTCCCTTCACTGCCACTCTCTTGAAACGCAAGTTTCAAGTCTGTTAAGGTAAGCACATGGGTACTTTGAGCAGGCTCTACCTCACAGTTGCCAAATTTCGGCAGTTTGATCAAACTGTATACTGACAGCATATTGTACAGCTGCAAAAACGTAGGTAAGGATGGATGGTCATTTTGTCCAGCTGCCTGGCAGATTATTCCGAAAAAGCGCTCCAGAACATCTTGGTTAAACTTTCCAGTTAACACATACTTGAATCCGCACTCTTTTACAGGGTTCGCACAGGTCCTTGAAAACCTTGAAAACCCTTGAATTTAGAAGTGTCAATTTCAAGGCCTGGAAAGTCCTGGAATTTTTAAATGGTCCTTAAAAACCCTTGATTTTTCTGGAGAGAAGCAATGGCCCTGTCTTTTTACAAGAATTTACAGTGTTTGTCGTGGATTTTATGTAATAACAAATGTATGGAAACATTGTAACAATCAAGTTTCGGTGTCTTGCATGAAATTACAAGTTCGGTGGATTTTCATTATTAAGAGACAACATTGGGAGCAGGCACTTTTCAATCCAATCAATGCCATAATACAATCCACTGAAAGCCGGCTTCTGTTCTCTATTTTGCATCTTCCATCTAGTCTGTGGACGCTCACTCATTGCATGTGTTCTGTGCCTTATACGCTCCACCTGCGTTTGCTCTTACGTGCAAATGGTGGACATGTGCTTAGTTCATCCTGCCTTGCAGCAACACTTCTTGCTTTAATTTCAGCTGCTACTCTTGCTGACAAAGCAGGCAATGCAGGCAACATTAACGAAGTTCTGAAATCAAACAGCCTGCGAAAAACACTAAGAAAAAAGAGAAAACCCCTAAATGCCAACCATGAAATAAAAAAATAAAGCTGGGGGAGCATTCACAAACCTGTTAGTGCCTATATAAATGTGCACTAGTGTGCTTAGTTATTGTGCAATAAAAAACTTTTGCATTGTGTTTCATAATCCCAAATAAAATATTACATGGGGACCTTGAAAATGTGTTTTCTGGTCCTTGAAAGTCCTTGAAAACCCTTGAATTTTTGCTTTTGAAGCCTGTACGAACAATGTTTTAGCAGGTACCTAGTGAGTTATAAGGCAGACAAAATTGTGACCCGAAGGCCAGCAGCAGTTTGCTGGGTCAAGAAGTTGTCGCAGGATATCTTTCCAGCCATAACTTCTCTCTCCCACTTGTTCAACCAGTGTAAAAAAGCAAGAACTCGTAAGTCCCGGCTTCCTTCAGTGATTCCCTCCTTAAGATTATTTCGATGCAGCGCATCAAAGAGGTTATTGAATTTGAGAGTAAACTCAACTGTACCGGCGACATTCTCCAGTCCCGATCGGGACTGGAGAATGTTGCCTATTTTAGAAAGTACCTCTTTTAGAAAAAAACTGCAACCCATTCGCCACACTCTGGCTAAACAACTGTGTGGCAAGCCTTACGCGCATCTTTTCAGTGTTAGAGGGATTGGCATGAGCAGATGACAGCTTGTGGCAGACACGTAAGTGTCCAGGCTGTGCCGAGTCTACAACAAACAGTTTGTCATAGTGTGAGTCAAGTTCTTCCTCTCTCTTCTTTACGTTCGCCTTGCTGGTTGAGCGGCAGATGGATGCCGCTGACATGGGGAATGAAGACGAACTCGTTATCTGCTGGCACCTTGAGGATCAGACAACCACGATATCTGAGAGAAGAGAGTGCAGGGGTGAGACAGCTGCGCATATTGCTCCTTTTTGGTACAATTCTGTTTTCCTGCGCCAGGCTGCTCCAAAAGCATGAAAAGTGCGAACATTGCGCCAAACTGCTCCAGAAGAGCCTGAAAGGCACGGATTTTGATGCTCATGTCAGTTCCGGCGGGGACGAAAGCCTCGCGCATCCTGGTCACCAGAAATGGCAGAAATAGAAAGACTGAAATGAAGCAAACGATAGCTTCTAAAACACGATTGGCTTTCCGTCCGGGTTCCCTGAAACGGCCTTCCTGATTGGGCATCGCTGTGGATACAAACATGGTCACCGCCTGATCCGGCTGCTACTGCCTACTTTACGCGCTCAGTGCGCATCGCCGATATTTTCCCTGGTTTATTTTACGCAGTCAGCTGGGTTACAGTCTATTAATTCTATCAGTTGTGGCTCTCAACAGTGACGTTAACCCAGGGTTATGGTTTGAGATTGGTGCGAGATTACAAGAAGTTGCGCGGCTCGAAAAAAAGTTCATTGAAATGTGGGCCTAAGACTTTCGCGTGGCTTGTCCTGGAGTGCGAAACGCGCTGCGTGCATCTATAATCGGATTCGTGAAGTTAACTTTTTTGGCTCACTGTGGTGTTATAAAATGCTGAGGTGTTGCTGTGCTCCGAAGCGTGATTGCGAGCCTCTAGGGTGGAACGGTCGACACGAAAATTGCGGGCTGTGCTGCGGCGCCGCGACCTGTTCAGGCAGCGCCCAGTGGCTGCAGGACTGCATGGTTGCCATAGCACGCGACTAATAACATTTTATATAGGCGAAGTGAAATTTAATGCCAAAATCTAGGTGGTTAAACAGTAACGCTACTCAAAAGACCATGGGGTGAACGTGCGCCCCAAGGACTGCAACGGGTAGGCTGGTTGGGCTATGCGACCGTTAGCTCGAAGTTGCTCAACTGCTGCCGTGACTAGACTCGTTCGTACAACGCAGCCTGGGATTACAAAAATAATAATTTTAGCATTGAAACGGTAAAAAAACACGTACCATTGCAAATCTCTTAAATTTGATAATGTTAACGGCAGTTTTGTTGTCAGTGTTGCGTACAGCCGCAACACAATATCACTAGTTAGCAAGAAGGTTATGAGTTGGAACTATGTGATACTCTTAAGAAATTATTTCACGTAAGGCTGTTTCACTGTTCTGTATATTCAAAACAGATTGGAATGTGTACTTGACCCTTCAAATTGCTAAAATTATGATTTTTTTAGCTCACAAGACGATGTAATAAATATCCCTAATTGCTCCCAATCAAGATTCTTCTGCTCCAAAACGGAAATTATGCTGCTCCGAAAACTGCTCCCAAATCACTTTGGGCTGTCTCACCCCTGAGAGTGTTTAATGCGTCTCCTGCTCTATTTAGAGTGTATTTACAAGAGGTTATATAGGCTTTCTAAACACAAAGGATTCCCTGCAGTCCAATCAAAGAACAGCACTTTCCCTTTCGTGAACTTCGCATTGGCTGCAGATGAAATGTCCGGCCCGTGTTCCTTCCAGCCAATTATCCGATGCACAACCGCCTCTCTCAAGGCGATCATTCGTCGCTCGTGGTCTTGCACGGTCCTTGCCTCAATCTTCGTAATTCACAGGGTCACCTCGAGTTGAATGGATCCTCCGCAATGTGGTGCGCTTTCCCATTGTGGTGCAAACATCACGCCACCATCACGCCACCTGCGAAGGCGTCATAACACACACGTGCGTGCGCTGGCATTGTCGGCCACGTAGCTCCGCGCGATCTGTTGGGATATCGTATGTCCACGGCCGCTCGCACGAGTGCCTTGCAGAGCGAAAACACTTCATGTGATGCCAGGTTCAGCGTGGTTCGGCTCTGATCTCCGCCTCGTGGTCGCCGCCGCTTGGTCGAGCAGGGTGCAATGTAGAGGCAATGGTGAAACCGCACATTCTTCAAGTGGTTGCGGATGTTTTCGAACCCAACAGTTGGGCACGGCCACCATGAAATAGCAAAACTTTCTGTGCATGCAAGCGGTTGCGCACACATTTCATTAGGTGGGGCGCATCTGAAAAAACATAAGCATTGCGCTTGTCATCAACAGGGTGTGTGAAGAAGTGCTTCGTGTGATCAATAGCGCCACTGACTCTAAACTCTTTCCACATATAGCGATTGGTAGCAGCTCCATCGCACACCACTGCATCTACTAAAGCGCCAGCTTCTTCAAGCATGAAAATTGCTTTCAAAACAAGCTGTGCAAGCACTGCTCCTTTCGTGGGACCTTTGCTGGCAAACACAGCTATCGGTTGAGAGTAGTTGTCCCCAAATGCTCGGAATGTGAAGACAAGTCCGTGATCTGCAAGGTCGTCACTGGCCGTTGCTGCATCACCAAAATCACTGAAGCCAACGTACGTCATTGAGTTTGAATGTACTCTCATTTCTTTTCTCACCACCATTTCGTTTAAGACCAAAATTCCGTGGCGTTGGAATTCGTCCTTTGTGGCCATCTTTTTTTTGAAAGCTGCGAAAAACCTGCTGTTGAAGCCACACTTCACTCGGACCATGCTTAAATACTTCTGCACGGTCGTAACACACGGTAGAGGAAGCGCATTGTTATCTCGCAAGAACGAGTATGCCGATGGACTCCTTATGTGCAACAAAAGGCACATGAGAAGCCAGTCTTCTCTGTATCGACGACTCTTTTTGGTGGCCAGCCTGGCTGCAGCTATGCACTCTTTTATCGCAGTTAGTTGAGCTCCCGGGAGATCAAGGTTGCACAGCTTGCTGTCGAGCTCTTCTTCAGAAATCTCCTGTGCACGTTCATGAGCTTCTTTAAGCTGAGTTAAAAGCAGCTTAAAATGGGTAAGTAGACGATTCTTTGACCGTTTCAAGGCGTAATTCGCCCACCGCAGAGCTGCAAGTTTGTCGCTTGTTGTATTGCTCAATGGTAAACGGGCACCACCTGGCTTCGAGCTCCTTTGTCTTATCATTGCTCTTTTCTGGCGAATGCGCAGTGTGTCTGACAGACTGAGACATTTTTGGCAAACTGATGCATCTGCACTGAGTACGAACTCACATTTGTTGTGACGCCATCTGCGGTTAAGGTCGATGAACGCACTCCTCGGCTCGGCTTGCGGGTATTCTACTGTGCTAGGTCCACCGGAACAAAGCTTCACCTCGTGCACATGCTTTAGAAAACCTTCAACATCTTCAACAGTTTCCAAGCTGTTTGTTTGCTCCAGCTCTTCCATAGAGACTGGCTTTCCCAGCAAAACAGTGCGAACTTGCATTTTGTCGTCGATTCCCACAAGCCTCGTGACGACTAGCGAGACGGCAGCAGCAGTAGGAGTAGTGCTGGTGCACGCTAGTGTTTCAAAAGCGCCCGGTTCCGCGGGTCTGCGTGCTTGCGGAGCATTTACATACTCGGCGGAACATCTGTCAAATTCTTTTGAGCGCGTCAGCTGCGAGAAGACGACAGTCCTTGTGTTACTCACTTCAATCCTACGAAACCCCCATGACTTTGAGGGCAAGCATGCGAGGGACGGGTTACTGAATAAACTCTCAAATAATCCAGGGAGAGCGGTCCTAAGTGGCCCCGGATCGGTTGGTTCGTGAACGCTCGTCGCGTTGTCGCTGTCATCGGTCGCTGACGGTGACGACGCACAAGAATTGGCTTTGGGACGCTCGCCACCCGATACCCTGCTCTTCTTTTCTGGAGGCGCAAAGTGTGTCTCTGTGGGCCGCTTCCTGCTTTTCGGTGTTTTCGAGAGGTAGGGTGGGCAGTCATGGAAGCTCGTGGGCACTGCATTGTTCGCCAATGACGCGTGTCGTGGCGTGCTGATGAGTACATTCCCTTTGTACTCCGCCGTCCATGTTTTGGAGAGTAGTTCAGGCTCAAAGTGCCTTTCACAAACGTAGTCAGTTGCCCGACGAAGGCGGTCCTTTTGTGGGATCGCACGTTGCCACAGGTTCAGTCGCTGCTCGTCTTTCGGTGCAGAGAAAAACGAGAACTTCTCATGGCAGGATTTGTACCCTGTACGGCAGCGGGGAACAAAACAGCTTTTCCGCATCACAGGTTAGCACTAACAACTATCGTTTGTAACAATCACTTCGCGAAAACCACGTCAAACACACGGTGCCGGTGAGCGGACTGCGCTTTCTGACGGCAGCGTGACCCCCCAGACTGCTGCCGCCATCTCACGACGCGGTGGCGAACCACGAGGAAGCGTTTGCCGCGATCGCCGCATAGAATGGCTCAGCCGTTCAGACACCTAGCTATTCCTCCACCGTGGTTCCAGCCAACGGGGGCTCCTTCCTCTGGCCAGCCACGCAGCTGGAGAACCGGTCGAGCTCTGCTGCGTACGCTTCACCCATTTGCTGCCCCGCACGTGCGTAGAGCTTGTGCGAAGACTTTCTTCCGAGCTGGTGACCGACCGGCCACTCGCTGGACTACTGCAACGTCACTGCAATGGACCGCTCTCCTCGGTTTCGGTTTCAAAATAAACGATGTTTGCTGGCCGCTTGCGGCGTCCACGCGCATATTTTAGCTGTTGTATTTTGCATGTTGGCGGTGCATACCACCACGTTCTAGCCATATCTGCCTTTACATGTTCACGTGCTATCAAACGAGTTCCATGGCAAAATACGTCGTGCAAGTGGAATGTCATTAGTGAAGGGTGTGTAGCTGTGGACAGTTTTTTTCCAGACGACATCCGGCTGGGTGCGTGTTGGGTAGACACCGCCAGGTGCATACTTTCGCCGGCCTAGCCGAGTAACAATATTGCTTTAAAAATCTCTTATTTCAGCATGCAGCCGATGCCACCGAAAATGCACACTTTCTTCCTCCACTGTTAATTGGCAAAGACTGAGCACAAGGGACCGGAGAAAGGCAATATGTTAACGATGGCAGTCCGGCCAAATGCGTGTACAGTGGAGAAATGAAGATTAAATGGAGTATAAGTGGAGGGCCAGCTGGCTCAGTGGCGTCGGAAAGAACTAAAAACGACTAAACAAGCAATAACAAATTCGGCACGCGGAATCGGCGTGCATGGGCAGGTTGCTATCTATAAATGCGGTCGTATACCTGCCTTACTGAAAAACAGAGATGGCGTCGTGCAATAAAATGTTGGTCATATTCAAGCCTTGTTGAGCAAGAAGTGGTAAAACGTTATGTTCGGCAAAATTTACCTTTCAAAAATTAAAAATGGTTTTGGGAAAAGTGCTCATTTTTTAGTTGATAAGTTGATCATTTGGGTTTTTTGCTAGTCTTGTTGCACCTTTATCCTTGCAAAATATGAAATGGCTGGTTCGCTAAGTTTATAAAATTAAAGCCCTGTTTATGATTTGTATCATGCGATTTACATTCAATTACTGTCCATGGAGAAGGAATTGAACATGGAAGCGGAGTGCAGCGAAATCGGCTTCATTGACACTTTTATTTCATGCAGAAATCAAGTTGTTGCACCTTTTAACACTTTTTAGGGAAAACAGTCCATCTACAATAACTTTCACTTCGCACTTTTCTGAACTGGCTTCTTGTCCAACACCCCCGTTTTTGCCTGCTCCTATGTCAGTTTGCTCGTGAAGTTAGGGGAACACAGTCTGTCAACAATTCAAAACTTCCGCTTTACACTTTCATCAGCACTTTTCTGGAAAGCGGCTTCGTGTCCAACACCTTTCTTTTCGCTGGCTGCTGCATCAGCTTGCTGGTGAAGTTGGCCAGAAATGGCCTCATAAACTTCCTCAGGAGTACCTTCAGGAGAAGTGTCCGGTGGGATGCGCTGTTGTTCGTGGAGCACACAAAGAAGCTATTTTTCAGGAGTGACGGGAGCACCATATCTGAAAACTCCTTCAGCGGCTGCGGCTGCTTCAGCAGTGCTGCGGCTGCTTCAGAAGCAGCCCCCTCGAGTTGGCTCACCAATCCAACAAATGTCAGACTCGGGTTGGACAGCCCTCCTCTATCTATGCCTGCAACCAAGGCCGTTGTAGTAGAGTGGTTGCGCGGTGCCTGCAAGTTGACACGGCAGCTCTCGCAGTCGACGTTGTCTTGCACAGCTCGCACAAGGAAGCCAGCGATCATGGTTGGTGTAGTCGTCCGCCGACTTGGCTTGGGTGTTTCTGCGAGAGGTTTTTTTTTTTAAGGAAAGAAAAAAAGCAGTAAGTACTGTTCTATAAAATGGGCTTCATGCAACCTATACATTTAAAGTTTATACTATGAGGCAGTTCATGGATAGCTTGAGCCTTGACACTGATTTCTGGCAACTGCATGTATCATCATCAGATGCGGCTCATCATCTGTGCTGTAGAACGGCATCCTCATTTGGGCCCCTTGAGGTCCAGTGCAGTGTTGTGCTTCTGACGTTATGCAGTACAAACCACTTGTACACCAATTCCATGAACTCCACAGTTGGTAGACAGTTCTGGAATCCTGCTGTTGCCAGAAGACATCCGTGCTGGTTCAGAAATCTGAGGACTGATGTGACTTATGGAAGAAGTAACTCATAACAACATTCTAAATTGTAGTTCATTCGTGTGGCCAGTGGTAGTAGACCCAAGACCCAATTCATCGATTAATATAGCTTCCGGGCAAATATTATACTCGAGGAGAGAAAATGGAAACTACTAGTTCAGTATTCATTTTTTTTTTTCAAAATTTGTTGGCCGTAGGTGTGTCTTGGTCAAGCACCTCATCATTTTGAAGGCACTTTGTTTCTCTCGACTCTTGTAGAGAGACCTATGATAGATGAAGAATGTTATTTCAATAAAACATGTGGCAGTCAAGATTATCGTTCATTTCACCTCAGGTAGTCAGGGAGCGCAAGCTTTCATTGATGTTGAAAACTCTCCTGGTCTCGAGAAACCGGGACCTGATGTTTTTGATCGCGTGGCAACAGTAAAAAAAAAAAAAAATATATATATATATATATATATATAAACCCACTTACGACTGGGATCAAGAGGGTGGCTGGAAAAAATTTCGACACTGAAAACTTGTGTTATCGGGTCGGTGACTGCTCCGAAGGGACGAAGCAGGAGACGTGCGCTCGAGTTGAAGAGTCAAGCCAAAGAGAGACCAATGTATTCAGGCACAGCACATATATACACTGGCTGACGTCAGAAGTTAAGCTCCCTGGGGGTAGAATAACTTGACAGCAAAACCTAAACCCCTAGAGGCTACATTCTCCCTCCCTTGGGAAAAGAGAACAGGACCAGTAAATAACGTTCACGTACTCAAAAGAGACAACTGACAGTCCACCAGCAAAGATAATACAACCCACGTCCAAAACAAAGGTAATACCATTCACATACCCAGAGCACACTACTGTCCCAAATTGTATTTCTATAACCCCGGATATGGTGGCAAAAGTAGCGGAAACCGGGCGGCAACAGACACGTCAAGAAAAATGTCGGGGCGGAAGCACACCGCGAAACTTTGACAAACCACAACAGGCGCCCTCAGTGAGCAAGCCACGGTGCACGAATCCGCCCAGCAGTCCGGCGAAGCTCTCTCCTTGACTGAGAGCCAGCATGACCGATATATGCACATTTGGGGACGGAGTGAAGTTTGACACGGCACCTGACACAAAACATGTCACGTGAGTAAAGTGCAAGGTGACCATTTCCACTCTTCCCTTCCCTTGAGAGGAAAAGCACAAAGCCAAGGCGTAATGTGGAGAAAGAACTGTGATATTATGTTGACGTTGCCCCAATAACATCGGTAGGGCACCTTAAACACCGTGCCACAGAACACAATTCCGCACCGTCTCCTCATGCCAGCGGCCTTTTTGCGATTCCAGGAAAGAAAGTTGCTGTTGGAGGAAAAGTGCCTTGGCATCGTTGTCTTCGAGATTTTCGTGTAAGTTAATCGTGATTGTAAGTGCAACAATCTGAGGCAAACCCTAAGCAATTTAGGTTTGAAATCAGCATCATTCCATACTTGTAGAAGTTTGATTTTTGTATCAGTTCTAATACCTTCCTTGCCTCTTGCCTCAGCTCAGAAACTTGCAGCTTAAGCGCCTCATTTTTTTTCTGAAACCGGTGTTTTTCTTTTAAGTGTTTTGAGCTCTTTAACAAACGTTGTCATTCTTGGAAGAGAAAGCCTAGTTTGTGTCCTCTGAATTCGTGCTACTTTCATGCTTTAGACATGCTCCAGAGGCATTTTTTCACATTGCCTCGTTCCGTCACCCTTAAAGGCATGGTTCAGGGGAGATTGCTCGCAATGCCCTATGTGCAGAAATGTTGGTAGTGCAGGCTCCGAAACGTAAACACTGACTCACTCACTAATTCCCCCAGTGGTGGGCACAATGTAAGCAGTGCTGACTGGCTGACTCTCTGATCCACTAGTGCAGGCTCGAGCAATGCCCTGGCAACGGTGCTTGAAAGCGCAGAATAGTGTTGCTTGCTACCACTTCAGTAATGTCGGTTTCACTATTTGAACGTTGTGATATAAAACACCGGATATGAAATGCAATATGAAACGCCTGGACTAAAGGATTGTTTTTCCTGGGGGCACGAAATCTTCATTGTAGACGGATGGGCCCGGGCCAGGCCCAGGCTAGGTGTTACTGGCCCGGGTAGGGCTGTGGAATCATAAAGCGGGCTTGGGCTGGGCCCGAGCTTTAATATCAGGCCCATGCAGTGCTCAAGGTCACACGCTGTAAAAGGATGTGCTCTGGAATGCCCAATTCTTTCTGTTGCTCCTTAGGGCAAGAAGACTGGGTGGGCACCATGTTTGAAGTAGTAGTAGACGTCAATCACCAACAGCTCAACGTCACTCTCTATATACCTTATGCAGATTACGCTCTCTGGAGTCTGGAATGTGCAGGCCCAGTTGCTCCTTCAGCTTCTTTTTCACACTCTTCGTTTTGAGTCCATCGCTAGAAAAGCAAAGGAACTTCTCTTTCGGAAGTTCTGCTGAGCTTCTTTCGATGCAGTCTACAAGAGTGACAGCTGTTGCTCGGCTCGAGATGCTCCACCACTGTTTTTTCTTGACTCTATGAAAAATAATAGATCAGGATGTCCGGCTGTTGGACGTGTTGTTCTGGTTTGGGTGTTTCATCAATTTGGACGGCGCAGTAGGCATCAGGGGCCGGATTCTCCAAAGCGATGGGCGTCGTTTTGAAGTGTTGTGGTGTCCTACGATTGGGGTGTCGCTTGGAGGTGTGGGAAAGTAAGGGGAACGAAGGAGCTCTAACGTGGCGGCAGGGCGTGGTCCAGGTGGAGCTTGGAGTGGTCATGAACCTCGTGGAGGCGGAGGCCACCGCAGCCCGTGCAGTAGCACTCCCATGGATCTGGGATGAGAGACCGGCCGCTGCAGCCATCTCGGGCACTGTCTGTCCCACAAATATGCTCAGGGATTGCCTCTCCCGCACCCACACTCGCCACTGTGGCTTCCCAGCCCCCGAAAGGACGAAGCTGACGGGCAGCTCCGTCCCAGCTTGAAACATCCACGTTGAAGCCAAGCGTGTGTCGTGTCCAGGCTGGGCCGACAGAGCTACAGCCAGGATGCACGGCTGGATGGAGGGCACTGACTTGCAGGCCGGTGACTTACCTGAAGGTCAAACCGGAGCACTTTTTCAGCAGGACTCACTGGTCTGGGCGAGAAGGCTTAGGCGGAGCCATGGAGTTGGTTGTATCCTGATGGGGGCACACGATTTAGACTAACTTTCTCTAGTGTTATTCAAAGGTCAGTCAGAGGAGACTACGCCACCCCCCCCCCCCCCTCTCCAAGAAAATCGAAAATCATATTTTTGCCACGTGGCAGTGTTGCAATGGCACCCCACCTTATGCACCTTATGCAATGGCACCCTACAAAAACGCTTATCCGCGAGCTGGTAGAGGAAGAACTGTGCACAGGCTGCAGCAGGGAGCCAGAAACCATGCGACATATTGTAACGTAGTGCTAAAGTATCTGTCCTGTCCTCAGTCATGGAGCCATCCAGCATCTGGAAGCCCTTGGCTTTAATGTTAACGGAAAAGTGAATTTGACAGCAGTAGAGGTTAGTAGAAGAAGGTTAGAGTGTCGGTGGTAAAAGAGCAGAGAACAATCTGGGAAGACGTGAAGAAAGTCACACTAGCACAAAAAGTTCATAAAGGTATTTATTTTATTGTATTGTATTTTAATTTATTTTGACAGGCTGATTGTACAGTGGCGTTACGACTAAGGCTGCTGTGCAACACCACCCCGTTACAAAGGGGAAGCTGCTAATCATCATCACCTCCTGCTGGAGAGCCCCTAATTAGAAGTGGGTAAGGGGGTCAAAGAAGTTCCCCTTTTCTTCTTTTGTCTTGCAATGACACCCCCCTTCCCTCTATCATTCCGGAGGCAAAAGGCAGAGAAGGATCTTCTGTTGATCTGCACGAGTAGCGGGGGAATCAAACCACCCACCATTATTTGGAAGGAAAGATCAAGAAGCAGAACACTGTCCTTACCTACGGTAGGCGGTGGGCGTGATTACGCGCGCATGCGCAGCCGGTAGCGATGTGTGTGCGGGAGTTAGTCTGCCACCCCGCACTTTGGCTGCTTTCGCAGACTGGGAGTTGCCCCCCTTCCTCCCCAATCGTCGCTATGTGGGACGAACGGGTGGAGGTCTGCGACATTAATTGTACCACCAGCTGGTTTCCCTTTCGGGTCCACCAGCTGATACGCGAGTAGAGTGAGGGCAGCCCCATGTCGGTGCAGGCCTGACCACTTCGTCGACAGGGAAGCAGTAATGCCCTTGGTTGTGTCACTCAAGACGTAGCTGCATCTGACGACTAGGTCACGGGCTTTGTTGCTGATTTCCCCGTGCACCTTGTCATTCAGGGCCTTCTGTCCAGCGCGCGCTTTGCCTACATTTCTGCGGTCTAATGAAATCGCCTGCTCTATCCTAGAGTGCAGTTGCACGGCATATTCACTAGGTGTCGAGGAAGTGGCAGCCCCCAGCAGCACGTAGAACGTGGTCAATCGGGTTGGGCAGCTCCCTCCTAACAGGCTGGATAGCTCAACCACGCCCCAGCTCAACCAGTTGACCATGGGAAGAAAGCCGCCACTGACAGGTTACACATTCCTGGGAAGTCAAACAAGTTCTTCGATGCCACTTACCTCTTCATCGCTGAAAATAGCACTGGAATCATCAGAGTGACTACTGCACGAACCATAAATGGTGAAAAGAAGGGGTTCAATTTCATAGTCTACAATCATGTCACGTTCCCACGCTTCAGCCACCACTTTATTCCAAGTAACGCACTTGTGTTGGGGAGTACAAGCAGAATTGCTGGCGAAACGGCCCCAGACTTCCGTGAAAGGAGAACTTGCAACGTCAATTTATCCCTTCTAAGTGGGATAAAATTTCTTGAGTGAAATTACATATTTTTACGGGGACATGTGAATGTCTGGGCCTAACAGCCACAATTTAAAAGTGGCTTTACAAGCACTGGCTTTTATTGTCAGGCTGTGCCATCTGCACTAGGATAGGTCATCAGACAAGCTTAGTTAAGTGCACCGTGTCTGTGCGTGTGCTCATCGCTGCTTTTCTCCTGAATTAAATTCAAAACTGCAGAACAGAGTTTTTGCAATGCCCTTCCATCTACACTGCACGATAGCTTGCTTGGAGCCGAAAATAAACTGAAAGAGAGATATCATGTCCACGGAAAAGTTGGAACAGGCCACAAAACTAGCGGTATGGGGAGTGTGTTAGTGCACATAGCAACGTTCCAGGTAATCTGGTGCTCTTCTGTCCAGCTTAGTGAGTGGGCTTCTCCGTTCGTCCCCATAGTTCCCTCTCCACCACCTGCAGAACCAGTGGTATACAGTGCCGGCTGGGAGGCCTATGGAGCTGCTAGCGAGCAAGCAGTCTCGGTCCTCGTGGCTTGCAAGCTTCTCTTTATGATGAGTGAGTCCATCTACTGGGTTTGTCATTTTGGAAGTACCGAAACAATGTGGCACGGGTGTCCGGTGTGGGTTTTCCTCAGCGCAGTCGAGCCTGTGGTTGTGCACCTCATGCAGCTTGGTGACAGCAGTCAGCGGGACTGGCCGGTTGAGGAACAGGTCATTCCACTTGGTTGCCTTTGTCATTTTCTTGATTTTTATATCTACAAATGCCAAGCAGTTTGTAGAATGCTGTCTGGCAGTTTTGTTCAGGCTGCTGTGCTGACATCTCCACTTGTAGAACACAAATCTGTAAACAGAGGATATCACAAATTATCTAATTTCTGAGAATATTACTTAAAGCTTGGTTGGGGCGTCACGTTCTGTTCTCAGGAATAAAATACCGCAGTCTGGGGTGCGACCGTGGCATTAGATTACGGTTTCTTGCGTGTCTTCGCGTGGTAGCTTCAGTGGTGTCGAGTGTTCGCGTAGGCTTCTCCGCCGGCCTCTGGTGCTTATATTTGCTTTTCGCCTTCTGGCGCAAGAGAAACGTCGGAGCCGGCTGACACCCTCAACGCAAAAGCGATTAACCTCTTCACTAATGGTCCAAGAAGGAATGAAGAAAACCTTAATTTTTTTTTCAAAGCTTTATTGAACACTTCAGTTATAGTCTAAGACAAAAAAAACAATAAAAGAATTCCCATTATTTCAAGTAATTCTAGGATGTCCACACTTGTGGACATCGGTTGTGAACAATGTCAAAAGGGTGTCCACATACGGGGACATCAGTTGCCAGCGTTGTGGAACTTGACAAAGCAATTTTTGCCTTGGAGACGTAGGAAAACATGGCATTTGGTGCACTTCACTCTCGTCTCCCCTTTGCAGTTTTCGTTTCTGCACCGCATTGCATTTTTTAGGCTGGAGAATTCGGGAAAGTGAACAAAGCCGTCACGACAAATGTCAAGGTTTGGCAGTTGCACAGGCCTTGAGTTGTCAGTCGCAGGCGGATCGCTCGTTTCCTTGCGGTTGTGCATTGGGTTTTCCCTTATAAGTGTCTCAGCGATGTCTTGCTTGAATTGCAGCTGGCTAAGCACTTCCTTTTTTGGTATGCCCATGGCTTGGGCGTCACACTGGTACAAGATCCATGCATTGCATACAGCAAGGTCCAGAAAGTGAGTGAAAAGCCTCATCGTCCACTTTCTTGTCTTGATTTGTATCCGATAGTAGGACGCATATCGTCGACCAAGTCTACCATGCACCTGTTGTAATGAGCAACAATAGCTGGCTGGGGAACAGGAACCTTCTTTTTTGCTTCTTTCAGGGGTGAGACAGCTGCGCAGATTGCGCAGTTTTGATACAAATTTGCTTTACTGCGCCAAGCTGCTCCAAAAGCTTGAAAATTGCAAAAATTGTGCCAAACTGCTCCGAAACATTCTGAAAGCCAAGGATTGTAACCCTCAGGTCAGTTTCAGTGTGGAAAAATGTTTACTTACGGCATACTTTTTCAGCATTTCCAAGGCGATGCTGTTTGTTTCAAGTTTAATTGATTGATCAGTCAATAAAAACCCGCATAAAATTGTCCGCAAGATAGTTTTTTCAAAAGTTACAATGTCGGGTTGTGCATGTTATATTCTGTGTTTTTAAAGTTTCCCCATCGAAAGCCACTGCAAACTTCTGTACATTTTGTTGTATTTCGTACCCCACTCTCCTCTTCAATGTATTCACACTGAGGGTATTCACAAATAAATAAATAAAAAAATAGTGTGCTGAGGCAACAAACTACTTGTGCAAGTTGATGAAAAAACGGCAATTTTCGGAGCGCCATATCTCCGTGCTGCCATCTTGGTGTGGTGAAGATTGAAAAACATGGCCGCCGGGCGAAGCAGTTGCTCGTGGTTCAGTCAGAGTACTCTTCGCCTATTTCTACTGTGGTTTTGGCTATGGGGGTGGTGTGTTTACATTTAGTCGTTTGATCTGTTGCGGGAAGTTGCGAGACTCGAAAAATGGGGAGTTCATCAATAACAACGTGGTGCCCACAAATTCGCTGTGCTTCGGCCTTGCGTGTGAGGCGCGGTGCGTGCTTGAAGTGAAATTCCCGACTCATAGCGGGGTTTTAAAAACGCCGAGTTATTGCTGTCTTTGACAGCGAGCTTGCGAGCAGCGGGAATTGAACGATCGACTCGGCATAAGTGGTGGTGCAGGCTACATCGACGCAAAAGTTTAAGCAGTGTCGGATAGCTGGACGGGCTCGTATTGGACGCTAGTAATAATGGTTCATCTATCTGAAGTGAAATTTAATGCCAAAACAGAGGTGGCTAAACATTTCAACATTACTCAAATAACGATCGTAGTGAACGTGCACCTTGGGGATTGAAGTGGGAGGGCTGGTGGGGTGCGACGACTGTCACCTCGCTTTGTGCAACTTTTGCCATGGCTCTACAGTAGTGCTTAAAGCTGAGTCTGGAATTACGAAAATATTAATTTCAGCATTCACATAACAAAAATGCCTTACGATTGCTTAGTTTTTTAATTCGATATTTTCAACGGCGCTCCACGCTATCTATTCATAGCGCCTAAGAATTTTGAAAGGGTTGGTAAAAAGGTAGGGCAGTTCGTGCCTATGCTCTGGCTGAAAAAAACTTCATTGAAGGGCTGTTTCAGTGTACTGTACTTTCAAAACTGAATAAAAAGAGCACTTTTCCGGCCCGAGTTGCCAAAAAACTTGATTTTTTAGGCTCCTAAGGTGACATAATAAATGTCGTTCTTCTGCTCCGAATCAAGGTTCTTCTGCTCCAAAATGGAGATTTCGCTGCTCCAAAAACTGCTCCCACACCTGATTCAGCTGTCTCGCCCCTGTTCTTTGCACCACCGCATGTATGTGGCGACGGGCTCGCATCCAACAGCACTTGACGTCAGAAGAACGCTCTTATTATCTTTCCACTTCACAACGCACACTTCTCCATCATCTCGCACAAGGCAAGCGCCGTCACTCCGCTTCATTGCTTTGTCTCTTGGAAGGTTTGCAACCGCGCCCTCTGTACGGTTTGCATTGACTGTCCCAGTAAGAAACACTGTTCTTTCTAGCAGGTAGTCCACGATTCGCAGGCCTGTAAAATACCTGTCAGTGAAGATGTGTGCTCGGTCATCCGTTATGGTTGTTGCAAGCTTCTTGACCACTGCTCCCCCAAGGCCATACAATTTTGAGTCATCAGCGTCTACAGTACTCTTCCCAGTGTAAACAACAAAGTCAAGGACTAGGCCGTCAGGGGAGGCTAAAACAAAATACTTGAGACCGAGCGGATTCGGTTTCGCAGGGAGATACTGCCTGAATGCACATCTTCCTGAAAATGGGATCATCTGCTCGTCGATCGAGAGCTCTTTTGCGCGGGGCAGCGCTTGGCAGGCGGCTTGGAAGCAATCCACTAGTGGTCGCACGAGGTGAAGCTTATCTTCCTTTTGGCGTGCTGTAGTAGCTGATGTGTCGACAAAGTGCAGGTGATTACGCAGCTCGTAAAACCTGTTCCTTGTCATGTGGTCCGCAGCAGATGGTGCCCTTGTTCCTCGAGACCAGTAGAGCTGGACTTGGGGAAGGTGCATAATCCCCATCAGCAGGTGGATCCCAGCAAGCTTTCTTACCTCAAGTGTGCTGGTTTGCACAGATCGGTGGTTTCGTTTCTGAAACGAATACAAATTTGTTTGTTCAGCAACTTCCTTCCAAAACTCAAAGGGAAAATATTTTTCGAAGTACTCGTGCGGCGTCAGAAACTATCGGAAATCATTGTCTTGGTTGTCGTTGTCAGGACGGTCCCTCTTGCAAACTCTGTGACAGCGAAACGAATATTTAATTTTAACTAACCTACAGCAAAAACGTTAGAAACACTTACGCTTGCGAGGTCCAGGAACTTTTATTCTTTTTTTTCATTGGTCAGTGGGCAATATCCGGTTTAGGTTATTCTGCAGACTCGCCTGAAGACTCTACATCACTTGCAAGTGGTGACGATGCCCATTCTTCGTCATCTTCTGATTCCGAGAGACTCGCATCACTTTCTTTTAGCATGGCAGTGATCTCTTCATCGGTCAGGTACCTAGCTGTCGAGCGCATATCCGGAAAGCAGTACCCACGTTTAGAACTTATGTCCACAAACGCGGCCCATCGTAAAGACGCTTGTCGCAAATCAATAGTTGTGAACACCGTAATAATAATGCTTTATTACGCTTCTGTGGAGCGTATATTGAATATGTGAGCAGAAAATATTATATAATGTTTACAAATTACAGAATAATAGCCAAAAACTTACCTCTGCTTCGCTGCGTGTCGCTGGAGCTGGGCACCGCCATTTCATCTGTTCGTCACAGCGCTTCTAGCCGACTCCTGGCGCCCTTTGTCTGCTATTGTGAAAACTATGAGGCTGGCTTCAAAAGGCGCCAAATTTGAATTCTACAAAATCGCTATTGTCGCAGTAGAGTGCCCAAATGTAAACGTCCACAAATGTGGACACTGGTAGCGAAGAGGTTAATATGAAAAATGCGGTCAACACCTTTATAAGCACAGCAAAGCAGGACACGAGCATCAAATATATTTTCGTTTTTTCACATACAGCTTGCACCCTATGTGTCAGCCCCAGCTCGTCATGGTCTAATCACCTCTAGTGTACAACGATTCGTTGCTGCCTCGGAGATGTTAGCAGTCGGACTCACAGCCTATGCTTTTATGTTTGCGCTGTTCAGCATGGGCTTGCCTTGATCTTACATAAATATATAAATACAAACACTAATTTAAAAAAGCATACAAAATGAAATAGAAGTACAAGTTGAAAGAGACACCACTGCACTACCGCTGCAATAATAATATTGTATTGGAAGTGTTAAGTACATTCATAAGAGTGGCAAACTAGAAATGGCTGGAAGAGAGGTTTTTGTGTAGTCAATATTTACTCACGCAGAAACTAATTTTGCTTCTGCGGGAAAGGAAGAAGTAAGAACTAATGTTAAAGAATTTTCGTTGCTAAGGTGTACTAAGAGCCTGGGCTTTGAAGTTGCATGTGTCACTTCAGCATGGCACAGAAGGCCTTGGTCCATGCAATCCATCACGTACGCATGGGCTCGAAGGCCTGCCTGAGGCCCTTTATTGAGTGGTCCTGAGTTCAACCCAGGCCCATGGCTTCAAGACCGAGCCTGGCCCAGGCCCGCGGCTTTCAGCCTGAGCCCGGCCCGGGTTCGCGGCAATGAGCCCGAGCCCGGTTAAAGCCCGCTGACGAATGCTTTCGGGCCAGCCCGGGCCCGTGCAGTGCTCTAGTCCACAATAACTTCGCACTTTTCTGGACTGGCTTCGTGTCCAACACGCACGTTTTCGCCTGCTCCTACATCAGTTTGCTCGTGAAGTTAGGGGAACACAGTCTGTCAACAATTCAAAACTTCCACTTTACACCTTCAGCACTTTTCTGGAAAGAGGCTTCGTGTCCAACACCTTTCTTTTCGCTTGCTGCTGCATCAGCTTGCTGGTGAAGTAGGCCAGAAATGGCCTCATAAACTTCCTCAGGAGCACCTTCAGGAGAAGAGTCCGGTGGGACGCTCCGTTGTTTGTGGAGCACACAACGAAGCTATTTTTCAGGAGTGACGGGAGCACCATATCTGAAAACTCCTTCAGCGGCTGCGGCTGCTTCAGCAGTGCTGTGGCTACTTCAGAAGCAGTTTCCTCAAGTTGGCTCACAAATCCAACAAATCTCAGACTCGGGTAAGACAGCCCTCCTCTATCTATGCTTGCAACCAAGGCCGTTGTAGTAGAGTGGTTGCGCGGTGCCTGCAAGTTGACACGGCAGCTCTCGCAGTCGACGTTGTCTTGCACAGCCCGCACAAGGAAGCCAGCGATCAGAAGCTAGCGTACTTGTCCACAGATTTGGCTGGAGCGTTTCTGCGAGATTCAATGAAAGAAGATTAGGGTTAATAGGTATATATTTTTTCTTTAGGGAAAGAGAAAAAGCCTTAAGTACCGTTCTGTAAAGTGGACTTCATGCAACCTAACCATTTCCTGACAACATGTTTCGGGACTCAATATTTGCTTCTGGGGGCGCGAGTCCTCTGCCCCGGTGAAGGGCACGTGGCGTCCAGCAGTGAACAGGGGTGCTTTCTGTTCCGGCGCCGGTGTGTCAAACTGAACCTCAAAGTGGCTCATGGCCACCTTTTCTGACGTGCCTAGGTATTCTATAGTGCCGACGATTACCTAATGCTGAATTGGTAAGTGCGTGATCTCTTCGACCGGTTTACCCCATAACCGGGACCCGAGCTCCAAAGCAACCTGGCACTGACCACCTACCTCGGCCTCAGACACCAAGTCGTGTGAACCCTGCAGGCGCCCCTTGATCATGGAGTCACGGTACTGGTGGAGTTGTTCGTCCGCGCCTCCACAGAACTCTGTAGCTGCGGCAGCACCTGACTGGAGAAGAAGAGCATCATAGATACCTCTGCCCGTTTCAAAATTGGTGATCAGAGATCTAACCACTCCCTCAGGTGTGCACTCATAGAGCGCAGCCATTAGCCGAACGTTGTAAACGTTGGCTGTGAGTAGCACATCTATGAAAGCACGCTCAAACCCTGAATCGATAAGTGGAAAAAGCTCCTTAATTTAGAGTTCGACGACGGACTAACTCCGTGGAGACCGCCTGTTTAATCACGGTGCTGGCGACGGGTCTCGGCTTGACCAAAGGTAGGGAGTAAGGATCCACCAGGAGTCCATTGAAGCAGCAGTCAGAATTGGCCGTCTTCTGGCGGAGAGCAAGAAGCAGGATCTGTGCCATGTCCGGGTGGTACTGTAACATGTACGAGACCATGTCAGTGAAAGGTGACAACAGTTCTGACTCTGAACGCACAAAGAAGTTGTGCAGGTAGATCACGGGGAAACCGCCCAGTAGATTGGGGATCATCAGTATGGCTACTAGCTCATTGTCACTCCATCTACGGTAGATGACAACATAATGATTCAAAAGACCACCATGCCGCCACGAAGAAGCAGGGGAGGGGTGAAGGGCTAGTTTTTGCAGCTCTGTGAGCGTTACTGTAGGCGTTGGAGACATAGTCGTCAATTGTTGTTACGAAAGCATTGTTAGAGCCATAACACTTCTGAACCTTCATAACACTTCTGACTGAGGCTGTTCCACGTTCTTGACATATGCGTCCTTAGATTACGCAAAGTAAGTTTCTGAGACTTAAAAGTCTTCTACCTTAATGATGCGACCAAATTGCTTTCCACGATCTGATACTTGTCTCAAACACTCTTTCTTGATGGTGTCTAAGGATTTCTTTTTGATGACTTCTGGGGGCACCATTAATGCGATCCTCAAATGATTGCCCTTACACAGAATGTAGTAGGGGTAGGGCTGACCCTCCATACATACCTGCATCTGGTGTATGTAGACATACACCCATGTGTCCTGATTTCGCCCCTCGATCCCTCGATCCCACCAGTAGACTTAGTCGGCATCCGGGACATAGACCAAGGACTTCTGGTATGCTATGTGTGTCTTTTTGAAGATGCTGACCCCGTAGTAGCTGTCGAGAACGGCGCCAGCCACTGGAGCAACAGTGGCAGACCTAAACTGATTATTCCAGCTGCTTGGGTCAACGGACATCAGGATCACAGTGTAACCCTGATACGCCGACCCAAGGTTTCGGAATCCGAAGAGTTTCTTTGCCAATTGAATTTCTCCGAGTGTCATGACGTGCTTGTACGAATATGCGTGAAGGAAGCGCGCAGCATTCTCTTCTTGACATCTTGCGCGAGCCTTGTCCTCTGCTGTTTTACATCCAAAACCGCGGGCCTCGACCTTGTGCTCTTTCTCTTTCGGAACTACCCGAATGACCAGATAGTTAGGTTCCAAGGAAGTGATCTTGATTGACTCAACTTGTCATTCAGGAGGAACGCTACAGGAGCGCTTCAGGAAAGCATTTTATGATGAAACTTTCTCTGCAACGCTACTCTTCGTGACGAATGTGGTCGACGTTTTCACTGATTTTTTTGTCTTCATTTCAAATAAGTTAGCCGTTGGTCCACCTACTCAATGATCATCATTGTTGAGGGTGGCTGAGCAGGCACGCCGAGGGACCGCCCCCGCAGAGCACACAGCCCTGAGACACACACACACCCACGATGCTTCCAGCAGGAACATACTAACCTGCCTTGGCGGGGAGCTTGCTTTATTGGCACATCTAGAGTGTTCTAGTTTGCACACTGATGATGATGGTCACCGTGGCGCCATCTGGGTGAGACCCGACACTCTACATCCCCCCTTCGGACCCCTCACAAGTCCAGCCTTGGCTCGCGAATGGTTCGACCAAAACGCGACACACTTCCAGGGGGCTCCCGCACAGTCGGTGGTGTCACACCCTGTGTCACACATTTTTTAAATAAAACTTCAAGTTCTTTCATGACGCTCATGCAGTGAATGCATGTACACACTCGCACAAACTCTTTCAATGCTTGTCTTGAGGCATTTCATAGTTACTGCTAAAAGACATCTGTGCTGCAGAAACTCGTATGCACCGAAGGAATTTTTCTTGTTAAAACATTTCGGTGTGCCCAGGATGCTGCTTTTGGGGGGCTCCTCTCGGCTGTTTTGCTCCCGTTCTAGTAATATTTCCCAAATTTTAATGCTCGATCTGGCTGCTCAAAAAGCCGATTTTGCTGCTCCAAAACCTACTTTTGGCTGCTCCAAAAGCTGCTTGACAATTACTCAACACAATCACATCACTGCAAATACTACAAGATGAATGGAAATGCGGCTCATCATCCGCGCTGTGGAACGGCATCCTCATTTGGGCCCCTTGAGGTCCAGTGCAGTGTTGTGCTTCTGATGTTATGCAGTACAAACCATTTGAACACCAATTCCATGAACTCCACAGTTGGTAGACAGTTCTGAAATCCTGCTGTTGCCAGAAGACATCCGTGCTGGTTCAGAAATCTGAGGACTGATGTGCCCCAAGGAAGAAGTAACTCATAACATTCTAAGTTGTAGTACATTCGTGTGTCCAGTGGTACTAGACTCAAGACACAAATCATAGATCATTATAGCTTCTGGGGAAATATTATACCTGAGGAGAAAAAATGACAACTGCTCGTGCAACATTCATTTTTTTCAAAATTTGTTGCCGATAAGTGGTTCTTGGTCAAGCATCTCACCATTTTGAAGGCACCCTGCTTCTCTCAAATCTTGTAGAGAGACCTGTGATAGATGGGGAATGTTAGTTCAATAAAACTTTAAGTAGCAAAGTCAAGGTTTTGGTTAATTTCACCTCAGGTAGTCGGGGAGCACAAGCTTTCCATTGATGTTGAAAACTCTCCTGGTCGTAGCAGTGGAGCCACCGAATTAGAAGTGGGCAAGGGGGTCAAAGAAGCTCCCCCTTTCTTTTTTGTCTTGCAGTGACACCCCCCCCCCCCTTTCCCTCTATCGATGCGGAGGCAAATGGCGGAGAAGGATTCTCCGCCGATCTGCACAAGTAGCAGGGGAAGCAAACCACCCACGGTCCCTCTCAGAAGGAAGGAGCAAGAAGCAGAGCACTCTCCTTATCTATGGACAACGCCGCCTGTATAATCATTGCCTAACGCGTGAGCAAAAAATGGCCAAACAGCCACTCTCGTGGTGCTCTCTCCGTAGCCTTCCTGCGTGCTTGCATGTCCGCCGGCCAGCGCCGCTTCTCGGAAACTATGAAAAATAGTTTAAAGTTTGTTTATCGTTCCCGAGGCCGCACTCCTAAGCCTTCTAGTTTTTTGCCATGCCTGTCTGTCTTGGTCTGTCGCTGATGAAACCACCTTTGCCTCGGAGCAAAATCACTTGTGCTGCCGCAGGCTGATGCTGGCTTTGTGCGCTTATCTACTTGAATCACGTGCCCCGAAATTTTCTGAGTGGGGCATCCCCCCTCTGTCCCCTCCGCATTTCGGTCTTGTTTTGTCCCCGCTGTTTGCTCTCCACATCGGTACGCTCTTTTAAAATTGAGGACTGTATTGTAGAAGCGCCGGGTCAACGTGGCGGGACCCTCAGCTGCTTATCCATTTGTTTTCTATAATCTTTTGAAATTTACAAGCACGTGATATTTTTGGAAAGTAATGGTAGAAGTGAGCGCCTGAATAAAAAATGTGCACGCAATTTTTTCCTCCCTAAATCCTCCAGAGATAAAAAAACATCAGTAAAATAATGGCTTCACCATCCGAAAATATTGTTTTTCTGTTCGCTATTTATCTACCTGACAATTAATATGTTCTTACGCTATTTCAATTCTGCCTCTGTCAGTTATCTTTTGAAAAATGCAGCAAGTATGAAGCGAGCGACACGTTTAACGAGATCCCCAGCACGCCCCAGAACTATCGCCCTGTGGCAGCTAAGATGTGAGCCAAACGTCTCTTGAAACCCAACAGGCAAGCTGACAGACACACTGGTGCAACGTTTGCGACTCGAGAGCAGTGACATAAGGCGAAATGTCCGCCGGCGCGCGCCACATAGCGGATGAGTGCCTGAAATGAGTGTCCCTACCCTTCCCATTGAAAAGCGGGCGACGCATTAGGCAATGTTTATACAGGCAGCGTTGCTAAAGAGGGCGGCGGGGGTAATTACACGCACATACGCAGCAGGTAGCGATGTGTGTGCGGGAGGCAGTCCGTCACCCCGCATTTTGGCTGCTTTTGCAGATTGGGAGTTGCCCCCCTTTCTTCCCAATCATCGCTATGTGGGACGAACGGGTGGAGGTCTGCGACATTAATTGTACCACCAGCTGGTTTCCCTTTCGGGTCCACCAGCTGATACGCGAGTGGAGTGAGGGCAGCCCCATGTCGGTGCGGGCCTGACCACTTCGTCGACAGGGAAGCAGTAATTCCCTTGGTTGTGTCACTCAAGACGTAGCTGCATCTAGGTCCGTTCGATTTGCCTTGCACTGCGTGAGCCAGTTCCAAGCAGTTCAAAAAGAAGTGCAGCCAGTGCTGAACTCATGCAGCGCCAGTTCAGCGAGTGCAGGCGTAGCGCGACACTAGCGCCACATAAAAACGAATGCTGAAGTGCAGGTAGTGCAGGCCTTCTGTTAGTGTGCCGCGCCGCTGACGCCGTTTCGCACTTGTGCTTGCGTGAATTCTAAATCAGTGCTGCAAAAGGTAATGAAACTGTCCAAAAAAGCCATGGACTCCGTTGCACCGTCCGCAGCCATCATTCAAAGCGTTATAGGACTGATGGACTTCGACAGTCAAGACGAAGCATTCGACGATGTCGTCGCAATTGTCGCCCTCAAACTGACTAGGCTGCCACGCAACAGAATCCCGAGGTACTGCGAAGAAGTCGTCAGTCGGTACTGTGATTTTGAATTTAAGAAGCTTTTTCCGCCTATCCTGGAGACATTTGATAGGCTCGTCGTAAGGTACATGGCGTCCCCATTTTTTCCGAACGCGACGAGCGGGCGACGAAGGGTTAGTGCCCAAAAGACGTGCTTCGTGGTATTGTGCTACTTGGGTGGACAGTGCAGTATGTACTCCTTGGCCGACCGATTCGACATTGCCGTGTCGACCGTACACAGTTGTGTCGAGCGAATGTTGGATTTTCTCAACAGCCTGAGTGCGGAAATGATCACCTGGCCAGACAGACAGGAGCAGGAGCACAGCAAAGCCGGTTTCCTGGCAAAAAGCGACGGCAAGGGACCCCAAAACACCGTTGGATGCATAGACGGTTGCCATGTGGAAATCAACAAGGCGACGGAGTCTCCTAACTCCGGCCCGCAGGGGCACCTTGTCTATTTAAGGTGACGGTAGTGGCGACACCGCGGACCCCGAGCCCATGTGGGTTGGACCCACCCACGCCCCGGCTGTGCGTGGCTTAGCCGTGTCCAGGGAAAAGGGCATCCTGGTGGCTGAGCCAAAGCCAGGGTTGTTTTGGACCTTTACGGCCCCCTGGTGGCGGCAACACGCCACTTTGGCCCCCGCTTCCTGCAGACGGTACCCCAGGATTGACCCGCCCTGGGGAAAGCAGCCAGTCGCCTTTTCCTATCTCCCTCACTCTCTCTCTTTTTCTGTCCTGTCATCTTTCCATGCCTGTCCTGTCACCTACTCTTTTCCTGTTTTCTCCCTTTTACCCTCAGGCGGCAAGGGTTAACTTTGTGTAAAATGGCCTACCTAGACCACTTTTCATAAAGTTATAGTGGCCACGTATGGCTAGCGTGACTACCTGCACGCTCCCCTGGTTGGGCTCCGTGGTGGGCGGCCAGCGTGGCCACCGAAAAACACCAGCTATCCACATGGCTAAAAATAAGACACCTCTTGATCGGTCCCTGAAAAGGGCCCGGACCGAAGTCATCTCCCAGCACCTGCTGCAAAAAAACGGTGACAACTTCTCACGATTTTTGTGGTTCAAGGAGTAGAGGAGCCCATGCAGACAAAGTCTCCCTTTGCAATTGCCAAGGCCCTCAATCAGCTAGTGGGGACAAACTACAACGCCAGGAAACTCCAGAATGGAGATGTACTGGTAGAAGTACACACCAGAGAGCAGAGTGCAAAAATCGTGCAACTCGCAAAAATCGACAACACGAACGTGACAGTGACAACGCACCGATCGCTAAACTTTTCTAAAGGCGTGATCTCCGAGTCCGAGCTTTTCCACTGCTCCGACGCGGAGATTGAGACCGAACTGGCGGAGCAAGGAGTGGTCGCAGCACGTAGAATATTGATAAGGAAAAATGGAGAGGAAATTAAAACCTAACATGTTGTCTTAACATTCAGCTCTACTACGCCACCGGACTCAGTAAATGCAGCGTATCTGCGCTGCAGGGTGCGGCCCTACATTCCAAACCCAAGGCGCTGCTTTCAGTGCCAACGGTTTGGTCACGGGTCTGAATCTTGTCGCGGCAAACCCACATGCGCTAGGTGTGGAGGAAAAGCACATGAGAACGAAAGATGCGAAAAAGAACCCCACTGCGTTAACTGTTCTGGCAACCATGGTGCGTACTCCAGATCCTGTCCGGTCTGGAAGAATGAGAAAAAAGTAATGACCATCAAGACGACACAGAATCTATCTTACCCTGAGGCTAAGAGAAGGCTAAGTTTCCAACAAAAAGGAACTTTTGCGGAGGTGGTGCGGCGGGGGCCGGCGCCATCGCTGGTGTCTGTAGGCACACAGATCGAGCTGAGGGACCTGGTGTCAGCGGTACGGCCCCCTCCTGTCCCAGAGGCTGGGCTGCCCCAACGCCCGGCACTGACTCAGTCCACGCAGGTGGACCGAGTGGACCGCTCAGCGGACTGCTCACTCCCGCAGCCCTCTACACAAGTCGGGCCAGATGCCGTTGTACCGGCTACCGATGGGGTGAAGGAGGCTTCGGGGCTAACACGCAGCTCAGCGGGTTCTGCCCCGGCTGCACGGTCGGCTCCCCCTTCTCGGGGGACGGTCGACACGCCCCAGAAGAAGGCGCCGCCGGGAAGTGGCACTGCCGCAGGTGCGGCTCCTGCACGGCAACGGCCTGGGGAACCCCCCGACCCTCGAAGGGTACCGAAGGGCCACGGGAAGCCTGGGCGTCCTGCAGGCGACAGTAGGAAAGAGGGAGAGGAGGAGATGGACGTGACCTCACCCATACCTCCTTGAATACAAAAGAGCAAACCCAAAAAGACTGGTATGGTGCGGATTAGAGTCACTAGATTATTTAGTGACACTAGTGCGGATAATACAGTGGAACTGTCGTGGGCTATTGTGTAACATAGATGACATTCACGAATTGTTGGAGAAGTCCCAACCATCTATTGTCTGTCTTCAGGAAACTCATTTATCTCCTGTGCACAATAATCCTTTCAGAAAATACAATCTCCACCGCAAAGACAGGACAAACTCACTTGTATCTGCTGGAGGAGTGGCAATCACCACTCCCCAGTCGATCCCAACGAACGAACTGAAGCTTCAAACCACTTTGGAGGCAGTAGCCATAAGAACGCACATTGGAATAGCCCTCACGATTTGCTCCCTGTATATTCCACCAACCGCTCCAGTGACCCAGTACGATCTGTCCAGACTCATAGATGAGTTGCCTGAGCCTTTCCTGTTGCTGGGGGATCTCAATGCGCACAATGTACTGTGGGGAAGTGCAAGAAGTGACGCACGAGGCCGACTTATCGAGGCTGTAGTGTCCGCAACTCCTTTGCATTTATTCAATAATGGGAGTCCCACTTACATATGCCCATCAACCCGCACCGAATCATGCATTGACATCTCTCTTGCAACGCCATCCCTAAGTGCCTTTTTCACTTGGTCAACACTTCAAAATCCTCTCGGCAGTGACCACTACCCAGTTTTTCTGGACTCCACACCGGCAGTACCCATGCTACCAGAGCGCACCAAAAGGTGGAAGTTGGAGGAGGCCAACTGGTCTCTGTTTGAACAAGCATGTGAAATAGAATCGCACGAAATACAGGACTTGAGTGCAGATGAAGCTTGCAGCCTAATAACTTCACGGCTCTTGGAAGCTGCAAAAGCGTCTATTCCCGAATCCTCCGGGACACTCCCTAGGAGGTCAAAGCCGTGGTGGAACTCTGATTGCAGGGACGCCCGTAGGAAGCAAAACTGCGCATGGTCCCGTTTCAGACGCTACCCCACTGCCGAATGTCTAATAAACTTCAAACGACTCAGAGCAGAGGCGCGCAAGATAAGACGGCAGTCGAAAAAGGCTTCATGGCAGGACTTTGTAAGTTCCATAAGTAGTAACGTAAGCTCAAAAACGGTCTGGGATAGGGTCAGGAAAGTGAGTGGAACTTACAGTGCATTTACCATGCCACTTTTTGATGGTAACAAAGGCCTTGCCGAGCAGGCAAACATTCTAGCCGAATATTTTGCCAAAGTGTCCAGTTCAGCCCACTACTCCGAATCATTCCTCAGGTATAAGGAACGGGCTGAAAAAGGAATAATTAAGATAAACTTAAGTAATGAAGAAGCATATAATGCACCTTTTTCCATGGCTGAACTACACCTGGCGATTGCTCAGGGAAAAAGTAGGGCTGCAGGACCAGACCGAATTCATTATGAAATGTTAAGACATCTGACCCCAGGAACCTTAACTCTTTCGGGACCGCCGGAAAAAGTGATGAAAAAGGGAGGTCGCGGTACAAATTTTTTATTACATAAAGCAAAGGCACCATCCTGCCTTAGCATATACCAAAATGCAGCTAATTATATGTTCTTTGACATACAATACCAAGTTTTGTACAATACAATACCAACCATGAAAAAATCTGAAAGTAAGAACTTCGTAAAAAAACTACAGAAAAAGACAGAAAAAAGCGTAAATATACAAATATTAAAAAATAATAAAATTATTTCAGGATATACAAAATGTAACACAATGCTTTGTTCCTTCATCGCAAAAGTTTGATGCGGCTAGGTGTAACTGGTTTTTTGTTTTGTGTGTGATCTCTTTGGCACTAAGGCCATGGCTACGTCGTCGCCCAGGTACACGCCGGGCGCTCGTCTCGGCGAAAACTTCATCCGTTTCTGCACTGGTGGCAGGAGATCACGACCATAGGTAGTTAACACCCTAGCGAACAAATATAAACCAGCCAAAACATATTTCGAGCGCACATATTTACTCCAGAGCCAATTGAAACCGAAACCAACCCACCTTTGAGCGCGATTTGATGTTCCAGGCTGATCCACACCCGAATCCTCACTCGAAGCTGAAATCCGATATCTAAAGCCACATTCCGACTCTTCACTGCCTCTCTCATCGTTGAAATCCACAGTAGAAGGCGAAGATAAGCGAGACGAGACGAGGCGGATTTCTTATCGCGCTCGCGCGAGCATGACGCCATGTTTGTTTACATTTGAAACCACTGCCCGTCAGAATAAAATATCTGATATGTTGCCGCCTGGCGATAAAAAAAGAAACTTCACAAAAGAGAAAACTCCAGTTTTCAAACTATCTCCTAGATGTCGCTAGGTGTTCCATCGAGCGAAAATTTGTATTCTGCAGGCTCGCGAAACCATCGATCATATGTGATCGATGGCCTATGGAGCGGTCCCGAAAGAGTTAAAAACCATACTGTATTTCTTTAATAAAATATGGTTTGAAGCGTACTTTCCAGTAGCGTGGCAGGAAACCCTCATGCTCCCACTACTGAAGCCAGGTAAAGACCGTAGTGAGCCAGCAAGCTACAGGCCGATTGCCTTGACAAGCTGCCTCGGGAAATGTTTTGAACGGATGATTAACAAGCGGCTCACACACTTTCTGGAAGAAAATCAGATTATTGATGCCCTTCAGTTTGGTTTCCGGGCAAGGCACTCAACAACTGACCACCTTCTCCGTTTAGAAACTAAAATTAGGGAGTCCTTTGTTCAGCGACAACACTGCGTCTCTGTATTTTTTGACTTGTCGAAGGCTTATGACACCACATGGAAACATGGTATAATGCTAGATCTACAGGGATATGGTGTAAAAGGCAGAATGCTTGGGATGTTGAAAAGTTACCTTTCCAATCGCTCCTTTCGAGTGAAATTCGGAACAGTATTATCGGATGTGTACACTCAGGAAAATGGCGTACCTCAGGGAGGTGTTCTCAGTGTTACGTTGTTCCTAATCAAACTAAACTCAATTGCACGTGTAATACCGAAATCTTTGATGTATTCGCTTTATGCGGACGATATTCAGATCAGCTTTTCCTCGTGCAACTTAGCATCTTGCGAAAGGCAACTGCAACTTGGCATAAACCGTCTGGTGCAGTGGGCCGAGGAAAATGGATACAACTTTTGTGCAGAAAAAACAGTCTGTGTGCCTTTCAGTCTGCACCGAGGAATTGTGTTAGATCCTGAGCTGCACATTAAATCAGCCCAAATCCCTGTTCGAACTGAGCACAAATTTCTTGGCTTAATATTTGACCAAAAGTTAACATTTAAAAGCCATGTTAATTATCTAAAACAAAAGTGTCTGAAATCAATGAATGTTTTGAAACATTTATCTTACAGAACCTGGGGCTCAGATCGTACCTGTCTTTTGCGGCTGTACAACAGTCTAATTCGTTCCCAGTTCGATTATGGCTGCTTTATCTATGGATCTGGTCGTGAATCTGTACTCAAGGCGCTCGACACCATTCACCATTCGGGCTTGAGAATAAGCACCGGAGCTTTCCGGACATCTCCGGTACAAAGCCTGTATGCAGAAACCAATCAATGGTCACTTAAGGGGAGACGCGGGTCTTGGAATCCCGAAATTTGGCCAAAAAATCGATTTTTAGAAATCGCCATTTTCGGAAAGTAGAGCTATTTTTCTACCGGTTAGCAAAATATCCAGACCCAGGAGTACGTATTTGAGCCATAATATCAATTTATAGCACCGACGCCCGCTAAAATCGGCCAAGATTCGACGCGAAAATAGCATTTTTTCGACGACTCGCCCCTCGGGTTCTACATGCCCCACGGCGTCCATCTTGGTCTCATTCGAAAGCGCGTCTTTTCGTTTTCAATTCCCCGCCAGAACCACTCCGTTTCGTCCATTGGTTGCGAGTAAAACCGGGGTAGAAAAGAAACGGAACGCACCGCCCAATTGGCTACTGACTGCACGTGACCGCAGGGCGCAACCTCATTGGCTGGGCGCCGTGGGTCGTCTGCTCGGCACTCTCATCACAGTGCAACGGCTCATGTATTCATCTATGCGAGGACCGGCGAAAGCCCCGCATGGCGTAAAAATAAAGTAAATATGTCTAGCGATAACTGAAAGGAAGAACTAGCAGTATTAAAAGCGCCTGGAGTACGATTTTCTGCGTGTCTGACGACGACTTTTCGCGAGAACGGCGCCGAGACGGAGGTAGGCTTAGCGCCCCCGCGGGCTGCCGAGACGATAGCGTAGCGATATGATTACGCCTGCGGGGGCACTAAGTTGCGTCTATCTTTCGATCAGCAGCAAATAGAAAGAAAAGAAATGATAAAGTGGAGGATGCCGCACGCCGACGTCGCAAGGGAAGTGTGTTCATTCTGTTATCAACGATGCCGCGGCGGGTCGGCCCGCACTCCGGCGCGCGCTTCCTTGTCGGCAGGTTACCATATAGATGAGCGATTTGGGAAGTATAAATGCTCGCACTGAGCACAATGTGCGTTAGTGACGTGATATACGAGTAGATTAGACCGAAAACGTGGTTATCCCACCTAGCCAAGCACATGCACGTTACAGAACAGTGGCGGGCATTCCGTTAGCAGCCCCTTCGCTGCAACTCATTTCACGCGATGCAAATCCGATTTGATTGCTACAAATGAAGCAGTAACATAACAAAATAAACGTTTACAACTGTGGTGCACGATCGGCACCTCAGCCCTAGTCGCCAAAGAGTGACGGCGCGCTGCCAACAGCATAAAAATTGAAGCAACGTTCTGGCTTTGCTTTTGTTCAGTTTTTCTGCCAGGTGCCATCTGTAGACAGAGGATTTCATAATTTTCCCACCAACGGATTTCAGCAAACTTGGTATGCTCTTGTTGAGCGAAAAGCGAGCTACATTCTAGAACCTTTCTTTTTTTCATATGCTCAATAGATAAAACTGTCACTTGTAGTAAAACTTCAACTGCGATTTTCTCAGCTTCCCTTTTTTTGCATATGTGCCTAGCCTTACAGGGGTTTTGAGGTAGTTTTTTTCAAAGGATTTCTACAAGTGTTATACCGTTGAATTCGGGATAAAATGAACTGCATGCTGAAGCTATTTTAATTGGCTCATTTTGCCTCAAATAAATGTTATGAGTTATAATTAGAGGTCATTAAGTTTTCAGAAAACTGTACTTGGCATAATTTTATTAATTCTATCCAATCAACTATCTTTACAGGAATATAAATAGCTTCAGCATGCATGGCAGGTCTTAAGCTACACATCCATACCATTTATTTTAAGAAAAATTTAATAAAAAGATCCTTAAAGGCCCGTAAGAAATTACTTAATTAGGCTCTAGTGTTTTCTTTATAACTCAAAAAATAATTATACCACTTGAAAACTAATTACATATTTGAAATGAGGAAGACAAAACACATATGCACAGTGATTTTCATTATCACAGACCAATTAATAAAAAAGTTCATTTCAAGACCCACGTCTCCCCTTAACAAACGGAGAGTACTCCTCGGAAACATGTACATAATGAGAATTCTTTCCTGCACTACTCACCCTTGTCGACAGCTATTTTTGAAACCTCGCTTTGAAACTCTCTTTACCAACAAGCCTCGGACTATTCCAACCATGTTTTTCAGGTACCGCATTCTTAATGAAGCCCTTGACTTTTATGCAGACGATACCATGCTGGTCACCCACAGAACCGGTTATGCTCCATGGGAATACCGCAAGCCACAATGTGACTTTTCCTTGCTGAAGTACAATAAGCACAACACTCCAAAGGAACTACTGCAACAAGAGTTCTTAGATATCCAGTTCAGGTATGCCGGATGTGCTACTTACTTCACAGATGGTTCTAAAGGAGAAAGGCATGTGGGAGCAGCTGCAATTGGACCTAATTACGAAGAATGCCAGCGGCTCAGACCTGACGCTAGTATCTTCACTGCCGAACTGCATGCCATACAGCTCGTTTTAAACAAAGTATGCACTGAAAGGACACCGCAGTCAATCATCTTCTCTGACTCTCTCAGCGCACTAGCAGCCCTGTGTTCAGGAAACAAAACCAAAAATCCGCTGGTCCAACAAGTGCTTAACCAACTGATGGACTGTAGCAAAAATCACTTAGACGTGAGCTTCTGTTGGGTACCGAGTCATGTAGGAATTGACGGCAATGAAAAGGCAGATGCCCTCGCAGCCCAGACAAAAGAGTTCGAGGTGACAGAAACTCGTTTACCCTACCAGGATTACAGACGGAGACTAAAATTATCAATAAGGAAGAAGTGGCAGTCTGAATGGACAGAACTCAATGAAAACAAGCTCCACCTTGTGAAGCCGCACCTGAGAGAGTGGCAGAGCTGCAGACATAAAGAAAGATTTGTAGAGGTGGTGTTATGTCGCCTAAGAATTGGGCACACGCGCTTGACCCACAACTTCTTATTGCTGGGAGAAGACCCTCCAGAATGTGAGCAATGTGGGAAGCGCCTTACAGTAATACACATACTTATCGAGTGTCCTAGTTACGAAAACAAACGTCGGGAATTTTTTTCCCACTTTTATAAATTTCAAATTCTATTGCACCCTGCTTTACTGCTTGGCGATGAACCCCTGGTTCCCTTGGAAAAGGTTTTTAAATTTTTGAGTGCCGTCAAGGTTTTAGACAAACTTTGATATTACCATGTTACATCATTTTTTCTTGAGCGGTTTTTAAATTTTTGAGTGCACTCAAGCTTTTACAGAAACTTTGATTTTACCACTTTACATGATTTTTACATGAGCCTTTTACCGTAGTAAGTTCAAAATATTTACCTTGTGTCTGGCGCATTATAGCCAAATTTGGCTGCTGCGCCAATAAAATCCAAATTCATTCATCTCCTAACTCCTACTGCAATCGGAAGAAATTTCCCTCGATTGTCTTACAAGGTATTGCCAATGACAGAAGCAAATTTCTAGACGTCTTCATTGGATTCCCTGACTCTGCGCATGACACCAGAATTCTTCGCGAAAGCACATTTTTCCCAAGAGGCTGTGACCAAGTGCATGAAGGGCTATATCCCTGGAGATTCTGCTTACCCACTGTTACCATGGCTAATGCCACCATACCATGACAATGGGCAAACTTTCCCATTGTGGAAGAAAAAGCACAACAAAGTGCACTCGCAGCAGAGAGTTGCAATTGAAAGTGCATTTGGATTGTTGAAGCCGCGCTTTAGACGGCTGTACTTTGTTGCTGCTGCAAGTACAAAGCAGTGATCGTCGTGGGTGCATGCGTACTGCATAATCTGCAATGAAGAGAGGGACTTCTTTGATGAACTGCAGCACCTGCCTCGGCAAGATGTCGACGGCAACGAGGAGAGCACTGACGTATTTGTTGACCGTCATGTGGCAGGCTTCAGCGAGAGCCTGCGAAAGGTTATTGCGCAGGGCCAGGGCTGATGTAGATGCTTTTTGTGTGCTCACATTAAGAACCTTTCGCCGTTAGCATGTGTGTGTACTGTCGGCGGCTTAGCTGACACTGTTTAGTTGGAACATCCATAAACATATTTTCCTTTTTTATATCTTCGTGAGACCCGACTAAGAAACTGCCGCGTGTAGTTGAAGAAAAGGTGTACATAAGCCCATTGGACCCAGGAAATCACAACAAAAAAGTTTTATTGACGAAACATTTGGCGTTGGCCTATCCTGGCATGTGCAATATATTGCACACCGGGATCCAGTGCACGAAAAAAACACAAAATCACATATTGCACGTAATAAAAAACGACAGTTCTCAAGCTTGAAATTCTAGCTATGAAACTGCTTGAAGCAGTTTCTTGAGGAAGTTAAACAAAGAAACACGTCGCAGCGAGTGCACCGAAACTTCGTGCGTTGAGAGCATCCGGGGTTTCGGCACCTTGATGGTGACCTTTGTTCAGAAAGCTCGGGCATGTGTCTGGCGCCGGCTGTCCGGAAAGAGACAGGAGGCAATGGTGCTGTCGTGGTCGCAGATTGTTTGGGTGGCGGTTCTTCGTCGCTTTCACAAACGTCCGGTTCCCCTCTCAGCAAATGGTGAGCAAGCAGCAGTTTGAAATCCAGTAGTTTGAGCCGATTTTTGTTTGCGACTTGCAGCAGTTCACAGTCTTCTTTGTACTGCAGCCATGCGTTGACTGCAGCGACGTCTGCAAGAAAGCAGAGAGTGCGCAGAGTCCAGCGCTTTGTCCTGGCCTTGCTGGGGTACAGACTGACCATCCTATCACAGAGGTCAACGCCTCCCATGTTATTGTTGTATGCTTCGACTACAGCAGGTCGACACACGTCTTTGTAAATCTTTTCTTTCTTACACCATCTCTTACATTTCCCCACTTGCTCCTCACCAACGTGCGAGGAAGCAAACGTAATGGGCTTATTGTCAATCCACTTGATTAGGCAAATGCCATCGGCTTCATTGACCGCTTGGCAAAACGAACCGCGGCCTCTCTTTACAAGTGTCTTGTCTTCGGGAAGCTTCGCATCCTTTGGTATCCGGTTCTTCATTATCGTGCCCGTTGCCCGGAGGTTGTCCTTCGCTAGACGCTTGAGCAGCGGTGCAGTGGTGAAAAAGCGGTCAAAATACAACGCACTGCCTGCTGGCATGGACTGCGACAACCGCAAAACTGCTAGGGCACCCACACCCAGGTCGGATGTGTTGGCCGCCAGCGAAGACTTGCCCTGGTAAATCTCAAAATCCAGTACCATACCGCTAGGGCTGGCGAGAACAAAATTCTTCAGCCCTGTAGGGTGTGGCTTACCGGGGACGTACTGCTTCAGTGTCGTTTTCCCAGTGAACGGAATTATCTGCTCATCGATGACCTGATGGGCTTCTTGGCAGCTTCAGGCAAGCCGACCTAATCATCTCGATGAAAGGTCTCAACTTCCACAGACGGTCGGTTTTCTTCTCATCGTCAGTGACGTCCAGGTCATTCACAACTTTTATGTTGCTTCGCAACAAAAAGAAGCGGTCACGGGTTAACACATCTGCAATTGCTGTAACGCGTGTCTGCCTTGCCCAGTAGAGACGGATTTGCGGACAGCCTAAGCAACTCATCATGAACGTTGCGCCAAAGAAATTCTTGATCTCTACAGTGCTGGTACTTAACGCCATCCCCTTTCTCTGGTGGTAGGTGACATCCGTCATTTCATGAATTTTTTCGTACATTTCATCGGAAATATACTGTTTAAAATAGTCACAAGGTGTCCAATTTGCGCAAGAATCCGGTTCACTATCCGGTGTGTGAGGCACGGCCGGAAGGGATGGCAAAAACTCCGTGCCTTGTTTCCAGGGGATTGGTCTTCCCGCGCTTGTGGATGGCGCACATTCGCGATCTTCGTCATCCGACTCTTCTAGAAGAAACGATAAAAATATGCAGCGCCGTGTTCTCCTCTTTAAAGGCTTGTATAACGCAACCCACCTGAAGAGGAAGCATCTGGGGGGGGTGTCTGTAGAACAGTCGTGTCCTCTTCGTCTTCTGACAAGTCGAGATCCGATGTATCCTGAGAAGCAATGGCTTCCAAAATCGCCTCGGCAGTTTTCAGCCGCAGCCCTAGCACAGTCCAGAAAATCCGAATTGAAAACATTGTATTATAAACCGAAAAAAGCTTATTTGGTAGAGATAAACGTCAATTTACTGCCCGGTCATCGTAACAGTACATACGGCGCACACACTCGAAAATACCTAATACAATGTACCTCGATCCCAGTGTGCAATAAAATGTACACAAAAGAATTCAGCGCGACAACAAACAAAATACACGTTTGTGCGAAATAAAATTGAGTTCTAGATGATCCCTACACATTCAAGAATCCATTCAACACAAATTTCAAACCATTCCGTAAAGCGGTAAGATAATAAGAGCATCTTACTTGGCCGGGCCGAGTAGAACGACTTCACGGGGACGGAGGCCATCGTCAAAATGGCGCGCAAAAAGAACCGCGCAGTCGACTTCTCCCACTCCGCGCTAGATGGCAGCACATGTCTGTGCAATTCTTTGCACAGGCGTTCTTTGCTTCTACGGCTGTTGGAAAACCGCTACGGCGCTGAGAACGAGTGTGCAATATATTGTACACTGGGTCTCCCGAGGATATCTATGGGGCTTATGCCATGCTGCCTTGTCCCTCAAGTGAATTGTTCTTTTATAAATATTTTATCTGCTCTTAGAATTGGTGTGCGTGTCGAAAAAATTAACATAATCACTGTTGCAACCAGCTGTTGATGCAATGACGTTGCATCAATATTACAATATTAAGAGCTTGTAGCTGCACCTGACAGTTTTCAGGCAGACTCAGCTCGCTGCCCGTGTGCGTTGTGCAACCACTGTTACCTTTCCGCAAAGACACGAGTACCTGGAACGACAAACGGAAAACCTCCCACGCACCACACGAGCTTCCATTTCCCCATGTGCAATGTTGCGGAAGTCGGTGGTTCAAATCTGGCCGGTGCCTGTTTTTTTTTCTGCTACGGCGAAACTTGGGGAGACAACATTGGACGGACATTGCAAGTTCCTAACGTTCTTAGCACCTAATAAATGTTTTGAAGAATTTATTCATCCTGTGTTCGTTTCCCTTCAACAGCCTGAACAAGGCGCTCGAGCAAGGCCATCTTCCACTCGAACCGCTCGGCCCTTTCCTGCTTTGCTTCCTGGAGGACTTGCAGGAGTTTGTCCACTGAAGTGTCCCTGTGGCGCTTCTTTTGGCGCGTGTTTTCCCGGGGATCATCCTCGTTGCGACTGGCCTCACCGAGCTCCTGTGAAGTCCCTGCTTCATTGCTAATAGCTGCATCCATGTCGGAAGGCGCGCTGAAACAAGCGTTTCACATTGAACACAGTTTTCTAGAAGTTCTCGACAATTCAACTTCAGCCTTGCTTACCTTGAACTTTCATTTTCCATCACCCTTCCTGGGGCTAAAAGAAACGGGGGGAAAATATGGCGCTCCCGCTCCAGCACCTCATTTAGCTCCCTAAAAAAATGTTGGAAGGTTTCGTGAATGGCAGCTCAACAATGCACAGTAGTGAGAAACTCGATTGTAGAATGCTGCGCCAATAATAAACTTCATGCTCTCAGAGCAAACCTCAGTCAGTCAGGCGAAATTTCGAAAGGTACACTTGCAGCCTTCATCTGTGCAACGCAAGTCCATTTGTCAAAATGTCGGCTAGCAGAGTAAGACTATCTCCTCTACGTGTTGTACTGATTGGTATTGTACTGATCTAAGTAAATGTACTCACTCTTCATGGACACATGAAGCTCTTGAGTGGCCGGAGGAGTTGTTTTTTGCCTTCGTTTTTTTTATACGCCCTTTCCAGGCTCTTCCACTTATTTTCCGCCTGTGCGCCACTGATGTCACACTCAAACTCATTATTTATTGCCTCGGCAAGGGCCTGCCAGGGTGCCTTCTTGGTTCTGAAAAGGTAGCATAAGAAATGTTATCATTTTCTGTTCAGTGAAGTAATTGCTTTATGGTATGCGTTCTCAAAATGTCTCTATACCTACAAGCACCACAAAGCATTTTAGGGGCTCCTGCACCGATTGTATGACATCAAGGTACATGCAAAACGGTTTTCGGCGAATGTTTATGACATGAGCTAGACGCCAACAAGGAATAAAGCTTACCGGAAGCCGCGTTTCTTCCCCAGAAGCGCCTTTCTTTTCTTGTACCCCGCGATTAAGAACCGCGTCTTCCTCTCAAACGACAGTTCGCAAGAGTCTTCGGCTCCCACATTTTGCTCTTCTTGCGGGGTATTTGAGGCATCCTGCTGTGCTATACTGCTCGCTGCAGCTGGAAAAGGGTTCCCGGTCTGCTGCCGCTCAAACATGACAGTCATAACTGCCCCGTCTGCGCAAGAAGTCGAAAATTACTCATTGCAACATCGTAATGCAGTCAGTAGCACTGAAATAAGGGGTATACAAAGTTACTTTCGGGTTTGGTTAAGCGCAGTACAGCGTTTACGAAACCTGGGAGTAACTTTGCTTTGCTTAACCAAACCAGAAAGTAACTATGCTAAGGTGCAAATGAGTACAAGTTTGGAATCGTTAAAAGCAGGAAATGTAACCTCCCGCTGGAAACTGTCGCCTGCCAGACAGCCTCGACAAATATCTAAAATGGCTCAATAGGCCTTCTGCACAATGCACGATCAAGTTTCTTGCGGGTTCAAACTTCCAGAACAAACATTTAATGCACACTCCTGTAGCACGCAACATGAAGTTATGCATAAACATACCTTCAGTGCTGTAACGTAGCCATTTCCTTGGCGTACCTTGGCATCTAGAATGGGCGCCAATCTTGTTAGGACGCCGTTCACGGAGACACACAATTCGTCTGCTGCCATGGCTGCTTGCGCGCGAGAAGCTGCTTGTACCAGCGCTGCACTGGCTGCCAACACAGTGCAACAATTTCCCTGAACTGGTCGTGCCATTTCCCAGGAGCACCACATGTACACCACACCTACTGCCGTCCTTTGTCCCATCAAGTCACCTGCCAGCCACACATGTTCCCGGCACTCTGGACGCACTCTGGACCACCCGAGATCCTGCCGGAACAGTACTCCCACGCCTCCTCCTCTCCGCTCACCGGCTCCCCTGTTGCACCCCTCCCACGAGAACTGTGCATGTCCAGGTGGCACTTCAGACTCCCGGAGGTGTGACTCAGCCACACCATACATGAGCAAGTGTTCGTCCTCCAGGGCCTTGAATATCTCTTCCCACTTGCTTTGCGATCTGCCACCTTGGATATTGAGGTATGCAATGCCCGATACTGCCTGGACTCCTGCCCGTCGTCTCCTCCTGCGTCGTCGCCTCCTACAGTCTGGTGCAGTCTTTGCATGCTGACAATGGGGGGTGTCCTTGGGCCCGGGTGTACCCCCAGTCTCCCTTACCGCCGCTGGGAGCCCATGCTCTCTGCCACTCAGACGTGCCTGCTCAGCTGCAGGAGCATGTTGCCCATCGCAGCCATCAACGTTTGCTGGGTTTGTGGGTTGCCATTTCCAACGTGCTGGGGGGATCTTTGGGCACTGTGCTGCCGCATCGCAACCCCTAAAAAAAGCACACACACGCTTGCCCAGCCTTGTGCCCAACCCCTGGGCTGTCTCCCAGGAGTAGCCGTCGTCACTCATGTCCCTCTCCGTGATGTGACCGGCTGTCCGGACAAATTCAACCTGTGGTCCCAGCACACGACTCAAATCCTGGGCCAGCTCATTCCAGCGGTGCCTTTTGTCCTTTGTTTCCTCGGCATTCCCCTCCATGACTGGAATGGCATAGATCAAGTAGTGGTTCTGAGGGAACTGTTGGACCCATTGGCCAACCTTTTCCCTCAGCCACTGCACCTCTACCTGGGGGTCCCAGTCATCTACGAGATCAAACTGGCCTGCATGGAGAACAACCAAGTGCTGACAGTTGGTGTGCTTTCGCAGCTCTTCATCAACTTTCTCCGCCGCCTCCCGCAGCGTTGCACGCTCCTTGGTATAGAACCACAGGCGCCTATCCCCCTTAGCCCACCTCAGGGCTCGGTGCTTAAGCTTGTGCGCGTTGGTGTCACCCACAACCAGCGCTCTGCGTCGGACTTCAAGGTTGCTGCCCCCAACATGATGCTGTTTAATTGGATGAGCTCGAGTGTTTTGGCACTGGCTCATTTGGGCTTGCAGCTGCTTCTGGGTCTCAAGCTGTTTGCTTGGTTGAACCTGGGTCGGCGTCTGAGCCCGGATCCGTCGCTTCCTCTTTCTTAGTCCTGACTGCCACCCTTCGGAGTCCATTGGACTGTCGGTTACCTCTGTTGGTTCCCCGTTGCCTTGGAACCTTACAGGAGTTGTCCTCCCTTTCTCCTCTTCGTTGTTGTTCATGAGCAGTGACTGGCTCTCTGGGTCGTCGCTTCTGCTTTCTTCTTGTGTCCTCTCCTTCATCCCCAGTTCTGCGCTGTCCTGAGGCTTGTTGTCCTCCTTTAATATTGGGGATTCCGTGCTGCTTTCCTTGGCGTTGCCCAAAGCAGTCTGAGCGGTTTTTCCAGTAGGTGCGCCGATCTCTTTTACCCAAGGAGCACCGCAAACTGTCTCGCCTTCTTTCCTCTCGGTCTGGCGCTGCACTTCCTGCAACCCTGCGGTTGATGTTGGGACTCCGCTGTGCTGCATACTGGCGACTAGTCCCTTCAGCATTCCTACCTGGTCCTCTAGCTCCTCCCTCTTCTTTTTTTCCTGTATTCGAGCTTTGCCACTGTAAGGTCATGGGCCTCGTTTGCACCCGACATTTGGGCCTCCAACCCCTGGACACGTACCTCCCATTCTTCGCTGATCCGTTTAAGTCGCTGCGTCATCGTCTCCTGTATGAAGGTGAGCCTGGTGCACTGCTTGTAGTCATATCTAGGTGTCGCCTTGGCCTCTTCCTTGGTCTTGAAGGGGGTTCTACTCAGCTCCCACCATTCCCCGCACCCTGCGCACTCTACCAATGTTTCCTCATCTTCTCCACTCTCCGTGCTCGCGTCCGCTTTGGCCCGTTTTACGCGCGTCTTGCCCATTGCAGCGAGCGTCTCAGCCGCCGGTGCCTGCCGGTGTTCGTCGTCCGAGCCTCAAAACCGTTGCCGTGGCATGGAGTTGACGGGACGCGGGGAGGAGAGGATTTGGGGACGGTTAACAGACCCTTTTCCCCCGTGTTCACCCTCCTGCCCACACAAACTCATACACCCGCGCGCACAACACAAACCTGCATGCTCGCGCACAATCGCGCACAACACACACACGCGTACTTGCTTCGTCGCGCAATCTATCCAACTGGGCAAATTTGATCGGGATTAACTCTTTTCATCTCATAACATCACAAAACGAGCACGCTATCACAAAACGAGCACATGGACCCGGGCGCGTTGCAGGTGCGCTCACAACAGGTTGTTTTTGCTTCACTACTTTGGGATGTGAATAGGTCGATTGTTTTCACCTATGCTGTCAGGGAGTAGATCATGTGAATAGCGTTTCCTTCCAAAAAGAAGTTTTTTGGCATTAAGAATGAATGCACATGCATGAGGGCAGATAACTTTTAGCAGTTCAAATCTTGTGATGAGCGTCACAGGGGCGAATTCTGTGATAGTGAAGTCAGTTCCCTTGAGCTTGCGCCAACATGCCAGGATGTTTTATTTATTTATTTATTTATTTATTTATTTATTCAGTTTACTACATTCGCCCAGAGGGCATTGTTGTAGGAGATAAAGAGTGTTCAGTGCAGAAACGGAATCGTGAATCTCGTAATAAGCAAAAATGAAAATCAACAGAGGCACCTTTTAAGAGCTTGCAGCAAAGAGCATTGTACAACATTGAAGTGTGCAAGCTTGATAATGAGCGGTTGACATTTTTTAGATATGAATTTGCCCGGTATGTGCGCACGCTCAGTGTTTGCGTCAAGTTCAAGGTCTAATAGCTGCGATCGAAATGGTAGAATAGACTGGTCGAATTGCCCGCAGGGGCACCTTGTCTATTTAAGGTGACGGTAGTGGCGACACCGCGGACCCCGAGCCCATGTGGGTTGGACCCACCCACGCCCCGGCTGTGCGTGGCTTAGCCGTGTCCAGGGAAAAGGGCATCCTGGTGGCTGAGCCAAAGCCAGGGTTGTTTTGGACCTTTACGGCCCCCTGGTGGCGGCAACACGCCACTTTGGCCCCCGCTTCCTGCAGACGGTACCCCAGGAGTGACCCGCCCTGGGGAAAGCAGCCAGTCGCCTTTTCCTATCTCCCTCACTCTCTCTCTTTTTCTGTCCTGTCATCTTTCCGTGCCTGTCCTGTCACCTACTCTTTTCCTGTTTTTTCCCTTTTACCCTCAGGCGGCAAGGGTTAACTTTGTGTAAAATGGCCTACCTAGACCACTTTTCATAAAGTTATAGTGGCCACGTATGGCTAGCGTGACTACCTGCACGCTCCCCTGGTTGGGCTCCGTGGTGGGCGGCCAGCGTGGCCACCGAAAAACACCAGCTATCCACATGGCTAAAAATAAGACACCTCTTGATCGGTCCCTGAAAAGGGCCCGGACCGAAGTCATCTCCCAGCACCTGCTGCAAAAAAACGGCGACAACTTTTCACGATTTTTTGTGGTTCAAGGAGTAGAGGAGCCCATGCAGACAAAGTCTCCCTTTGCAATTGCCAAGGCCCTCAATCAGCTAGTCGGAACTAACTACAACGCCAGGAAACTCCAGAATGGAGATGTACTGGTAGAAGTACACACCAGAGAGCAGAGTGCAAAAATCGTGCAACTCGCAAAAATCGACAACACGAACGTGACAGTGACTACGCACCGATCGCTAAACTTATCTAAAGGCGTGATCTCCGAGTCCGAGCTTTTCCACTGCTCCGACGCGGAGATTGAGACCGAACTGGCGGAACAAGGAGTGGTCGCAGCACGTAGAATATTGATAAGGAAAAATGGAGAGGAAATTAAAACCAAACATGTTGTCTTAACATTCAGCTCTACTACGCCACCGGACTCAGTAAATGCAGCGTATCTGCGCTGCAGGGTGCGGCCCTACATTCCAAACCCAAGGCGCTGCTTTCAGTGCCAACGGTTTGGTCACGGGTCTGGATCTTGTCGCGGCAAACCCACATGCGCTAGGTGTGGAGGAAAAGCGCATGAGAACGAAAGATGTGAAAAAGAACCCCACTGCGTTAACTGTTCTGGCAACCATGGTGCGTACTCCAGATCCTGTCCGGTCTGGAAGAATGAGAAAGAAGTAATGACCATCAAGACGACACAGAATCTATCTTACCCTGAGGCTAAGAGAAGGCTAAGTTTTCAACAAAAAGGAACTTTTGCGGAGGTGGTGCGGCGGGGGCCGGCGCCATCGCTGGTGTCTGTAGGCACACAGGTCGAGCTGAGGGACCTGGTGTCAGCGGTACGGCCCCCTCCTGTCCCAGAGGCTGGGCTGCCCCAACGCCCGGCACTGACTCAGCCCACGCAGGTGGACCGAGTGGACCGCTCAGCGGACTGCTCACTCCCGCAGCCCTCTACACAAGTCGGGCCAGATGCCGTTGTACCGGCTACCGATGGGGTGAAGGAGGCTTCGGGGCTAACACGCAGCTCAGCGGGTTCTGCCCCGGCTGCACGGTCGGCTCCCCCTTCTCGGGGGACGGTCGACACGCCCCAGAAGAAGGCGCCGCCGGGAAGTGGCACTGCCGCAGGTGCGGCTCCTGCACGGCAACGGCCTGGGGAACCCCCCGACCCTCGAAGGGTACCGAAGGGCCGCGGGAAGCCTGGGCGTCCTGCAGGCGACAGTAGGAAAGAGGGAGAGGAGGAGATGGACGTGACCTCACCCATACCTCCTTGAATACAAAATAGCAAACCCAAAAAGACTGGTATGGTGCGGATAATACAGTGGAACTGTCGTGGGCTATTGTGTAACATAGATGACATTCACGAATTGTTGGAGAAGTCCCAACCATCTATTGTCTGTCTTCAGGAAACTCATTTATCTCCTGTGCACAATAATCCTTTCAGAAAATACAATCTCCACCGCAAAGACAGGACAAACTCACTTGTATCTGCTGGAGGAGTGGCAATCGTCACTCCCCAGTCGATCCCAACGAACGAACTGAAGCTTCAAACCACTTTGGAGGCAGTAGCCATAAGAACGCACATTGGAATAGCCCTCACGATTTGCTCCCTGTATATTCCACCAACCGCTCCAGTGACCCAGAACGATCTGTCCAGACTCATAGATGAGTTGCCTGAGCCTTTCCTGTTGCTGGGGGATCTCAATGCGCACAATGTACTGTGGGGAAGTGCAAGAAGTGACACACGAGGCCGACTTATCGAGACTGTAGTGTCCGCAACTCCTTTGCATTTATTCAATAATGGGAGTCCCACTTACATATGCCCATCAACCCGCACCGAATCATGCATTGACATCTCTCTTGCAACGCCATCCCTAAGTGCCTTTTTCACTTGGTCAACACTTCGAAATCCTCTCGGCAGTGACCACTACCCAGTTTTTCTGGACTCCACACCGGCAGTACCCATGCTACCAGAGCGCACCAAAAGGTGGAAGTTGGAGGAGGCCAACTGGTCTCTGTTTGAACAAGCATGTGAAATAGAATCGCACGAAATACAGGACTTGAGTGCAGATGAAGCTTGCAGCCTAATAACTTCACGGCTCTTGGAAGCTGCAAAAGCGTCTATTCCCGAATCCTCCGGGACACTCCCTAGGAGGTCAAAGCCGTGGTGGAACTCTGATTGCAGGGACGCCCGTAGGAAGCAAAACTGCGCATGGTCCCGTTTCAGACGCTACCCCACTGCCGAATGTCTAATAAACTTCAAACGACTCAGAGCAGAGGCGCGCAAGATAAGACGTCAGTCGAAAAAGGCTTCATGGCAGGACTTTGTAAGTTCCATAAGTAGTAACGTAAGCTCAAAAACGGTCTGGGATAGGGTCAGGAAAGTGAGTGGAACTTACAGTGCATTTACCATGCCACTTTTTGATGGTAACAAAGGCCTTGCCGAGCAGGCAAACATTCTAGCTGAATATTTTGCCAAAGTGTCCAGTTCAGCCCACTACTCCGAATCATTCCTCAGGTATAAGGAACGGGCTGAAAGAGGAATAATTAAGATAAACTTAAGTAATGAAGAAGCATATAATGCACCTTTTTCCATGGCTGAACTACACCTGGCGATTGCTCAGGGAAAAAGTAGGGCTGCAGGACCAGACCGAATTCATTATGAAATGTTAAGACATCTGACCCCAGGAACCTTAAAAACCATACTGTATTTCTTTAATAAAATATGGTTTGAAGCGTACTTTCCAGTAGCGTGGCAGGAAACCCTCATGCTCCCACTACTGAAGCCAGGTAAAGACCGTAGTGAGCCAGCAAGCTACAGGCCGATTGCCTTGACAAGCTGCCTCGGGAAATGTTTTGAACGGATGATTAACAAGCGGCTCACACACTTTCTGGAAGAAAATCAGATTATTGATGCCCTTCAGTTTGGTTTCCGGGCAAGGCACTCAACAACTGACCACCTTCTCCGTTTAGAAACTAAAATTAGGGAGTCCTTTGTTCAGCGACAACACTGCGTCTCTGTATTTTTTGACTTGTCGAAGGCTTATGACACCACATGGAAACATGGTATAATGCTAGATCTACAGGGATATGGTGTAAAAGGCAGAATGCTTGGGATGTTGAAAAGTTACCTTTCCAATCGCTCCTTTCGAGTGAAATTCGGAACAGTATTATCGGATGTGTACACTCAGGAAAATGGCGTACCTCAGGGAGGTGTTCTCAGTGTTACGTTGTTCCTAATCAAACTAAACTCAATTGCACGTGTAATACCGAAATCTTTGATGTATTCGCTTTATGCGGACGATATTCAGATCAGCTTTTCCTCGTGCAACTTAGCATCTTGCGAAAGGCAACTGCAACTTGGCATAAACCGTCTGGTGCAGTGGGCCGAGGAAAATGGATACAACTTTTGTGCAGAAAAAACAGTCTGTGTGCCTTTCAGTCTGCACCGAGGAATTGTGTTAGATCCTGAGCTGCACATTAAATCAGCCCAAATCCCTGTTCGAACTGAGCACAAATTTCTTGGCTTAATATTTGACCAAAAGTTAACATTTAAAAGCCATGTTAATTATCTAAAACAAAAGTGTCTGAAATCAATGAATGTTCTGAAACATTTATCTTACAGAACCTGGGGCTCAGATCGTACCTGTCTTTTGCGGCTGTACAACAGTCTAATTCGTTCCCAGTTGGATTATGGCTGCTTTATCTATGGATCTGGTCGTGAATCTGTACTCAAGGCGCTCGACACCATTCACCATTCGGGCTTGAGAATAAGCACCGGAGCTTTCCGGACATCTCCGGTACAAAGCCTGTATGCAGAAACCAATCAATGGTCACTTAACAAACGGAGAGTACTCCTCGGAAACATGTACATAATGAGAATTCTTTCCTGCACTACTCACCCTTGTCGACAGCTATTTTTGAAACCTCGCTTTGAAACTCTCTTTACCAACAAGCCTCGGACTATTCCAACCATGTTTTTCAGGTACCGCATTCTTAATGAAGCCCTTGACTTTTATGCAGACGATACCATGCTGGTCACCCACAGAACCGGTTATGCTCCATGGGAATACCGCAAGCCACAATGTGACTTTTCCTTGCTGAAGTACAATAAGCACAACACTCCAAAGGAACTACTGCAACAAGAGTTCTTAGATATCCAGTTCAGGTATGCCGGATGTGCTACTTACTTCACAGATGGTTCTAAAGGAGAAAGGCATGTGGGAGCAGCTGCAATTGGACCTAATTACGAAGAATGCCAGCGGCTCAGACCTGACGCTAGTATCTTCACTGCCGAACTGCATGCCATACAGCTCGTTTTAAACAAAGTATGCACTGAAAGGACACCGCAGTCAATCATCTTCTCTGACTCTCTCAGCGCACTAGCAGCCCTGTGTTCAGGAAACAAAACCAAAAATCCGCTGGTCCAACAAGTGCTTAACCAACTGATGGACTGTAGCAAAGCAAAAATCACTTAGACGTGAGTTTCTGTTGGGTACCGAGTCATGTAGGAATTGACGGCAGTGAAAAGGCAGATGCCCTCGCAGCCCAGACAAAAGAGCTCGAGGTGACAGAAACTCGTTTACCCTACCAGGATTACAGACGGAGACTAAAATTATCAATAAGGAAGAAGTGGCAGTCTGAATGGACAGAACTCAATGAAAACAAGCTCCACCTTGTGAAGCCGCACCTGAGAGAGTGGCAGAGCTGCAGACATAAAGAAAGATTTGTAGAGGTGGTGTTATGTCGCCTAAGAATTGGGCACACGCGCTTGACCCACAACTTCTTATTGCTGGGAGAAGACCCTCCAGAATGTGAGCAATGTGGGAAGCGCCTTACAGTAATACACATACTTATCGAGTGTCCTAGTTACGAAAACAAACGTCGGGAATTTTTTTCGCACTTTTATAAATTTCAAATTCCATTGCACCCTGCTTTACTGCTTGGCGATGAACCCCTGGTTCCCTTGGAAAAGGTTTTTAAATTTTTGAGTGCCGTCAAGCTTTTAGACAAACTTTGATATTACCATGTTACATCATTTTTTCTTGAGCGGTTTTTAAATTTTTGAGTGCACTCAAGCTTTTACAGAAACTTTGATTTTACCACTTTACATGATTTTTACATGAACCTTTTACCGTGGTGAGTTCAAAATATTTACCTTGTGTCTGGCGCATTATAGCCAAATTTGGCTGCTGCGCCAATAAAATCCAAATTCATTCATTCACTGGTCGAATTGTTTTCACGTTTCTTTTTGGTTGTCAGTGAGACCAAAGAAAACCAGGTTGGTTCGACGTATGCGGATGTTAGTGTCAGAGTGGGTGGCTTTGAGTATTTCGAGATGTTTCCTAATCTTTTGGCTTTCCATGGACGTGGATGGGGGTTAGATGAAGTCTTGAAGGTGGAAATTCGATCTGACAAGCTAGAAATCTGTACTGCTTGGTTTTCCTGAGTGACCTTAAGGGTTTCTAGATAGGCTCGGATGGTTGACTGAGTAGTGGGAATATCTTTTATGGCTTTGGCATAGGGACTAGAATTATTAGAATTTTGTTCAACATCACCGGGTAGCAGCAGGATTAGTGCAATAAGGTGCTAGAAGCAGGATGGCAGCAAGATTGGACACTCGAAGCAGGCAGAAGTCTGCGAACCTGCTTGGGTGAAAGGGTGAGCGATTAGTCGGGAACTCGTCGGGAATGTGTTCGAAAGGTAGCAGCTGGCTTTGCACGCGATTCCTGCCAGCTTGTCGACTGCCACCCTTGAGCGCAGTTGCACTGCTGCCCTTTCATGTGTCCCCTCGTCCTCTGCAGTCACCCCTCTAGCACTGTAAAAGAACGGCAAGATGGGCTTGTTAGTTTAAGCTCATGATGTCACAAAGTTCACAGTGTTGTCCTTGTTTACTTTGCGCTAATTTTGACACCGTGAACCCCCATTGCATAGAACTCCTTCATGACTTTCGTCTCATGGTGTTTCGTCGTGTACTCAGCCTGAGTGGGAGAGGCATAGTTAAACTTCACTTACTGTGTCACTTCACGTGTCAGGATGGGTCGAGGGATGATCGATGATGAAAATGGCTCGTTGGTCGGAGGCAAATAGCTAATGACCGTCCACTCCACGAATCCACAAATCCACGAATATTTACTATTACAATTACAATTTATTACAAGTATTTACAGCTGAGTTGAAAGTGACCGAGAAACATTGCAGATCAGAGCTCAAGAAGAGCCTGCATCAAGCGGGGCTCTCTCGTCCCTTCAACACAAAACACCTTGACTTTATTAAGAAAACCACGCCTCCAACGGCGGTGAAACACAAGAGTATGAGGAGGAAAACCTAATGTACACTTCTGGCCGCTCATAGGCTGCATCGTAGCCAAAAGGCGGAGCTCCTAATGAGGCACGAGGCCTGTACGTTCTCCATGGTTTCGGTTATCTTCCCACGCTCCAGGAAAATGTTCTTGCTAACTCTTGATGCATTGTTACGCCGATTCCAGGGTGGCCTCAAAGTGTCCGAAAAGCAATACTTTCTCCGAACTGCACATTCCAATACACGCCTGTGGTGTGTTCACTGTTCTGTAGCAACTCCGCGGACAGATTTATGTCTGGCCACAAATCTGTTCCCAGTCATTCTCCGAGCTACACATTCTAATACGCGCTTGTAACGTGTTGCTCTCTGTTTACGGAAGGTTGCGGTTGCGCCATCCCGCATTCTATGGCGAGTCCGCGGAGAAATTTATGTTCCGCCGCGACTCGGTTTCCGGTCTCATGCCTGAGCTTGGTCACCCGATGCCGGACCTACAGCTGCTCGGGGCGCTGAAACTCACAAAAGTAGACACAATAATACCAAAAGCCTACAAGCAAGCAATGAGACTCCCAGCAAGCACCTCCACTGATCGAATCCTTAAGTTTGGCATCCACAGCACCGCAGAAGAATCTATTGAGGCCCATCTCTCAAACTGAAAAGGGTGACTAGGAGCCACAAGAGTGGGCAGAGCCATTCTCTCCGCCTGGGACTTCCAGTCCCACATCAACATTCACCGCCTGACCTAAGAAGCATCCTGCACACAATCCGTCAATGCCTCACCGTTCCCTGTCTACCACGCAACATGCAACACGTGACAAGACGAGAGGCCAGAGCAGTTTCGAAGCAATATGGAAACTAAACCGACACTGCCTACATGAATGCTGCCACATACCCCGGGATTCAGGCCACGACCGCTGTTGTAGTCATGAAGAAACAACACCACACCAGTCTCACTGTACCACAACACAACCCACTTGCAAGCGGGGGGGGGGGAAGCAGCCATGCTCTCGCCGTGAGTCAAACCACAGCTGCTGTCATTGCCGACTCGCAGTAGGCGTGCCAAAATTTCACCAACGGAAGAATTCACCGCACAAACCTCATGATTCTTACTCAATGCCTCCAAAACCATTCCATCAAGATCATCTGATACCCTGCTCAGCTCGACATTCTGGGCAGCGAGACCTCCCATCTCCTAGCTTGAGAGTATCCCACTGAGCTGCTGTTGCCGGAAGTTGGCCCAAGCGCATGCACCTGATGGTCACATACCAAAAAAATCACACAACTCCACTGACTAGAGCGACAACATTACCCCCCAGCGCACAAACAGCTCCCGAGAGAGCTAGAACGACTCCTCCGTGCCCTTCAGATGAACACTTTCCCCCACCCCACCGGAAGCCACATTTTGTCCCCTACCTGTTTCCCCCTGCAGTAGTACCGCTTCTGCGAGGCCCCCCGGGACACTGTATCATATTGTAGGAGACTGCAACCAGGCCCCACGTCCCCGCCCCAATCCCTATCCCACTCGTGAGCTTTGGGAGATAACGTTGGCCAGCTCTGCCCTCGAGCAGCAGGGTCAGCTGGTCAAGAGGGCTAAGGCGTCCTGGACTAAGGAAGCCACCCCGAAGAATCCGATTTTTTTTTCTCAATAAAGAAAGTTAATTCTAAGAAAGTTAACATGCGTCTTTTGCTGACAGCAGAAGCGCTGAGCTGTGTTCGCGGCCCTGAAAAAACAAACAAAAACAACTGCAATTGTAAAGGTGCTTCAAACTGTGGCGCGTTGTGCCCCTCTTGGCAAACGTGGTGCACACCTATACGTACTAAGAAAAAAAGGTATTGCAGGCCAGTCTTAGTGGGTGATACAATCCAATTTTAACGCGTTTCGATGAAGGAGGGACATATACCACTTGGTGTAAGGCTTGTCTTTGAGGTTGAGCGGGCTTTCAAATGTTGGCAGTGAGCTCTCCGGGGTGGCCACCATCTTTGTTAAGTTCCAAGAACCAGACCTGTGATGGAGTGGGAGGGTGTTCCAGGCCATGTTGGGCAAAGAATGGGAGCATACGGCATGTATAGTTTGTGGGCTAGATGGGCCCTGGCGGGCCTATGTGGATTACAAGGTGTTTCCCCACGCCCGGAAATGACCCATCCAAAATGCCCCAGAGAGGTTCGCGGCGTTCACGAAGGAGACGCCGCGACGGGTTCGACTCGCCGACAAAGGCGACGACAGGCTCCAGGGCGAACCAGGAGATTTATTGGCAGAGTGGTACAGCGCATATTATCGCCCCGACAGGGCTAAGAACTACACTATCAGCGTGCGCCTCAAGTGGGCCGCGACGCCTGAGGCGACACGGGGCTGCCAGCGAGGTTGGAGTAGCCTACCTCGCACGTCCGATTGGGGTCTGGGGCCCGGGTCCAGACGGATGGCGGCGTGGGTGCGGGTGAGCCGCAATCCCCCGCTTTCCCCACACTCCATCCTCCATCTCCTTTCCGAGCACCGAGCCAAATGCCAACCTGAGGCAACGCTTTATCCCTAGAATGACCCCTAAAAAATCCCTAGATAGCAGACAAAATCCCCAGATTGCATTGTTTTTAATTTTCGCAAGTTGGCATTCACCTTTATTAGTCTAAACGCAGCTTGCTCTTCGCTTCGTTTGCACTGAATCTAGAGTTAAGATACAGCTTACTAGCAGCAACTGCAGCTCTTTTTTTTCTACATTTTCTGTGGAGTGATGTGAATTCGCTTCTTCGAGCAGACGACTCTGGTTTCACGGCAACGCCTCTTGAAATGCGCTTGCAACAGTCTCTTCTCTGTATGCGCAAATTGCCCAAGCAGCCGGCCGAGGCTTGCAGGACGACGAAAATGCTGGACATCGTGACACGTAACCCTTTGAAGTCTTAATCACCATACATTTCTTTCTTCATCCGCTTCAAATGCGATGGAGTGATCTGGAAGGTGTAGCAGGAGCTGTCCGTCAAGGTTCTTTTTGCGTGCAGCAAGCCGCACAACGCGTCTGTTGACAACCTGTTTCTTTGCTTTGTTTTCAGCAGATTTACTTGCGAAAACACACGTTCGACCGCAGCGCTGGAATGTGTGTGGTAGGCACAAAATGTTTTTCATAAATGCTGACAACAGGGGAGACTCTTGTGATCCATCGCCTCTTCGCATCTGCGATACGGCGTGCCAAAACTGGCTCGCAGTCAAGCCAGCGTGCTCACTCAGGTCCATGTTGCGGAGGAGACGCCACTCCCTGTCCAGTTCATTCACTTCATTTTCCCTCACGACCAGGGGAAATGAGACCGCAAGGGGCGCGATTGATGGAATCGTCTTCCCCATGACAACTTTCGGGTCCAGGACTCGAAGGTTCTTCAACTGGTCACTTTTCAGGGGGAACCGCAAGTATATCTGACGAACGGCTTCAATGAAAAACTCTAAGCACCGCAGCCTAAAGTTGTGAATCTGGTCATCGTTTAGGCTGTGTGTGCCACCGGATAGCGCTGCAGTTGGCTTTGCTCCGAGATATATTTCCTATAGTGGCAGGAACTTGGCGGGGTCTTTGTACTGCACATAGGACAACGGCGTGGCCTCCAAGTAGTCCCGCTTGATGTAGCATTCGAGTATGCATTTTAGCGTGCCCGAAACCTTTTCGTGCAGCAAGTGGATTCTGGTTTCCTCGGACTGCATCTATTTATTTAGGTTGGTAAAAAAAGGCAGCACGTACTCAAGAAGCTCGAGGTAAAGCTTAGTCGACGGGTTGCTAAGCTTCTCGAGAATGGCTTCTGCGGCAAGCACGCGGTCCTCAGCGGCTGCTTTTTTGAAAAATGAAATCAAGGCCGGCATCTGCTCAAGTAGGCGGGTAACAACAACTTGGAGGGACAGCCACCTCGTTTGGCTCGGGTGGCTTCACCTGGCTTCACCTTTGTGAGCCTTTGGACCTGGTATGCAGACGTCTGCTTGGGAGACAAAAAGTAGTACACATCGCGGGCCAGATCCTCCACTCCTCTTGGTAGTGTCTTGCACGCGTAGGAGGCGCAGAGATGGAAGGAATGGCAAACGCATTTCAGAATGAAAATTCCTGGAATTTGTGCTTGCAGCATCGATGCGACGGAATGATGAGCACCCATCATCACGTTTGCTCCGTCCGCCGTGAAACCGATCAAGTTTCTTTCGTATGGAATTTCTGTGCTAGTAAAGACTGCCTTCAGACTGCTGAAGAGAGACTGGGCGGTCCAGTCGCTGACTGGTACCAAGTCAAGAAATGGATCCACTACGTCGCCGTTGGCATTCATCACTCGGGCGACAAGGGACAGATGCTTCACTGTTCCCTTGTCAGTAGATTCGTCGACAAGCAGAGAGAACTTCTGTCTGTGCAAGAGTTCACAGATGTCTTGGCGACTCTGCTCTCCAAGAACATTTTTTACGATGGCAGTGCACTTCGTCCGGCCACAGCTCACATTCTTTGCAATTTGGGAATCATCGCATGCTGCTTTGACAGCGTCAACTAAATGCCCCATGACATTAAATGGCAGGTTATGCTCTGTGATGAACGCTGCAAGCCTTATTTCCGCCTCTTTGACAGATTTGTCTAGCTGAATTTGCCCACTCACTGCAGGCATAGATGTCAGCGTGCGGGTCGATTGTAAGCTTGCAGCACTCTTCCTGTGCATGGAGCTTGCGAGGTGGCGGTCGATTTCCGATTTTCCACCTTTGCAATCAGCGTTGCATGACTTGCAGTAGAAGCACAGGGGCCCTTTTTTACTCGCTGCTAGCCATCCCTTGTATTTTGGATCAGCTTCCCATCTCGTCAAATATTTTTGATCATATGCTTTTGCTTTCTTTCTACTCGGCTCACCTTGCTCAAAGTCTCTTCGTCCAGAAGTTGCCATTTCACATGGAGCGCGCCTTCACTTTCCACAGTGAAGGTGCGCGGCGGAGGTGAATTTCACGCGTTTTTCCGTGCACTGTAAGTCAATTGCACTTTCACTCGCGAAGCCAAGTAGTCACTCGTGAAGACAAGTTCGGAAAAGTTCCTTCGAGTGTACAGCACACCTCAGAGTTTCCACAGTTGCACTTCACTTGCGAAGACAAGTTGTCACTCGCGACGACAAGTTCGGACAAGTTCCTTCGACAGCACACCTCAGAGGTTGTTACTGCGAGAACCACGCTGGCGAGAACCTCGCGTTACAGAACCACAATCGCCCTCTCTCGGCTTGCACAACACCAATGCTGTTTTAAATGAAAAAAATTAAAATAGCGAAGGAAAGTTAGAAATGAAAAATAGAAATTAGCAAAAAATTACATTCTTTGCAGTCACTTATTGTTGAAAACGCGTGGTTACTCAACAACACCAGTCACTAATACCCCTGTCACACGGGCACTTTCAATCCCGATTGAGTCGATCCGGATCGAGCTCGATCCGGGTCGGGCCGCTGCTACACGGCAGTTTCAATCGCGATCGAGCTACGAAAGGAATTTTTATTTTCTCTTGTAACAAAAGGAAGTACAAAACACTCGTGGTTACGCTTTTCCACGTTTACATACTCGGTCCGTCCGTTACATTGCAGGACGACATCTCTCCTTGCTATTAACAAAGCAGATACGAAATGAGTGAAAAACTAACATTGCATGAACACGAATGCAAATGACATACACTTCTTGGTACATAAATTGTGCACTGAGAGGACAGCCTGTGTCCCGGGAGGGGGGGAACTACTCCCCCACCCCAAGCACCAGCTCCCTTTACACAAGACGTTTCATTTACTCGGGTCTTCCTTGCTACATACACAACTTCAAAACATTCAAATGCAAAAACAAATACAAAAGAAACCGACCATTGGTTTGTTGACTGTACCGCATACACTTATTTGGCCCACCTTCCCATTTGGGGCCACAAAACTTATTGGATACTCTGAACATGACCTTTGTTTACATAATGCAATTGGAACTGCCTTTGGCAGTAGCAACACAATCACGCGGTTTACATCCGCACCACATGGCTTACACCCGTAAAAACGCAAGTAAGCGGCTTACATTTGCGAGCCCGCTCACTTTGTAGTAGAGTGAGGCACCAAGTGCACAGGTGCAGGAGGAGAGTCTCCCCCGCCCGAGGCGCCTGCGCCTTTTAAAAGCCTCCCCTTATGTTCCCGTAAACTTGACCCGTACGTTATTGGGGTGCAACTCAAGTGCACTCACCTTTATGATCCTCCCGTTATTTCCCTGAAATGTAGCCCATGTATTGGAGTGCGGCTCAGGCACACCCGCTTTTATAAGCCTCCTTTTATGTTCCCGTAAAGCGTAACCCGTGTATTGGAGTGCAGCTCAAGTGCACTCGCCCGTTTTGAACCTCAATGAAAGGACAAGACCATTTTCTCAAGAATCCTTCTTCCCCTAAGAAGAAGAGCTCTGCTTCCAGGTTTTCGGTTAGTTTTGTGTGCATGTGGATCAGTAAGTTCCACTGGTTACGTCGGGGGCGTGATTGCTTAACAGCAATATGCCTGTTTATCCACAGTACATAAAGACCAATCGTTATGATAAGCACAGCTAGAGGGTTTCTTGGGCACCGTCTGCCCTCCAGGAAGTCCCGAATGCGGAGTTGTCTATATGCCCTACTCACTATAGGCCAAAAAGTTTTGGCGACTGTACATTGGACCATTGCGTGTTCATTTGTCTCCCTCTGATTACAGTGCACACACTTGTCTGTTGTTGTTGTACCCCATCTCCTTAAGACCGTTCTCGTCTGCAAGACTGACCACCCATACTTCCATGTTACGTCTTGGGCTTCGCCCGGTACAGTTGCATTGATTAGCGTGCGCCAAGGAAAGTTCTTTTGTTTCTCTTCTAGGTTTTCAGGACTCGTCTCATCTAATTTCTGAGCCAGTTCTATGTTCCTCATATCTTCTACTTCTCTTTGTGAGTTATGTGTGGTTAGCTTCTTATATGCTGCTATTACTTTGGCGTAAAAGGGGGGTGGCTGAGTTGCCTTGGGCCCATCCGGAGTATGCTGGGGAAATAACCTAGCTTGCGCTCCCAAGAAGTATACACAGAGCTGCCTTGCTGGATGCCCCGTCTGCAGATCAAGGACCCTAAGAACACTTTTCAAAGCATAGGTCGCGGCATAATTGGTTACAGAGGGGATGTTCCACCCCCCGAATTGTCTGGGCAGGCCCAGTTTCCCGGTTTTGACCAGGGCTGTTTTATCCGACCAGAACAGGCGCAATACTTCAGATGTAATTTTAACCGCTATGTATCGAGGAAGGGCAGCTGTCCCGGCTATATACCATACTTTCCCTGTAAAAACATTTAATGCCAGATACCTTTTAACCGCGTATGGAAAGTCGTAAGCTAAGGCTTCGTTTACATCCTCCCTGAGTTGTTTAAGTGTCTGGTGCCATGTCTTAAGTGATACCCCGCTTGACGTGTAAGTAACTCCGAGGATTTCTACATGTGTGACTACTGGGATGCCATATATGTGTTGTTTTTCTAATGGACTTAGGCTTAAGGCTTTACTTTTTGTGCAATTTAGTCTTGCACCAGCTAACTCGGAATACTCCTCAAAACAATTAAGTGCATGCACTAAACTATCTTCGTCCCTTAGATACAAAGTAACATCATCGGCATATGCCGTTACTTTAACTGTCTGACTCCCTGGAAGCTGTAAGCCTAGGATATGCGGGTTATTTTCAACATTTTTTAGGAACGGTTCTATTGCTAGAACAAAAAGTAATGGGGAAAGTGGGCACCCTTGTCGTACCCCTCTTGTTACGCTCAGACTAGTTGCTACCTGCTTGTCTACTACTAGATCACTCTGCATGTTTTCATAAAGGATTACTAATATATTAATAAACTGTTGTGGATATCCGAAGGCTGTTAAAGTTGCAAAGATGTAGTTGTGTTCTACTCTGTCAAACGCCTGTGCTTGATCTAAAGAGATGAGCCAGCCTCTAGCCTGTCTTGTTTTGGTGTACTCTATTATGTCTCTGTTTAACATGTTTAAGGTTTGACAGTTCCTGTCTGTAACTGAGCAGGCTTGCCACGATGTTATCACTTCCGGCAAGGTAAGTTGCAGTCGTCTTGTTAGCACTGATGCAAGTAATTTGTAATCCGTCCCCAGTAACGTGATGGGGCGCCAGCTTGTAGGTTCGTTCCAAGACCCGGCATTTTTTGGTATTAGGATAATCCTACCTCGTTTAAGCTGCGGGGTACTGTGTGCGTTGTGAGAACGTCATTTAGTACTGCACATAGGAAGGGTCCAAGAAGGTCCCAAAATGTGCTGTAAAACTCGACTGGCAATCCATCCACTCCTGGCGCCTTGCCTTTGTGGAGTTGCTTCATTGACTCTGTTAATTCTTTTAATGTAATCGGAGCGACTAAGCGTACAAAGTCCTCATCTGGTAATTGTGGAAGACTTGCTAAGTAGGGGCTAGAGGTAATGCTACCGATGTCTCTGGTTGTCTCACTAGAGGTCATTTCCTGAAAGTAGGAAATGAACCTGTCGATGTCCCCTGGTGTGAGATTTGCTTGGTTTGACCTGTTTGCTTCAGCTTTCAGCTGCCTGTTTCGTTCGTACCTCAAGACTTCAGGGTTGGCACTGGGAGATTGTCTGGCTCTATGAACATCGGCAGTGGTGGAGTAGAGCCTGCTTAATCTGGAGTGTCTCAGTTTTAAATCTTTAAGGTAGGTTTGCATTAGCAGTGTTGCAGGGTTGCCTCGTTCTATTATTCTTATTCGTTTTAAGATGTTTGTTATCTCATCTGACTGCCTGTGTCTGAGCTTTTTTCCCTCGTCAATGCAGAGGGTCTTCCATTCCACTTTTAACGAGTCCCAGTCGTTAACTTGCCTCCCTTCGATTGACGCTGCTATTCTGTTTCTTAGGCTGGCTTTGCATGTCCTGTCATATAGTATGCGAGTGTCCAGCTGCCAGGCTTGATTATTGCTTGGGTTTCCTTTGCTAGTTATTTTAATTCCCACAGGGCTGTGGTCCGAGATTTGCGGAAGCGATGCCGCAGCTTCCACTATTTCGCACTCTGTGACAATGTCTGCCAGAACCGAGCTAACGTAGACTCTGTCTAGTCTACTTTTCGTCCTTCCTTGTTGCCATGTGTACTGCACCGTTGTTCCGTGAAGGAGTACGTGTGCGTCAATTAAATTAAAATGAAGTATTAACTTGTTTAAATCCCGTCCTTGGTAATCTACTCTATGTGAGGGCCCTATTCTGTCATCCTGGTTTAATACACAATTGAAATCTCCAAGGCATATGACATGCCGGTTTTCGAGAAACAGATATTCTATATTTCTGAAAAGGTTTTTCCCAGTGGAAGGGTATGGGGGAGCATAAATATTAATTAGGCGGTATCGGTCACCACTCCAGTTGAAGTCCAAAACTGTTATTCTACCTTCTGTATCAAAGGTGAAGTGGCTATGTGCCAGCAAGGATGTATTAAGGACTATTATGCCAACTCCACAAGAGTGCTGCAATGGGAAAGAAAAGATGCCCTTAAGGCCATGCTGAGTCTCAAATTTTTGGACATCCTGAATAGATTTGATATTTGATTCCTGTATGCACAGTATGTCACATCTGTTTTGTTTCGCGAGGTCTATTATTTGCTGCTGTTTGGAGGGCGATCTAAAACCCCGAACGTTCCAAGTCCAAATGTTCAACATTTTATAGATGGATTGTCAAGGTTCGCGCATTCACACACCGACGGCGACACCAAGGCATTCGTAAAAAAAAAACAAAAAAAAAACAACAACAATCACAACACCTTTGACATTGGATTAAAAGGCCAGTTACACACTTGCACCTGCTGCTATTTTTTGCTAGTACTGAATTGACAAGAACGGTTGTACACTTGCTGTGGCTCCAGTGTCGGAACCACTTTACAGGAGGAGGTGGGGGCATTGCCCTGACTACCTTGGCAGGCGCATCGCACACAACACATGACCTTTTTCCCATCATTGAATATTTGCGGGCACGCCTCTCCATCGACACCCTTTCAGGCGCAACAATTATCTGGGGTAAGCCTCGTTCGTCGGGCGCGTCCGCTGTTCCAGCAGGACGCTCAACAGTGCGAGACAAGAAAAGATGCCTGAGAAATGCAGGGTCCCCTACAGGTGCTTTGTCTGACTGCGTTGTCTTTAGGGCGGGCCGTGCACCGCACTCAGCCTGCAAGCTCCAGCTCTCTCTAAAACCGAAAACCAAGTGAAAGGAGTACGCTTTCCCTGCCCTGCATTTCGTTACAGCTGTTAGCCACCTGATACTGTGTTTTTGGAGTCGGCGTGCCCGCCGCTTGTCACTCACAACTCCCAGTCGTGGCCCCGATTGGGGGCACGTCTGTTTGCTCATCAAGGGGTTCACATGATCTGCGGGTGCCAATGGGGCACCGGAACACACGAAAACAATGTCCTTTCCACCGCCCTTGCCTATACGCTCGGGGCCGTGTTTGCGCGATTGCTTATTTTCTATTTTCCCATTTGTACTAGTGACAGACTATAATATGGGGGCGCACACCTCCTCTCCCTCCGCCCGCATAAAAAAAATACAAGGAACGAAGACGCGAGGAAAAACAAACTCCGTGTGCGTGTAAAAAAAAAAAACAATGAACGAAGACGCGAGGAAAAACGAACGAAAACACCTGGAAAAAGAAAAGAAAAAAAGGACATGTAAAGAACCTTATTACAATGTTTTAGAAACACATGTCATCATCGTCATAATCCTCAAAATTTTCGCTACTCGTCCATTCCTCTGAGTTGAACAGTTGCTCACCCTGTTTTTCCGTGCTCTTGAGCTTCTTTTTCACCTTGCTTGTCGAAGCGTCGCTGTCTGTTTGCCGGCTTGCTCTTTTTAGCTCGTCACGCGCTCTATTACACTCACTCACTCCCCCCCCCCTGTCCGTCCGTTTCGTCCGTGCTGGTTGCACTGTCCCCACTGTTTGTGGAGGTTATCCGCTCGTCTATGACGAGCCTGTCGTCGTCGGTTGAAGTTCCCGAAGCAGCCCCGTCGTCCTGTGCTGCGGTCGGCAGCACAACGTGCGCCGCGGCCTGGAGCGCGGCGTGCGCCGCCACCCGCCGCACGGCCGCCGGGTCGCTTCCGTCGTCTACTTGCTGCGCGCTCGGCCCGCCGGGACGGAAGTCGGAGTGGGTGTCTGTCTCGTTTTCTCCATCGTCGCGATGCAAGCTCAGCTTTCCTCGCCCTTTGGGTGCCCGTCTGCTCCTTTGGCTTTGTTCGATGCTGTCGCCGCCTCCGCGGCCGTCTCCGTCGTCATCATGGCGGCCGTCTTCTCCATAGAGATAATATACTCTAGAGGGAAAGCGCGCCGCTGAGCCAATGCATTGGAACCGTACGACACATGGTGGCAGACATGATACAACGATTTGAAGGTTGCCAGCTGAGCTTTTGCTTACTAAAAACGACGAAAGCGATGGGTTGTAATCTGGCAACGTGCTACTGTGGCGTTTGTGTGGATCAGGGTTGCCACTGGTGGCGACTTTTCGCCAAATTGGCGACTTTGAGAGGCCCGTGGCGACCGAAAATCACAAATGGCGACATGGCGATTTTATGGCGAATTTCGGCTTGGGACTCTCGCTCCCCCACTTCTCTTTCTCCGTCCGTCCCGACGGCTCTGCCCAACGCCACCTAGAGGAAATTATTTCCAGTCTGGGTGGCGTTGCTCTGCCTAGTCGGTGTTGCTTTGACACGGCCGCAATACCTCTGCCATGACCTCTGCGCGTGATGCGGTCATGCGGTGTTCGAAAGTTTCAGTCGTCTCTGTTCAGTGTCTTATCGGTCTTATTTCGCCCGAGGCGTGGTCATGTCGAGGCGGCGGCATGGGGGTTGTCATCGGGGGTCAGAAAGCGGGATCGTAATGTCGATCGTAATTCTGGACTTCCGAAGAAAGTCGCGGCCCAAAATCACGGGGACACTCTGGCTTGGCAGGCGGATAAAACGACATCGACTCCTCCGCCCGTACCATCGAACTGTCAACCTTGCGGCGCCGCCGGCACGCGCAACACCGCTGGCAAGGCTGAACGCAGCTCGGCACTCCCTGAGGCGAACAGAACGCTGTTGCAAGACGTACAACATTTCGTCTCCGAACAAAGCGCTAGCTCTCGTGTCCAATAAAGCCGGGATTCTCGGCCCGCAATGACGACACTGATGAACGGAGCAGGCCCTCCGACGTGGTAACCCGGGCGGCCTTGGGAGGGGCCAGAATCCGCCTCTTTCATTGCGGTGTGCTGCCGAACTTCGGCCGAACGGGCTTTCCCGCTCGGCCGTCACCTGCGTTTCCCTGGCACTTTCCCAACTGCGCCGGCGGCTGGGAGCAGTTGCGCTTCATGTGGCCCTCTTTTCTGCAACGAAAACAGCGCAGCCCACCACGGGTTTTCCCGCGATTGGCATCCCTTGGAGTGTCTCTGCCTGCCGCCGGACCTGAGAGTTCAGGGCGGTTGTTGCAGGCTTTTTCCTGGCATTGGCCGTGTGGCGTCCGTAAGTGTATGGGTCCAAAGCTCGTTCGCTAATTTCCAACAGACCTTTGTCTTCCGCTCCGATTGCGTGGGCGGCGTCCGGCGGGTGGCGAGAAAAAGAGGAAGCTCCCTTCCACGCGCAGCGGGGCTCAAGAGCCTCGCTTGCCGGAGGAAGAGGGCGATACGCTAGGGAAGCGAGTATGTGGCCCTGTATCCGCTTCGCCTCAGCGGCTCGCTCCTCCAGGTCGCGGAACCGAGCGCCGCGCAGGTACGCCGCATAAGTGGGTTGCGCCTGCCTGATAACCCTCTCGACGTGTTCATCGTTCAGGGCTGCCGGTTCGGCGATTTGATATAGCTTCTCCATACTCCGCACAAACACTAGGAGGGATTCCTAGGGAGCTTGTGTGCGCAGCTCCAGTTCACGCCGCGTCCTCCGATGGCAGTCCACTGGAAGAAATTAGCGACGGATTGCCGCCTTGAGTTCAGTGAACGTGGCGGATCGGTGACCGGCAAGCTGGTACCACTGCGCTGCTCGCTTCGTAAGCACGACTGGCACGACACGAGCGAGCATATCGCTGTCGCTGAGTCCCATATAGTGAAGTCGGTCACGCTGATGGTATCCTCGTAACCGCGGTAAACTGATATTTCCAGCCTCACCAGTGGCCTTGACAGCTTCGGTGCCTCCAGGGAAACCTTTAGAGCGCCTGAAAGGGACTCGATCAAGCTACTGGCTTGCTGCAACAACGAGATTGCATCTCGGGGAGCATCTCCGTTAGGAACGACTGCGTGCGCGGCGAGGGGTCGGCGGCGGGGCGAGAAAATTCTCGCTGGTCGTTTGGTGGCTCGGCGGCCGGATTGTCCGGAGATTTCGTGCGCCCAGCCCGCTGGTGTTGGCGAGTGGCGCTTACCGAGCCTCCGCTGCCCCCGCTGCCCCCGCGTAGGCTACGACAGCGTAAATGGTCTACTGCCGCGTTGCTCCCGAAAACGGGTGGCCTGTGCGACAAGAAAGCCTCTCTAGTGCGACCCAGGCCTTCAGCGGCGACGTAGCTGGTGTGAAACGGCGCGGGGCCACCGCGCGCCCCGATAGTGGCGAGTACGGAGCGCACAAGAGTACGGAGAGCTTCCGCTCGAGCCTCGAAGCAACGTTACTAGAATAAACTCCCTGGAGGAGCGCGCTCCCCAAGCTGTGGTTGTGCTGGTTGTGCCACAGTCTCACAGAACAGGGAGGATTGCTGCACCGCGGCCGCGGCCGCCTGCGCGCAAACCGCTGGCAAAGTTGGCTTTTCCCGCCAAAGTGATGATGATGATGATCAAAGGCCTCCCCTTTGAATCGACGTAATGGCATGCGCCATCTAGCCTATCTTAGTAACTTAAATTTAGTTGACCCTCAACTCAGATTTCTTTTCAATTCTGCCCTGCCGCTACCCCTGCTTGGGATGACACTTTATCGACTTCTCTGCTTTTTTTCCACCAATACTACAGCCGCTGCTTACTCCAGAGTGGGCTTTTCCTGCGGCGCCGGCTAACGGCTAGTCGAAGAACCAGGCATTATGAAGCGTACCATACGACTGGCATTGAAAAACATGAACGTTGCTGATTTTTATGGGGTTATACAAAATTGGGAGCTTTTATTTTTAGGCGTTGCCGTAGATATTTAGTGTGGCGGCACTGTTGGCGAATTCTAAAGCGAAAATGGCGACATTCGGCGACTTTTTGCTGGCCGTCTGGCGATATCGACCCAAAACTCAGTGGCAACCCTGGTGTGGATGACTGGTCCACTGGTGGGGCGTCAGACAGCGGTGGGGGTGGTGTACATGTGGACTGGGAGAACAGCGATGGAGAGGAACAGAGAGTTGTGGGAGTGCCTTCGGGAGGACATACGTCTGCTACAGAGGGACTACCAAATCCTCCTTCTCGGAGATTTCAATGCTCATGTAGAGGGGAGTGACAGGAGCACGGAGGTGCGCACGGACGCGAATGGTCGTGAACTGCTGGGGGTAGTGGATACGTTTGACTTGGTGGTGGGCAACTGGCACAACAAGTGTGACGGGCGCACCACGTGGTCCTCAGGTGATCGAAGCTCTTGCATTGATTATGCGGCCATGTCCCCGATGTTGTACGAGCACCTCACGCGAATGTGTATAGACGAGGACGGACGGCACAGTGTGGCGAGTGACCATAACAGATTGGTGCTAGAATTTGGCGGGCACATCCCACGTCAACGCCAGGTGGGCACACAGAAGAAACTCCTGACAGAACCAGAGATCGACCGGATCAAGACGCAGCTTGAGGCAAGGCCTGCAACGGAGTACGGTGAGCTAGTTGAACGGGTGCGCGACGAGGTGCAGAAGGGAAGAGGGAAGGTAGGTGGGCGTCGGAAACACCGCCTGAAGAGATGGTGGGATGGGGAGGTCCGGCAAGTGATAGCTGAAAGGAAAGAAGCGTGCCGAGCCCATCGAAGGGCGGTCACGGCGCGCGCCCCTGACGAAGTGCGGAGCCAGCTGTGGGGGATATACCGAGGCAAGAAGAACGCCGCAGCAATAGTGATTCAAAAAAAGATTCGGGAGGTGGACAGACGTTTCCTGACCGAGATGAAGAAAAGCGGTCGCGACGCATCGAGGAAGTTTTGGAGATACGTGCGCAACAGTCACAGACATGCCTCACCCCAGCGACCGTTGTGCGACCCGCTTTCTCAACAGCCTCTCTCCAGCGAGGAGTGCATGAATTATATTGAGGAACAGGTCACGGAGGCGTTCAGGCAGGATACAGCTGTGGAGGGCTCACGATTAGTGACTGTGTCCCAGGAACAGGAGGGGCAAGATACAGAGGAGTGGCTGGGCTTCGTGGGACCGGCGGAGCTAGACCACATAATTGCAGGGATAGAGGCTGGCACGGCGAGTGGCTTGGATGGGTTTCCGGCATCAGTCTTGAAGAATTTGGGCCCGGACCAACGGCGAGAGCTACGTGGTATCCTAAGCAGAATGCTGGAGACTGGAAGGATACCCAAGGACTGGTGCCGGGGACGTATGTTGTTCCTATACAAAGGAGCTGGAGAAAGGAGCAACTTCGCCTCGTACCGCCCAATCACGGTGACGCCGGTGCTCTACAGAGTGTACGCGCAGGTCCTTCGCCGAAGGATCCAGGCGTGGGCGGAGAGAGAGGGCCTGCTTGGAGAGCTCCAGAATGGCTTCCGTCGGAGACGATGCATAGAGGACAATCTCTTCATCCTCACCCAGTGCGTGGAGCTGGCCAGGGCTGAGGGACGGCAGTTGTGGGCAGCCTTCCTAGACCTAGAGAAGGCCTATGACACGGTCCAGCACGCTACGCTCTGGGACGTGCTGCGCACCAAGGGTCTCCCCGAGGAGGTTGTTAGGCGGCTGCAGGCTTTGTACACCGACACCGAGGTGGTGGTGGAGTGGCAAGGCTCCTACTCTAGACCGGTGCCCATTGGAAGAGGACTGAGACAGGGGTGCCCACTGTCCCCCTTGCTCTTCATGCTCTTGTTGGGAGATCTGGAGAGGGACTTGGAGGGAAGTGAAAGCGGTTTCGACGTCTCGTACATGGAGGACGGACGGACAGTCAACCAGCGTCTCCCAGGCCTGATGTACGCCGACGACATTGTGGTGACAGCGGGCTCTCGGGAGGGGTTACAAGAGCTCCTGGATCGGTGCACAGGGCAGGGAGAACATTTGGGGCTGCGGTTCAGTGCCCGTAAATGTGCGGTACTCCGATGGGGGGTGGCCGGAGGAGAGGGTGATGTGGAGCCGGTGATGCTACAGGACAAGGCACTACCGTTTGCATCCTCGTACAAGTACCTCGGAGTTGTTTTCTCGACGGAGGCGGACTATCTGTCAAGGTACGAACAACTGCTACGAGAGAAAGCGCGGAGAGGACAGAATGTGTTGAAGGCCAGGATTCTGTGGTCTTTCAACCGTATGGAGGTGATCCGGAGTTTGTGGAAGGCGGCAATGGTTCCGGGCCTTACATACGCCGGTGCGGTTGTATGCCCCTCGGCTGCCACAAAGGAGTACCTGGAACGCCGCCAGAGGGAGGTGGGAAGGCTGGCCCTGGGGTCGCACCGCACCACACCGAACGAAGCGGTGCAGGGCGACATGGGGTGGTCGTCTTTCGCGGCCCGGGAGGCGACAGCAAAGCTCTCATTTGAAATGCGAGCTTGGACCTTGGGGGAGACGAACTGGGTCTACCGAGTGCGTCGGTCCCTTCTTTTCACGGCACGGTCCACGCGCTGGACGAAACGAGTGCGCGCGTTGTCGGAAAAGTATGGAGTGCCACTACCAGCCCTGTGTAACCTAAAGGACACAACCATGACAAGGGCCAAGGTGCGTGAGCGTGTGTCGCAGGTGGAAACCCAGCAGTGGGCCGGCAGGGCCGCAGCCAAGCCAGCGCTACATTTCTACGTCGCCCACAAGAGAGAGAGATACGTTGTGAAGGCTTCTATGACAACGCAAGCGGGAGTGGCCTTCTGTTCGAAGCGCGATCTGGGACGCTGCGAACAAGGCGGTGGCAGGTGTCATGTGGGACGGCGGAGAGCGCCATCTGTGAACTCTGTGGCGAAGAAGAGGAGTCCATAGAACACGTCGTGCTGTCCTGCCCGCGGCTGGAGCCCCAACAGCCCAGTGGGGTGTCGCTGGAGCAGGCATTGGGGTTCGGACAGACTGGACCGTCAGGGGGCGCGGCGGCTACTAGTGATGGACGTGACCGAGGAGCAGTGACGGCCATCATCGACCGGACTAAGCGTAGACTGGAGGTGTGGAGGAGCCGGACAATGGCGTGGGTGGGAAACAATAGGGGTGGGGGGCCAGGTGCAGAAGTGTAATCAGCCTGCTATGACACTCACGGGTGTGCTCGGGGAGTGTCAACCCGTTTCAAAGGGGTATAGCTACAGATCCAAATCCAATCCAATCCGTTTCCGCGTCCGGCTAGCGAAGCATGCCGGGAGAAATTGTAACATGGCGGACCGCTGGCCAGGCCGGCCAGGCGGATTTTGTGTAGGCGGCGTCAACAGCATTGCGTAGTTTATCTCCTGTGGGTAGGTAACCGACGTGTTTTTGGTTTAGCGTACGTGCGACTTGTATGTACTGATACTATTTGAGCAAGATGTGGCAACGCTCACGCAACAATTGCGCGCAAGCTCGAATGCGACTGATCGCATGCGCGAGGACGCCAAGGAGTCAGCTGATCCGTACTGGGTGCACAGAAATGAATCTCCGTATGATCTCCGTGCATTTTGCGCTGTGCCGCTTTATCTGCCATTCTGTGACTTTTGCGAGTCGCTCAATGCTTTTCAAACGAAGTGTAGTGAACTGACTGTGGCTTTAGCTCAATGTAAAACCTTTATTGACACACGAAAAAGACATCGCATGGGCCAACGCTGATATTGCCGGTGAGTCGCGGCGCTTTGAAGCACAGGAACGAAAGAGCGCGGTCGATCGCAGGCCAATGGAGTGGAAGAATGCATGCCAAGGGAGTATGCGAAATACAGTCCGCGGCGTGTCCCGTTTTCTTTTCTGTCTGTATTCGTCAAGTTCTAGCTGCTTTCCACCACTTCAAAGGGAAAGTTTGCGGGGCTGAATACGCAGTCTTGAATGGGCATTAATTTACCGCACAGAGCGCGTGAGGAGAGAACATTGACTGATTAAAAAAGAAACCGCATTTCGTTACCTATTTTTTCGTTCTACCTTCACGAACGTTTGCGCGAAAGTTCGAAGCACGAAGAGCTGTAAGAAGTTCCTTGAATAAAACAACTGGAACTGAACGATTATAAAAGCTCCTTTTATTTCTCTTCCAACGGGAACGATCGCCGGCTGCCACTCCGTAGCCTGTAGTGAACTTGCGGTAGTCAAGGTCAGATCAGAATCGCTGTTCCGGCGTCGATAGATAGGGTGCTTAACGTGAAGAAAGAATGACAGCCTCGCAAGCGCCCGGGGAGGCACTTGCTCAGCGCGTGCATCCAAGTTGTACCAGTTGTACACGTTTTGCACGCATGCAGTTCTGAGCTGAAGACTGCACACACACTACGCAGTCAGGCGCAAGGGCCTCGCCACTTCCTAGCACACTTAAAGAAAATCGAAACCAAAACTGAACTACACACTTACTCTTTCTCCGCTAATAAGAGATTAGTTACACTAGAAGTTTTTTATAAAGCTAGTTTTAATTACTGAAGCGATTATGTGTAACTATTTTGCTTCAGTTTTTTGTTTTAGTCAAATAATTACGGAACAACTTTTTAGAAGACTGAATACAATTGATCTGGCAACCATGAAAATTGTATCATGTCAGCGCCCACGATTCGTACGGTCTCGGAGCTCGCTTTACCCCCCTGGTCTTCTCCTCCGCCGCCATCATGTCTTCCCTCCTCCCCGGGCCGCGCCCGGCTGCTGTCGTCATGGCGGCCATCTTCTCCGTCGCCATCTTGTCTCCTTTCCGCCCCGAGCACTGCCCGGTTGCTGCTGTCATGGCGGCCGTCTTCTTCTCTGCCGCCATCTTGTTCCCCTCCCGCTCCGGCTGGCGCCTCGCTGCCGTCTTCGCTTCCTGCTCCCTTTGCTTCCACCGTTACGACCATTTGATGTTGCGTCTCCTCCTCGTTGCTATCACTGTGAGCTACCTGTGTATTTTGAGACTGCGTGTCTTCGCTCCTGGTGTCGTCGGTGGTTTCAGGGGTTGCTTCGTCTTCGTGCACCTCCATCGCCTGACTTCGCTCCTGGTCGCCATTCTTTCGCCGTTCCTGCAGCGGGGGAAAAGCCGCCGAAAATCCTCCGGCCGTCACCATCGAGTACGACTTGCGCGCAGTGCAGTCGGCCGTAGCGTGCGTCCCGCCGCACCGCGAACAACCTCGCACACAACCTTGCGTCGCGTGCCCGAACACTACACACCTGTCACACCGCGGGGAGGCACACTGGGCCTTGAAGTGCCCTTCCAGGCCGCACCGCCGGCACACTTTCCGCACCCCTCGATAGTCAAAAGTGGCCCTTTGGCCGCTGACTCTCAAGAAGTTCGGCACTGGGTTGTCCATGCGCATTTCCATCTTGACGTACCGCAACCCCGTCCTTGGGTGCGGCTTGTCACGAAAACAGTTCGAATCAATGTTCACGACTTTACCGTAAGGTTCCAAGGCTTTCGCCAGTTCGGCGTCCGTAACAAAGGTGGGCAAAAAAAAAGACGGCGATGCTAACGTATTGTTTGTTCGCTGGCACGAGGGTGACTAGGTTGCTTCCAATGCGTAGAAAGTTTGCGTCCAAAAGTTTCCTTACCGCTGCCTGGGTGTTGACTCCGATTTGAAAATCCAATCCGCCCATGTGCTGCACGCTGTACAGGTCGGACGTTGGGACAATGGCCTCCGCCGCATCGATAATGGCGTTGACCGCCGTGCCCGAAGGCACCCTGACATTGAAGTAGTGGTGGCGTGGCGGCGGCATCCCGCCTGAAGGATGAGCAGCTAGGTGACGAGGGGCCTCCCGGCCCCCTCGCGGACGACGACAACGCTTCTCCCACTATGCGACACTGCGATCCCGCTCGAACTCAATCCTGGTTTCTCAAGCGCGATCGAGGCATCGAGGCTTCCTAGCGCGATCGAGCGAACGCGGCGATACTCTCGTCCCCGCTCAGCATTGGCACAAAAGGTGACAACTTCAACTAATGCCGCAAATTGTTTCAAATAACTTGACCGAAATAAGCGTTCGGTAACATTTACATAGGTATACTGTTTCAAATAACTTGACCGAAATAAGCGTTCGGTAACATTTACATAGTTACGTATACCTACGACCGCGCGAAGTTACCACACGCCGGCCGCAAGTACATTGTTAACGCCATCTGGCGTACACGAGCGCAACCAGTGCAACTTCTCGATCGCGATTGAAACGGGCCGTGTAGCAGCAGCGGTGCGTCGAGCGCGCTCGAAAACTCGATCGCGATTCACTTCAATCGCGATTGAAAGTGCCCGTGTGACAGGGGTATAAGCTGCATAGCGTTTCATTTCAACATACTCAAAAAAATCCCTAGATTTCACTAAAAGACGCCAAATCTTTAAAAGAGACAAAAAACCCCTAGATCTAGGGATAAATCCCTAGGGTTGGCATCACTGATAGCGTCCTCGATAAACACGCACCGGTGTTGCCCCCAAAACCGGCGCGGTGCACAGTGCCCCACGACGGTGCGTACCGGCACGGAGCGTTGATCGAGGACAAACGGGGCGGTTCTACCCAGGCGCCATCTCTTAATCTAAGAAAACAACTCATAAAAACGTTCACAAGTAACAATACAGCACTGCAATGAGACACAGCGCTATTTGAAAGTGGTATTTATTGAAGTCCAATTATTATATGTACGCACAACTTAAATTCGTCACAAATGCGGAACAACGTACCGCCACCGCTTCCACTTAACAGCTACATACAGCCGCTTCTAATCTTCGTTTGAGCCATAATGCGAGTGCCTGTTTTGTTCCGCCCTTCCGTTACAGCAAAACAAGTAGGTCTTCATCGTCTAGGCACTCCGGTAACAGTTCATGATAATTCGATCGAACGAAACGAATGTCAATCCCCAACTTTCTGGCAATGCATGCAGCATGCAACCAACTCCTTGAAGTTGGTTGCAGAACTCAGCCCAGTTTTGTTGGCTAAGTTGTTTAGCGTACGCATCTGCCTCTGCTGTGATTTGAGCGATGCGGATGCGAAGTTTCTTATTTGTTCTGTTCCTTTTCCACCTCGAAGCAGGCCTTGTCGGGCATCCCAAAGATGGAGCAGGTGTGCGTCAGTTGCTGGGGTTTCTTCGGTTAGAGCAATTTCTTTTGTGTGCTTCTTGGCCGTGTCAAGTAACCGTTGGACCCAGTCATCTAGATTAGTGATGGAGTCCGCAGGGGTGTCGTCTCGAAAGTCTTTCCAATTAGTGAGTCTGGCGGTGCCGATGCGTTGATTAGCGGGTCTTGCGTGCGCAATTTCCAGTTTTATAATATGGTGATCGCTGCCGAGTGTTTCGTCAAGTCGCGTCTACGTGGCGCTCTTGATATTATATGTGAAGGTGAGGTCAGGGGTGGTGTCTCGGGAGATGCTGTTGCCAATTCTTGTCGGGAGATCTGGAGTGTTGCACAGATGCAGAAGGTTCTGAAGTGTTGCATCATATAGTATTTTGCCTTTCTTGGTATCTTTTAGGTATCCCCACGCCGTATGTTGGGCATTGAAGTCGCCAAGGACGATTAATTTTTGTCCGCGCGTGCGCTGCCGGACGGTTTTAAAGAGTTTGTCGATGCCGGTAAGGGGTTTGTTTGGGGGGCTGTATACGAATTAAGTACAAATAGACTGGCTTGACTTTTCTTGCGTGGGATAATGTCTACAAATGCATAGTCGATCTCAATTGGCAAAGTGTGAGATTGGGCCGTTTGGGCTGACTGTACCAGGATAGCGGTACGTGAGCCAAGGCCGGTGACATGTGTGTTGTAGCCGCGCAGAGTAACAGTGTCAGAATCTGTTTCTTGCAATGCGATGACGTCGGGTTTGTGCTGTTGCGTGTAGTGGGTAAGTGTAGACTGCTTGTTGCGGTAGGACCGACAGTTCCATTGCCACAGGTTGAGCGTGGATGGGGGTTTGCCTTTTCTGTTACATGTCATGGTCGGATTGGAGGGTCGATGATGTGTCGCCCAGTTCGGGGGGTAAATGCCGCCTCATGGGCTTCTTGCGTGCTTTTTTGGCCTTCTTAGTTTCCTCCAGCAAGTGTAGCCTGTGATCCAGGTTATTAAGGCGTTCGTCGAGGCGTTCGCCAATGCCGCGTATGAGGCGCTCTAAGTGGCTGAGATCGACTGATGCGGGTGCAGCAGCGTGGGGGATGGCGGACAAGGGCTCTAAGCTTGTGCTGGCGACTAAGGCGCCTGAGGTCAAGGATCCTGTTTCTGGGTTTGTGTCGGCTGGGGGAGTTGGGGTGCTTAGTGATTGCTGCCGAGTGATTTGTTACATTTGAGCTAGGAGCTGCTCGATGCGATTTTCAAGGGTTGCGGTGCGTTGTGCTGTCTGTTCGAGCTGTTGTTTCAGCCGTGCGTTTTCTGCTTGAAGCGTCTTGATAAGGGTGTCGGGGGGTGGTGTGATAGTGGGTGCGGCAGGCGCAGCGGGTGTGGGGAGGGGGGGGAAAAGATGCACGAGCAGTGAGTGGTGGTGCAACAATGGCCGACCAGCTTACTTGGGGAGTGGTGTTCGTTTGGTTGGCAGTCTGCCTTTGGTGCTGGCTGGCATCGTAAGTAGGTGCAGGTCGATGGCTGTTCTGGTTGGGGAATTTGTGCCGTAGTTGGGCGGTGGGTGGCGGCGGTCGTAGTTTCTTTTTGCACTCTCTGCTGGCCGTGAGGTGATCTAGTCCGCAGAGCTGACACATGGGTTTGCAGTCATGGTCTGGTTGGGGGTCAGGCGCGTGGCATCGCTGGCAGATGGCGACGTCGGGATTGGGGCAGACATCTCGTCGGTGTCCAAGTTCACCGCAGAGTGTACAGCACTGTATGGTCTGGCGGTAAGGGCGACAACGAGTTAATAGGCCATACGCCTTGATGTAGAATGGGACGTGAACGCCCTCAAAGGTGACTAGAGCTGACGTGGATGTTCCGAGCATTCGGGCGTGGAGTGTACGTGGGCCATTTGCTGATAAGTATAAACTAACGTTCCTAGTAACGTTGGTATAAACCGCCAGAGTGGGCTTTTCCCGCACAGCACGCTGCCACATCGCCTCCTCTTCCTCACGTACTCGACGGCGCGTGTCACGTGTCCAGGCCGTGACAGTCATCCATGGTGACAGATGATGATGATGCCGTGGTGCCTTTCCCTTTGAAACGGGCGGCCGTTACAGAGACGGCCTGGCAAAAAAACAAAAAAAAAAACAAATTCAATAGTGGTGCCTTTCAGGTGCCGTCCCGGAAGAGGCTGACTTTGCCCCCTCAACGCCGTCTCCCCCCCCCCCCCCCCCCCCCATTGTCATGGGCACCTTTTCCTCAGTCTCTCACTAATTCCAGTACACTGTACTCTCACTGACGCTGTTCGCAAGCTACTTTGCAGTGTTGCATGCTGCCCTCCACTGTTCAAGGCGTCGCTTAGTTCGGGAAACTGCCGCAGCCTGCACTTCCCCCGCCGAGTCCTCGAAGCCAAGCGCTACTGCTATAATAGTGTAGTGTAGCGTGCCTGGATGTTCCTCCTCGCCCGCCCCTCCGTCACGGAGGGGCGGCGAGGAGGAACATCCAGGCACCCTATGCTAGTGCTGCGCCCAGCGCCATCTAAGGAGAAGTGCGCACACTACGCACGCCCTGTCTAGTTCCTTTATAATCAGTAGGTGTCGCCACGTCAAAAGTGTGAGGTCAAAAAATACTCAGGGGATCGTGATGTTCCCCGAAGACTATTCTCGATTTGGCCTGTGATTTGGCTGCACCCGCTGAACTATTTCAGGCAGTGCAGCCGGTGCAGTCCTCGACTTTTCGAGTGAAGTGCGTCGATTTGCGGACGGTAAGCAGAGCTACATTGTTGTCTCGAAGGCTCTGACGGTAAGGCGCCTTGAGCACCCCCAAGAAGGGAGGCGCAGAAGCGTACTAAAAACAAAAATGTAGGTCAGAAACCTTTCGCCACTTTCACCCCTGCTTTATAACCGCTAATAGAGGAGGCTTTAACCGCTTTTTGAGCTCGTTTCGGAGATTTCACGTGATCGGCGGAGCCGACTGCTTCAAGTATAGTTCAGCGGTGCCGCGCCCAGGCGCCGTGGCCTAGTGGTTAGAGCGTCCGCCTCCGGCGCGGGAGGTGGTGGAATGCGGCCCACGCCACTACCGCCGGGCACCCACCGGTCAATGGGTACAAGCGGCACCCCCGGCCTGGCGCTCGGCTAAATGGGGCCTGCTCGCTTGGGGGAGAATCCCTTGGAAGTAGCTGCACCCACGGCTGGCATTTCGGGAGTGAAGCGCCAGCTATGACAAGCACAAGGGCGTGCAGCCAGCGCGATTGGAGTCCTTCGTCCGTAGACGTTGGGGGATACCAAAAAAAAAAAAAAAGAAAAGAAAAAGTCCTTCGTCCGTAGACGTTGGGGGCTACCCAAAAAAAAAAAAAAAGTCCTTCGTCCGTAGACGTTGGGGGCTACAAAAAAAAAACGTTGAGCTGCCGTCTTGTGTGGGGTTCTCTCTTTTTTTTTCTCGAATAATTTCACAGGTAGCTAGCATTGTCGAGCTATGCGCTTTTGATAGTTGCACTAGTTCACAACTCGCATGCATTTTTTTTTCTATGCTGTTCCTCCTCATGAATGACAGTGGCTATATACCCGTGCATCCACTAGAAACAGGGAAACGTGCCTAGCTAAGGCGTACTCGATCAAAAAACATAATATGTGGTCTCATAACTGTGGAAAATGTACGCAAATAGAATATAAGGCATGATTTTTTCAGACTGCTTTCATAGAGCATTGACCATGACTGGCTTTATTGGTCATGATATGGGAACGTATTTGAGCCAAAAAAAAAAAAAAATCCGCACACTGATCAGGAATAATACGACTTAAGGTATATTACTCAAAATCAATCTCTGCGGGGTCACCAAACCTCAAGTTTCTGTTTGATTTATCAGCTCAGTTTACATCAGGGCCATATCCAGAGGAACCCCTCCCAAAAGCTTTTCCAGGCAGCACGTAAGCAATACTTACTGTTGCTTTCAGCAAAACTACCCCTTCCCAAAATCGATACCCACCCCCGAAAAAAATTTCTGTCTACGGCCCTGGTTTACATTGTATTATGCACATGTGTACTATGGTAATTTTTGGTGGCACAATTAAAACACTTGTGTCCATAATACGTCCAAGGTGAATATTTTAAATAAATTGAATTCAACCTAATTGGCCGGCTTATAGGTATATATCCAGGTGAAAATATGTTTTTTTCTAGCTGGATTATTGAACCAGAAATTTCCTCAAGCTAGAAATATTCTAGCTAGAAATAGCAGAATTTCTAGCTAGAAATTCAGTTACTAGTTCATTTCTAGCTGGATTGAGATTTACTTCCTGCTGGCATTTCTCAATCCAACTAGAAGAAAAAAACACCCCGCCAGCTGGAAATAATCGTCTATAGTTAGACTAATTTTTCTAGTTAGAAACTGTCGATTCCAGCTAGAATCTAAAAATCTAGTCAGAAATGAAGCCAGAATTTTTGGTTTCTTGCTAGAAGTGGTACACTATATATAGAAATGCGGCAAATTTCTGGTAGCTATTAAAATAAAGTGTAATATGCATGCTTCTTTCTCGCTTAGTGAAATCGATATTTTGATTACTGCGATACTAAATGTACAATCACACACTTATAAGTCTAGACTGACACTACCATAATGGCCGGTAATGGTACATGTTACACAAGGTGCAGTGGAGCTACAAAAAAGTGGCAGTAGAAAAGGTAATATAAGGTACTATTACCTGTGCTATATACTTTAGTGTATATATATATATATATATATATATATATATATATATATATATATATATATATATATATATATATATATATCCTTTTTTAATTTTTTTTAAACTAGCCGGCAGTCAGCCTTCAAATTGTCCCAGCTTTCAAGCTGTGGGGCAAAATTTTCAGTTTTGTCCATTTCATGTCCATTCCAAAGTGACCGTGTTGAGTGAGCCCTGATTGGTTGAAAGGAGACGGCCAGATGTGTCACAGCATATATGCATATTAATCAGAGGTGTCGCAAGTGCAACTACGTCACGATGAATTCATGGGCACGAAATAGACATTTTTGGAAATGCACACACCTCTGCACTCCTCACCTGACTTCCCAGTCATTTAAAAATCGCCTTCTCTCCTTTTTATAAGGGGCCCCAACTTGGAGTCCGGTGGCACCAGTTTAGAGTAACAAGCAGCTCTGAGCAAGTCAACCAAAACTGGAACTATAGTTCGGTTTTTATTGGTCTCAGACGATATTTTTGCTGGTGGATACAAACCTGGCCCCTAAATTCTTCAAACGTGAACGTTAGGAGTTGTGAGGATATCACACAGGGCTGCAGTTGACTGATTTTGTCACCTGTATTTCTGTACACCCTAATGAAGCAATATTAAGCTATTAAAAAAAACATATTCATGAGAAGCAACTGCAAATTTGCAGTGCAGGAATACAAATGTGCAGCCAGTTTGAGTTCAAGCAGAAGGTACGATGCATACGAAAACTACCTCCAAGTTCTGCCACAATCCCCGCAGGGGGCATCTGCGCAAGCAGATGTTTGGTGTATGTACGTGTGACACCACGGACCCCGAGCACCCACGTCTAGCCGTGCGTGGCAGAGCCGTGTCCGGGGAAAAGGGGAACCTGGTGGTTGAGCCAATGCCGAGTGTTTGCCCCTCGGCCTTTGCCCCTCGGCAAAGGCAACACACCACTTTGGCCCACGCTTCACGTAGACGGCACCTCCGGCCTGACCCGACCGGAGGGAATCGGCAGTCGCCTCTTCCTGTCCTCCTCTACATCTTTTACTTTCCTATCCTCTTTCTAACAACTTTCCTGTCACCTTCTCTCTTCTTGGTTCTTCTCCTTTTCTTGGCTGCTAGGGTTAACCTGGTGTGGCTAACAACCCTGTGTTACGCCATATGTGGTTATAGCCGTGGTGTAAATCTGGCGCAGGCAGGCCTTGCTTGCAAGTACCTGTCGCGTCCCCTTGTTGGGCCCCGGGGTGGGCGGATGCACCACGGCCGAATAGAATTAATTAATTCATGGCTTCTTCAAAACCCCCCTCCAAACACGATCGGTCCCTGAAAAGGGGCCGCACCGAAGTTTCCTTCCCACCACTCCCTGCAATCGCTGCCCCTAAATCGGACAACTACCCCCGCTTCCTAATAATCGAATCAACAGAAAAAGAAAACCTCATCACTTCCAAGTCTGTATTTCTGATCTCGAAATTCCTTGAAAACATTGTGGGCAAATCTTATAAGGCTAAAAAACAAAGAACTGGTGAACTCCTAGTAGAACTCAATAATCAGCAACAGGCAACAAGTCTTCTCAACCAAACCCGCATGGCCGATCTAGATGTCAGGATCACACCCCACCGCAGCCTCAACAGCTCGCAGAGTGTGATCTCTGAGACGGATCTCCTAAACGAGATAGACATCGACCTCCTCGAGGGCCTCAAAGATCAAGGTGTGACGGCAGTGAGGCGGATCACCATCCGGAGAGACAACAAAGAAATAGCCACGAAGCACATCATCCTAACATTCGACCGATCCACACTTCCAGAACACATAAATGCAGGATTCATCCGTTGCCCACTCCGTCCATACATTCCGAACCCGCGCCGCTGCTTCAAGTGCCAGCGGTTCGGTCACAGCACTAACGTTTGTCGCGGAAGACTAACTTGCGCCAAATGCGCCCAGAACGATCACCCCACTGATAATTGTAACACACAGGTCTTCACCTGTGCCAACTGCCAGGGACCCCACCCAGCATACTCCCGGACCTGCGAAAAATTCCAAGTAGAAAAGAAAATCATAAACATAAAAGTAACCGAGAACATTTCCTTCCCGGAGGCGCGAAAGAGGTTCGGCTCTTTCCCCCTGGGGAGGTACGCAGACGCAGCTCGCCGGGGGGCGGAGCGGCGTTCTGCTTCGGCAGGGACACAGTACTGCGACGCAGACTGTGCCCGGCCCGAGCCCCCCGCTGAGTTGCTGTTGGCAGCTCAATCCGTCACCGTGCCGCAAGGGGAACCTTCAGCGGTTGCGGTGGCAACCAACACGGTTGGGAGTGGTGCCGCTCCTTCCGGTTCCACTCCTCTGGCCCCCAGTTCACCTGATGGCACGGAGGAAATGGACGCGGAGGGACCGGCAGGTGCTTCCACCTCCGCTCCACCGCCTGTGCCACCCTTGGCACCCCTGGCGGTCGTGGCCCCAGAAAAGGGCCCCCGAAAGGGTCCACAGTCCAAGGAGCCCGACAAGTCGGCAACTCCGAGGACATCTGAAGAGAAAATGGACGTCAATCCGTTCGTCGCTGCTGCGCAGCGGAAGGGACGGATCGGACGTCACAATCCCAAGAAAGAAAGAAGCCAGCCAGAGTAACCGCCCCGAACGACACATAACCACACATTCCAGTCGCTCCTAACATAAAATAATGGGAAAAGAAAATTTAATACAATGGAACTGTAGAGGCCTGTTTAAGAACCTGGATGATGTATGCGAGTTACTGCACTCCAATCAGCCAAGTGTCATGTGTCTCCAGGAAACACACTTGAATAAAAAACACAAAAATTTCTTAGTTACCTGGTATTCCGAAAGGACAGAGACGGCTGCACATACTCTTCTGGTGGTGTGGCCATCGTTGCCCGCAAATCCTTGGCATGTCACACCATCCAGCTGAACACTGTCCTAGAGGCTGTTGCAATCCGAGTAATAAGTTTTAAAAGGCTAATCACGGTGTGCTCCCTCTACATCCCACCAGACTATCACTTGTTGAGCTCCGAGTTCGAGGCAATCCGAGTAATAAGTTTTAAAAGGCTAATCACGGTGTGCTCCCTCTACATCCCACCAGACTATCACTTGTTGAGCTCCGAGTTCGAGGCTCTTGTGGATCAGTTACCTGAACCCTTCATTTTAATGGGTGACCTCAATGCACATAATCCTCTGTGGGGCTCTTCTAGAACAGATGCCCGAGGTCGCCTCATCGAAAAGTTCTTAACATCATCGGGAGCATGCCTGTTTAACAAGCAACAGCCTACATACTATAATATAGCGCACAACACCTACTCACACCTTGACCTTGCTATTGGCTCTGCAGTACTCTTTCCATTTCTTGAATGGGGAGTGGACACAAACCCCTATGGTAGTGACCACTTCCCAACATCCTTAACATATATAGGTAAAGGGCCAAACAGTTCTCTTTCCCATAGTAGGTTCAACGAAGCTAGAGCGAACTGGAACACATTCACAGAAACATCTAAACTGCACTACACAGACATTAGACACCTACACGTAGAGGAGGCAACCGAGCTCGTCACGGCGCACATCCTCGACGCCGCCGAAAAGTCCATTCCCCAGTCCTCCGGAGCCGTGCGGCACCCAAGAGACCCTGGTGGAATGACGACTGTCGGCGGGCGCGAGAGGCCCAGAACAAAGCTTGGGGTATCCTTCGCCGGCACACCACATCAGAAAACATGATTTCTTTTAAACGGGCAAAGGCTTTCGGGAAGCGTGCGCGCCGTGAGGCAAAACGAGAGAGTTGGCGCGCTTTTCTTACATCAATAAACTCCTACACAGACACACGTAAAGTATGGACAAGGATACGTAAACTGAAAGGACAAAATACACATAGCCTGCCCCTGGTCAGCACAACAGGGGACACACTAGAAGACCAGGCTAATGCACTTGCACAACACTTCGAACACGTCTCCAGTTCATCACACTACACAGACACTTTCATGAAACACAAAACATCTGCCGAAAAGAACTCTCTACGTGACAAGAATAGATCAACTACGTCTTACAACTCTGAGTTCTCACTTTTTGAGCTGAGGGCCGCTCTCAACACTTGTAAGCCTTCAGCTCCAGGCGCAGACAACATCACATACACTATGATACAACACTTACACCGAGACACTTTAGAAACACTTCTACACCTATACAATAGAATATGGATTTCGGGACGGTTACCTAGGTCTTGGAGGGAGGCCATAGTAGTGGCCTTCCTCAAGGAGGGGAAGGATCCCACCTCCCCTGCAAGTTATCGTCCCATAGCCCTGACAAGCTGCCTCTGCAAGCTTCTCGAGAAGATGATAAACAAGATACTTGTATATTTCCTGGAATACAACGGTCTTCTCGAGAGCTGCCAGGCAGGCTTCCGGGCAGGGCGATCCACAAATGATCAACTCGTTGGCTTAGAATCATATATAAAGGATGCATTCGTTCATAAGCAGTACTGCATTACACTGTTCTTTGATCTTGAAAAAGCCTACGACACCGCTTGGCGCTACGGCATCCTCAGCGATCTGAAGTCGTTAGGTTTGTCGGGCAACATGCTAAACACACTTGGCAGTTACATGTCCAAGCGAACCTTTTGTTTGAGAGTTGGGTCTGCACTCTCTAGGGTTCATGTCCAAGAAAATGGCGTGCCTCAAGGTGGAGTTTTGAGCTGCACATTGTTTATAGTGAAGATGAACTCGCTTAGAAAGGCATTGCCACCAACAATATCCTGTTTTAGGTATGTAGATGATGTTCAAATATCTTTTAAATCATGTAACATGTCGATCTGTGAACGGCAAAGTCAGCTTGGGGCCAATAAACTAGCTAGCTGGGCAGACCGAAATGGGTTTAAACTTAATCCAGCTAAAAGCACCTGTGTTGTGTTTTCTAAATTGCGCGCGATCCGGCCCGATCCTGAGATCAAGCTGAACGGCCTATCAATTCCTGTTAAAAAGGAACACAAGTTTTTAGGGGTAGTGTTTGACGAAAAACTAACATTTATATCTCACATTAAACAACTTAAACATAAATGCCTAAAAACAATGAACATTTTAAAGGTCCTCTCACACCAAGCATACGGTGCAGGCAAACAACTCCTGCTGCGTGTATTTACCAGCTTAATAGGTTCAAGATTGAACTACGGGAGTGTGGTGTATGGATCAGCAACAAAAACCACATTGAAAATGCTGGACCCATTGCTGCACTTGGGGCTTCGGCTCGCGTCAGGTGCGTTTCGTACTAGCCCGGTCCAGAGCCTGTACGCTGAGTGTGATAAATGGTGCCTAGAACATCAGCGAATCTACATAGACCTATTATATGCTTTTAAAATTTCATCAATTAGTAACCATCCTTTTAAACCAGTATTTAACGATACTTCCTCATTGCAACTGTTTTTAAATCGTCCATCTGTTTCTGTACCTTTCTCCCTTAGAGCGAGGAAGGAAGCTTCTGACTTTGACTTCTCGTTTTTAGACTTATACAATTCATCGTTTACGGACCTTTTACCACCGTGGCATCTCCGCCCAGTTTCTTGTGATACATCATTTACACAAATCCAGAAGAACCGGGTTCCACAAAGTGCGATTCTGCAGCACTTTTTGTCCCTACAGCAAAAGTATCAGTGTTTAGAATTTTATAGCGATGCCTCAAAGACTGCTTCCGCTGTGTCCTCTGCGGCACACGGACCAAACTTAAGCATCTCTAAGACTATGAATTTACTTAGTAGTATCTTCACGGCAGAGGCGTATGGCGTGCTCCTCATTCTGAATCACATCCTTCAACATAAAATACCCAAATCCATCGTTTACACAGATTCTTTGAGTGTTGTGCGTGCGCTATCATCTGGAAAGTCGTCTAAAAATTATGTGATCAATCTTCTTGTTAAGACCATTATGTCCGCGTACGCCTCAAATCTCGAAGTGATTGTGTGCTGGGTTCCGGGCCACTGTAGGATACGCGGAAATGAGCTGGCGGATGAAAGTGCCGCCGCTGCTGCACTGACGAACACAGTGGACATAACAACACTACCTTACACAGACCTCAAGCCACACATCAGACAACAACTTCGTAAAACATGGCAAACACAGTGGAGCGAACTGACAGACAACAAACTACACCTAATAAAACCACACTTGGGACGATACCCAACAGACACACACAACAGATTCAACGAAGCTACACTAGCCAGATTACGGATAGGCCACACACATGCTACACACTCCCACCTGCTCACTGGATCCCCAAGACCTCTGTGTAGCAGGTGTGGAGAACACCTATCCGTAATCCACATCCTAATTCAATGTAACGCACTCACCACAACTCGACGCAAACACTTTCCACAACTATACAGACAACACATCCCACTCCACCCCTCACATTTTTTAGCCGACAATGCTACAATTCCTTTTAAGTATGTTTCGAAGTTTTTAAAAGAGATTAATTTTTTACAGCTCATTTCATACTGCACGTAATTACAACCTGGCCCTCTACACCAGCCATCTCATTTGTTTTTAAACAGCTTCTGCTTCACTTTAGTTTACAATTGTACTTTTAATTCTCATCGCTTTTATTAAATCACAATTGTTTCTGGCGCTCTTTGCCCTCGTCGGCCTTGCGCCATAAAAAGACAATCATCATCATCAAGTTCTGCCACAATTGTGGTGCATGCTACTGATCCCGCGGTTACGCTTCAGGAAAGCCATTTTGTGCACAGTGAGACCAGAGCTTGCAGCACTTACACAATAGGCAATTAAACAACGTGTACATTTTGGTTGTTCTGTTAAACGTATTCCACTTTCGTCGAGTGGGAGAGGATCAGCTTTATTGAGTTTGCCGACTGTGGTGCTTATATGTCGCCAAGCATGAGTCCTTGGGCTCTGGCAACGTCCGCAGCCAGCTATGGAAGGCCCACAGTTCATTTTCCAGGCTGAGCAGCACGGTCTCCCACTGCTGTTTGTTTTGCGAAAGAGTATTTATTTTTATTGTGCACAAGTGCAGGGTTTCACAGCTGCAATCAGTCAATATCGGGAAGCATGGCCCTTTCCTGAACCATAACAATTAACAGTCATGACCTAGGCCTAAAAAGTTGAAATTACAATAAAGGTGAAAAAAAAATGACGGCAGTGTTGTCAAGAAACAATTAACATCTTTAAAGGGCCCAATGTAGACAAAATACAATTTTGTCGAAAGAACTTGTCTTTGCTAACTCATTCAGCTCTATTTCAGCCTTGGAAAGATTTTTTTACTGAAAAAAAATGCAACAAATACTAGCAAAAAAACTTTCAAATTTCATGCTATACATTGCAGAAACGGAAAAAATGGTCCCGGAAAAGATGGTTCCGGAAAAAATGGTCCCAGTGACCATCTAGGAAAAAATGGTCCCATGCTCCAGTCGACGTGTTTCACTTCAAGTTAGTCAGATCTGAACTTTTTTGCGGTTTTGATTTTGTCCCTTTGCGTTTTAGCAAAGGCTGTGGCTAGCGTTCCGTCCAGACGGAACGATATACCAGTGCTAAAGTTCCGTCCAGACGGAACGGAGCGCTGCGGGTTATCCTTCCGTCCAGACGGAATACAACTGAAAGCCAGACGGAGCCGGCGTGAAAATTTACACAGTACGTTCCGTCCAGACGGAAGCAAAACCGGCTGGTCAGTATTCTGATTTGGTGTAGAGGTTGCGCCTCGGATAATTGCGCAATTGCACCGGGTTCGATCCCCCCGGACATGCTTTACTTATTTCTTTTTTTTTTTTTTTTTGCGTGGTTGCGCCAGTGTTTTGTAACAGAAAACTTAGCGCGGAGAGCAGTAGGCCTTGATTTTGCACTCAACCGGCCGCTCCGCTACCGCTCACTAGAGCCAAGGCCGACGTATCCATCGCCAGAGTTCCGATCACCTGTATTTCGTAATGGTGATCACTAATTAATGGTTATCCTGGCTAGTCAATGAGCGGAAGCGGTACCCTAGTTACACGGGCACAGTTTACCACGGTTAAGTGAACCGCGGTTAGACAAAACCGCAAGTTGCTGCATGCAACTAGGACCCTAGTTACACGGCCACAGTTTGCTGCGTTACACGAGAGACGAAACTGCGGTTGCCCCGCTAACCGTGGTTAATGCACACTGAGCTTGGCCACCTCAGTTCGGTCACGCTAACCGCAGTTCCCGCAGCAGTGCTCAAAATAACACAAGTCAGTTTGGACGCAAGTGGCGGCGCATCAGCGCAGGCGAAAAAAAAAAAAAATCACCTGGCGTTCGGAGGAGACGAAGGTTCTCAAAAGCAAGAGGCGCTTGCTTTCTTTGCGTCGCTCTCGCTGTCAACGCGACTGCTCGTCAGCAGCGGCTCGTTTCCCGATCCACCCGATCAACTCCGACAAAAGCCGCGCTAAATTTGTAAATTCCGCGCGTCGTTCGCCAAAGTAGGCAATCGTGGTGCGTTTTCAGCACTCGGAAACGATCGGCGCGCACGTCGGCCGTGCCTGCAAACATGCCGGCGCGCCTGCCCGCGCGGCACTGAAAGCGGCTGGAACCGGCCCAGACCACGGCAGCAATATCTTATCGCCGCTCTTCGAAATCAATCTGATCGCGGAAAAGGACTTCCACATGCGAGAAAGCGAATGTTAGTGTAATGAGAAATTGTGCTATGGATTGCAATTCGCTGTTGTAGAGATAGCGGCGGTCAAATATCCGCCGCGACGCTAAGCCTGAAGTTCCCAACACCGAGCAGACGCGAGAAAACCAAGCCGGTTGCGAGCTGTTGTGGAAGCCCCTCAAGTAAATCTCGCCGCGCGCGAGTGCGTTGCGTTTGGGTCTGAAGCGACTGTTTTAACGATATTTCCTTTTGTCTACACTGCTTCTCTTTTGTTTTTTTATCGCGAAGTTAAAGGTGTGTTAATTTATTTTTGTTACGCTCACAACCAAGTGACCGCGGTCACCACACTTAAAATTTCGCGTGTAACAGCCAAAACCGCAGTTTTCGATAACCGCAGGTAAAGTTTAGTAACCACGGTTAAACTTAAAGGAGTACTGACACGAAATTTCAAAGCTGTGATAACTATGTAAAGCGCTTCCTTTTTATCAGGAGATATCTCCCAGCAAGTTTCAACAGCAACAGTTCAGCGAAACATATTTAAAATCCATTTTAATCTTCGCCCGCACGAAAAAGCCCAGAGCGGGCCGACATGACATCATGTGCTACTTGCCCCAAAGTGCCGACGTCGGGGCTCCCGTGACAAAGCCGACGCGCTGGCTGTGGTTGGCGCGCGCTGCTCGGGCGTGTGTACACGTCATGATTTTGGGACTGACGTCATGCTGCCCGGGCCTGTGGGGACGGCGAAGACCTCGGCCGGTCTGGGCGCGCGCGTGCGCTCGCTCGCGCGCGCTTCCAGAGAGGCAGCGATGCGGCAAGAATGGTGACGTCATGTGATACATCCTGTTATGGCGGCCGCTCGGCGTTTTTCAGTCGAAACCGAAACTGGCACGAATAGACGACGCCGTAAATGAATGTTTACGCTGCGCTCGACCGTCTAATCTGTCATTCTATGATTAGTGGGCTGGTAGGCACGCATAGCAGCGAAAAAAACGTAACACGAAAATTTCGTGTCAGTACTCCTTTAACTCTAACTTCAACAAACTCACTCTCCGTCAAACGGAACTCCAAGCCACTACCTCTACCACGCCCGCTTCACAACAAGCATTGAGAGCAGTCTTTCTTGATATTTACCCAGCCGAATGAACCGCTTCCGCTCATTGACTAGCCAGAATAACCGCTAATTAGTGATCCCCATTACAAACTGCAGATGATCGAAACTCTGGCGATGCATACGTCGGCTTTGGCTCTAGTGAGCGGGAGTGGAGCGGCCGGTTGAGTGCAAAATCAAGGCCTACTACTCTCACCGCGTCAATTGTAAAGTGGACGCATAGGCGTGCGCACAGGGGGGGCAGGGGGGGCGGCCGCCCCCCCTAATCATCTGAAGGGGGCGCCAAATTTGCCCCATGCCTTGCCGATGTAACACATGAAAGTAAAATTTCCGCTCAGAAATATTTTGTGTGTGTTGCAATTCCATCACATTGAAATAAAAATTTTATAACCATCCCTCTTTGCACTGCGTTCGCACCGCAAGGCCTTATTCAGTGAGAAGAGGCCGGGAGTTGCTCTGGGGGGGGGGGGGGCGCAGCGGTAAGACTTTGCCCCCCAAATTGAGAACTCTGCGCACGCCTATGGTAACGCTGTGACCGCATTTGTCACACTTCATGTTGCTTTTTGAGCTTGTCCGCTCTTTGTGGTGCACGTTTCTCTCGTGTTTAAGCATGTCTTTTAGTTGCAAAAACACCTTGTCGCAGTCAGGGCAGCGCCGACGATCCTCATCGGTGGGAGCAGCACTCGACGAAGCCGCCATGTCGAAGAAAAATAAACGTGCCCACAACGTGCCGCAAACGTCGGAGGTCAAAACAAAAACAACGCGTCTTTCTCCCAATAAAAAAAATGACGTCACATCCGCTTGTAAACCAACCAATCAGCGTGTTCAGAATCGACCAATCAGGGTTCCGCGCCTGCTGTCCCGATATGCTAGTATTTCAACGGGCGAGGGCGTGAGTGGCGGTGTTTACGTTTGCCGCCGCTTGACTCCCTCGTGGCGCTAGCGTTCGGGGACTGGTTTCGGTACGGAGCGGGGTGGTCCCCGTAGGCGAGCGCTTGCGCCGACTGAGAGACAGCCAGCGCACGCGTTTTAAAAGATGTTGTCATTCGTGGGCTACTCAACCGCGAAAATTGTCTGTCCGTATGTATGTATGTCTGCCAGTCTGTCGCTCGATCCAACCGCCCGGCCGTGACTGAAGCAGCCAGAAGTTAAAATAATTCTTGAATGAGATATAGGCAATACATTTTCAATCTAACCAATCCAAAAACATGCCCCATATTCGACAACATTGTTAAAAAGATAATATTCAACAAAAAGAATAATAACCACGGGTTAGCTTTGTCTGAAAACGTCTCACACAGCACGTAAACCGCGTTGCACAGTTTAAAGCCGCAAATTGATTAGTTACAGTTCAAGCGGCAGGTATATGGTGGGAATTTATTCGTCCGAAATTTCAAAAATGTCACCTTTTCTCGGGAAACGCGGTGTCGACACACGGGAGAGCGATGAATATTTGCCGGCGATAGATGAAAGCTTGCCTTAAAGACACTTCTTTGAAAAAAAATGTAGGCCGGGCGGAATGCGCACCTCATAAAACGAGGACACGCGATAGGATGGTTGAAAAAGGATTTGAAAAGACTAGACATTTTGCTATGCATGTCTTTTGATACTCTTATACTGGCTCGATCATGTCTTGCCGCGCATAGAGATTTGGGTTGTTTCATTTTCGCAGGCACGACAATGCCTTTAAACGCGCTACTGAAAACTTGATGACAGAGGTTGTATAGAAAGAAAAATAAAGGCACCGCGCGGTGTTCAAGAGGCAGTGCGTACGGTCCACGCTCCTAGCTTCTAAGCATTTTTGACACTTTGCGATGAGAACTAGCGCTAGGTACATTTCCTCCGTTATTTCATCGCCGATTCAAACCCATATGCATTTATCCCTGAAGCTAGCGGTCGGGCTCCTGGAGCAGCACAAGTATGTGCTCAAATTAGCGCGCTCTAAAGACGTTGCGATAGTTTTGCTCTTTGAACATACTGCGCTTCAATTCGAATCAACGTTCGTAGCGTAGGAAAATTTTCACATACGTTATTATTACGTCAGCTTTCTTTTTTGAGTACCCAAGCATAATCTCTACGTAATGTAAGAAGTGTAATGCCTTGTATCTGCACAAAAAATGCGTAATTCACGCAGTTAGAACAATTAATAATTATGATATTCAAGATGTAGATTGTTGGTTTAAAATAGCAAAGAAAAGAAGAAAATGTGAAATAGAAAAACGGTGTTAGAATGCTTACGCATTATTAGGCAATTTTTGGAATTTCTGTACAATTTCGCTTTTTTCTTTTGTGCCCAGGCAAAAATTTAGCTTGCCGAGCTCGCCAAATATTTTTTTTTAAGTTTTTTGTGGACCCGGACATCCCATGTGCTCTCCTTAATTTTTTTTCGAGGCTACAGGGAACAAGTAATAATATCAGGTAGAAACTGGAATGGCTTTTCATTCAACTGTATATATATATATATATATATTGTCAAAATAAAAAAAGTCTGACATAGCTGTGATAGTAGAATTACTTCATAACTAAACAACGTGTAATCAAGTCATATGTGCCGTGAGGTTAATACGAATTGTGGCGTTTTATTTAGTGCACGAGGAAAAACCTACATAAAAGTTGGTTATGTCTTAAACATTGAGAAGTGTTGGCACTCATAAATAACAAGCGCCGTCACAAAAACATTGTTCCTGTTTGTCCGGAATTTTAATATATTCTCTGCAGTCGCAGCTTGCAGACAAAACGTAAATCTCTGCCGGGGGTGAGGTCACAAAGAGCATGCCGGGCGATGTAAAGCGCTAACCACATGGAGCGATTTTTCCAGCGACGCGACGAGCGACGCGACTAGGATCCGCAGTCGCCGAACCGAAGTCGCTCGCCGAGGCAGCCACATGACAGCGATGGCTCGAGCGACTGAGCATGCGACTGAGGATGGCGATTTCAATGTTTCCGCACTGCGCATAGTAACGCGCTTGGTACGCTGGATGTTTGCAAACATTTTGAAGAGCGAATGCTCTTTATAAGCGACCCCAAACCATCCACCGCCGGCGTCGGCGGCGGCGTCCGCAGTGCTCTTTAAAGAAAAAACAGCATCCGGCGCCAGGTTTCGATCCGAGGACTTTGCGGGCCGCAGCGCGACGCGCTACCGACCAAGCCACGGACGCGACGGTGATATCAGTGTTAGACGCGCCTTATATCTTTAACGCATTCAAACTACGTCGTCAGCGGCGTGCGTTGGCGACTCAGCGGCGTTATAGCGGCTTGATAACTGCGTGGTGTACACGTGATACTACAAACCCGATGGAAGAGATGGAAGAGAAGGCAGCGAGGCGGTGGGCTGCGGGGGCCGAGCGCAAGCGCCGCAAGCGGGCCGACAACCGTGCATTCGCACTTTCACATTCTCCCCCTCGGGGAAATGCGGGGGAATTTTTTTTGTTCATTTGTCATGAAAAGCATGACTAAAAAGTATTACGCCTTTCTACCTTGCTTTTTGCACTTCATTGCATCTCTAAAACTGGTTTGCCATGGGTTAACGATAGCGCACGCTTTTCCTTCTGCGCCTCGTTTCTCGGCTCCAACATGAACGCCGTGAAGAATTCGCTTTCTTGACGTCGTTTTTTCCACACGGGTCTCACCCAGTGTGAGCGGGAGCCTTCTTGCTTCTGCTTCAGCGTGGTACCGGTACAACCGGCGCACCATGCCGCCGCCCCACAAGGACCTCACGAGACACCAGGCGGTGCTGCTCCGGCAGTTACAGACAAATTCAGTATTAACGCCGGCACTGGCGCGCCACGTGTGTCCAGAGCTATACGCCAGTGAAAAGTGCAGTATGTGCGGTGCGGTGCCAGCAACCCTAGCCCACATCATGTGGGATTGTGAAGTGCGACCGAAAGAGGCGGCGGACCCGTACGGGCCGCTGCCCGCTAGCATCACGAACGCCGTGAGGTCCGCAGACCTGGACACGCAGACAGCCGTCGTTCAGCAACTCGAGGCTGCTCTCGCGCGGCAGACGCGGGGGGAGACGCAGCGGGGGACCCTCGGGGGCAGGACGCCTCGGGGATCCGACGCGCGCCGAACCCGCCGACGCCGGCGCGGGGCTTTAGTCATCGGGACGCGATAACCGCGTGAGGCGGGGATCGGCCCTGCGCGGCCCATATCCCACGCCTACTTGTTGGCTCCAATAAAGTGTTTCTCTCTCTCTCTCTCTCTGTACACAAGCTTTGCCACGCAAAGCTTTCTTTGCCGCTGCACCGCAAACGTCGTCTGCGTGGATTTGCAAAATCTTCCTCTCGTTCTCTTTCAAAACCGGAGGTTGCGTGCTTACGTAGGGGCTCTCGTATTGGCTAGTCGCTGAGGCCACTTCCGGGAGGCGAGCGACTGTTTCTGGCGACCCAGAACCGAGCGATTCGATGAGCGACTTGGTGCGCGGCGAAAAGTAGTTCGTCGCTAGTCGCGTCGCGCCCCAAGTCGCTCGCAAAATCGCTCCATGTGGTTGGGGCTTAAGACACAACGACACAGCAATGCGAGACAGAAGGCACACTATCAACGCGTAATGCTGCTGCTGCGAGCGGAATTTAACTTCCATCTTGACCAAATGAAGCTCGGCAGCCGCTAATCGTGTTTGTCTTTTAACAGGCGTAACATTAGTGGTGGTAGATGCCTTAAGTGGAGCGTGGAACGCCGATGATAAGCCCACACTTCGAAATAAGCGGCCCGAAAGCCGGCGTCCCGCGGGCCGCGCTCGCCGCAACCAGTCCCGGAACGGTGGCGCCGCGGTGGCAGTATTTGGCTCTAGGCGCACTCACGCCGCTTTGGAGGCACGCGGCATGCCGCACGTGAGTGCGCCTTTCATCCAGCGGCCGTGCCGTGACATTCATGTGAAAGGTACGGGTGACGGGACAGTGCGGGAGGGGCAGCAGGAACAGGATATTTTGTGCACGAGTTCTCCGAAAGCCAAACATTCTTGGGGGTGTGCCTTACTGCCATTTTTAGTTCGCCGTGGCGGCCGCTAGAGGGACCAGTACTGGAAAAAGGTCCATTCACTTGTGCGCTCCGTTACAATATGTCGCTTGGTTTCTGGCTCATTTCCGCAGCCTGCGCATAGTACTTCCTGTACCGGCTCGCGGATAAGCGTTTTTGTCCGCAAGCAACCCGCCCGGGCTTCAAAAAGCAATGCACTCCCTTTGGCCCGATCCTGTAGATACTTCTTTCGCATCCAACCTCTTTTTCCAGGTCGTTGTCTGTTTTTTTTCACTTCATTTTTTATTGCATTGGTTGTTTCCCCTGTACTTCCAGGTTTCGTATACTTTGTCCTAAGCCTTCTGGTTCTTTTCCTCCACAGTGTGTCCACGCTTTTCATGTAAAGATACCGTAACACTTTGGCCGCCCATCTCTGGTCATCAATATTTCTAAGTCGTTCTTCAAAACATATTTTGCTCTGTGCTTCTCTCACTTCGAAGGATGCCCATCCCATGTCTCCCTGCACTGCCTCATTTGTTGTTTTACTGTGTGCTCCTGATGCCAATCGACCTACGGCCCTCTGATTTACTTCTAGCCCTGATTGAATCTCTGATTTGACACACACTACTGCGTTTGAAAAGGTGATGTGCTGGTACCATTACTCCCTTCCAGATTCCTCTCACTACTTCATATCTGTTATATCCCCACAGTGCTCTGTGCTTCATGATAGAGGCGTTTCTTCTGCCTTTTATTCTTAAATGCTCCTCATGAGTTTTTAGATACGCCTTCCCTTCGTTTATCCAAATGCCCAGATATTTGTATTCCGTTACCCACGGTATTGCTGCTTGTCGAACGAGTATACCGATTCGTTACGGGCGTCGTCATTAAAAACCAGAACTCCCGACTTTGCTGTGCTAAACTCTAACCCCAGTTCAGTGGCTTCCCCGCAGATATCTGTGAGCTGTTGCAGACACTGTTCGATATCTGCTAGTAGTACTATGTCATCTGCATATATCAGTCCCGGGATATGTTGTTCCACTTCCTGTCCTTTGCGGCTATAACACATATTGAAACCTATTTTACTGCCTTCAAGCTTTCTTTCTAGTCTAGCAATGTACACCATGAACAGCAATGGCGACAGAGGACAACCCTGCTTTAAACCTCTATTTGTGACTACCGGTTCCGTACATTTTTGGTCCTCCCAGGTAATTTGCACATCGCTCTCATTGTAAATTCCCTGCAACATCTCTATAAAGGCCTAGCCTAATCCCTCTCGCTCAAGTACGCTGCATCGAAGTTCTATATCTACATTGCCCTAGGCATAGTGGTCGCTTTTGAGCCATTGACACCTCTATGCAATGGGTTAAGACAAATAAATGGTCCTAAGCGTCTGTCTCGTCTGAAACCATTTTGTAGTTCTCCCAGTATGCCGTTTCCCTCTATCCACGCCTGTAGTTGCGCTTTTATGGCTTGCATTGCCAGCCTGTATGTCACTGAGGTAACTGTAATAGGCCTGTACGAATCCGCATCAGCCCTGCCTCCTTTACCTTTATATATCATCATCCTGCTCTTACGCCAATTGTCCGGTACTTGCTTAGTTTTTATCACTTTTTTCGATTGCTCGAATCAGTTGTGCCTTGCTTTTTGGATCCAGCAGGTTGACCAGCCGTATAGGAATTTCATCCGTCCCTGTTGCCGTATTAGCTGAAACATTTTCTTCGGCTTTTTTTTCAGTTTAGAGTCTCCAACTTTATCTCTCTATCTGTACGCACCTCAGTTGCCCCACTCCCTAAATGCTGTAGCCCTCTCTCCGTTCTTCTGAACTTCTCTTGTGTCATTGAGCGTATGTGAAATACCGCCTCTTCCCCTTTTAGTACCTGGCCTTCACCGTTTATGGCATGACGTACTTCTTCGGTCTTTTTACTTAGCTCCTTTACATGATTCCAAAGCTTTCTCGGCGCGCCTTTATCCTTTGCCCGTATATTCGAGACCCATCGCTCACTTTTTGTTTAAGTTTTCGCTGTACAAGTTTTTGTACTTCCAGCTTCTTTAGGCGGTACCAATTCCACTTCAAAGTTATTTCCTCTGTTTGCATTCCCACTCGCTTGGCCTCCCTGTGCTCTCTCGATGCTTGCTGCCTTTGTGTTATAGCTTCCTTGATTTCCTTGTTCCACCAGCTTCTAGGTTTTCTTTTTCCTTTCCAGTAGTTGCGTTCTTTCGCGTTCCTTATCTTTCCTTGAGTGAAACCAGTCAGTACGCTGTTTTCCCAATCTTTCGTAGGTTGTCTCTCGATTTCCGTCTCCAGGCTTTTGGCAATATTAGCCGTTTGCTGGTCGTTTAATTTGAAGTCGTGTACCACCGTTTTCTGGTTACCTTCCATTTTTCCAAAAGTCAAAGTTATCCGTTTATGGTCACTTCCTAAGCTGTGGGCACCTATTTCATCTATTTCCATTAGAGTCAACCTTTCATACACTCCTTCTGAAAGGAGGCTGTAGTCTATACTGGACTGCTTTTCCCCTCGTTCCCAAGTAATTTGTCCCTCACATGTGTTCTCTCTGTTTACTACAATGAGATTATGTTCTTCACACATATCTAGTACGAGTTTGCCGTTGCGGTCTGTGTATCCGTCCAGGTCCTCAATGTGGGCATTCATGTCTCCCACTAGGATCACTCTCCCGATTATTTTAACTGATCGAGGTCCCGGTTAATGCAGCCTACCAGTTTTTAATTCTTTTCTCTAACCTCACTATCATTCCCTGACCACAGATAGGAGACTCCCAACAGCGTCTCTCTTCCCGCTATCGTGCCCTTAACCCACATATGTTCTTCGCAGTTTTCGTTTACTCTGTGCCAATCGGCTCTCTGTTGAATAAGCATGCCGACCCCTCCCCCTTTTCTAGTACCTACGGTTCTGTTACAGCCTTGCCATATATATTCGTGCATTGCTGGGGGCTCCTCTAAATCTCGAAGAGAAGTTTCTGTAAAGGCATCTACTTCAGTTTTTTTTTTCTTTTTCTAGTTGACCGCGAACCTCCAACCATTTTTCCCGTGAACTGCCACCTAAAGTCCCTTGATCGGCGTTTAGCCGATGAAGGGACTTTACTGCCACCGAGCCTTGTGTGGTTGTGCAAACACTATGTCCACATGTGAAAGAATACTGAAGGGACAGACAACCGACTTTTGTCGAGTAAGTCTTCTTGATCAAATGAAGGGCATCACGTTAAACACCTCAACCCGAAACGGTTTTGCTGATAGCGCTTTAGAACTTTTGGCATTGAAATTTTTAGATATACCAGCCATACGTGTCCCACCAAAAGGAATGCTGGCAACCATGACAGTGAGCCGTGCGGCAACATACTTTTAAGTGCACGCGAGATGACAAGAGGTATTAAAAATTGCCCCAGGCTGGAACAACAATGTGCAACCTTTCATATTCCTTCATGCGGTTTTTGAATCACGCGTTGAAATCGACGGAGTTGGTTGGACATGTAACGTAGGGTCACGTTCTGACGCCACGTGGCGCTACCTTTCAGACTTCAGAAATTCTAGTGCAAAATTAATATTTCCGCCTGTTTACTTAGAAATTCCTTGCGGTTACCCCACTTTAAATCACTGGCTTTCATACAAGCCAGACGACATGCACTCCACAAAAATTGGTTGCGTGTCCCTTTAAGCAGAAATAGTTTTTTTGTCTAGTGCAAATGCTGCACAGTGTAAATTCCAATTTTATTAACCAACAAATCTTCAACAGCTGTGGCTGGGGAAATAAAGATGTTAAAAGAGGCATAAAAAATGCTTCATCGCGATTAAAAAAAATTAAGCGTAGAGTCAAGTCATGCAAAAGTCTTAAAAGGCAGCATAAAAATGCTAGTTCTAAGAAACCGGCCTTAGAGAAGACAGTTCAGTAAAACTGCAGCTACAGTGCCCAACAAGCTGCTCTTTCCATTGGAACTGTTCACACAGCACACAACAAAGGGCCACAATGCAGTCAAAGCTGCAGATATGGCAGCTGATAGCTGCCTCAACGGTCCGTGTCCGAGCCCTTGTTGCTGGACCCTGCACAGTCGGCACGCATCTTCTCCCTCTCCATCTCCTCCCCGAGCACCTTTAGTTCCTTGGCCCATGCGCTCACCGGCGGGTGCTCCTTCCGGTTGTGGGCAAGCTGGGCGCTGAGGATAGCGGGGGGAGGGAAAGAGCCTTCTTTTTCCCCATTCCCAACAGTATGGCGGTGGCAAATGGAGGCGAGGCGGATATTTACACACTCGTGTAATTCTAGAAAAAAAAACGGCTTCTGCCGGGGCTCACATGCGGTGAATTGAGCGGTGGAGTTATCATGCTTGATGCCTCCAAGTCGCTCACCTGCGCCCAGGGATCCTCGTCAAAAACACTGCCCTCAATATACACTGGAGCCCCAGTGGCGTAATAGAAGTCGTCGCATGCATTCCTGGCGGCCAACGCTTCTGCGAGATGCTCAACTCTCGCTTTGCACTCCTTGGTACCTTTTCTGGCTGGTATTTTCGACAGAGGCGCCGTGAACTGAGCCTGCTTGACATAGGTTGGTGTTCTGCTTCGTCCTGCCTGGGGTGTGCATTCACATTCACTTCCTCCTTCAGCACTCGATGAAGCAGGCTTCGGACATTTACCACCCTTTCTGGGCCCTGTTGGAATTCGGCTTGTTCCGGCCTGTGAAGCAGGTTCACCCACAGTTGTGACATCCCATGAAGCAGGGTTCTGAACATGAACTTTTTTTGTCCTAACCTTCCTGCGCTTTCGTTTGAGAGCGCTATTCGGCATTTTCGGTCCCGCTCAGGTTTGATTCTCCTTTCGAGGCTGCAGATCCTGTTGGCTTCCGAACTGTAGTTGTAGCTTTTCCAGCAGTAAAGACGTCTCGTTTTTGGGTGCCGTCGTTTCTACTGGCTTGAACTTCTTTCGCCAAGGTACCCCTCTTGGCAATGGCCAACGATGCCTTGGGGGCCGCGGAGGTTGAAACTTGGTTGGGTTGCCAAGCGCTTAGGAGCTGGCGGCTGCATCCCGCTGCGTTATTCCACTTCTGAAGCAGTTCCTTTCGTCACCAACACCGGAGCATCTGTCTTTGCTCTGCCTGCGTAATCTTCCTCCTGTTCAGAAGAAGAAAGAAGGAAGTTTACCGACTCTTGCAAAAGAAGGTTACAAGAGCAGACATATCCAGACGAGGGTACACCATAGTTCAGACTGCACAGGGAGCCTCGGTAAATTGTTAGAGAAATATAGCGAGTGCATCTAGAGACAAATTACATAGTCGCAGATACCTTAGAGTTCAGGTACCGCAGTAATACTGTTACACTACTACAGTTGTAGTAACAATAGAAGAACACGAAGCAAGAAACTCATACTATAACATTAGGCCAACTCGCTCGAAAAAGAAAAAAACGAGCAAATACACTATATTGCCACGTAGACAAGGACGACGCAGGTTTCTTTAAGGTCATGCCGGAGATGGGCTATCTTCTGTGATTCGAAGCCTGTACTTCAGTCACTCCAGTCAGCCCTGTGCCGGGGACCTCACAAACAGCTAATTACAGAAATAAGAATGGTGTGCGACAGCGCTGCCTAGGCGGGTCATGATGTCACCCTGCAGTGGCTTCCCAGTCACTGCGGCACTGTCGGCAACGAAAGTGCGGACGCTGCCGCCCGGTTGGCGCATCAAACAGCGACGACGGTACCGATTCCACTGTCTAGGATTCTATTGTCCACATACTTGCCCGCGAAACAACAATCTCTCTATGGTCTACAGAATAATTCGCATGTGCACGTATTGGTGCCCTTGACCCGTGCACCTGCAACGAATTCCCTTCCACTAAGCCTCCACGGTGTGAACGCAACTCTTCGCCGTCTCTGGCTGGGGGTGGCATTCACAAATGCTTACTCATAGCAAGTGAGGACTGCGAAACGTGCGGCACGCCGCAGACGACACGCCAAGTTTTATGCGAGTGCTCACGCTACTAGCCCGAAAAAAAGAAGCTGTCGTCGGCACTGAGGAACCTGGACTCTCGGCGGCCATTTTCGGAGGAGAAGATTCTGTGTCACTGGCTACCTTTGTCATCCGCTCAGAAGGCGATTATGGAACTCTTACGGTTTCCACGGGCGACGAACCTAAACACCACAAAGACTCCAGCGACAATCACTGAACTTCAACGTTTAGTGCTTCAGCACTGGATATACCTGCCTGCGCCTACTTTGCTCCATTCTTTGCTTTCTCTTTGCCTAATTTCCTTTTCCCACGTGCAGGATAGCAAACTAGGCTCTATCCAGGTTAACTTTCTTGCACTCCTTCCTTCAAACGTCAATTGGAGCGAACTTGTGCGCCGCTTAGAACTCAGATTGAACAAGCGGCGGTGGAGCAGTCATGACGTGCACGGGTAAGTGTCGGAGAATGAATGTCGCGGTTTTTGCCTTGCGAGCATTTGTCCTCCAGAACTATCGAATCAGATCTAGAACGTTGGCGATCAAAGAACATTCAATTCTAGTCACGACAGGCGATACACTTCCCTAACAAATTGAATAGCCGGCGCGGCATACAAGCGGAAGACGGAAGTGCGCGCTTCACTTCTAAATGAGATAAGACAGCTGAGTGCGGTCAGACGCTGGCAACAAAACAGGAGTAAACAAACCAGAGGGTATAGTTCGCGGCAATATTGTACGTGTCCAACCACAGTATTATGCAAAACACATTGGAATTTTCAGAAAAGTGTAATGGGTAAACAGCGCATCTAACAGTTTGTCATAAGAGACTGAAGCAAACCTTGTACGATGGCTGAGTATTGCAAAACTTAAAGGAGAATAGAATTGAAATGTAGCTGAAAGCAAGAAAATATATTTTTGTATCCCGGTAACAGTACAGTAGCACAAACATTTGATATAGAACCGGCAACACGCCAAGTGACGAAATGCTACAACTGCTATTTATGAATCAAAATTCCGGAAGATACATTTTAAATGGGGATAAAGATAAGTAATTTAAGTGCATACAGCAGGAAATTTTACCGTAATTTTTGGAAGCTGACGGAAAAATCTAGCGGGGTTGTGATTGGTGAGAACTCGAATCAATAACGTGGAAAAGATTAGTCAGCAGTTTGAACAACTGACGAGCTGGAGCTGGATGGAAGTCTAAGAACGATGATAATTTTACGTGTAGCTGGTTGCTAGTTATATTGGATGGAAGTCTAAGAACGATGATAATTTTACGTGTAGCTGGTTGCTAGTTATATTGTGTTGGCTACATGTATGATTGTCACTCATTTAGACTATTTGACCGAGACGCCCCTTTCCGGTACCCGGGGCGATGCTCGCCGGGCAGATTGTTTTAACAGTGATGTGCGAGCTGTCGATGGGCCGGTGAACGTGAGCAGGAAAACTTCGCCGAGTGATGACGTCACCGCGCGCGCCGGCACACCACCGTAGCTTTGCCTCGCCACGCTCGGGCGGTACTCGTGCCGCCACCTGTCGGAGGCACGATACAATTGTTACAGCGGTGAGCTCGCTTCGGGTGAACACGGGAGCGCGTGACCGCGGTATTTGTCAAAGCAGCCTACCTTGTGATACGCGAAGCTGCACGCATGCTCTGTACGTGTTGAGCGAGGCTGTGCTTTCCGCGCGCGCATCGCGTCATCTGAGCGCCGTCTGCTAACTTCATCTTGCGGGGAGCGGGGGAGCAATCGGGCGCTGTATAAATAACCGAAAGTTGGAATCCGCAAGAAAAATGTTTGAGTGAGCGGTTATTCGTTCAGTAGCTTGAATGCAATCGGTTCGTAACATCACAATTCGCCAGGTTGCTTCAAGCAGACTCGATATAAAGACGCTCATTTTAACAGCCCTTTATTTTGAAGTGGTTGCCACTAAAACTGAAGGAACACATGTGCACGATGTTTATCAGAAATAAATTGAGAGCCCGAAGTGCGCTCAGGCACTACAACCTCGATTCAATTTACGGTGGAAGAGCAACTTTGTGATTTTTATTAGGCATGGTCATACAAGGATCGAGGATTCGAGGTTGAAAGCGAGTCAGCAGAAGAGGCGTGGGCGGTGCACGCGCTGAAAGGAAATTCTGTCTCGGCTTGACGACACGCACAACGCATGCGTGATGCCTCGCGCAGCGTATCCACGCGCTCCCATGTTCACCCTAAGCGAGCTCACACTGTACAAGCACGGCTTTGGAAACGCGTCTTGGGGTGGCTCGCTCTGTCGCTTGACGAGACGCGGGGTACAGTTTTGACGGTGCTAGAGAAGGACTTCGAGAAGACAATTTATTATAAAACCACATATCAGCACGCAGCGACTAGTGGTAACAGTGCTGCCCGAAAAACAGAAAAACAAAATCCAATTAGTTTCCAAGTACTCCGGGCAGTCAACACTTTGCACGACAAATGTCTATGGTGGTAAAACAAGCTACTCCGAAATCAATCCATAAAAAGTTCACATGCGTTCACACAGAGTTCATAAACTCGTTGAAAGTCAATACGGCACAGTAGTGATGCTCAGGATGTTGTTCCTGGCCACTATGAAACGCGTGGACCAGCGTAACAGGAAGGCTTCTTCGCCTAGAACTGCCAACTCATTTTCCAAGTGACTTGACGCTAAAATGAAAGAAGCCAAAAGGCCGAGTAACGATAACGTTAATCAACCTAATTAGCGTCCCGCACGCCAGACCACCTAATCCGAATTTGGTCACCGAAAAAGTTCAAAAATTTTGAGCAAACGCTCGTCCCGCTGAGCCCTCTACTATTCTGCAACTTCACCGGAAAGCCGATGGGCACGCGTACATTGTCCATACTTTAATGGAATCGACAGCTGGGCTACTTGGTATCCGTCCATCCTAAACAGCGCTTAACAAAACAACGACGAGGAAGAAAGCGCCGTCTTGTGTCCCTTTCTTCATCGTCGTTGTTTTATTAAGCGCTGTTTAGGATGGACATACTTTAATGGTAGGGCGTTCATTGCTCTTCGGTAGGCCAACGACGACACCGCGCAGAAAACCACGCAGCTGGTCTTGGCTGGTCCGAACTGGGAACCCGCGGGTCCCAGTTGGGTAGGACCAGCTGGGCCCAGCTAAATTATCTCTTGGGTAAACTTCGCCTCGCCAAGAATAAGCTTAGTGGGGCCGCCAGCTTCGCTGTTCGCGCAGTCTTCGCGCCACTAGTGCGAAGCTGCCACCCCCCCCCCCCCCCCCCTTTTTTTTTTTTTTTTTGCTAAGATCAGACATTCAACTATCGTTGCGGGGAGTTCTTGGCACACTCACCGGACCTGTCGTCGACGGGCTTCCGTAGCGACCTGAAGCTCGGCGTTTCAGGGTGCGGTTCTCCTGGCCCGGTGCCGTTGGGGGGAGGTAACCATCAATGATTCGCTTCCAGACTGGCGGAACGCCGATCTTGAACTCGTTTAGTATGTGCACAGGAAGGTTGGCTTCGAAACAGCGTCCCGGTCGAAATGCCCACGGAACAGGTAACACCCGCCGTCGATGGCGACAAGGCAGTGAATCGAGCTATCACGCTGTCACTGCTGTCACCACAGGAAATGAAAGCTGTCACAGCCAGAGTTACTGATGTAGCCTGCAGAAAGGGGCGCAGGAGGGCGCTGCAGTGCTGCAGCCGTAAACTCATTGGCAGGGGGAGGACATTTGGCAGATCACTGCCGGCGGTGCACTTGCACGCCTGACTTTCAGGAAACGCGCCTCCTGCGCAGCTTTCGGACGCAACTACAAAGAGAAATCTTCAAGGCGTTCTGCATTATCAAGGAAAAAGAATGCGGGAGCACTCCGTCGCTGGCTTTGCACACAAAAGAAAAGGCCTATCTACAGCGTCAATCACATGTCCTGTGAAAGCTGCGCCTTATGTATCTTTTTAGTGTTTCTGCGCATTTGTGTGTATGTATATAGCCTTTCTTGTCAATAAAGCCTGAGTTGATGTTTAGCGCTCGTCCCGTGTCACTGTCTTTTCTTGTGTCCCCGTCTAGTGCGCTTTTTACCATGTCGAAGCTGCAGCTCTGGTGCGTGCTTTTTTTCGCTGAGCGCGTGCTGTATTTCTCGTGCTAAAGTAAGGTCCGGGTAAAATTTTAACTTGTGAAGCCGTACGCGTTAGTATAGGCACGTTGCGCTGATGTTTGCCGCACAAGCAGCAGCGCCATTTTCCATATCCTGGTGGTTCAGGGCGTCATTTCTATTGTGAGAGACGCCATGCAATTCACGGCCTCTGTTCGAAGCATTAAATTCACCTCGCCGCCGCCCTGACCGAGATAGCAACAGACTTGATTATCATGATTGACGGGCGCCCACACACAGAAGGATCTTGGAATTTTTTTTATTCAGCGAGTCCCCACTTTGCCAAAAAGATGTTACAGCGAAGGGGGGGGGGGGGGGTTCAGGATTGGATAAAACAACTATTTGTTCATACAGCACAGCCGGTTCCCATCTCTAATGGTCATCGCAAAAAACGAATTGTAAAACATTGTTGTCCTTGCACGGTACTCTCTCACTTGGTGTCGGTGGTCATTACGGCTGGATATGTAACGGGGTTCACTGAGGTAGTTGTTACAGGCAATTTCAGTGGGCCCATGAAATACACGAAAAAAAAAACTTCAAACGCAGTTGCTTTCTGCGCAAAGAAAACGATTCCCAACCCAATTCCGCTTTCATAGCAGTACAGCTGTCTGTCCGCTCATAGCATCCTGTATAACGCTGTATAACGCCTTCGGTTATACAGGAGGCTATGGTCCGCTTGTACCGCCCTAAAACAAACCATGCAGCTCGGTTCTGAAAATTTTCCAGCTTATCAATCGGCCTGGCCTGCATCGGGGCCCACACAGGGCATGCGTACTCCATAATCGGGGTAATACACATGAGGTAGGCTGTATATCTTTTTTTTTTTTTTTTTTTGGGGGGGGGTCCATAATCGGGGTAATACACGTGAGGTAGGCGTTATATCTTTTTTTTTTAAGTGCGAATGCACTTTATAAGCGACCCCAAACCATCCACCGCCGGCGGCGGCGTCGGCGGCGTCCGCAGTGCTCCTCTATATTTAAAAAAGAAACAGCATCCGGCGCCAGGTTTCGATCCGAGGACTTTGCGGCCGCAGCGCGACGCTCTACCGACCAAGCTACGGACGCGACGGTGATATCAGTGTTAGACGCGCCTTATATCTTTAACGCATTCAAACTACGTCGTCAGCGGCGTGCGTTGGCGACTCAGCGGCGTTATAGCGGCTTGATAACTGCGTGGTGTACACGTGATACTACAAACCCGATGGAAGAGATGGAAGAGAAGGCGGCGAGGCGGTGGGCTGCGGGGGCCGAGCGCAAGCGCCGCAAGCGGGCCGACAACCGTGCATTCGCACTTTCACATTCTCCCCCTCGGGGAAATGCGGGGGAATTTTTTTTTTTTTTTTTTTTGGGGGGGGGGGGTGTCAGAGCCCTTGCTGCTTTACCAACAACATGATCAACATCAGCATTCCATGAATAATCATGCGACCAAACAACGCCAAGATATTTGCACGTTAGCTCAGTAGTAATAACATACGTATCTATGGAGTACGCCATTTCTGTTTCTCTTTGTTTGAAACACGCATGTGAACACATTTTTTGGGGGTTCAACGTCGTTTGCCACTTCTGGCAGCACCTTATAATCGTCCTGCAAGGAAACACCGTCACCTTCGTTCCGAACCTGCCGATATAAAACACAATCGTCGGCAAATAAACGCATGCGCGACGAAATGCCCACCGAAATATCACTTACGTAATACGAGCGGCCCAAGGATGGAGCCTTGGAGCACGCCTGATGAAACGTTATCGTAGGATGAACACCTCCCATTCAAAAGCACGAATTGACACCTGTCAAACAAGTAATTGGCTAACCAAGTTAGCACATTCTGGTTAAAATTTAGAATCTGTAGTTTGACGAGCAGAAGGCAGTGCGACACGGTGTTGAAGTATAAATCTAAAAACATGTGCACACAATTTGTTTGCGGGTGTAGATGGGACAGGCGTGTCCGGTTGACATCTTTAATTCTGACGAACATTTTAGATATAGCTCCTTGTGCACAGGGGAAAACACATGTGGAATTATTTTCGGGGGAAAAAAACTTCTCTTCAAAATTTTTTCCAAAGCCCGCTCGGGTCACTGCCACGTTGAGCGGCTCGCGGAAAATTTGAAGCTTCTACCTCTGTAATACAAACACTACTGCAGCTGTCGCCCTAGTTCTTTTTATGCAAAAACTTTGCCTACGCTCAGATGATTTAACGTATTCGTATTTGTCTCGCAGAGTGAATTCCTTTGAATAAAAAATTCATAATTGGAAAATTTTAAACATTTTTCCAAATGTGGGGCCTTTTTTCTCAGCACCTAACCAAGATAAGTAACTTTCATCTTAAGCGCACAAAAAACGCACGGACACCGAAGACAAGGAGAAACGCTACTTCCAACTGAATGTTGTTGAATCAGGGTGAAATATATACCAGCAAAAAGACAAGAGACACAGAAAAGGTTACGATTATACAGACATTACAATAATGGAATCACTTGGCACTGTCCCACACGTGTCAGTCATTACCAAGACCAGTTCTTTTTTTTTTCAAACGCTGTCTCCTTATCCGGCAAGGCTACCGATGTTGTACTGAGCTATTGTACTGAACTGAGCTAGCGATGTACTGTTGTACGAGAGCTATAACACTGAGTGAATTGTGACTTTCACCTAGCAGTCAGCGTATTCTACTTATAAATGTATGCTTTTTCTTTACACATAGTATGTGATGTGTTGCTTGAGCAGTAGCTTTGGTGCAGCATTTCCTGTATCATCAGCTTTTAGCCTACACCACTTATGTCAGACCAGTATTAGAATATGCCAGCACCGTTTGGTTCCCTTATACGCTCACTAACATAAAAAGACTAGAAAAGGTACAGAGGCAAGCTGTAAGATTTATCTGCAGTAAATTTAAACGTACGGACTCACCAACTAATATGCTATTGGACTGTGGACTTCATACACTTCAGTTTAGAGCTAAACAAGACCGTCTAAAATTTCTCTTTCAACTATTGCACAATCATTATAAAATCGACGCATACAAGTTCATCCACCCTTCAGAATCCCGGCAAACAATGCAAAAACACGCGCACACTTTGACTGAATATCTTTACAATAATGACGCCTTCAAATATTATTTCTTCCCGCTTGCTATCAGAGAATGGAATCGCTTGGACCCATCGGTTACTAACACGAATTCACTTACTGATTTTTTGTCCAGAATCGCTAACATTACCAATTAACAGGAAAGTAAAACATGCCACGTTAATTTTTATGAAGTGTGGACTCGGATGTTATGTGTTCTGTACACTTCACGGCGAGCACCCCTAAACCGGCGTCTACATAACGTACAGCATCATGTTCAGTCACTGCGAATTTTGACTGTACTAACTTATCTGTAATGTATTTTTTGGGAATACAATATGTATGACTTGCCTCACAATGTTCCTTATGTTCCTTATCTTTTGTTTTCTTGCTTTGTTGTGAATACTATATACCCGCATGCGCAAACTTCCCGCAGTGTTTTTACTTGATTATTCATGGTTTTGAGACTTTTTTTTTACGGTTCCGCTCGGCGCGGTATTGTTCGTTATGGTTTGCGCAACGTATGGTTAGTCTGTATACCAATCTCTTTTCTTTACACAAGTTGCTTTTTTTTTTGCTTATTTGAGTGCACTTTTCTTGTTGGTATCCTTTATAGACTGAGGAACCTCAAATTATTATGTTTGTATTATGCGCTGCTCAACCCTTCTACACGTTTCACTTCCTTTGTATCCTTTATAAATATGTGTAATCTAAAAATATGACGCTTACACCAGAGTTACTTAACCCTTGTTCTTGTTTTGACATTTTGTTCTTATTACTGTTGTACGTAGTACCTACCGACTAAGTACTTTTGTATGTATATGAATACACCCTTGTATGCCCGCCTGCCTTGGTCTCAAAAAGAGACTGGCAGTATTTCAAATAAATAAATAAAATGTGCGGGCAGTACGCCATGATTTTTTTTCTTTTCCGGCGGGTAGAAAGTGGGGGTGCGGATTATATGCAGGGGGGATTATACGCGCGAAAATACGGTATATGCATTGTCTGATCTGGTACTCACGCTCTCTTCAAACTTCAGGAATAGCACCCGTGTGCAATTGTCTTTTCATTGAAAATTTGGGTACGCATGAGCTGGTTTCCGAGAATCTCTGTGGCACCATATACTGCAGAGCACTTAGTACCGACAAGGCCACACGTCTTCACTGTCGTTCGTTTGAGCATAAAGGAGGAGTGCAGGGAAGCTGATCCAAGTTATCAATAGCGGGTTTAGTGGCAACCAAAGCGTTTCAGATGCTAAGAGACTAAGAGTTTCAGGGTGGCAGCCATCTAGCGACCTTAAATATGTATGCCAGGATGTGCATGCTGGTTTGTCGGCTGAACGTGATCTTTTTTTCCAGTCCCCAAGTCTTTTTAAGCTACGGAAGTTTCTTCTTGAGACACGCCCATGTGTACGAGATTTCGGCGCACGTTAGAGATCCTCAGGTGCTGTGGGCGCGTTACAAAACACTGTCGCAAACGCAAATAAATAAATAAATAAATAAAGCATATCCGGGGGGAACCAGGTACAATAGTGCAATTATCCGAGGCGCAACCTCTGCGCCACCGATCATTTTTTTTCTTTATTGCCTGTCTTCGGTTTACACAATAAGAACAAAAAAAAATTCACAGCATATCCACGGGGTGAATGATGATGAGTGGGCGAAGCTCCTAAGGGGAACTCATCGGTAAAACCGTGACTCTTCAGTGAAAGTTCGCCCACTACATCTGTGTCCGAACGTAACGTCTAGAAAGTCTCGCTTAAACCGCGCGTCGGCACCTTGGGGCTGAGCTCGCCTGATGCGTTTTGCAGACGCCTCACGAGCTCTCACTGCATCGGGGTCTGCCTGCCGATACGCGCGCTTTCTCGCCGCTTCCCGTTCTCTGACGTTTTGGAGATCCTCTTCGCGCCGCAGCCGTGCCGCTTCGCGTACGTACGGCAGGGTCCTCGCGCCGTTGCCGTGACGCTTGGGCCTCTCGTTCTCGAACGCTGGGATCTTGGCGGCGTCGTCGCGCAGCCAGACGACACGCTTCGGCCTCCCGCTCTCGTACGGCAGGATCTTGGCGGCGGCGTCGCGCAGCTTCACGGAGCGCTTCTGCCTCGCGGGCTCGCACATCTGCAGCCTTATCCATCGGGCGACTCCGAGCGCGCGCGAACAGCGAACGGATTTGACTGAATAAACTTTATTGAAGGAAAGATGGAGGAAAGGGGAAGGGGAGAAAAAGATGAAAGAATCATAGGTGGAACCCTTTGTCCAGGGCTCCAGTGGCTTCTGCTCCCGTCTTCGCCCGGCTGATTAGGTCCTTTTGGATCTGTAAGTCGGGGCTGGCGAGGGCGGCCTCCCATGATTCACGGGAAGTCAGTGGCGGGTTCTTTTGGTGTTCGGCCCCTGCCCAGAGGTGTGGGCAGGCCCACGTGGCATGGAAGAGGGTAGCATTCTCTCCGCATAGCCTGCAGTCTTCCGTGTAGTCAGGGTGCCGTTGTTGGAAAATCTTCGCCCAGCGAGATTTATGTATGAAGGTGTTTGTTTGAATCTTACGTAGCATCTAGGCTTCACTTGCTGTTAGTTCGCGGTGCGGGATTGGATATGTAGCCCGCTCTTTTCTGGTATTTTGTAGGTATTCCCCGTACGTAGTGGTGCTTGGGTATCGTAAGGCGTCAGTCACAGGGGGGTGGTGAGTGAAGTCGCACGCTCGCCTGTTCGCCGCCTCGTTACCCGGCAGTCCCTCGTGTCCGGGGGTCCACGTAATGTTGTGAACTTTCTCGAGGGATTCCGGAAGTACCTTTCTAAGTGCAAGTGGTATTCTTCCTGCCGCTAGCATTCGCACAGCCGCTTGCGAATCGGTGATGATGTTGAGGCCGCGGCCATTTCGTTCTCCCAAGCGAATCGCGAGAAGGAGGGCTCCGGTCTCCGCGTGCTTTGTGGTGGTGTTTCGCATGGTGATGCAGTCTATGATGTCGCCTTCACGGGTGGTCACCACTAATGCTGCCGTTTCTTCGTCATACTTCGCTGCATCGACGTACACCGTATTATCGTGATGTTCGAATTTTTTGTGCAGGAAATTGACCCTGGCCTTTCTTCTTTCTACGTGGATATTAGGATGCATGTTTTTTGGAAGGGGCAGCGCTTTGATGTGGGATCGTTGTGCAGGGTTTAGGTCTGTTTCCTGCTCTTGGCGTCTGCGATCGGGTGGATCGCCTACTTGCCATAGGATCGCCCTCCCCGTGCGGGACTTTTCTAGTCGTATTCGTTGGGCTTGAAGGGTGGCGTGTTTTATCTCTTCCATGGTGTTCGTGAGCCCAAGGTGAGTGAGCTTCTCATTGGAGGTGAACTGGGGTAGGTTGAGGGCAGCTTTGAACGCTGTGCGTATTATGGCGTTGATGTGCGGACAACGGATTTTATTACAACGCTCCCCGCCATCTAGTAAACAATCCAAGAACTAAACTAGAGGTAGCCACGCCATCTAGTAAACAATCCAAGCGCATCTTTTCATCATATACAAGTACCGCCATCTAGTAAACAATCCAAGAACTAAACTAGAGGTAGCCACGCCATCTAGTAAACAATCCAAGAACTAAACTAGAGGTGGCTACATACATACGTCGACGATGGACAGACCCACGCCTTAAGGAGTTTCGCCCCTAAAAGGATTACAAAGCGCGAAAAGACATCAGCACGCCACTTGCTAGTGCGCGCTTGTTAAAAAGGCCGAAGCCATGCCACACTTTCCAACACATTTAACCAGTCAGGTGGAGATGGTTGGGCTTTGTACACTTCTAAGATCTCCCGTACACTCTGGCAGAACAACTCTCTGCTCGGTTTCACATCTACATCATTATGGCGAACTGCCATTCGAGCTTTCCATATACTATGCAGGGCCACAACATCAAAATATCATACGGGACGCCACCGTAGTTTTCAACGGCCAAGAACCTGCTTCCATGGCTATCCAACGGGAAATCCTTTTTTAGTGTTCTCTGCAAAACGTCCCACAGGAACACCCCGTCCCAACAGTCGTTTCTGGCTTTTTACAAACCAAGCAGTCAGGCCCCCAGGGAACAAACAAACCTTTTTCAATCATCCAAGTTTTAACATGTAATACTCCCACGTGTAATTTAAAGAAAAAAGACTTTACATAAGGCGGGACAGTCATTTTTTTCACACGCTGACACGCGTCTTGTCCTGGCCCTGCACTGTATAGGGATCGGTACAAAGGAGTCGGCATAGTGGTGTCAAGAAGGTCTCTATACAGCTTTTAATTTTTCTGTGCACGGTAGCCAGATATTCGAAAGAAAACCGCGAGAATAAAAATCTTGCCGAAAGTACCACCTCACGTAGATAGCCATGAATGCCACCGTCACGAACACAAGAAGTAACAACAAATTCGGGTAAAACTCTACCTAGGCGCACTTGACACACGGTGCGCAAAAAACGGTTTTGCACATCACGTAAAAAAAGAAAGCGGTTCACTACCTGGCGTAGAAAAAGGTGCGCCAGGGAAAGGCCCCCACAGCGCACTCGTCTAAACAGGTTGGTTCGGCTTGTGCGCTCCCAAGTGGAACACCAAATAAAGACAGCAAACACCCTGTGCAATCTTTTAACATTGGCACGCGAGCAATGCAGAACCTGCATCACGTACCATGACGTCTAATCAGCCGCTTTTGCTTCCGTCTTTAAGCGCTAGACACATGTACGATTGGTACACGCGATTCGCATGCGACTGATCGTTACGACTGTCACCACGACTAGTCGTACGCGTGAATTTGAGACACATGACCCGATGCGCGCATGCGATTCGTCGTCGGCGTCGCTCCGCCCACCGTTTTTGCTCCATGGTCAACTACGACTATCGCTGAGCTGAATTTGTAGATTCCGCGCGTTCAATCGCAAAAAAATGGATAAAGCAGGCAATCGTGAAGCGTTTTCTGCCTTCGGAAACAGTCCGCGCACACGCCGGCCGTGCCTGCCAGCACGGCACACTCAGCGGCTCGAACCGGCGCAGACCACGGTAGCAACCGTTTGACGCTGCTCTTCTGAATCAATCTGATCGTTAAAATGAAGTTCCACATGCGAGAAAGTAGGTGTTAGTGTGGTGAAAAATTGTGCTAGGGATTGTTGTCAGGGCTTATTTTAAAAGCGGCGATCAGATATCTGCCGCGATGCAAGCCTACGCTGACCGGCGCCGCGGCGCGCGGCGGGCGGTGCGCCGACCGGTCGAGAGATGGCAATACCTGCGCGGAAGCATCGAAACAGGCTACGCAGATGTTCAACTACAACGATCGCTGAGCTGAATTTGTAGATTCCGCGCGTTTGTTCGCAAGAAATTGATAAAGCAGGCAATCGCGAAGCGTTTTCTGCCTTCGGAAACAGTCCGCGCACACGCCGGTCGCGCCTGCCAGCTCGGCACACTCAACGGCTCGAACCGGCGCAGACCACGGTAGCAACCGCGCTTGTCGCTGCTCTTCTGAATCAATCTGATCGCTAAAAAGAAGTAGCTTATGCGAGAAAAGGGATGATAGTGTGGTGAAAAGTTGTGTTACGGATTGTCATTCGCAGTTACACAGATAGCGGCGATCAAATATCCGCCCAACACCTGAGCCGACCAGAGCAACGCACGCCGGTTGCGGGGGGTTGGGGCTCAGCGGACTCTCGTTGCCTGTGGCCTCACGACGATTGCAACGATGGCACGACTACATCTGGCTTGCCAGACGCACGTCGTGAGCCTCCTCCGACCAGCGAACGACGCCAAAACAGGTCCTAACGATCAATCGTAACGATCAGTCGCATGCGAATCGCGTGCGCTAGTCGTACATGTGTCCAGGGCGTGGGGAAGAGGAGGCAGGTTCTCGGGTGAGGAGGAGTGACAGTGGTGGCGGTGTAGTTGGTGCCCGCCGGCGTGTCGGTCCGCGAGGTGACGTCACATGCGGCGCGGGAAAGCGCTCTCGTTTGAACGTCGCCCTCGCGGGAGGAGGAAAAGGGAATACAAAGGATCCCCACGTGTCCCCCCCTCCACAACACCGAGCCCAGTCTAATCTAGCTGAACCGGGCTTCCATCCAAAAACACACAGACAGAAAAGGTGGGGGGTGCTTGCACATTTATTGGTCGCTGGGTCCTGCGGGTGCCAGGACGACCTCGTCCAGCTCGGCTGCGGCCGAAGCGGGAGTGGAGAACACCCGCGCCGCAATGGCTGCGGCGAAAGCTTGGCTCGACGCCAAGGCCCCCACAATGACCGCGATTTGGGCCGAAGGAAGACCCGGGGCAGGCTGTCCAGGCGGAAGCAACGGGAGGCCGGGTGGGCCCAGGGCAACCAGTGGAGCCTTGCCCTCGGTAGCGCTCACGTCAATCAGCGTGGCGCCAACCTTTGCCGGGGCGCGTATTCCCAAACGATATCCCATGAGGAGCCCCGCCGACCACGCCCCCCCACAAACAACGACGTCACAACGTGCCGTCACTTCCGCTTCGTTCGCGACCTCGTACGCCGTGGGCTTTTGTTTGTTTGTTTCCCTTGTTTTAAAAAAGGGCGGCGGCCGATGTGTTTCGCTCCGTGGGCGAGGCTGGGCCTGCCGCGCTGCCGAGCGGAGCTGACGGACGCACATGTGGTAGAAGCATGGTAGAAGAAGTTAAAGGCCCAACCACATGCAGCGTACTTTCGGCGTTTTCTCGCGTGGCGACGCCGCGCGAGCAACGCCGATGTCTACGCTCGCCAGATATCTGCCTCGACGCAGCCCGAGAAAGCACCGGAAAGCGGGCAGCAGCGGGCGGGTTTCACGTCCTTCTCGTGCATTGGGGTCATTCCTTTCAGCAGAAGAGAATGAACTTCTTTTTAACTTGCGGTTATCGGCTGCCTTGAGACAAACTGCTAGCTATTTCTGTTCGAAAGCGCTCATTCACTTGTGGGCTTGTTTGGCTTTCATCGGGGAGATCGGGTATTTGCGGTAGCTTTTTTTTTAGTTAAATAAGGGAGCTCAGGCTACGTCGCTTGTAGTATTAGCATGATGGGGCTTGACTGCAAGATTGGTGCGTGACAACCAAGCCTTATCAACGCCAGAATGCTAGCGGCGCATGCCATTCCATTCGTTGCTACCGTGCCTTGCGTTGGGGAGACCGAGGTTTTGCGATAGCTTTGCTTGACTCAAATAAGAGGGCTGTGGCTACATCGCGTGTAGTAATAGCATAACTGTCCTCGAATTCAAGATGGGGGCGTAAGAAACAAGCGTTACCACGGCTCAAATCTTTCAAATACGACCAAAGGAAATCACTCGCCAATATATTCATTGGCAGCCTCCGTTAGAGTACCAAATTCTGGAGCCCTGCTAGCGCTTCCTCCGTGGTCGAGCGGTTGCGCGCTTGTGTGCTGGCGTTTTGTTTGGAAAGTCCATGGTTCGAATCCTGGTAGAACTTTCACTTTTTTTTTTTTTTTTTTGCAATGAGGGTTTCATCGGCTTTTTTGTTGTTGTTATTCAAGGCAAACAAAGGGGGCCAGAGCACCTTGCCGTTTAACCTACAAGTGACGTTCGACGCTAACCTCAGAATCAAGACAGCCCTGAAATTTACTTTGCCCACACTTTGAATTCATGAGAAGCTCCAGTCAGCACATAACATCAAGGTTAAACAAAGTAGAAGTAAAGTTGTGCTAAGTGCGTCATCGTTCATCATCCTATCTAATTTTGTTCAGATTTGACAGTAATGACTTGATAAAGTGAAGGCAAAAATTTATTTTCGTCTTTTGTAGTCGCGCTGCTTCGCGGCGGTCCATGGTTTCACACCGTGCGCGAGCATGACGTACGCGCTGGGAAGCTGAAGCACGAAATAAACCTTTGCTTACCTGTTCTCGCCTCTCACTCTCAGCACTCTCTTGCGCACCTGCAGACGCTCGTCTTTCATCCTGTTCCTAGTAAAGGTAGCGCTGGGCGCGGTGCTTTAAGTGCGCGCGCACGCGGACGCTTTTTCGCGTATATATGCATGGTTATTGTTTACGTTCCTGAAAGCGAACAATCTAGACGCTTGCTTTCATGCCAGAACACTTCCATCACGACCCACAAATTTCGCTTCTTTTCACTGGCGCAAAGTTCTGACGCCTCCCAACTCTACAAGCTTTACCACTCGCCGATAGAAGTACGAAATGCTGCAAGTCAACCTATAACGTTTCTCCACACTGATGAGTACCACGCTGTTCGCTTATTAGTGCACGCGTACGCTGAAGCCACTGACCAAAGAACCGAAGCACACGCGAAAGTTGCCGGCCCGACCTGACGGTCCCAGCGGCGGCAGCGGCAGCAGAGGCTCGCCCGCCGCCGTTTGCGTGGCCAGAAGTTTCGTTTTCAGCTAGTACGTCAGCCTACTCCTCGGCCGTGATTGGCTATCCAGTTTTGGCGCGGCTGCGACGGCTGGCTCACCGTTTTGTGGCGACGAGGCGAATCACCAAGTGGAAACGTGCCTACTTCTGCTTCATGGATGTGCACGTGCAGCCGCTCGAGATAATCAGAGATGACCTCGCGTCAACACATCAGGAGTCGGTGTTCCGCGCGAACCTTCCAGACGAAACCGCAGTCAACGCCTTCGTGGACGCTTACAGCGGGTGTACAAACACTACCTGGATTGTCCAGAAGGTGCAGAAACGCGGAGAAAGGTACGTTTTGATACGATGGGTTGTAGTACGTGAAGCGTCGTTTCGAAACTTGGGTTGTACTGTTTATATTTTTATTCTGGCTATTTCTTGTTTATATATTTGTATTTTTTTTGCGTGTGTGTCGCTTACAGTTGAGCCGCGAACTGTGACGCAATGCGCGCTCATTAAAAGGCCACACAAACCGACACAAACCGCTCATCTATCGGTCGAGTGCATCTCGAAAAGTGACATTCCTTGCCGCTATTTGGATTCGCAGCAGTTCACTGGCCCAAAAAATAGTGCGCCCAGGGGCTAACTGTTTTCTTTTTTTTTACTGAGTTTTATCTCTGCTGCGGCTACCGTGATCCCAAGCTCACGTGCAGCTACTCATTAATCCCATCAAAAAGAGTATGCATATCGTATGCAGCAAAATCTGTGTGCATGAAGCAGAAATTGTTAAAAATAAGACATTGGCAACAGTGTGAGTGGTAGCGCAGATGATTACTGATATCAAACTCTGTCTTTATGGCGTCAGTGCAGAGACTGTGGTCAATAGCCTTGTACAGAAGACATATATCAAATTCGTCGAGTACTTCAGAAGCTGTACAACCCAACCATTACTTAGCCCTTGGTTTGTCTAAAATTTCGATATTGTTACCCTAAACTGTTATGACCACCAGTGAAAATTATGCAGCATTCACGACCAAGTGTAAAACGACTATGTTTGAGGTAATGTTTCCCAGTCAACGTATCACTACAGTATCACGCTTGCCAGAAGGATTCACATCTTCTATTGTTGTTTATAAAAATATCAATGTTTTCCTTAGTGGCACTGTTCCTGAGAAAGAAATTATGCAATGAAGTTCTTGTTTACAAAATTCAATGCAATAGTGCTTATCATGCAGCTTTAATATTTCACAAGTGCAGGACAGTTTGTAAATGCAGTAATGGTTAATTGGCTGCCTTTCTTGTAATCCTCACCTGCAGCACCGAATAGTGTTTTGAGGTGTGTGTATATAGTGAAAGAGCACCCAACTCAACTGTATACACTTCTCTGTGTTGCAGAATGGCCTTTCACAAGGTTTGGCGCTGCCAACACCACAAGAGAAACAAGGTGTCGGAGAAACGCAATGCCATGTGCATGGCAAGGTTAGATATTAAGATAAAGCTCGTGACAAAGTCCACGAAGAAGAAGGACCCGTATTTGCGCCTACCTGTACCCCTCGTTGCTGTTATACGCATCGACGGAAGGCACACACACAGCCTGGAGTCAGCGGATGCACTACGCCTCCTTCGTGGCACTGCCTCAACTAGGGAGACATTCATCGGCTACTTCAACGACGGCATGGGAATCGAGGAAGCGAGGAAGCTCCACGAGAGCAAGCTGTGCGTGCAAGAGAACGGCCTCATGCTTCTGGCGAACGGGGCCATCAACCCTCTGGCCAGAACCGTGCAGCATTGGCACTGCGTTTGGAGGGCCACAAGCTTCGGGGGTGGAGCCATCGACCCACTGGCCAAACTAGAGGAGAAGGCGCCCCTCTATGCAGCCCAAGGTACAGTGAGGATTATTTCCCACGAACAGCTTACTCTTGGGAGTAGGCTTGGCATTGCTCTATAATTTGCTTTAGGCTCACTTGCTACCCTACTGAGGGTACAAGAGTACAGCCATTCCAATTATAAAGCACAATTTTGCAGTTGTAATTGCACTTCTAATGCACAACAAGAGACTTTGCGCAGAGCTTTAGAGACGGTAGTCTTTATTGGGATACAGTCGACCCTCATTTTAACGAAGTAGTATCAGGACACTGATTTAGTTCGTTATATCCAACGGTAGAGTTAAAAATAGCCTGAAGCCAATCAGCAGTCTCACTCCCACACAAATCGTTGATAAAAATACGAAACATTTTAAGCTTCAAGCCCACTGTAAACAAGGTAACCCTTATTTCAAGCTCAGTGAACCAGAGCATGACACGTGAAATAGCAACAGAACAAAGTTCATCTTACAAAACAAGCCTGCGTTCTTTTTTTTTAGTTGGGATGTGATCTTCGTCTGTTGGCTATTCACAGCACTGAGCAGCATGAAATTTTTAGTGTCCACGAACAAAAGGGCTCTTTCTACTTCTTTTCCAAGTTTTTCCAAATAGCTTCTTGGGCTACTGGCCAATATTTCTTCGTTATAGTATCCGATATCACGCATTGCTCTCACGGATTAATTTTTAATATAAAAGAATAGGTGGCATTGAAACGAAGCGTGACCAACCAATGTTCGTATTTATTTCACTATAACCAATAATTTGCTATATCAGTGTTCATCATAACGCGGTTCAACTGTATGTACTTTACTTAAACAAAAATTGTAGTCTGTCTGTACTGTACATTTGCCTGTCTTTCGATCCAGTCACCTATCCAAAAGTTAACACAAGTCAGGTCTCAACATTGTTGAGCAAAAAGAAAACATTAGGCATATTTGAAACAGATCAATTCATAACTGGTACCAGCAGTGTTTATTTAATTACAGGGGGCAATGAGGAGAAAATATGTTTGTTTTATTCACAAGGTTTTGTGTTTCATAGTACCCTTAGCGCTTGTCCAGCAGCAAATGATGCTTTATTCACTGAGAAATTGAACAATTTAAGCAAAAATTTCAATTATCCCGCTGCGTCGTGCATTTCGTGACGTCAGCAATGACGTAGTCCAGGCAGATACCTAAAACAAAGTTTAGTATTTTGATTGAGGGAGGTGGTAACAGTGAAACGTCTTTTGTTACCTTGGGTACTGTCCGCCCTCCTAGATGCCGCAGTGATACCACTCAGACTACTGTGCGGGCTCTCTTTTCTTTTTGACCGGAGCTGTAGCTTGCGTATTTTTGTTACATGTGATGATTGTTTTGTAAAACATTGTGTATGGCTTGATGGGCAGAATTGTGTAAGTGGCACCCTCGCTTATGTCAGTTCTCAACAGCTGTGCAGCATCTGCCACAGTACCTGGTGCGCACCATACACAGTGCTTATATGTTTATGCATTCGTTTGCTATTTCCATTGTTTACCTCACCATTACTCTTGTAAAAAGAATAAGCCTGGAATCCAAGCTTGCAAACCTCTTTTTGTGAGCTTATAATCCCTCATTAGGTTATACTTGATTTTGTCGGTCTAAGCGTATTGCAAAAAGCAACCCATTATAGGTCACAAATTCAATGCATAAAAGACGCGGGTGAGTTGCATGCCCATTATTTTTTCTTCATTACATAGTTTATTTGATCGTAGTTTACATCAAAAATAATGTCAGTGTAATTCTAATGAGGCAATCTTTCAAATGAACCGAGCTTACATTTTGTCTTCATGGCCCCTGTTAAAATAGATGTGTACTTTTTTTTTTAATTCCAAGAGTTTGCTCTGCAGCAGAAAATGGTGGGTACGAGTGAGGCTAAATGTACTGGAACAGGTAGTTCTCAGTGAGGAAGTCTGAAGGCTCCTGCGATATGGATTAAAAAGCCAGTGTCAGACTAGTCAGGTGGCTGCTCTGGGTTGAGCCCCACACTACTTAAGGAGGCACGTGGGTCTTTGGGACCAAAAAATTGCCCAAAAAAGCATTTTTTTAGGTGTCACTTTTCTCTCGATTTTCACAGTTTTTCCTCCAAAAATTCCATATTTGAAACAGTGCCACACACTTATAAAAGCCATAGAGGCCCGATTCTAACAAAGAAATAATTATTTTACCATAATTCCCCACTTTTTCGCCTCGAGTGGTATCGCACTGATACAAAATTCTCGAGAGGTACATCCCAGCATGTAGTGCAACTAGGAACATAAGTTGTTTTGCACTTTGAAGCTGAATGTGTAAACCATGTGATATGGGAAGCAGATTTTGCGTTTTGTGTTTCAGTAGTTGTTTAATTAGCATTATTTTTAATTGGTTAGGAGAAGTAGTTCAAACCTAGAAGTTAGAATTGATGTAAACTTGTACGTGATTGCAAAACAAAAAACTGCTTTCCACATTTCATTCTCCACAACTTCTGTTATGTATTCATGTCTTGCTGGTAATGTTTTGTTGAATACTTTTTTCCTACTTTTCTAAAAAAAAATCAAGAAATATTTTAATTAACCCAGAAACTAGCCATCTCACATCAAAACTAATTAGATATTTAAAATCAGCTAAAAAAACTGAACAAGCCTATGAAGTTTCATGCTACTTGCTGTTAGGAACACTGGAGACCACGGTAAGTCCACAAAATGTGGTGAATGTCTGTGGTCGGTGCCAACATACAGCAAAATAAATGTGTAGGCCCGAATAAACCCTGTCGACCTAGCGGCCAGGTGTGGGTGAAAGCAGGTGTAATTGTGGCATCAGTGCAAATTGTTAGTAGTGCCACCTTTTTGAGGCGGATGAGCCCACCAGGGAGGTTACATCCACAGAGTGGGATAAGTGCACGTGTGGAGCACTGAAGGCATTTTGTCCAAGGTGCTCTGTAGTAGAGTCAACTGAAAATAGAGGTAGTAGATGCGTCATAGCAGGCATGTGTGTCTGCAACCATCTACCTGCCTATGTCCAGGAGTTAACGTCCTCTGGGCCCAAGCAATCTTCACTCTGAAGCTAAGTGTTGTAGTCTTTGCGTGGAACGTTTAGGATATGGGTACTTGGTGGGGTATTTTCCAAGGGCCTTATACAGCTTTTATTGAGTCTGAAAATCACAACAGGTTGTGATTGTTCTCACCTAAGACGCTCTATAGTCAATGCTTCGGAAATTGCTTTTAGCTCAGCAAGTGTTGACAGAGGTCTCTGAGTGGCGTAGTTGTGGCAGGTTTGACAAAACTGCACGTCAGGGTTCCTGATTCTCAACTACTGTGGTGACAAGGCTGCCTGAAACACCAGCATCGGCATAAAATGTGTCTTGACTAGCACTGGGTGCAAGTGTGGCACACCACGGCTAGAAAAACTTAGAGGCTTGCAACCAGCAAGTAATATTTGTGTTCAAGAAGGGGGTTCTGGAGAGGTAGATGGTGGTGTATTGAACTGGAGGTGCATATACCACCTTAAGGAAACCACAAATGAGTACACCTTTGCTTTAAGCAAGCATACCTGTCACCACTGCCTAAGGCTAGCTTCTTCCTGTCGTGTAGAGATGGGTGTTAAAGGAGCCATGAAGAGAAAACAAAAGTTTCGTTCATTCAAAAGATTGCCTCGTTAGAATCATACTGAAACCACTTTTAACGTAAACTTCGCTCAAATAAGCTACATAATTAGGAAAAATGAGAATGGCCAGGCGACCCACCAGCTCATTTCCCGCAACAGAACCTATGATGTCATTCGAGCCAGCTCTGCGATTGGCGGTGGCCGGCACAAGCACATGCAAATTAGGTAGAGCTTAGAAGCTAGCCAAACGAGCGATTTGTGCTTAAATTTAGGGCATGGTGGGATAAGCAGTGGAAGTTACGAAAGCAAACGTAAACATGGAAGTACCCATGCGTACTGCTGTTGGTACTGCGCGCACTATGCTTGGTTTAGCTGCACAGCACTGCGGGGCTTGGGGTTGTTTCAGACAACACTGGCCGATTGACGCAAGCAACGGTGTCTTACGTGACCATATTTGTCGAGCGAGCACTGTTTCAGGGAATGCTTATTTTCTCCCAGAACAAAAACAAGCCAGGTTTAAATACGGTCAAAAACAAACCAAAGGCTTGCCACGGTATGGTGGCAACAACTAGGTTCAGGTAACATAAAGAAACGCGGAAACGCCACTGTACGGTACCTGGAGTCAGTAGTATTAACTCTATGCCTGGAGGCCAGCACCGCCGTACAGGGTGGAGACACCCTTTTAACGGTCTCGTGCCGTCGCGATTGGGCCAACGTGCTCAACGAGTTGTTCTTTTCATTTCCCTTGAGATTTAGCAACGCGACATAGATAAGATGATTTAAACTTCGCCAATAACCCACGTTGCGGCGATAATTTAGCGCTGTTTTGACACATTGACTTGCTTCGGCGGCGAACGAGCGACCCAAAATGGTGGCGCCAGCGTATATGCGTCTCTACCCTGTACGGCGGACGCGTGAATCAAGGCACTCTAGGCTGCAGAGCGGTCGGTTCCTCTGATGTCATTGCAGAGCCCGAAAACAAACGATTTAGCGGGAAAATAAAAAATTTAACTTAAATTGAATAATTTCTCAGTGAATAAAGCATCGTTTGTACCTGAACAAGCGCTGGGGGCACCATAAAACACGAAATCTTTCGAATAAAACGATTGATTGATTGATTGTGGGGTTTAACGCACCGACGCAACGCAGGCGATGAAGCGCGCCGTAGTGGAGGGCTCCGGATTAATTTTGACCACCTGGGGATCTTTCACGTGCGCCGAAATCTCGTACACACGGGCGTTTTTGCTTTTCGCCTCCATCAGAAAAGCGGCTGCCGCGGCCGGGAATCGAACCCGCGACCTCGTGCTCAGCAGCGCAACGCCTTAGCCACTGAGCCACCACGGCAGGTCTTTCGAATAAAACAAACTTCATTTTCTCTTCATGGCTCCTTTAAATGAGGAAGGCAGCTAATGATTCCCACTGCTTCTCTCTTGATGGTCTCTCAGTGAGCCCACTCTGCCCTTGTCATATACTGAAACTGCGCCTGGTGTGCGAGATGACGCAGCGGGATTGCATCAACGAGAAGAGCCATCTTTGTGTGAACTGCTCCTGTGTTTTGTGGAAATCCAGCAAACTAAATGTAACGGTTGAAGGGCATGCTGGTGGGCTTCTTGGAGCCATGGCGTAGTTGATCTGGAGGCTGTGACGTCTAGGCCAAGATTGCGGTAGCAAGTAACTTACATTACAGGTTTGCCATAAAGGATTAAGGTAACGTGCGGTTTTGCAGTCTTTGTTGTGCCCTCCGACTACTGGCGATAAGTAACATGGTCTTATCATCATGGGATAGTGTGAGCCTCACACTTTTGCACCAAGTGTTTAAGAGTATTTTAAGCACTCTGAAGCGTTTGTTAAAATTAAAAAAAAAAGATGCGTTGAAAAAGATAGTTTGACCCAAACTACAAAAAGGGCTAGCACCTGGGTATATACCTTTAAAGGGACCATTCAGAAAAAATGTTTGTTTTATTCGAAAGATGTCATGTTTTATAGTGTCCCCAGCGCTTGTTCAGATGCAAACGATGTTTTATTCACTGAGAAATTATTCAATTTAAGTTCATTCTTTTATTTTCCCACTAAATCATGAGTTTTCGTGGTCTGCGATGACATCAAAGGAACTGACTGCTCTGAAGCCGATTGTGAAGCTTTGTTTACTGTTAGTGAACCTAGATGGTGCCACCATACCGCAGAAATCCGTTTTCTGCCTTTGCTTTGTTTTTGACCGTATTTAATCCTGGCTTGTTTTTGTTCAGGGAGAAAATAATCGTTTCGTGAAACATTGTGCTTTCTCGACAAATATGGTCTCGTAAGACACCGTTGCATGCGTCAACTCGCCACTGTCGTCTGAGACAACCCCAAAGCCCCGCAGTCCTGTGCAGCTAAACCGAGCATAATGCACGGAGCACCAACAGCAGTACACATTGGTACTTCTATGTTTACGTGTGCTTTCGTAACTTCCACTGTTTGTCCCATCATTCTTATTGCTTTGTAAAGAATGTGCCCTAAATTTAAGCGCAAATCGCTCGTTCGTCTAGTTTGTAAGCTCTACCTAATTTGCGTTTGCTTTTGCCGGCCTCCGCCATTCACAGAGCTGGCTGGTATGACATCATAGGTTCTGTTGCGGGAAATGAGCTCGCGAGTCGCGTATCCATTCCCTTTTTTCCTAATTATATAGCCTATTTGAGTGAAGTTTAAGCTAAAGGCGGTGTCAGTATGATTCTAACGAGGCAATCTTTTGAATGAACCAAACTTGTGTTTTATCTTCATGGCCCCTTAAGTGGCATTCCAAGTGCAACGGGAACAAAAGGTTCCAATAGATGGCATGTGAGCAGTGAAATGCAGCAAAAGTGAGCCGACCTGAGCAAACTTCCGCTGTGTTTGTCAGGAGCGGAGGATGACGTAAAAGGCAGAGCGCAAGAAGTGGGCGGGAAGAGGCATTGAAGTGGCAGGGGCAACAGACAAATATTCTTCTTCGACAATATTTTCAGTGAAGTGAGCACATACAAGGCCAGTTTTTTTTGTGTACACAAGGTGGTTCTGAGGCCATGAGGGCCCAACACAATTACTTAAGGGGGACTTAATTGTGAAAGTGCAACTGATTCCTTGTACAAAAATTTGCAGGCACCACCGTGACTGTCAGCAGGAGCGACAGCAGTACCTGCTGGGCAGTTCTGGTGGCGACCCCCATCATGCAGCGAGCCCAGGCACTGGATGTGGCGCGGGACATTGTGTTCATTGACTCAACCTCCTCTTGCGACACAACCAGGTGCACCGTGACGCTGGTGCTGGTGGCAACAAGCGCTGGTGCAATCCCCATCGCAGCGCTGCTCCACAACGAGCAAAGCACTGAGGGTTACCTAGCTGCCTTCCAGCTGCTGAAGGACACCTATCCTCTTTGCTTTGGGAATCAGTGTGTAAGTTGAAAATGTTAAAGATGATTTCATTGTTAATGTTTAATGTGGCACTGCTTGTCAGACATTAGATGAAACAAATTGGTCCATGTTTTCTCTATACCATCTTTTTATTGATTGGCATGCATCTGCAGGCTAAGCAGGGCCCAAAATCTTATGGCCACTGCTGAAGACAACTACCAACTACCACCTCTATGATGTTACGATGTCATAAAGCATGTGGAAGGGATGTTTGTGACACTGTTTCAAAAGAGCCGTGGCAGTGTGTTATACCTTGCATGAGTGTCCTGCAAAGTCAGTGCTTGGGTTTGACTGTAACAATTAAATTAGAATAAAATAATGCGTTGTAGACAAATTTAAGTGTCAAAGTATGGAGTTGTGTTGCTCTAAATTAGTGCCCAGGCTTCACAGTAGCATTAGTAGGTTGTTTTCAATAAGTGCAAAAATTTTCTATTTGCAAGAAGGAATGGAACTGAAACATGTATAGCCTCCAGTTTTAGTAGAGTTGTGTAGCCTTCTATTTGGCCTGTTATGTGTAATAAGCCACATTTTACCATTTTGCAGGCCCCACAAGTCTTCATGACGGACAATTCGAGTTCAGAGAAGGCTGCATTGCAGGAAACATGGCCAACAGCAAAACATCTTCTGTGCCACTTTCATGTGGCGCAGGCTGAGTGGCGCTGGCTGACCGCAGCTAAAAACAAGGCTGACAGAGACGAGAGGCGTCGCCTGATGTCGGCTTTTCAAATGGTAAGATATTTTCATATTCAAACGAATAAGGGCATGTTTTTTGTCCCCACTTTGGCGACACCACATAAAAGTTGCAGTTCTAGCATTGCCTTTTTTTTAAAGCTGCTTCTAGTGCCCACTCCAAAAGCATTTATGCACAACAGACAGTGTGAACACAGTCTGCGTACATATAGACAAGGCCTTCCCGAACTAGGGAGACAGGAGGCATGGCTGATACATGTTACTGTGATTCAGCACAAAGAAATCCTTGTGCATATTTGAGGTGGAACACAAGTCCATAACCAAGACTGGTGCTGTCCTTTTAAAGGCTCCATGAGGACAAAATACAACTTTGTTTAGTTTGAAAGAACTAGGCTTTGGTAGCTCACTCAACTCCACTCCAACCACGCCAGATGTCTTGTAACAGAAAAAAAGCAATGAATATAGAAAAGCTTTCAAATTCCACCCCGTAGTGATGCAATATGTGTAGGAGTGGAATGTTATAGGCTGGCACTAAGAAATGCTCATCAAAGTGTCAACTATCGGTTAGCATTGAAGTGGTACAATCAAATGGCACTAGATCCACTGCCACACTCGCACAGTCGAGTTTCTTGGCGATGGCTTTGGTCGGCAACCACCAATTGCACAAACAAGATTCTGTGACGTCAAAAAAAAAGCACCAGAAAGTGGCTAGGTAGGCGCCGCTGCAGACTGTTTCTTCTAACATCTTGATTATGAGTTTTCAATACAATCTGCATTGTTGTTATCGTTACAAGTCAGCCTTTTTATTGAACTAAACTTGTATCTTGTCTTCATGGCCCCTATAACTAAAATTCCCCACCATTTTGCCCAAAATGAATTGCAATGAAAAAAAAAATAAGAAAAGAACATTAAAAATGGTGTCGAAAGTAATGTAAGAGCAGATTATAAACAAAGCATGTTGGCTCTGGCTGCACCATGCACAAAAAAGCAATGAAGGAACATGTGCTGGCTCGTGGCTTAGGCTGGTGCAGCACCAACACGTTGAGGTGGGTACAGTCTACATTAATGGCAAAGAAAAGAGACAAACTGCCAGCTGTTGCTACTGTGTTTGTAGCATGACCGTAAGGTGGTGTGGCCCACTCCGGTGGTAATAGTGCCTATATCTCCGCGCTCAGCGGTTTGTGTAACTGCGGGCGATGACCTATTTGGCTTTATTCACCGAGGCCAACAGTGCCTCAACACCATTTTAGGCTCATAAAAATAAACTCGCGCTAGTCACATTGTAAAGACTTGTTTTATCGAGAGAAACTAATGACCCCCTCACAGCAGATGCCTTAACATAATTAGGGTTGTTCGTTTTTGGGCTTTATATTTTTAGAAAATCGGTGGTAAAAATCAGGTGCTATTTTTCAAACTGATAATTGTGGGGAAATCGAGTCTTTTTGCTGAACCATTCCGGAATTCGGGTCTTGTCGGGTCAAATCTACAGATGTACTGAGTAATACTCAGTTTATTTTATCAGTAGGTATTACAAGATTCTTAACCCTTTCATGTTCAATGGTGTTCATGTACGTCCCCGGCAAACACCTGCAAAATGGTCAATGACGCACATGTACGCCATCGCTGGGTTCTTTCAACAGTGCGCCTTTTTCGATCATTTCTCTCACTTGGCTTGTAATGCCACACTGCAGAAATACGTGAAATTTTTCTCTTGCGCCGATGGCTCTGCTTTTCTTCTTTAATGCTTTACTACAGCAGCACGCCAGCTATCGCTCGCGCCACGGCTGCTGGATGAAAGGCCCGTGTTCTCATCCAGAGGCCGTGCCTGCGCATCGGGTCACGTGTGGGTGCGCAGTGGTTGATTTCGGTTTCATCCTCTGGGCGCTTCCCGCTTCTTACGCCCATGAAACTTTCCTAGAATTTTTCTTGTGTTACTCATGAATAAACCCTGTGTATGTAACAACACAAATGATTTTTTTCTCACTTTATGATCACACTAAAAAATTACAATTTTATCTCGATATGGACTCGTCCAAATAATTGATAACAGCAATAAAAAAAATGACCCTGGGGGGTCGCATTTGGTGAAAAAATTCGACCATAACGCATTAAAAGTGGTGTTTGTTCCACGCTGTTTATCGGAGGAATATCGAGGTTTTTTAGCAAATTCTCTACTATATTTGGCGTTTGTTTGGAAATAGATCAGTAATGATGACTGTAAAGAGCAGTAATAACTTCTAAGAAACGAAACATTTTATTCACAAAAAGCTGCTCATCGATTGTTTACACACCCTTGTTTTCGTACATAATTATATGCATGCACAACATGTTGGTCTCCATTCGAGGTCTGTCCGATCGTTGAACGTATTTCAGCCGGGAGAAAGTTCTCTCGACCACACAGCTTCCGCTAGCTAGGCGGAACAATGTCAGTGCAGCATTTTCCAGCCTGGGTAGCGAGCGGCAGAGTCATGCCAATACTCAACAAGTTCAAAAGCTGTGTTTGTGTGGCTTGCCTCTATCAAGTACTGGTTTAGAACAGCGGACCGTCAGCACACGATAGTGCACTTTGAAAATGTCCATTCGGGGAGAAATTGGGTTTAACCCGATCCTCCTTAAACATGTTTGGGGTGTTAAATAAGGTAAGATTGGGTTGTACCAAAAAAAAAAAAAAAAAACCCGACCATAAACATAATATATTGATTATGTCTCGCATATCCCAAGCAATCCTTTGAGGAATCTACTTTTTTAATTATCGATATTTTATGATAACAATCTGCAAACATTCTCTGGCCTAAGAACCTTTCCTGTTTGTGTACAAAATTCACACACTTAGATTTCATGTTTGTCTATCTTTTTAGCTTTGGCTTGTGGTGCTAGCCTGAGCAGAAAACAAAACGGCATCTTTATAGCCCAGCATAAACCAAGCTCAAAAAAGCAGTTGTAAAAACACAGCCAAAGGTAGGAGTGTCTTAAATTTGTACCTTAAATAAGCAGGCACGGTCTGGTGACAATTTTTTTTTAAATACATAATAAAATTTAATTTTCACTTTAATCTTCTAGGATAAGAAACAAGCAGTCTGATTTTTTTAAAGTATTTTAAAGAAGCTTCAATGTGGTGTATTTACAGCACTTTTCATAGAAATCGATTGGAAAGTAAATTTGCATGTTTGTGAAATGAGGATTGTGAACTGTTGCTGGGCACATTTCTCACTGCACGATTATTATCTGTTATTTCAGATCATGTATGCTGACACGGTGGAAAAGCTGGCGACTGCAACGGCCAAGCTGAAGTCCGAGTCCCACGTTGCCTATGTGGAACGAGTGGAGGCTTTCCTCGCAAGACAGGAGGAGTGGGTGCTGCTGTTCCGTGCTGGTGTTGCAACACGGGGGCACAACACTAATAACTTTGCGGAGGCCACCATCCGTGTCCTGAAGGACATTGTGCTGAACCGGACGGAAGCGTTCAACGTGGTTGCTCTGGTGGACTCGGTGGCTGTGGTGTGGGAGCGCTACTTTGAAAGCCGCATCCTCTGCCACGCCAACAACCGCGTTTCCCATCACCGCCTCGTGTACAAGCGGCTGCTATCAAGAATGCCCGAGAGTGCAGGCGAGAGCATTCAGCAGATTGGTCCCCAGCTGTATGCGGTGCCCAGTGCCACGCACCAGGGTGTGACTTATGAAGTGTATGCACACTTCGGAGCCTGCAGCTGTGCCACCGGGAAGCAGGGGGCATTTTGTAAACATCAGGCCCTGGTGCACAAAAAATTTGGGGGCCTGTTTCCCAATGCTCCTCCCCTGAGCACCGACGACCGCCACCAACTGGGCAAGCTGGCCTTGGGCGACACATGCCCGCCCCGGGAATTCTTCCAGCCTTTCCGGGGAGAGCAGCAGCTCCCAGAGCACGATGCAGACGGCAGCACCACTCCGGAAGGTCCGCACACTGAGGCCAGCAGTGCAGTTGACGCACCCCCTCAGCCCTCTTCAAGCCTGGCACCCATTGTGCGAGAGACAGACCCTGCCCAGCTTGCTCAGGTAAGCATGTGCTCGGTGTCCGCATAGAGCACACAGAAAAAGAGTATTTGCTTGTTTCTGTTTGTGAGCATGTGGAACCCCAACTTCAGAGAAACAAGGTGTGCAGACATGACGAGGCACTATCCAGTACAGCTCTCAGTCGTATGCATATATTATAATGAGCAGCCAAAATCTAAGCAAAGTCTGAGGCTTCTTTAAAATATTGGCATTTGAGAAAAAAGGCGAGAGCACGCAAATAAATGTTCATGCAGACACATGATGCAATACTGTTGCTCACTCTTACATGCGGCAAGTCATTTTTATGTGACATTACCCCAGTGATACCGGCAAATTAAAGAAAAACAGAACAATACCTGAGAGTAATAGAAAGTGGGAAGAAATGTAGTGTAAACGTACATGTAAACAATAAAATGCAAGGACAACAATTCTCTGGGACTGCAGCGCAGCCCCTACGTTCTTTACACAACACCTGCGCTGTTCTCCCAAAAGTACAGGGCTACCACTCGGAAGACTACACTCATTGGAAACACACCCCCTCAGTTACATCAAAATGGTCCTTCATATGTAAGAACCCCTCCAGTATATTCTGTAACCATTGCACCTGATATGGTCCCAGCACTCAGGGAGTGGATTTCTCCCTGCATGTAAACAGTGATGGTTGGCAAAACACGCGTCCACTGACAACCCAAAAGGAACAACAGAATCTGCCGCATTCAGCCTTCACTGGCTGTCTACGTATACGCGAGGGAAGAGGGAGGGGGGGGAGGGGTCTAACTGGCTGTGAGTGTTGAATCTCCATGTAGCTTTCCCTTTGCCCCGGCAAGTATTACAGCACCACTGCATACCGTATGATCAACTGATGACCAGGGCATATATGCTACCAGATAATAGCAACAGTGCGTGCACAGCACAGTCCAAAGACTCATTCTAAAGGCTGGTGTTATTGCACCACATTCTAGTATGTTTTGGAGGTGCTGTGTGTCAGCTAAGTACCACGGCAGGCTCATACAGCGTGACGTCACTTTCTCTTCGTGCGCCGAGGCTGGGGCTGCGGCGCTGGGGAGCTGACGCACATTTAGTACAAGTTAAAGGCCCAACCACATGCAGCGTACTTTTGGCGTTTTCTCGCGTGGCGACACAAGCTGACGCGCGAGCTGATGCACGAGCAACGCTGATGTCTACGCTCGCCAGATATCGGCGTCGACACAGCGCGAGAAAGCACCGGAAAGCGGGCAGCAGCGGGCGGGTTTCACGTCCTTCTCGTGCTTTGGGGTCATTCCTTTCAGCAGAAGAGAATCAATTTCTTTTTAACTTGCGGTTATCGGCTGCCTTGAGACAAATTGCAAGCTATTTCTGTTCGAAAGCGCACATTCACTTGTGGCTTGTTTGGCTTTCATCGGGAAGATCGGGTATTTGGGGTAGCTTTTTTTTTTTAGTTATATAAGGGAGCTCTGGCTACGTCGCTTGTAGTATTAGCATGATGGGGCTTGGCTGCAAGATTGGTGTGTGACGACCAAGCCTTATCAACGCCAGAATGCTAGCGGCGCATGCCATCCCATTCGTTGCTACCGTGGCTTGCATAGGGAAGACCGAGATTTGCGATAACTTTTCTCGACTCAAATAAGAGGGCTGTAGTTACATCTCTTGTAGTAATAGCATAACTGCCCTCGGATGGGTGCGTAAGAAAGAAACGTTACCACGGCTCAAATCTGAACAAAATAAGATAGGATGATAAACGAAGACTCACTTAGCACAACTGTACTTGCTACTTGACTTAACCTTGATGTTATGTACCGACTGCAGCTTCATTAATTCAAAGTGTGAGCAAAGCAAATTTCGGGGCTGCCTTGATACTGAGGTTACCGTCGAACGTCAATTGTAGGTTAAACGGCAAGGCACTCTGGATCAGTCTTTTGAGAAAGAATCGGTCTTTTGATGCACCGCTTGGAACTAATTTTACAGCTCATCAAAATTTGGTGGCACCAGTGGCAAGGAACCCTTTCGAATGCCCATTTCAAACACCAAAGTTTTGTGTGCTGTAAAATTAGTTCCAAGTGGTGCATCAAAAGACCGATTCTTTTATTCCACTCACCATGGTTCGTAGTTTTACAAAATATAAAGATTACAGTTTTATGGCCAGCACTGTTTTGTCTATTGTTCCTCCAAAAATGACTAATAATCTCTAATCATCTTGGGAACTAATTGACTTACTCAGCAAATAACGGCACATTTGAAATCAGTGGGAAAAAAAGCAGAAAGACTGACAAGGTTCACAGAGTTTACTTAAAAATTAAAGGAAGCTGTTTTAAGAGAAGTCTCCCCTCTTAACAAAACTTTTCCACTTTATTTAATTTTGCCCTCGCTGTTCTCCACAACTTTGCAAATCGTATTCATTTCTCGGGGTGTGTTCACTCCTTTTATGAGTGTCTAACGGCTATAGCTTTCACGCACCCATAAGCCTTGTGAGATGGACTACAAGAATAAACTTTAAGCAGAAGGCGAATGACGGAAGCAAAAATGCAAGCTGTAATGGGTGAGAAGACAGGAAGTAACTTGCTGCTGCCAACATCTCTCTTGCAGGCTCGAGAAGATGCCTACCAGAGCCTGGAGTCCCAGTTGCGACGCCTGCATGCCATGAGCGAGCATAACCCGGCATAACTGGAGATACTGCAGGGCCTTGGGCAGGAACTTGGCCGTGTGTCAAATGGAAGTGACGCAACTGCTCTTATGCTCGCCTTCAGGGCAACTGCAGCAGCACGGAGGCGTAGGGGGCGTCAGATAAGGGTGCAGCCTACGAGCCTTGCCAGGCGTCGACCAGGTCTTACAAGAGGCTCTAAGAGGGTGCCAGCTGGACGCCCGCCAGCTCAGCCCGCTGCCAAGAGGCCAAGGAAGAGGCCCCACTCTGTGCAAAGAAATGTGTCAGACAATGTCCCAAGTGCAAGGCTGCACTGAGCACGCCTGCTCTAAGGCCAGCCTCTAATGTTCTGCAGCAACCACAGTGGCAACTCGCTGCCACTCTTTGGCTAGCGTGAGAGTTCAGAAGGCAGGCACATCACCGAGCTCCCTGGTCTGCTTTTTTCCTACACATCGCCCCTTCGGTGCTCGCACGGTGTCTTTCGTAAATCTTTTTTTCCCGATGTCATAGAAGCATGGAACAAATTGCCGCGACATATTGTTGAAAGTTCTGACGTTAAGAAATTTGAATGTGCTCTTGATGTTTACTTCGCCGAGCAATGAATATGCTATTTTGTTAGTGTTCGAAGTTGCTGAAAGTGTCAATGTCTGTATTTGCTTTCCATATCTTATGCTTCCCTCTCTGTAATGACCCTCAAGTGAGGGTTGACAGTATAAATAAATAATAAATAAATAAATAAATAGATCATCAACAGCCTGCTCAGGTCCACTGCAGGACGAAGGCCTCTCCCATAGACCTCCAACCACTCCTGTTCTGCGCTACTCGAGTCCACTGTTGGCCACCGAATTTCTGTATTTCATCCCTCCATCGTGTTATTGGCCTTTCTCTTCTTCTAGACCCATCTCCTTGTATCCACTCTGTTACCCGAATCGCCCACTGGTTGTCGGTTTATCTCACCACACGGCCACCCCAAGTCCATTCTTTTTTCTTTGCTTGAACTATGATATCAACTCGGGTTTGTTTCCTGATCCAGGTAGCTCGTTTCTTGTCCCCGGGTGTTACTACTAACATTATTGTTATTGTTTCCATGACCTGTTGAGCCAACCCAAGTTTGCTTTCTACTTGTTTAGTAAGGCGCCAAGTTTCAGCTTTTTTTTTTTGAGTGACAGAGTTAGCTCACTTTTCGTTATTTGGCAGTGCCTGCCATGTGCTCCCCAACCCATACCTCTTCTGTGCCAGATTTCTCTCTCATGGTTGGGGTCAGCACTAACCATCTGTCCGAGGTAGTTATATTCTTTTTTTCTTCGTCTAGCGTTTTGCCTGTCGCCACCAAGGAACACGAATGCACATGGTGACTTCCACAGACACGGCGGACGCCATAACCACCTGTGACAGGACATGGCATTATACTCTTTCACCCCACGCAATGTGGCATGACGGCCAGGGGCCCTGCCAGATGGACCAGGGTCGGGGACCCCTATCAAGGGTAAAGGCAGCGTTCCAGTCACAAGTTCCCCTTTCAAGGGTCCACACTCGACCAAGGACACCTGTACCCATTAGAGAAACCGGTGGGTGCTTGGCGGTATGCCGATTTCGAACCCGGTACCTCCCACATACAATGCAAGTGCTGTACCTCTGATCCATCGCTGCACCCCACCCAAGACCAATGAGATGCCAGAAATCAAGAGAAGTTGAGTCACTAGCCGACTGCATCATAAGCACCTGCCTGCCCAAGGCTGTCAAGGTGCTCTTCTCTCTAGAGCAGCATTGTCCTGGTACCGGCGGCATGGAAACTCGGCACGCCATGCATGCGTGCGCACCACAACAGCCCGGCCATTCCCGAAGAAAGAGTGGCACAGAGGGAAGAGAGAGTCTGTACTTGTATGTTGCTGTCCCTTGCTCTGCGGTCACGGCAACTCTGACACGTCGGGCGCCTCACCAGCTCGTTCGTATCATCCGCTGGCCCGCGTAAGGCCATTCGTAACAGCCAAAATTGTGCCCACTGACAACAATGCAATTTTGCCAGGATTTCTCAGAAATTTGTGTGACACAAAATAAGATCATCGATATTTTGCTGTATATGGTTGAGCGTGCTGGAACATAAAAGTTCAAGAAGAAGAGTCTGCTGAAGACTGTGACAAGGCTTCACGCACTGGCCCAGCAATCTTTAGCAGCCCTCAAGAGAAGCTGGTTCGTGAATGATTAGTTGCGGGGATTTCAAGATGTCTGCCAAAATTACTCAACACAGCTCAATCACAACCTAATGCTTTAAAAGGCTCTAGACTCAGCACACCAACTTGCAACGGTGAAGCAGCAGCAGTCAGAGTTTCACCTTGGCTTGGTAGCCATCAACAAGGTGGGCTCTGCATGTCATGTAAAATGGTCGGACACCCACAAACCACCTTCTAACTGAAGCCTGAAGGCAAAATAAACCGACAGCAAGTTCATCTTGGGCCAAGTGCACAAGTGAGTCCTGCCATTGGACCCGCCGCGGTGGCTCAGTGGCTAAGGCGTTGCGCTGCTGAGCACGAGGTCGCGGGTTCGATTCCCGGCCGCAGCGGCCGCTTTTCTGATGGAGGCAAAAAGCAAAAACGCCCGTGTGTACGAGATTTCGGCGCACGTTAAAGATCCCCAGGTGGTCAAAATTAATCCGGAGCCCTCCACTACGGCGCGCATCATCGCCTGCGTTGCGTCGGCGCGTTAAACCCTACAATCAATCAATCGAGTCCTGCCATTGGATCGGTGGAAATTGTCACTGATGGTCAATCTGCCCAGCGGAAAACTCGAAATGCCACTCTATCACAACAGCATCAGCCAGCCTCAATGGCTGCTCTACAGGCCAGATGGATGACCACTATCCATATAAGGGATAGCATGAATTCAAATACTGAGAACAACTGATTACTTGAAATGTCTATATTCTCCAAGAAGTGTGCCACCCCCTTCTCCGAATAATGGCATTTGAATAGCTTCATCTCATTGTATGCCTCAGCTCTGTCAGCCGCATGGTCAACTCTACAAAGGAGTTTTCTGTCACTGCTCACGGGTCTAAACAGTGTCAGGTGAAATGGGTATGGCTATTCATGTACCAGTCCTTTACAAGGCCAAATGGATCGTTTTAAGTTGACTACAGGCAAACCAACCACTTTAGTTATTGGTGTGGGTGGAACGAGTTTGTACCAAAGAGCTCAATTCTTGAGTTTATCTTGATTTAGAGAAGTGAAGGTCCACTGCATACTACTTGCACTCCACTTAAAAAGGACGCACAGAGCAAGAAAAACAGCTCGCGAAAGGAGGCACGCACGAAACGATCTCCAACTTCGCCTCGAGAGAATTTTCAGAAATGGAAAAGCGGGCACGGCAGTGGTAAGCGCACCCATTTTTCTAGCAGCATGCAGTCAGTCCACAAAGTCAGCAGCAGCGGCAAATGCATAAACTCACCTGGCAACATTCAATTAGTGATCAGAGATAGGAGGAGAAGGCCACAGAAAGAAATGAAGTCATCTGGATCTCAAACACTGCCTAGTCCTCCCTCGCAAGAAAGGTTGCCTGCACCTTGACCGTTGTCATATTTTCCCTTACTCGTTTGTTTAGGAGGCATTTGTTTCAGAGGTTGATTGTAGGTTTCAACGCGCCGACGTAGTGCAGGTGATGAGGCACGCCGTAGTGGAGGGACCACCTGGGGATCTTCAACGTGTGCCAAAATCTTGTACACATGGGCGTTATTGCTGGCAGCTGAACCCCCATATGATGTTTCTGACGTGACACGTGTCTACAGTTCGGTATCATGGGGTTCATGTTTTGTATGTGGTTAAGATTGTCATTGTATAGCTTTCACCTTTTCTTTGTTGATGACGCCGGAATTCATATTGTTAAAACAATAAACTTTCAGCTGTGAGCAGTGTTCGCGTCTTTCCTCTCCTTGTGTATTCATCTGTTCGTGCTGTCTTTTAGTTATAGTGTACCGACTAGCCAAAGTTACCACCCTTACAAGAACCTGAATGTACTAAGATGACACCTTTGGTTCTTCACAGGCAACTTTGGCACTGTTTCAGCATAATTGAGGTCATTCATTTTTTCAACACATCACCTTTACTGAAATTCCTGCATTTGAGTATTCTGCTTAATATTTTGTTCACATCTACTTGAAGGTAAGAGAGGTCTACCAACAGGCGTAGTTTGTCGCACCTCAAGGTGGACTCCAGAAGCTGGAGGCGGGGGGATCGGGGAGGGGATGGAAGGCAGATAGAAAAGAGGAGAGCAAATGAGGGAAAGGGTATGATAATAAAACAAAAAAGGAAAAACACCCACCACCACTCACGAGGACTTAAAAAAAAGGGGGGGTGTTTTACGTCCTATGTTTGTCTTTCAGTACCACGTGTACATGATTCATTACATGGACCGAAAGATGCAAGAAGGTGTGGCTTCTGCTTTTACTGCACACCAAACTACTGCACAGGAGGGCTCAGAAAGGCCGTTGCAAGATCCTGGCAGGGCAAGCACACCACATAGTATGCTGTCCGACGGTGTACAAGGAACAACTTTCATGCCACCAGCTTCAGGTCAATACTTCGGGAAAATGTGCCAATGCAATTATGTGATTGCAAATGCCAAAATCGCGTGAAAAATGAGCACCCACACTACATATTCTCATGCATTGCCAGGTGTGCAGCTGTATGCTGAAACGTGGCGTAGACATCCTGCTGAGGCTCTACAGTGGCACTCCAGTGCTCCCATGAGCTACAAGGGCTTTTCTCTTTACGTATGGAGGCATGTTGCACAGCCCTTACCCTTATAGGGTCAACATAACCATTTTTTTTTTGTAAGGGTATTAATATCTGCACATTTTGTTTCACCTCCTCTGAATTTTCACATCTAGCCACTGCAGCTGTTGCCTGTCACACGCACGTTACATGTTCTTTGGCTTTAAAATGCACCACTGCCTCAGCAACAATAGTTATTTGCAGGCATCTTTTATCAGTGCCCAACAAAAACGTTGCTATAAAATGTGTAAACAATATACCAACACTGCGTATCTGAAGATGACACAGGTAGACATTCGATTTGTTTTGAGGAATAAATTTCTCGCACCCAAAAGTAGAGCAATCTGAGAAAGCAGCTAATCTCGATAAAGATGAACAGCAATTGCTTGCGTACAGGTCCGCCGTTGCAATGCAACGCGTAAGGTGCGATATACATTGCAAAATGTTTGTGTGCGTGCGTGTGGGGCATGTAAGGTGACCACCTCAGAGCGGGGGGAGCACTGTACAACTCTGCACCAGGCCAAAATTTTTTACGCAATATGCATACGTGTCCGAGCAATATCAGAGCTTGATTATGCCACATCTAACATACTCAAAATGTGGCAAAATTATTTTACGCGAATTCACTCCGTGCGCGTGCGAGCGAGTACGTGCGCTAGCCAATCACTTACCTCCTATATCTGCATGCAGAGCACCGATATCCAAGCCACTGTTTCGCGATTCCAGTACTGGGGGGAACGTAATGGTTGGGAGTTGACGCACCTAGCACTGAAGGTACCAGCCAACCACTTCCGTGCACACGCCTCGTACGCGCAAGAGTTAACAAGAAATTGAATCTCTTCTGCTGAAAGGAATGACCCCAAAGCACGAGAAGGGCCTGAAACCCGACCGCTGCTGCCCGCTTTACGCTGCTTTCTCGAGCTGCGTCGACGGCCGATATCTGGCGAGCGTAGGCGAGCGAAGCGTTGCTCGCGCGTCGTCGCCACGCGAGAAAACGCCGAAAGTACGCTGCATGTGGTTGGGCCTTTAACTTCTTCTACCATGCTTCTACCACATGTAGTACGTCAGCTCCGCAGCGCGGCAGGCCCAGCCACAGTACAGGGAGGATGGCGCAGCCTCGTCCGCGGAGCGAAGCCATTTCGGCCGCCGCCCAAAGCAAAGGGAAACAAACAAACAAAAAAAAACCACGGCGTATGAGGTCGCGAACGAAGCGGAAGTGGCGTCATGGCGTGACGTCGTTGTTTGAGGGGGGCGTGGTCGGCGGGGTTCCTCATGGGATATCGTTTGGGAATACGCTGCCGGGGCCGCGGGTAGGGTGCGCCCCCGTAACAGCGCCGGCAGCTCGTCTTCCGCCATGCCGACCTCACCCTTTCTCTGAAATTTCCATTTTTGTTTCGACACATAGCAGGCCGGCTCCTCCGTAGGCCCCACCTGGTGGACCCACGTGGACACCGTGTGGCGCCGCTTGCGTGGCTGCGGCGGTGGCTGGGGGTGCTGGAGGCGGTGGGGGCAGCTGCGGGGCGCCGACGTAAGCCACGCCGTGGCAGCACCGATGATGGCCGCCGCCTCCATGGCCAGGCAGGTGGTCCGGTGCGGGCTTCTTAGGTTTGCGGCGCCAGGCCTGGCTTAAAGGAGCATCCCCCGGCGGGGCTATGAGACCAGAGTCGGTTGGCGGCGGACACCAGCTAGGCCGGCAGGCCGGATGGGGTCGACAGCGGCGTCTGGCTGTACTGTTGGCAGCAGCGGGCCGGCAGGCACGATGGGGTCGGCGGCTGGCTGGACTACGGGCAGGAGCGGGCCGGCAGGCACAACAGGTAGCGGCAGACGGCGGGCAGGACGGAGAGCAGCAGGGGACTTGCGACGACCGCAAAGTGTGACCGTCGATTACAACTGCTACCAAGATCTACAGAGGACCCCCACCAATACCTGTCCATGGAGTACCTGTCGTTGCCGCTAGGGTTGGCGTGGACCACGTGGGCAAGCACACTCGTTTGAAGGTCGCCCTCGCGGGAGGAGGAAAAGGGGATACAAAGGATCCCCACAAGTTTGTAGGCGGTCACTTGTCACAACGCAGAAAAGTTTAGTCCGGCCATTGGTCAGGGTGAACTTGGATTCGTTGCCGATCGCTTCCAGAGCGTCATTAGCTATCTTCACTTCCAACACACACTGGTAGGGTGTGTCAACAACTTGTGTGTCATTGCCCTGGGGTTGCTACTTAGTTTTATTTTCTGCATCCTCCAGGACCAGAAGAAATGTTCTGATTTGGTATTTACGTAGTACAGTTAGGATGGAGGGCTGGAGTAAATGTTTATGGTTGTGAGCCTTTACACGATGCGCACCCGACCTAGTGACTTGTGTACAGAATCTCCTGAGTGCGGCGATGTTCTAGAAACTCTGAGCGAGCACTTTTGTAAAAACTTTATGTAAAAAATTCGTGTGAAAACTTGTAAAAACTTGGTAAAAAACCCTGACTGCCTTGTTTTCAGCTGTGGGTCTCGTGCTCCACAGGTGCCACTACTGGCACTACATAAGCTCCACTTTATTTAGTGAAACTTGTACTTTTTAAAGTACAACACGGGATTTGTGAGGCTGCAGATAACAAACCTGTCTGCAGTAATCTAACCTGTCATTGCAGGCGTAGACCACGCATCATTCTGGATTTTTAGATGCGACGCTCAGAGCATCTCTTGTCGGCGGCCCTGGCCTTCCTGCGTGCGTCCGTTGTCCGTCCTTCCTGCGTGCGTCCGTTGTCCGCAGCCTTTCCACTCTCCCCCTCTCCTCTCCGATAGCGAACACTCTCGCGAGGGGCATTGGATTGGATTCGATGGGCTTGGATTGGATTGAAGTGGATTGTATTGGATTGTGTTGCATCATAGCCGCGGAAGATGCACTGGCGCCGGCGCGTGCCCAGGTGAGAGCGAACACACACTCTCAAATCTGCGGGTGTGCGGCCCAGCGCGCTCTCACTCCGCCGATGGGCGGCGCTGCGCACGGTGCTGCGCATGTGCAGTACTCTCTCTCTCCGCCGTCTCCTCTCGTTCGGGCACGCTGCGCATATAACTGGTGTGCCGCTCTCCGGCGGCCTTTCGGTCGACGGTTGCTCTCCGCTTGCGCTTTAACCCCCCTCAGCGTCCCATCACACCAGGGTTCCTGCGAGGGGAGGTGGGCGTAATTGTTTTTCTCTAGGCATTGTACAAAATGTTTACTCACCCTCCTAGAACGTAGTGAACACATTTAACATTTTTAGTTCGAGTGGTAATCTGCCTGTCTTCAACAATGAACACACCAATCCCACATCTCTTAGCAGGAATCGGATCAGCTCAATAGCTGCCTCGCACATTACTTAGTCCGCTGTGCTTGGCTGCATACAGATCGACTTTTCAGTTTGTGGCTGCCCTCGTGTGGAAGACTGTCTGTGAGAGCACGTGTGACATCTGAAAATGGCGAGCGTACCATTCTCACACACAGCGGTTGCAGTGATGGTGTCACCCTGTGCAAGTAATTTCAATGTCGAAATATATTAGGTAGTGCAGCAGAGTGCTTGTTTCTTCTGAATGTAAATAAATCTTTATCAACTTTGTGTCCAGCATGGGTTGTGCCGGTGGGTTCCCCACACACACGGCAACTCCGTGCAAAACTTGTGCCTTTGGCTGCTTCCTTTTAAACAGTGCTCTTGATTCATGATGTGTGCAGTGCAAACAAAACTCTGCCCTGAGATCGTATGTTCCGGGGAAACTGAAGAACCCGCTGGCGGTGAATTCGCCAACTGGTTTCGTCAATGCTGTGGCGAGCGTCTTGCACCTGTCAGTGACTACTGATTCGGCCTGAGACTCGCCGATCGTGCTGCCGCCGGCGCAAACATGATACGGGATCATGTCCACGCGGGCGACTTCTGCAGCAGCCTTGGTTTCCCGGGTGATGGCGATGGGACGCAGTGGTTCGGCCCGCTGCCATGCAGTGTGCTGTGTCCCACCTGGGACGATGTTTTGTTGGGTGATCTGGTCAAGGTGCGGTGCCGCCGCAGTGCCAAGGGCCGCGGTTAGCGCGCTGGCCTCTTTTCGGCAGGGGTTTTGTCTTGTACTTCGCTGTTCATGGTTGGTTGTTGATGAGTGAGGTTCATCAGCCGCGGCAAGAATGACGGAGGGGGACCCGCCGAAGGTTCCCCCTAAGGGTGTGAGCAACACAGACCATCCGGGAGGTGCCAGCAACCAGACAAAAGGAAAAAGGAAAGGAAAAAGTAGTCTTGTCAGAGTTTTGTTTGCGTTTTACCCATCATGAACGTATACAAACACACCCAACTAGCAGTTATTAATGGGTTTGAATGGCATACCCTTTATCTAAAACTCTTCAAAATCTTTATTTGGGGCACACATCTTGCAATGAGTTGTAGGGCCATGTTTGGCTCAGAATTTTTCTTTGATGCTGTATACATGGTTGCTGAGGTGACCGACTCATCTGACCTGCGAAATTTGAGGTCATCAGAAAAAAACATTTGCCGCAGTTTTACAAAACCTTTTCACCCCAGCTTACTCATAGACAACGCCTTTGTTGAAATTTCTTCCCTTCGTTTTCTAAAAGATGCAAAACTCTTAAACAAGCTCTAAATGTTCTAAAAATAAGCAAACACACACAAAAGTAAACACACCATCACCTGTTTGGCGCATGCTAGCCTTAGCTGCTTATGTGCCATAAAACTCAACTCAACTCGTCTGACGGTTGGGGAAGGGGTAAGGGCCGCCGGAAGGGGATTCTCCTCGCTCGGAGCCCTTGGAAGACTGCTATAAACATTCAGTCGAAACAATTTTCACCTAAACTTTTGTCTGTTGTAGCCAATAGTCTGCTCTTGCGGGGTTCGCTATGAGCGGAGTGGACTCCATTTAAAATGCATGGGGACCAGACAAACCAGCAGAAATGGTATGATGTAACCAAAAGTCCGTTGTTGCCGGATCCGCTGTAATGATCGTAGAATGTACCTACTACCTGGTGTGACTTTTGCTGTCTTAAATTTTGACTTCGTTCTGACGTTTGCAGAAGCAGTTTGATGCTTGTTGCATGATGAACAATTGCGTGACCGCTGCGCTCGTCTGTGGTAAACCTAACCCCCTATCGAGCTCGTTGGAGCCTTCCCGTACTGACTATGTTCATAGAAAACCTGCAGCCTGTTTGGCTGCTTATGCATTACTTGAGAGATGAGGAGCGCTTACTTTTCGGATGGTGCTAGTGTTGTCTGCGCCATTGTAGTGTTAAGACAGTGCTGAACGGCATGGCAGAAAGGGACGCACGCTCGTCGAATAGATGAAATCCAAAGAGGCTTTATTCAAGATGTCGCCTTTTATAATAAAACCTGGTCATAGCACCCTGGTTTGAAACCACCGAAGTGCTGGGATCCGAAAACCCAGACACTACACCAACCCTACAGGGGGCCTTGTGACTGTTGTAAAACTTTCATAAAAAGCAGTAAATCCTGCAAGCATAAAAGATCCCTGGACTCCGGAATACCACCATTCTGAAGTCGAAGTAATGTTCATGAAACTGCAATTTGGGACAATGAGGAGTAAAGCGCCAAATTCCTGTTGTGGGTCTTTTGGGGTTCCAGAACTGTCATACGCACCTCTGCTGAAATCTAGGGCCCGTGCAGTTCTATGGATGCAATTTGTGGAGCAATGAGAATTCAGAGGCCAGTCTGGCTGAACGCAAGAGTTCGATTCTCATTACCCAGCAGTTGCATAATTGTGCTAAAATGAGCTTAAGCTTACAGAAAACTCTCTATTCTGATAAAGTGTCCCAGTGTTTATTGGGGTGGAGCTCGCTGGTTCTTTTTGCGAAATGCTTTTTATTAAGAGTGATGGTGCCAGATTGTGCAGGGAGAGGGACGAGCCTGAAGCTATGGTTGCGAAACCCCCACACACTCGATATGTATCCAAAAAACCAGATGGAGCTATGCGGCGGCACAATAAAGAATTATAAACCAAAAGGCTATGCACATAAATGCGCACGGAATAATGAAGAAATTAGGGCTTAAACGAAAATGCGACCCTATGCCAGTCTAAGGCAGTCATTGGGAGCGGTCCAGAAGAGTAGAGGTGGGATGTTGTCTCCGGTTGGTCAATAAGCAATGCCAGCCTGTCTGCGGGCCTGACGAGCTCTGTAGGCAGGGAAGCTTCACCCCGGGATCACGTTCCTACGGCAAGGAACGTGATGGCAGTCGACGGCTAGTGGCGGGAGTAGAGAGCTTAGGCCTACGCCAAAACGAGGCCTTACTGCCCGTGCTCTACGCCACCGCCACTTCGGTCACTCTTCAGGCGAACACCGGCATCCATGATGGTCATCAGGCCTACGCCGGGATGGGTGAATGTTCTCTCGTTGGCAGCCGGATGTTGGCTCAGACAGCAGCATCGGTGACGGTTCCCGTATCTACATTGCGAGGGGTACTGTTACTGCCTCGTCCAAACTGCTTCGTTTCCTCTTTGGTGCGGGTTTATCTTTCGCAAGAACTGCGCCATTGGTTCGGCTGAGATTAGCCACCACAGTGCACCGGCCCTTACTATGCTCATTGATTTCTTGTAGCCCCTGGAGGTAGTAGTGCAGCTTTGACAATTTTGGTTCTTGTTGCGGCAGGCTCTGCGTGATGTAGCGATCTAATGAAGGGCTGCATTAAGTACCCAGACAACCCCTTATATGTTAGTCACACCCCAAAGAGTACGCATAATCATTTGCTGAGTGGTGCAACCTGAGCACAAGAAAGGCCCCACTGAGGTAAAAAAAAAGAGGCAGCAACACAAAAAAAGCATAGATTTCGTCAGTCAAAATGATTCCAACTCAGCTGTCGGTTGAGACAAGAAATGAAGGGGGGGGGGGGTAGCTGTTAACGAAATCTGTTTTGCCATATTAAAAGGCCTTTACTTCGTTTGGCCTAAGTGTGCTGCTTTAGGAGATAGTACACGGGGACTCATACATGTTTGCAGGAAGGGAAGAAATGACGAGCAAAATGCTTCTCCGGCGCACGGGACTGGGAATTTCATGACAACGCCAGTGACGCCGTAAATCACATGTACAGCTGTCGTCGTTTGGCGTCGATTAGCGTGAAGTTACAAGATCCGCGGCCAGTGACGGACAAAGTGCTTTGAGCGGGTTTATTGTTCACAACTGCGCCACGCCAAAGTCCTATAGACATGCAGGAATGGTATTAAAAACTGCATATGCATACGTCTATATTATTTTAGAGAAAGCACATGCAGTTACCTATCATGGGAATTATTCTGGCCCTGTAGTATCTGCCCGCTGTCGTATTATCACTTCGAAAACACGTACTCCTTTGACGGATAAAAGTCGGTGATGTTTTTAGTCCGAAACATTTCCACATCACCGCTGTCAACCACAAACGTTTTGCTGTCAGTGGCCTATTCTACGAACACGATCATTCTGCGGGTGAGAGAAGTATACCTGTCATGTGAATTATTCTGGCCCTGTAGTACTGCCCGCTGTCGTTTCATCACCTTTCAAAATACGGTGTAATCCTTTGACGAATCAAAGTCGGTGGTGTTTTTAGGGCGAAACATTTCTACATCGCCGCTGTCAACGACAGCCGTTTTGCGGTCAATGGCGTTTTCTACGAACACGAACACTCTGTGGGTGAGAAAAGTAACGTACCGCAAAAAAATAAATAAATAAATAAAGCTGGCTGCCTGCAGAGGAGGCTGCCATTGGCTTCCAGAATGTACTCTTTCAGAGTAATCTCAGTGCAGTCAAGCAAGGGTGTCACCTGCGAGAGTGTTGGGTATGTGGTCACAGACAGCTCTGTCGCTTGCTGAATGGGCTGAAGTACACTGACCAGCCCTGCCGGACAACAGTTTTTCATCACTGCCCGAAATGGAGAGCTCTGCAGAGGTTGCAGTACGAAGCTCAAGATACCTGGACACCATAACATGTTGGCTATTCCATCGTGTGGGCATGTCTTGCATGACTTTCTCCAATCCCGTATTCTTTTGCATTTTATGGAGTCTAGCGCGTGCTCGAGTGCTTCGTTTATAGTGGCCAACTATAGCACCTGCCTTTGCACATAGCTGAAGGAAACTGTGTTTCCTTTTTTGTGTCAGTCATGCAAAGTTGCAGAGTGTGGGGAAACACTGAACCCTGTGCCACTGAGAATGCTGCATGGCAGCAACAAAGTTTGTGCCATTATCAGTGACAATGTATTTTGGCAAGTCTTCCGGAAGCTCCCAGTCCCTTGTCACATTCTGCAGAAACTGGCGAATGTTATCAGCGGTAGACTTCAGTCAGTTGACCACGTCAAAGTACACGTGTGCAGCACGAACTTCCTGTCTATTACGTGGCACGCTCACATAGCTCTGACCAACGTGTTCTTTCAGCTGTCGGTGGTCAAATTGTAGCACTCGACTTCATCTTCAATGACTGACCGGAGCACTTTCATAACATCAGCCTTTTCGCGGCGTACAAGTCAGGAATCACCTACCTCGAGAATGTGGTCCTTGAGGGCACACTGCACTCTGAAATAGCGCACCTCAGCATTTCCACAAAGCCTCTTTCCTCGACCACGCTGTAGGAGTGCAAGCCGCCCGCGTTGAAGGTCGCGCTCTTCTCAGTCAACTGCCTCGCCTTCGGTGCAGTCGATTTCAATGTCGGCCGGAAATGGGATGCAACTGATGGCTGCGGCGTTGACTGCCCAGCGGCCTTCTTTTGTCTTTCACGCAGCACGCTCTTCGTAGGCCGCATACAAGCTCGGACGCTTTTTCAGGTGGTTTGCAAGGGTGGTGATTGTCCCGGTTGGCTGACCCCACGGCCGCATTTTTTTTACTACTGTTGGTTTGAATGCCTATAAAACAGTTGTGTGGTTGACCACGTTGGGCATCTTCGGCACAGAAAATTTACGTAAGCACCCAAATACCATTTTTCGCCCCATTCTTCGAGCGGCGAACATTGTTGTATAGTTTATTTTGTCACCAATAGGTGGCGCCACTATATGGAAAAATCCAGAACAGTGGGCCAATCATAGGGCCGCTTTTTGATGCATGGGGCCTATGGCGAATTTTGCAACTCCTGTATCAAGTTACTCTGGGAGGGCCTGCTTATTCATATTTTAGTCGCAGTATGTCTTTTCCAATGTGACGTTATGCAATTGTATATTGCATACATAATTAAGCACATGAAATTTGCATGAAATTATTAATAAGCACATGCCGAGGCTTGTTTTTGTAGAATGCACCTTGTATCCCCCGTAAGGGATTTTTTTTTTACTGTGCCGACACCTGTAAACTTTAAACCTGTAAACCACACCCAGCTTTTTTCCTCTCTGATGATCCCATGTTTTCTATCAAGTGCGTTTTTAAATATTTGGAAGAAGTTCAATTTTCAGACCTCATTTCATACCACGCGTGATCACTCCCTGGCCCTATACACCAGCCATGCTCATTGTCGTTTTGTGATTTTACTTTTGTTTTTGCTGACTGTTCGTAGTTTTTAAGGTTTCACCCCTCATTATGACTATTGTTTTGGCGCTCTTTGCCCTAGTTGGCCTTGCGCCATAAACATCCAACCATCATCAATTTTTCATTCGTACATATCACGTTCTTAACGCTGTTTTCTAGTTTATTGTTGGTTTTGTGGACATCCAGAAGATGCCTATTCTGACCTGGGCAGTTCGCTTTCGTAACATTTTAATGTTTTCGATTCTTTCGTATTTCGAAATTCCGTCCCCGCAATTGCCTCCGTTTAGGCTATTGTGATACAACGTACTACTTTCTTCAATTACGAATTTTGGTGGTAATTCAGAACATTGGATCAGTGGATCGTTATCGCTTTCTTTATTCTTTTTTCTACGTTCCCTTCGCGCTTTTCGAATTTATTGTTCGTTTTTAAAAAGTAAGAGCAATAATAAAACAATTACGGCAAATTGCAACGTATAACGCATGGTATGTCCACATGAATGCAAATTTTGCAAAAGTTTCACCTTTGATCGTTTTAATAGCATAGATGGGGATAATTGGTCACACAAAAGTTTCAAAAATTAAAAAGAAAAATATAAATATTTAAGGAAACTACTGAACCCTCTAACGCCGTGCATTTCCACAATAATGCAGACTTCGCAAAAGTTCTAAATGTAATTGCTATAATAACGTAAATAGAGATAATTGGTCGAACGAAATTTTTTAAAAACTAAAACGTTAGAGGAATATTAAAATATTACGGAAAATTGGAAAACGTATAACCCATGCCACGTACACAAGAATGCAGGTTTCGGGAAAGTTTCACCTGTAATCGTTATAATAGCGTAGATGGAGATAATTGGTCGGAAGCACTTTAAAAAAATATATTAAATTATTACGGGAAAGGGGGAAACGTGTGGCGAACTGCATTTCCACAATAATGCAGATTTCGCGAATGCTCCACTTCTAATCGTTGTCATAGCGTGAATGGAGATAATTGGTCGGATAGGACTTAAAAAACCTGAAATGTTGGCTATAAAAAACTAACACTCGAGACAAGCGGCTTAAGAATGGTAGACATTGGTACATAATTTTGGTACACAATTTTGGTACATTGGTACACACATTGGAAATATTTTTTTTATTTCCCTTTAGGTAGCCTCAGAAAAACTCAAGCATCTTCAAGGACCACAATGCGCCGAACGCAGATACATGTGCGTGGCTGAGAAGCCGGAACCATAGTATCCCTCCCCCCTCCATAAAAAAAAAAAAATAAAAAATAAAGAAACGTAAAGCAAAATTTTCGTGAACTCGTCGAAATACGGGAAATCGGAAAAATACCGTCTCCAAATATGTTATTGTCCCTAGCTTCTACCGATCCCACTAGAAAAAGAGCCTATAACTACTGCAGAAATCTACAATGTTCAAACTATGCCAACACATCAACTGTATAGATGTTCTCTGAAGAGTTCACAGTTCAAAATTCAACCGAGATAGGAACTTTCGATATTTCGACTGGTGAAGAAAAAAGACGGCACATTAAGGTTTTGCGTGGACTACCGGCGACTGAACAAAATCACCAAAAAGGACGTGTACCCCCTGCCGAATCAATGACGCCCTCGACCACCTTTGCCATGCGAAGTACTTCTCATCGATGGATTTGTAGACTGGCTACTAGCAAATTGAGGTGTACCAGAGAGACCGAGTGAAGACCGCATTTATAACCCCGAACGGCCTATACGAGTTCAAGGTGATGCCGTTTGGGCTGTGCACGGCGCCAGCAACGTTTCAAAGAGTCATGGAGACTGTGCTAGCTGGCCTGAAGTGGCACACCTGCCTCGTATACCTCGACGACGTTGGGGTATTCGCCCGGACTTTTGACGAACACCTTGCAAGGTAGGAGTCTGTACTCGAGGCCATTCGTACGTCAGGGTTAACGCTGAAGCCTGAAAAGTGCCGTTTCGTGTAGGAGGAGCTCAAGTTTTTCGGACACGTCGTCAACGCCGTGAGAGTCCTACCTGACCCGGCAAAAACTTCAGCCATTGCAAAATTACCACGGCCGAAAGACAAGAAGGGCGTGCGAAGATTTCTCGGACTGTGCGTATACTACCGGAGCTTAGTCGCAAACTTCGCACGCATTTCAGAGCCATTCACACGCTTGATGAAAGATAGCACCCCTTTTAGCTGGGAAAACGACCAAGAAATAGCATTCTGCGAGCTGCAAAAACGCCTGCACAGCCCGCCCGTGCTCGCGCATTTCCACGAAGACGCCGAAACGGAAATGCCCACGGATGCCAGTGATATAGGCTTGGGTGCCGTCCTCGTCCAAAAACAAAGCGGTTGCGAAAAAGTAATCACCTTTGCCAGCTGTGGCCTGTCGAAGTAGGAGAAAAACTACTCAGCGTCTGAAAGAGTGCCTCGCTATTATATTGGCGATTTCAAAACTCCGCCCATACGTGTATTACCATACACGTATGGGCGGAGTTTTGAAATTTTGTCCGAGAAACAGACCACCATGCGCTGTATTGGCTCGCCAATTTGAAGGACCCCTCAGGCCGTCTTGGGCGGTGGACCTTGCGCCTGCAAGAGTTCGACGTTGCAATAGTCTATAAATCCGGCAAGAAACGCTCCGACGCCGACTGCTTGTACCGCCGGCATTCAGCTTGAAAAACTCCGTTCTCGTGAAGAATTTCAGTCCCGGAACGAGAGCGAATTATCTTCTTGTCGCCCCCTCAGACCTTCGTGACAGAATTTTGGAAGCGTGCCACGATGACCCGTCTTCCGGACATCTCGGCACAGCTCGCACTATTGGAAAAATCAAGGCGAAGTACTACTTGCCCCGCCTTACATCTGACGTCACCCACTACGTCCGGAGCTGCCGTGACTGTCAGCGACAAAAAACGCCACTGACGAGACCCGCCGGACTCCTGCAGCCGATCACCATCCCATCGAGGCCCTTCCAACTGATTGGAATGGACCTTCTGGGCCCGTTCCCTACATCCAGATCCGAGAAGAAGTGGATTCTCGTAGCGACAGACTACATGACGCGCTACGCAGAGACCGCCGCTCTTCCGAGGGGCACTGCACAGGAAGTCGCAAAGTTCTTCATAAGCCAAGTTGTGCTGCGACATGGAGCCCCGGAAGTCCTAATCACGGACCGCGTAACGGCCTTTACTGCGGAGCTGGTGCAAGGTATATTACGCTACAGCAACATGGATCGCCGAATAACTACGGCGTACCACCCCCAAACGAACGGTCTAACAGAACGTCTGAACAAGATAATCGCAGATATGCTGTCAATGTACAGTGGGGTCCACTGTTAAAGGGAAACGGCGAGCGCGTGGCCACTGCGCTCCGCGAAGCGCCGGCGCCGAGAAGTGGCGAGAATCGGAGACAGCCGACACATGCGCACTGACCGCACGAGGCGCAGAAGCCGCTCTGTCGTCTGCTACGGCGCTCCGCTGCGTCGCTCAAGCTGAGGGATTTCGCACTCGAAGTATGTGAACGGCCGGGCGAAGCGCCGTAGCAGACGACACAGCGGCTTCTCCCGCCTCATGCGGCCAGTGCGCATGTGCCGGCTGTCTCCGATTCTCGCCACTTCTCGGCGCCGGCGCTTCGCGGAGCGCAGTGGCCACGCGCTCGCCGTTTCCCTTTAACAGTGGACCCCACTGTACGTCGACGTTGAACAGAAGAATTGGGACGAAGGGACGAAGTGCTCCCGTATGTCACGTTTGCGTACAACACGGCTATCCAGGAAACTACGCAGATAACACCGTTCGAGCTTGTCGACGGAAGACGGCCTACTACGATGCTTGACGACATGCTTCCGCATGTAGAAGGCAACGACCTCAACCCCGACGTCCAAGGATACCTTCAGCGCGTGGAGGAGGCCCGCCAGCTCGCTCGAGTTTGTACAATGGACCACAGCTGGTGGATGCCGGGCGCTACAACCTCCGACGCCGAGACGCCGAGTACCACTCAGGGGATCGTGTTTGGGTTTGGACTCCCATCGGATGACGCGGACACAGTGAGAAGCTTCTGTGTTGGTATTTCGGCAACTACGAGATTCTACGACGTGTCGGCCAACTTACCTACGAGGTGATCCCCGATGGTGATTCCGGAACATCACGACGACGCACGCGGCCTGAAGTCGTCCACGTGGTTCGGTTGAAACCTAACTATGCAAGATGACGGACTTTTTTGTTGTTTGTTCTTGTCTTTTGTTTGTTCTTGTTGTTTGATTGTCTTTTGTTTTAGCATCGGGTCGATGCACTCTTAGAGGGGGGGTAATGCCGTGAACCATGTATGGGTTTGTTTATTTATTGTTTGTTTTTACTGGCTGGCCCCGCCCGGCTCTGTTATCTGTGTCCCAAGCGAGGGGCGTCTTCCATTCTTTAGTTTTATGCCGCACGAGCTATCTCATTCAGATAAGCAGACTGTTTCGCCCTAACGTCGCTAGCCCAGAATAATCTTCTGTGATCTACAATGTTCTGTATGTAAATCGACGGTTCCAGAAACACTCGCGCCGAAAGATAAAAGCCTGCAAAGCAGACGCCGCGAGATTCGATTCGGCGACACTCATCTGCGCAGGTCCCTGTGATGACCGCTGCTTCGCGCCTCTGTATTCTTTTGAGTTGTTAGGGGAGCACAAGTTCGCTCCAATAAACTTGTTTCTCCTTCAAGACAACTGCGTCGTCCTTGGCTTCGTGACAATATTCATCCTCTGTTATATTTGTTTATGGCGTTTTTGGAGTCGCAGGTAATTACTTTGGTATTTTGGGGGTAGCGTCCAGTGCTGATTTATGGCTACTTGCAATCACAGATAACGTTTTCAGCTATGAGCATGTTGCACGGGATAAACGAAACATAAGCTACTTCGAACAAGCCTTGAAAAAAGAACCCAATAATTACATTCCGAAACATATTATTGTTGCCATTAGCTCTAAAGTTTTTCTTTAAAATATAATTTACACACACACAGGTTTTGTATGTATGAACATTCAAATCTTGGTCATCGTCCAACACAACGCAAGATACGTTCACGTCATTTCGCGTGACTGCTGCAGTTATTGCAGCTTCCGCACACGTCGAATGGTATTTTTCTTTTTTCAAGCTTTATAACATAAATACTGCATTAGCAACTGCATAAATGACGAAAATCATGTTTATTTTGGCCCGTGCTACGCAATGCAAACACAAACATCAGTTTGAAAAAATTAAGAAAGCCTTGGTTACGACTGAACAACCAATTACCTAGGTTGTGCTGTGTCCTTAAAATATGCCAACCGCTTTTTTCTTGGCGTGTGCAGCCTCCGTGGGTCTTTTTGTGGGATCCACTTTCACCAAGCAGTTCACTGATTGGCGGAAAATGAAGAAAGTCACCGATTGGTTTGACCCTTCGGCACGAAGGTGAGAATACAGTAACGGTATTGTTGCCTTCGCAAACGTTTGTATAAGGAATTCATCTATTTAACAATCTTAACTGAAACCATTTGAGCTTTAGAGTATGGTAGCCGAGTGCATGAATCAAGTACTGCGCTGCTGTTCACATTGTTGCTGCTTGATTCCTAACAACGATAGTCCTTTTTTGCATCAAGTTGAAACATGGCAGCAAAGCAATAATTTGCACAAGCAGAAATGTCTATGTTTTTCTAGTGTAGCCCACGTTCAACATCGATTAGTCGTCATAAATTAGTCCGTAGTCCCTCCCCCCCCCTCCCCGTCCATGGCTGTCCACGAAGTCTCACAGCATCTCTTACTCGGAAATTGACCAGTTCAAATTAATTTTACACTTTGAAAGTCTGTCATCCTCGGATTGCTTCCCGGCTTTCGCCCACGTAATACGCTACAGCAGTACAAGGTCAGTTGCCGATGCTGCACGCATTCAAATATTTATTGTGCTAGCTGTCGAGCTGCTTTTGTCTGCGTGTTTATTCCCGTCAAGCTTATTCCCAACAAGCTTACCTTTAATCACGTTATAGTAGCGCACCGGCCAACTCGACAGGATAGCTCATGAGTTGCTTTTAAATAGAGCGACAAGTGAAACAAGATAGTGTTTCCAGCGTGCGGGTAATTATCAAAATGTGATTTTCTGTCGCCAATATACTGATGTGGCCACACCGTGTGTGAAGAACCCATTAAATAAGGCCCTAAAAAATTGTGGAACTCAAAACCAAATTTCATTAGCTGGCAGTTTTAGTGACAACCGATACTCTTGAAATTGATCAGAACATTTTAGTAAAAGACGCTCACGAGCAAACAGGCTTCATTGATGCCGAACTGCGTTTTGCTTGCATCAGGCGAACAACATTGTCAGAAAGCTCATTTAGGCTTGCTAAGGTAAAACGTGATACAAATGAGTCAAACACATCGCTATCTGTTTTACCGAATGAGCATACAAGACCTGTTTTATTGTTTTTTCTTTAATGTGGGGGACGTTTCGTCTCAATGGACATTCGGGCTAGAATGAATCTTCTGATTCGTTGGATATTCCGTCTGACGGATATCCTGGCTCGATTCGATCACCCGTCTCGGTGAATCTCCGGCCTGTATGGGTATTCAGTGCCCGATTGGATGTTCCATCTTGCGGAAATTTCATCTCGCTGATCACGTGAACGATTGGTTTACAAGCGGGCAAGAGGCGGGGTTGTTCCAGCATGCATTACAGATGGTCAGAGAAAGGGCGAAAGTGAACAGGTGCGATTCTCAACCTCTCAGAAATGCAATCCCATTAAAAGAAACAGAGGCTGAGGACCCCCTTGGGAGGGGGGGGGGAGGGGAGTGCTTGCGGTCGCCCCCTTCACCGCCCCCTCTCTTGGTACCACAGCTAGCACTATACGCTTTGCATCTTCGGATAGACATCATCATTTGGCAGTAAAGCCTTTGTTGCTATAATGGTATAAACATACATCATTGGCGAAATGAAACAATAGAAAACTTAAGAACAAATTTCAACGTGTTTCGCGACTCATATCTACCGTTGGGTATAAAGAACTCTACTATAGGAAAGCGGCATAAGACTGCTACGCATTAGCAGGTAATTCTCTAAATTTCTACAGACTTTTTGCGTCCTCAAACGTTTCGTCAACGTTCCTATCTGATTGATTGATTGATTGATTGATTGATTGATTGATTGATTGATTGTAGGGTTTAACGCGCCGACGCAACGCAGGCGACGAGGCGCGCCGTAGTGGAGGGCTCCGGATTACTTTTGAGCTCCTGGGGATCTTGAACGTGCGCCGAAATATCGTACACACGGGCATTTTTGCTTTTCGCCTCCATAAGAAAAGCGACCGCCGCAGCCGGGAATCGAACCCGCTACCTCGGGCTCAGCAGCGCAACGCATTACCCATGAGCCACAGCGGCGGGTAACGTTCCTGTCTGGCCTAGTGGGCTCCCATGACTCGAATGCAACAAAATGCGCCTTAATATCTTACGTTAGAAACGTAACACACCAGCAACAGCAAATGCGGACGCGCTCCTTGCAGCAGTAATCCTGACTAACCAAACTATGATACGCACTTGTACACAATCACTCAAGAAGAACTCACTCGGCACGGATTTTTTAGGCTTGGAGGAGTGCGGTGACAAATGAATGCGCAAAAATATTGTAATTTTATCGGTTACCGATAACACACGTAATACTATCGTCTTTCATGCCTGCCCCAGCAATAGCTTCGTTTCTGCTGATAGAGTAGCCTCTACAGTCAAAGCTGATCCTCTTATTTACTGCCGATGCGCTGTGCCAGAAACCGCTTAATTTCTTTATTTCTGCATCGTTCTGGTTGCTAAGCGTCCTCCTTGCTGGCGAAAGAATTCGGTCCGCAGAGAAAAGATCACAATCGGAACTTTATTTTGAGCAATCGTTCAGAAGTAGGTTGACTCAGACTCTCTGCATGCTTTGTCTTCGTAGTGCGTAATATTTACGCAGCTAAGTGTTGGTGCAGTAATGCCGATGCACACGTATAATTAACACGCGGCCGTACTAAACATAGGATTAATTGTAAAATTTTCTGGTCTTCACTTACTGCCCTGTCTCAGCAGGATTTGATTACCAACTGGGACCCAATTATTACAATTACGAGAGACCTCCAACAGCAGCAGCAGCTGATCTTCCTTAACATAACCATTCCCTTCTAGGACGCCCGCCTCAATCGTGGTTTGAGAGTCGAAACGTATGGGTGTGTTGCTTCTTCCTATCGGTCTATTGAAACAGCACCTGTAACGGTCCGATGAATCTGGCGTTCGGACCCGTTCCAGTTCGTTTCGTGTCTCTGGGTGAATAACAATGAGCTTCAAGGCTTTATTAAATGGCCAATTAATAAACCCGTCCTCTTTACCCTCGTGCAATTGGATGCGCGGCCGCGGCGTAAGCAACATGACTTATTGCAAATGATTGGATCAACCTGAGTAGGCTGTCCTCTCTCATGCCGGATTTCCTGTTTGCCACTCGTTTGATGAGCTGCGTGGCAGCCGTGACCTTGCCAACCAGGCGGGTAACCGCGTCGTTGTTTCTGCGATTCCTTTCAATCAGGAAGCCCAGCACTCTGATTTTAGCCACCTCCGGGATCGTTTGCCCGTTGCTGGTCCGTAATTTGATGGTACTCTGTTGTCGGAGTCTTGACATTGGCGGGATGATTAGTAGCTCCGATTTGCTAGGGGAGCAAATCAGACCCGTGCCTTGTAGCTGTTCTTCTATGGCGTCCACCGCTAGCTGCAGGGAGGATTCAATGTGGCCATCGCATCGTAGCGTGATGTCGTCCGCATAAATGGTGTGGCAGACCTCGGGTAGTGATTCCAGTCGTCTTGCCACTCCAATCATGACTAGATTGAAGAGCAGTGGTGAAATCACCGATCCTTGAGGGGTACCTACACTTCCTATAGTTCATCTCACAAGCTACCTGCAGCACTGTGGAGGCTACATTGTTATCAATAGTGCGCCCGCTGAGGGCGCCTAATCCGCCGTGAAGGGGGTCCTGAAAGGACACTCCCTTCTCCCCTCTCGGCAAGTGGCACCGCACGGCCCCAGCGCCTTTTGTCGCTTCCTTTGCGGTGAGTTAGGCGCCCTGAGGGGGACAACAATGTAGCCTCCACAGTGCTGCAGCTAGCTTGTGAGATGAACTATAGTTTCCGTTCATCCATGGTAAGGTCTCCTGCTTGAATATGTGCTGTGCGCCCTGAGAGGAAGTCGCGCACGTAGTTGTACGTACGCTCCCCCATCCGCAGGGCGCTGATCTGGGAAAGGATGACAGAGTGTTTCACCTTATCAAAGGCGCTCTGTAAGTCCAATCCCACTATGGCTTGGTTGTCCCTTGTTCTGTTGTCAATGACTTCCGCCTTGATCTGTAACATGGCGTCCTGGGTGCTTAATTTGCTTCGAAATCCGATCATCGAATAGGGGTAAAGGTCGTTCTCTTCCAAGTATGCTTGCCATCGAATCATGAGGACGTGCTCAAGCACTTTCCCTACGCACGATGTCAAGGAAATTGGCCGTAGGTTCTCAATACCTGGGGGCTTGCCTGGTTTGGGTATCAGTATCATCTTTGCTGTTTTCCAACTCTTGGGTAGTTTTCCCTCCTTCCAGCACCTGTTGAACAGGGCCGTGAGACTAGCTAACGTCGGTTCGTTGAGGTGTTTCAGCACCTTATTTGTCACCCGGTCCGGTCCTGCTGCCGAGCGGCAATTCAGTTCCTGGACCGCTGCACGAACCTCCCAGAGTTCGATGTCTCTATCCAACTCGTCGTTGGCGGGACCCTGGTAGTCGGGATGTATTTCCTCTGGGATGGCCGGTAGGTATTTGTCACCGATCCGCTTGAACGTCTCCTCCTGACCAAGCTCTCTGATTGACTTGTTCAAGAGCCTGCTAAGGTTGTCGCGCTGGTGGGATTTAGTTTTGGTCTCGTCCAATAGGTGGCGTAGTAATGACCTCGTCTTCCCTATGTGAAGTTGACCGTCCGCCGCACTACATACCTCCGCCCACTGTTGGTGGCAGAGTGCGGTGCAGTGTTTCTGGATGGCCCGGTTGCGATCGGCGACCTTTTTCCTTAGCTTTCTGTTGTGTCGTTGTTGCTTCCACCTCTTGTGGATGGATTGCTTCGCTTCCAACATGTGTGCCAAGCGGCTGTCGATCTTCTCTATTTCGGGTTTGGTCTCTATCGCCTTGGTAGCTGCCTTTGCGCTATCCATGATCTTGTTCGTCCAAGTCTCAATATCCTGAATGTCCTCTTCATCCACAGGTAACAGAGTGCGGTACATATCCCAATCCGTTAGCTTGTGGATGCGTGTCTTGACTGGCTTCTCGTTCACGGGGACCCGTATTTCCGGAATGTAATGGTCGCTTCCCAGGTTGAGACCCGTGTTGGTCCACGTCGGGAGCTTGCTGTTGCTGTTTACCCTGACGAACGTAAGATCTGGTGTAGTATCGCGATCTCTTTTGGAGCCGGTACGTGTTGGGTGTGCGGGGTCCGTGATCACGGTGACGTTTTCTTCCTCGGTGGCTTCCAGGAGATCTCTGCCCTTGATCAGATTCGCATCGTATCCCCATTTCTTGTGATGAGCGTTAAAATCTCCGCATACTACGAGGTTATCATTGAGACCTGCCGTCTTGCTGATCTTACGCATCAGCGTCTTGAAACGCTGTTTGATGTAGCTTGGTCTACTATAGATATTTGCGATGTAAATGCTCTGTTTCCTTTTCTTGCCTACTACTACTTCCGTGATGATGTGCTCAGCCATCGACTTCTTTAGACCTTCCCTCTCTTCGTGGCATATCCCCTTTCTGATTAAGATGCAAATTCCCCTACCCGTGCCGTTGGGTGCTCGGCTGGGAGGGCAGGCGTGTACCTTGTAGCCCGGTAATCGCACATTTTCACTGACTGTTTCCTGCATTACAAGAACGTCTGGCTTTCTGACTGCCTTGGTGGTGAGGACTTGGAGTACGGCTTTCTTGCTGTCGAAACCGCGCCAGTTCCACTGCCAGATGACGAGAGACTTGTCATCTACTGTGCCTGTGGTGGCCCCGTCCATTGTGGAATGTTAAGGCTAATCTCTTCTCTGATTTGTTGTATGGCAACGGACATGTGCTGTTGCACGCATTGTTGGACGGCTGCGTTTACGCTCTGTTGTATGGCAGGCATGACAGTTTGCTGTATAGCCGCAGTGATGCTCTGCTGTATGATGGCTGCCATGTCTCTGCTTATTTCACTCTTGAGACTGTTGAATTCCTGCTTCAGGCTGGTGACCGTGTCTTCCAGCTTGTTGACTCTATCAATAAGTTTCCTTTCCTTGATGTTCTCAACGGCCCTTCTCTTGGGTGATGGTTCAGAGGCTGCCGTTTGCTGTGGTTGACATTCGCTGGCACTGCTGTCATCTCCCATAGGTTCTGGTTGTTGCTCCTCGCGGCTGCTGCTGTTGCTGCGGCGCTTGTCGTTCTTGCGTTGGCTGCCGTGCTTGCTCGGTCTGCTGCGCTTGTAACGCATGAAGCTGCTGGCTGATTATCTTCATCTGTTCAGCCATGCTCTCTATTGTGCTTCGTAACTGTGCGTTCTCCTTGCGGAGTGCATCCGCTTCGTTCTGGATGGCCTCATCTTGATTTGTCTTGATGTTACTTGGTGTGGAGGAACGCGTCGTGGACTCCTTCCTTGCAGCGCGGTCTTGTACGATCCGGTTCCAGCTCACTCTATCCTTGGACTTTGACCTGCATCGGCTCTGTTCTCTCTTGTTACTCGCGCTACGATCGGATCTTCTCCTGCTCACCGAGCGTGGTTGTCTTCCCTGGCCCCTGTTGAACGATGCCCTTTCTAGTTCTGGGAAACTGCCGGGCACGAGGCTCTCCTGCTCCTTCCTGCGCCGTTCTTCCTCTGCTTCTTTCCTGGCCCATCTTCGCTTCGTAACAATGTAAGGGGTCCAGTACCTATTTTTGCAACCGTAGGTTCCGGTGGGATGAGGTCCGTTGCACAGCTTACAGTTTGGCTTACAGGTCTCGGAGTGTCCTTCCTTCGGATTCTTCAACCCGCAGTCCGCACACACTCGTACGTTTGGTGTTGGGCACACATCTCTCCTGTGACCAACTTCTCCGCACGTCGTGCAGAAATCGAAGTGCTTCCTGTACAGGCTGCACTCCAAGATGCTAGAGCCGTAATACACTTGCCGGGGGACTCTGTCTCCTTCGAAGGCCACGATGATGGTAGGGGTGTTACCGATCCTCCTGGCCCCGATCACCGTTGGGTTCCTGTCGGTTATCAACTTGGCTAAGATCGTTTCCTGGGAGTGGTCCAGCGGCGTGTTGCGGATCACGCCCTTCGTTGTTCCCTCGGGCACCGTCGCGTAAGCTCCCACCTCGTGTTTCCTTCCACTTATCTCGATCTCCTTGATCTTCGAGTACTTGCGTTCCCGGTCTGCGTCTGGTGTGCTGACTATGATGATATTTTGCTCTTTGTTAGCCACGAAAGCGTCGTGCTCCGCTTCGGTCATTGGTATGCCGGCTGCTCTGGTGATGGCCGCCTCGATAGCAGGGAGTGGGGTCCTCGCCACGCAAAGTGCACCACGTGGTCGTACTATGATTTTGCCGTCTTCCTTTGGCAAGTTAGTGTTCAGTCTTGCCGCCATCGTAGCCGCTGCCGCCGCTCTTTGTGCAAACGTTTTAGCCGCCGTTAGCGCTGGGGGCAAGGTGCCCTGTGCTTGCTCTTGCCTCGGCTTTTTAATGCGGCTGACTGTCGTCCAGCCTTCCTTGTGTTCTTGAGATCCTGACGCAACTTCCTCATCAACACCTGTGACCTCTACGCACATCCGGCCCGTGTCGTCAGTTGTGAGGACCCCTGACTCCGCGAGTTCGCTCGGCATGGTCTCTGTTTCAGCCAGCATTAGGCTCAGCGTAAGGCCTGGCGGCCTATCTCGGCCACGTATTTTGTTCCCAGTCGGTTAGGCTTAGCTCCGAACAGGATTTCGGCACAGAGAAATCCCCGAGAAGTTCCGAAAAAATCGTACCTTGTGCGCGATGACCTACCGGAAGCACTGGTAACACAATCTTTGTGATACCAATTAATTATCGCCTCAATAATTGGCATTAAAGCCGGAGCCGACCGAGACACGCATGCACCCTTCGTCGTCGTCGTCGTCCGCCTTAACATCACACAAATATTTAAAAACGCGTTGCACAGAGACGATGGAATTGTCACCCAAAAACAAGGGAGGGTGTAACGGAATGTATTGTCTGTATAGTTCCTTGAAGTGTCTGTGTCTTGTTGTGTCGAGTGCCTTGCATGTAATTAAGATGTGGACTATGGATAGGCCCTCCCCACACCTGCTACACATGGGTCTTGGAGAGCCAGTGAGCAGGTGTGAGTGTGTTACATGTGTATGGCCTATCCGCAACCTAGCTAAGGTAACTTCAATGTGTCTATTGTGTGAGTCAGTAGTGTATGATCCCAAGTGTGTGTATGATCCCAAGTAGTGTATGATCCCAAGGCCAAGCTGGCCTTGCGCCAAAAAAAAAACCCAACCATCCATGCCATCTACCCAACAACATACACATTGACTTGTCAACACTGCCCCACACCTAACACTTTCTACCATATGGTCTGGAAATGCCGACAATCACCATGATTAACCCCCCCTACCAAACCAACACTGGAGCAGTGGGAGGACCAGCTCATTCCCTCAAGACCTGGGGGGCAGGGCCTGCTGGGCAGCCAAGGACCTAGGCTTCCTGGTCTAACGAGGCCTCCCACAGTGGAACTCGTACAGTTAAATAAATGTTTATTCCTCCTCCTCTCGCACTTTGTGCTTTTTTCGTCATTTAACTCCATCTGTTGTCAGACAAAGGTTCCCAGACCTTCAAAAATTAAAAAAAAGAGATGGCAGCATGTACTTCCGTGTGCTAAAAAAGTCTTGTTTATGCGGGTCAGCTCTCATCAAGCCTGGCGGCTCAATGAGCTAGGAACAGGTAAGACAAACAGCAATTTCCCTGTCATAATACATATACCACATACCCTATACCACAAAAATGTACAATATATGTGAAGGATTACACACTTGAAATAAGAACTAAACAGTATCAGGACTTACTAGAACGCAAGAAATCACCAAATATAGTTCCTAATTTACAAGTGCGTCCTGTTTGAAGGTTCGTTAATAAGAGAAGCGAGGAAGTGCTTTTTTTATTTTGTGTGAAAAGTTGCCCGCAGATTTTATTTCCAGATGCAAATTGTGTGCTTTGTCACTGAAAAACTTCAGTCATTCTGTATGCAAGTTATCAGTTGGGGTTGGGGGGTGGCGTAAGCTGAAGGTACCAGCCACAAAACCTTTCTAATCGGGCGAGATCGCGAGCCCAGTATGGATGCATCAATAGGCGTTTAACCTTGTGGCATCATTAACGAGAATGGTGGATTTCTGTAAATGTTAAACTGTCAACCAGGAAAATCTAGTTTCTGAAACAGCGGCGTGCCGGGTTGATTACACAAAGAGCGCCTTGCTTTAATTCAAGTCTGCTAGGATGGCATGGCAATTTCACTGAAATTTTTCTGTAAAACAAGGAGCCACATTTATCGGCAATTCTCACAGTGAATGACTTGCCTCTGTCACATTCAGAGCGCAGAACCCCTTCCTACACAGGTAAGCCACCTTGTTGATATTTGAAGGTCATTTGTTGGAGGGCCTGAACAGGGGCGGATTGAGGTGCCCATTTTGGAGGGGGGGGGGGGCGGTTCCATAATGCAGATGGGACGGGGGCGCTAACAACCAAAATTTCATTTGTCCTCAGTTGCGCAGCTAGTGCTTTTTTTATCATCATCTTTGAGACAACCATGTGACCAGTTCAAAAACAATTTATTTACGCCAGTAGGCAAGGCGAAACGTTGTACTAACCCTAAACGCTAAAACACTTCATACAGGAATCCTAATACCGGCTACAAAAAAACAGGGAAATTAGAGCTATACAAGCACCGTTCACCAGCACAGTGCGACGATTTCGTCGTTTTCCATAAAGCTACTACTACTACTGTGTATATTTTATTGGCGCAAGGGCGTCTGAGGCCAAAGAGCGCCAAGACAATGTTTGTTTTGTCACATTTATTAAAATGCCATGGCGATGATTGTGATGTATTTGATAAAAATAGTGTATATATGGGTGTAAAGGGCCCTTACTCTAAGAAGCGAAGATGAATAAGATGAGAGGTAACAGTGACGATGTTTATGTGTGTGCTGGGAGCGCCATAACATAGCAGGGATGGCGGTGACGTCCCTGGCACGTTATGAAAACGCTCAGAACCGCCCTCACTATTTGCATTGGGTGGCCCTGATGTCACACATGGTATGAGATGAGTGCTAAAAATCCAATGTCAGCGAGATAGGCTAAAAGGCGTTCACTTCTAATCGGGGGTTGATCAGATAAAAACAAGGATGGGTGTAAGGGTATCGTGTAGGTGTATAGTTCTGGGAAGTGTCGTTTCCTTGCGTCATGGTATGCCAAGCATTCCATCAATACATGGAGGACTGTAAGTCTTCGTCCGCATTTCTCACAAGATGGTGGTGGGGTTCCGTTTAAAAGGCATGAGTGTGTAGCGTGTGTGTGACCTATTCTTAATCTGCATATTGATATTTCTGTGAACCTGTTCTGTTTCTCTGTGTTGTATTTCCCTATGTGTGGTTTTATAATGCGCAGTTTGTTTTCGATTTGTGTGTCCCACTGTACCTGCCAGCGCCTCCGAAGCATACTCCGAACTAGTGGTTTCATGTCTAGGTAGGGCACATGTGGGATATCTACAACACTGCGGAGAGCCGCCACAGCAGCGTTCTGGTCAGCAATTTCATTGCCTGAAATTCCACTGTGCCCAGGTACCCAGCACACTACTACAGTCAATTTTAGAGCGTAAGCAGACATTATGGATTTGATAAGACGGTTTAAAATAATGTTTCTAGTTGGTTTTCCTGAATGGAGAGCTAATACTACACTCAGGGAGTCTGTAAAAATAATGGAACTGTGTATTCTGGTTTCTGTAATGTGTTCCACAGTGGTTAAAATGCCGTGTGCCTCAGCTGTAAAAATACTTGTATTTTTGTTCATTGTCTTTGTGATAGCAAAGTTTGGACCATGTGCAGCGCATGACACAGAATGGGCGGACTTGGAGGCATCTGTGTAAAACGTTGTGTAGGGGTATTTGTGTCGTAGATGTAGGAAGTGCTGCAAGATGAGTTCTCTTGGTGCAGTTCTTTTGTTAACGGCTCTGAAAGATAAATCACAAGAAATGGGGGACATTTCCCAGGGAGCAACAGGGTCTGTGATCGAAGTTTTGTAAGTCTCGCTAAAAGAAACCCCAAGCTCTTCAGCATGCACTCTCACTCTCAACGAAAAAGGCATAGATATAGAGGGCCGACTGAGAAACGAGTGCATGGCAGAGGTGTCATTGACAATAAACGAAGAAGGGTGATTTTTTATGGATGTTGCCTTCATGGCATACAATAGATCTGTGTATAAGCGCTGGTCTTCCAGGCACCACTGGTCACATTCCACATATAGGCTTTGTGCAGGACTCGTTCGGAAGGCTCCTGACGAAAGGCGAAGCCCAAGGTGCAGAACAGGGTCAAGCGGTTTTCGAAGCTGACCCGTATACTACGCTCCCATAGTCCAGCCGCGACTTCACTAAACTGTTGTAGAGACGCAGCAGGCACATCTTATCTGCGCCGTAGGAGTGGTGGGTTAGGACTTTTAGGATAATCATTGCCTTTATACATTTTATTTTGAGTAGCTTTATATGTGGAATAAATGACAGCTTTTCATCTAGCACAATCCCTAAAAACTTGTGTTCCTTCTTCACAGGCACAGCCACTCCACTGAGGTGGACGGTGGGCTCAGGGTGAATACCACGCCTCTTGGAAAATAAGACATGTGCTCTTTTGAGGATTTAGCTTAAAGCCATTTTCGTCGGCCCATTTTACAAGCCTGTTTGTGGCAAGTTGTAACTGCCGTTCACAGATAGACAGGTTACAGGACCGGAAACTGATATGAACATCATCCACGTAAATGGAGTAAAAAATGGTACGGGGCAGAGCTTTTCCAAGTGTGTTCATCTTAGCTATAAAAAGTGTGCAACTAAGTACTCCACCCTGAGGAACGCCATTTTCTTGCATATACAGCGCGGATACTGCAGCCCCGACCCTCACTCTGAATGTTCGTTCAGACAAATAGCTTTCAAGGGCATTAAGCATATTCCCACAAATTCCAAAAGATTTCAGGTCTCGCAGGATGCCGTAGCGCCAGGCAGTGTCATATGCTTTTTCTAGATCAAAAAATATAGACATACAATACTGTTTGTTCACAAAGGCATTTTTCACATAGGATTCAAAAGCGACAAGTTGGTCCATTGTTGACCTGCCCGACCGAAACCCTGCCTGGCAGCTGTCGAGAATACCATTGTATTCCAGGAAGTATAGTAACCTTCTGTTGATCATTTTTTCGAACAGCTTGCACAAACAGCTGGTCAGGGCAATTGGACGATAACTTGAAACACAGGACCCCGCACGGGGCACCTTGAGTATTCATGGTGACGGTGTTGGCGACACCGCGGACCCCGAGCCCCCAACATAAACTGTAACCTACCGTGGTGATGTGTTTAAAGGTGAAGGGTAGAAGCCTCAAACGGTGGCCGTCGGAGCCCAGGTCAAGCTCCGGCGGATGGGCTCCCTGTCTGTTTACCAGGCAGGGAGCTCCGGGACCTCTCAGGCTATCAGGGTAAGGTTTGAGAAGGAAGTACCCCCGTCCCCTGCTTTTTTCTATGCTGTATGGAAAATTCAGAACCCCCCTCCAAACGTGATCGGTCCCTGAAAAGGGGCCGCACCGAAGTATCTTTCCCTCCACTTTCAAGCAGTAGCTTCCCAAAGCCAGACAAATACTCTCGTTTCCTTGTTATCGAATCTCTTGACTCAGCCCGCCCTCTTGCTTCACAATCAGTATTTTTGATTACAAAATACCTTGATGGAATAATTGGGAAAACCTACAATGCCAAAAAACAACGCACAGGTGAAGTCCTTGTTGAAGTAAAAAACCAGCAGCAGGCAACCACACTTCTTAGTCAGACGAAAATGGTCGATCTGGACATCAGGGTCACACCCCACCGCAGCCTGAATAGCTCGCAGGGTGTGATCTCTGAGGCAGATCTTCTTAACGAGACAGATGCCGACATTCTTGAAGGTCTAAAGGATCAGGGTGTCACAGCCGTGCGCCGCATCACGATGCGTAGAGATAATAAGATAATCCCCACGAAACATATTATCCTGACCTTCAACTGCTCCCTCCTCACTTCCTGACCATATCAACGCAGGGTTCATCCGATGCTCCATTCGTCCTTACATTCCAAACCCGCGCCGCTGCTTTAAGTGCCAGCGGTTCGGGCACGGAACCAACTCCTGCCGTGGTCGTCTGACCTGCGCAAAGTGCGCTCAGCATGATCATCCTTCTGATAATTGTCCATCGTCAACCCTCACCTGCGCCAACTGCCAGGGACCCCATGCCGCCTACTCTCGAACGTGCGAGAAGTTTAAGCAGGAGAAGGCGATCATTAATGTGAAGGTAACTGAGAACATCACCTTCCCAGAGGCGCGGAAGAGGTTCGCCTCTTTCCCTCTGGGGAGGTACGCCGACGCAGCTCGCCGGGGGGCGGAGCGGCGTCTGGTTTCCACAGGGACCCAGTTCAGCGAGTCTGACCTGGTCCCTCCGCCGCCCCCCTCTGGGTTGCCCCTGGCAGCCCAACCCGCCACCACGCCGCTTGCTGAGGCAGCAGCGGTTGTGGTGGCAACCTCTTCCGTCGGGACCGGTGCCGCTCCCGCCTCTGTCTCCCCGTCCTCCAGTGCGTTGGAGGGTACCGAGGTGATGGACACCACGGGCCCCGCACCGGTTCCCACCGCCACCGCACCGCCCGTGCCACCTCTGGCGCCCCGGACGCCCTCGGCGGTGGCGGCTCAAACGAAGGGCTCCCGAGGGGGGGCCAAGTCCGGGGGGGCCCGGTCCGTCGGGCACCCCTCGGACATCCGACGACGACATGGATGTCGGGCCGTTCCTGCCTGCAACGCAGCGCAAGGAACGCGTCCCGACGCCAAAGCCTCCCGACAAGCCAAAAAAGGCGAGAGTCACAGCCCCGAAAGACGACACATAAACAAACACACACACACTCCAGTAGCTCTCACACTAAATAATGGGAAGAGAAAACATAATTCAATGGAACTGTAGAGGTCTTCTTACAAATCTTGACGATGTATACGAACTACTGCATGCTAATCAGCCAAGTGTAATATACTTCAAAGCCACATCCCACAATCCATTATCTATACAGATTCCCTCAGTGTTGTGCGGGCACTGTCGACAACAGTGCCTTCGAAAAACCACGTTGTCAATCTGATCATCAAGGATATAATGTCGGTGTTTGTCCACAAATTTGAACTAGTCGTTTGCTGGGTCCCTGGCCACAGTGGTATAGCCGGGAATGAAGCAGCGGACCGAATGGCTGCCGCTGCTACACTCACGAATACAGTAGACATAACCACATTACCCTACACCGACGTGAAACCACACATCAGACAACAACTTCGCAAAACATGGCAAACACACTGGGGTGAACAGACAGACAACAAGTTACACGTAATAAAACCACACTTGGGACCATACACCACCGACACACGCAATAGGTACATTGAAGTCGCCTTGGCCAGATACGGATAGGGCATACTCATGCAACACACTCGCACCTTCTCTCTGTGCAGTAGGTGCGGAGAGGCCCTATCCGTGATGCACATCCTCATACAATGTAAGGCACTCGACACTACACGACGCAAACACTTCCCTCAACTACACACACGACATATTCCACCACACCCGTCACACTTCTTAGGAGACGAAGCCCTGTTTTCAATCCAACGCGTTTTCGAGTTTCTCACCGACGAAAAATTTTTACATCTCATTTCTTATCATGCATGTTGACAACCTGGCCCTTTACACCAGTCGTCTTCATTACGTTGTGTTTTACTTTGTTTATTTTTACTAAAGTGTTCTTTTACTTCCATGTCACTTTCATGTAATCACTTCTGTTTGGCGCTCTTTGCCCTTAGTCGGCCTTGCGCCATTAAACTCTAAACATCATCATCATCATCATTGAAACACAGGATGCATCCTTTCCCTCTTTCAGCAGTGGCACAACAATAGCCTGTTTTTATGCCTTAGGAAAGTGCCCAGCACGCCATATTCTGTTAAATAAAAACAGGAGAGTATTGATTGTGTCTGTATGAAGGTGTTTGATCATGCTGTACGTAATGTTATCTGCACCTGGTGCCGAAGGCTTGCAACCAGCCAACGCAGTCATGAGCTCGTGAAGGGAGAATGGAGAGTTATAGGAGTCGTTTGATTGCTTGTGGTCACGTATGGACTTCCGCTCAGCTGACTTTTTGTAGTGTATAAATGTGCTTGTGTAATGTGAAGAGCTTGAGACGTGTTCGAAGTGTTGTGCCAACGCGTTTGCCTGGTCCTCCAGGGTGCCACCAGTGGTGTCAACAAGGGGTAAGCCATGTGTGCTTTGTCCATTTAGTTTTCTTATCCTGTTCCAAACCTTTCTTGTATCGGTGAAAGAATTTATTGAAGTTAAGAAGGACCTCCAGGTATTGTTTTTGGCCTGACGGCGAATGCGCCTTCCCATGGCTTCTGTGCGCTTGAACGCTACAAGGTTGTCCGCAGTGGGGTACCTGCGAAGAATGCCCCACGCCTTGTTCTGTGCCTGGCGTGCTTGTCGACACTCTTCATTCCACCAGGGCCGCCTTAGGTTACTTGTGTTACCAGAAGTCTGGGGAATGAAGTTCTCTGCAGCGTCAAGGATATGTGCCGTGAGAAGGCTACAAGCTTCATCAATACCCAAGTGTTCTATGGAACTGTATGTGAGTTGAGATTTCTGCTTAAATTTCTCCCAGTCTGCAGCGGTTTCTTTAAACCTTTTAGTTGGGGTGGGAGTGTAAGGGTCTCTGTCTAGGCATCTCAGGAATACTGGGAAATGGTCACTTCCAAGCGGGTTTTTCTCCACCTGCCACTCAACGAGTGGAAAAAGCACAGCAGAACCGATTGCAAAGTCTATGTGTGAGTACGTGTTGTGTGTAATGTTATAATATGTGGGCTGTTTTTTGTTGAACAAACACGCACCAGATGATACTAGGAAATGTTCAATCAAGCGGCCGCGAGCGTCAGTTCGCCCAGAACCCCAGAGTTTGTTGTGTGCATTTAGGTCTCCAACTAAGATAAATGGTTCAGGAAGCTCATTTACCAACGACTCAAATTCTGAGGTAGACAATGGATGATCCGGGGGAATGTATAAGGAACATATTGTAATCAGCCGACCAAAAAGTGATCACGCGGACAGCAACTGCCTCAAGGCTGGTGAGTAGTCTAATGGACTGGGATGGAATGGATTTTCGCGTAACAATGGCCACCCCACCAGATGAGTGAGCAAAGGCATCTCTATCTTTCCTGAAGACAGTGTATTGTTTAAGAAAGTTACTTTGCTTGGGATTCAGGTGTGTCTCTTGGAGGCAAACAATACTGGATTGATGTTTATAAAGGAGTTCATATACATCATCCAAGTTTTTTATGAGACCCCTACAGTTCCATTGAACTATGTTTTCAACAGCTGTTATGGATTAAAGATAATAAAGATGTAGTTGAGAAGTTGCCTATTTTGGTTCATGTCAGTGAGTCTTGTTTAGGGCCTGTTGTACGATGAGGTGGTTTTTTCCCACGGCCAAAAGTGCCGCGGCGCTCATTTTGCGCCTGCTGGGCAGGTTGAGATGCCGAGGTGTCCATGTCCTCGTCTGACAAATCAGGCGGCACTGACATGGTGTCCATCCGACATCCACCTCGCGGATTGGTTCCTGAGGTGGCCGCAGGCTTCTTGGTTGGAACCTGCGGTGCGGGAAGGGAAGGAGTACGTGTGGGGCCACCTGAGTTCATGCTCTCAATGCCCTCGGGTGTCGTGCGGGCCAATGGAGCTGGACTGGAAGAGGCCGGACCAGTCCCAACAGCGCCCGTCACCACATTCTCCACGGGCTCCGCAGACGTAGTGGCGGGGTGCTCGGCTGTGGACGGCAGCCCAGCAGGAGGAGGAACCACCAGGGCCTCTGCTGTAGAGGCAGGAGCTGGTGGTTGCTCGGAGGGGGTTAACGACAGCGATACATCAGCTAAGCTGCATTGTGTCGCAGTACTAACCAAACGTCGCCCCAACCCCCGGCGGGCGGCGTCTGCATAGGATGCAGCCGAAAACATCTTGTGCTTTTGGCGTGCTTCGGGGAAACTGATATTTTCGGTTACTTTGATCTGAATGATCTCTTTTTCTTTCTTGAAAGATGGGCAAGATCGTGAGTATGCAGCGTGTGAACCACTGCAGTTCGGACATTTCATGATTGTGTTTTTGCAGTCATCAGAAGAGTGATCATTCTCGCCACATTTCGCACAGGTGAGCTTGCCACGGCAAGCTAGAGTTCCGTGACCGTAGTGTTGACATTTAAAGCATCGCCTCGGGTTTGGAATGTAGGCGCGTACACGACAGCTAAGGAAAGCTGCCTTCACTGTCTCTGGCAGGGTAGAGCTAGCAAATGTTAGGATGATGTGTCGGGTCTTGATCTCTGCTCCATCTCTTCTCATAATAATTCTACGGACGCCAACAACACCTTGGTCATGCAGTCCCTCAAGGAGATCATCATCTGTCTCATGGAGGAGCTCTTTGTCAGAGATAACACCTTGGACACTGTTTAGCGTGCGGTGTGGCGTAACGGTGACGGTCAAGTTGGCAATTTTTTCTTGCTTCAGGAGGTTCTCGCTTTGGTTTTTTCGCATAACTTCAACAAGGAGGTCTCCAGAGGGCATCTTTTTGGCGTTGTAGTCTTTGCCAACAATGTTTTCAATACATTTGGCATTTAAGAAGACTGACAGTTCGGTCATAGGTTTTTCATCGGTCGAGTGTACAACTAGATACTTGCTGAAAGCTGCCTGAGGTGGTTGGGTGCGGAGTACTTCGGTGCGACCTCTTTTAGGAGGTCGATCAGGGTGTTTTGCGAGAGTTGAGAAAATAGCCATAGAACATGGAATCAATTCGGTGGCGAGGCCAGTCGCCCACCACCGAGCCCAACAAGGGAACGTGGCTTTGAAGCACACGTTAACTGTACCTCGCCACTATAACCCTATGGTCGGAATCTAGGGTGATGTCCTCGCACAGGGTTAACCCTCGCCGCCTAGAGAAAAAACGGAAAAATGAGGAAGAGAAAAGATGACAGGACAGGGTTAGGAAAGAACATAGGAAAGGGAAGACAGGAAGAGGCGACTGGCTGATTCCGCCCAGGTCGGGTCAGACTGCGGGCACCGTCTACGGGAAGCGGGGGCCGAAGTGGTGTGTTGCCTCTGCCAGGGGGCCACGAAGGTCCAAAACAACCCTGGCTTTGGCTCAACCACCAGGATGCCCTTTTCCCCGGACACGGCAAAGCCACGCATAGCCGAGGGCGTGGGTGGGTCCAACCCAAATGTGTTCGGGTCCGTGGTGTTGCAAGACACCAAGTGCCTACAGCAGTAGGCACCCCTGCGGAGCTCGGGACCGTGGTGGCGCTACTCACCAAAACACCTTGAGTAGTTTTCCATAAAGCCATGCCGAGCTATGCCTGTAGGGAAGTAGAGTAACTCATAGCCATGGAGAGCACGTAAACACTATGACATCAAAGAGATATGTAGAGAAGCAAAACGACTAAAATAACGTGACGTCTACTAAAAGAAACGAAGAACTATGTGAAAACAGGCGACAACCTTAACCAACGAGCACAGAAAAATTCAAAACGCAGCACTACAAAAGAATATTTCTACAAACTGAAAAGGTGTTCATTTGCGATAACAAGGTTCAAAGGTTTGTTATACAAACATCAGGGCTGGTATCTTCGTAATTAACCTGTAAAGACCCAACATATTGTCACGTGGCCAAGGACGACAAAATAACAAAAAAATTCCCGCGCCTTCCCGCGAGGGGAACACGAGTAAATGCAGAGCATTGGGGCCTCAGTACTGATTGAAGGCAGTGTTGCTTCCATCGCTTCTTCCGTGATGCTGGAGTACCAGACACGAGTAAACGTGGGCACGAGCGTCAACCAAGGAAGGAAGGAGCAACGCAGTGACTGAAACACGAGCGACCGCTAGCCGCTATATTTGCAGCGCGCGCAGTAGAGGGAGAGCAGTACGGGGGGGAGAGCGCGCATGCGCTAGCTGCGCGCCCTCTTTCACGCCCCACCGCGCTGCTATAACGCACGCCGAGACCGCGACGGTGCGAACGGGCTGACTACGACGCCCCCGCACGGGGCACCTTGAGCAATCTTGGTGATGGTACTGGCGATACCGCGGACCCCGAGCCCCCAAACATAAGCTGGATCCAACCGTGGCGATGTGTTTATAGGTGGAGGGTTAGAAACCACGAACGGTGGCCGTCGGAGTCCAGGTCAAGCTCCGGCGGATGGGCTCCCTGTCTGGACGCCCCCGCACGGGGCACCTTGAGCAATCTTGGTGACGGTACTGGCGATACCGCGGACCCCGAGCCCCCAAACATAAGCTGGATCCAACCGTGGCGATGTGTTTATAGGTGGAGGGTTAGAAACCACGAATCGGTGGCCGTCGGAGTCCAGGTCAAGCTCCGGCGGATGGGCTCCCTGTCTGTTCACCAGGCAGGGAGCTCCGGGACCTCTTTGGCTACCAGGGTAAGGTCAAAGAAGAAAGTACCCCAGTCTCCCTGCTTTTATACTATGCTATATGGCATTTTCAAACCCCCCCCCCAAACGTGATCGGTCCCTGAAAAGGGGCCGCACCGAAGTATCTTTTCCCCAATTGCCATCTTTAACATTTCCTGAACCGGATAATTTTTCTCGATTTCTTGTGATGGAATCGCTCAATCCAACCCACCCTCTAGCATCTCAGTCAGTCTTCTTGATCGCCAAGTATCTTGAAGCCATAGTAGGAAAATCATATAAGTGCAAAAAACAAAGGTCCGGTGAACTCCTCATCGAAATAAATGACAAGCAGCAGTCCACGAAGCTTCTAGCTCAGACTAGACTGGCTGATCTAGACATCCGGGTCACACCCCATCGGAGCCTCAACAGCTCGCAGGGTGTGATATCCGAGACAGACCTCCTGAACGAAACGGATGCGGATCTCCTTGCCGGCTTGAAGGATCAGGGCGTCACTGCCGTGAGACGCATCACCATCCGCAGAGACGACAGGGAGATTCCCACCAAACACATTATCTTGACTTTCGACCGCGCAATTCTTCCACAATACATAAATGCAGGTTTTATCCGTTGCTCCATCCGTCCGTACATCCCGAACCCGCGGCGCTGTTTTAAGTGCCAGCGCTTCGGGCATGGTACGAACTCTTGCCGTGGCCGAACGACGTGTGCAAAGTGGGCGGCGCACGATCATCCGAGCGAGAACTGCTCAGCCGAAACTCTCACTTGTGTAAACTGCGGGGGGCCGCATGCGGCATACTCCCGCAAGTGCGAAAAATTTCAACTAGAAAAGAAAATCATCAACATCAAAGTCACTGAAAACATCACCTTCCCAGAGGCGCGAAAGAGGTTCGCCTCTTTCCCCCTGGGGAGGTACGCCGACGCGGCTCGCCGGGGGGCGGAGCGGCGTCTCGTTTCCACAGGGACCCAGTTCAGCGAGTCTGACCTGGTCCCTCGCCCGCCCCCCCCTGGGTTGCCTCTGGCAGCCCAACCCGCCACCACGCCGCTTGCTGAGGCAGCAGCGGTTGTGGTGGCAACCTCTTCCGTCGGGACCGGTGCCGCTCCCGCCTCTGTCTCCCCGCCCTCCAGTGCGTTGGAGGGTACAGAGGTGATGGACACCACGGGCCCCGCACCGGTTCCCACTGCACCGCCTGTGCCACCTCTGGCGCCCCGGACGCCCTCGGCGGTGGCGGCTCAAACGAAGGGCTCCCGAGGGGGGGCCAAGTCCAGGGGGCCCGGTCCGTCGGGCACCCCTCGGACATCCGACGACGAGATGGATGTCGGGCCGTTCCTGCCTGCAACGCAGCGCAAGGAACGTGTCCCGACGCCAAAGCCTCCCGACAAGCCAAAAAAGGCGAGAGTCACAGCCCCGAAAGACGACACATAAACAAACACACACACTCCAGTAGCTCTCACACTAAATAATGGGAAGAGAAAACATAATTCAATGGAACTGTAGAGGCCTTCTTAAAAATCTTGATATATACGAACTACTGCATGCTAATCAGCCAAGTGTTATGTGTGTTCAGGAAACACATTTGAATTCCAAGCACACAAATTTCTTGAATAGTTACATGGTCTTCAGAAAGGACAGGGATGGCTGCACACACTCTTCTGGCGGTGTGGCCATAATTGCCCGGAAATCCTTTAGCCTGCCACCCTGTTACTCTGAACACTATCCTTGAGGCTGTAGCAATACGCTTGATAATATTTAATAGGTTGATAACGGTATGCTCCATATACATTCCTCCTGATGTTTCACTTTTAAGCTCTGACTTCGAGGCGCTGGTTGACCAGCTGCCCGAACCATACATCCTGACAGGCGACCTTAATGCTCACAACACTCTTTGGGGCTCTTCTCGTACGGATGCCCGGGGTCGCCTGATGGAGAGGTTTCTTACATCCTCTGGAGCATGCCTTTTCAACAATAAACAGCCTACATATCATAACATAGGACACAACACATACTCATGTCTTGACTTGGCTATTGGCTCCGCAGTTCTCTTTCCTCTTCTCGAGTGGGGTGTGGGAACTGACCCATATGGCAGTGACCACTTCCCCTCCTCACTTACATACATAGGTAAAGGCCCATGCAGTCCATCTTCCCATAATAGGTTCAATGAAACACGAGCTAACTGGAATACATTTACAGAGACATCCAAACTACACCACACATCCATAGGACACCTACACGTTGAAGAATCTACCCAACTCCTCACGGCGCACATCCTCGATGCCGCCGAAAAGTCCATTCCCCACGCCTCTGGTGCCCCGCGCAACCAGCGGAGGCCGTGGTGGAATGAGGACTGTAGGCGGGCGCGAGAGGCCCAGAACAAGGCGTGGGGTATCCTTCGTCGGTACCCCACGTCGGGAAACCTCCTCTTGTTCAAACGGGCCAAGGCGTTAGGAAAACGTGTGCGCCGTGAGGCAAAACGAGAGAGTTGGCGTACATTCATAACATCAATAAACTCCTACACAGACACAAGGAAAGTATGGACACGAATACGCAAACTCAAGGGACAACAAACACACAGCCTGCCTCTGGTCAGCACTACAGGGGACACACTGGAAGACCAGGCTGACACACTCGCACAACACTTCCAACACGTGTCCAGTTCAGCACACTACACGAACACTTTCCTGAAGTATAAAGCCTCTTGTGAAAAGAAGTCCCTACACGACAACAACAAATCACAGACTTCTTACAACTCCCTGTTTTCACTACATGAGCTGAGGGCTGCTCTGAGCACGTGTAAACCCTCAGCTCCAGGCCCAGACAACATTACATACACAATGATACAACACCTACACGCAGACACACTTGAAGCACTTCTACATCTATATAATAAATTATGGCTTTCGGGGCCCATTCCACACTCTTGGAGGGAGGCCGTTGTAGTGGCTTTCTTGAAGGAGGGAAAGGACCCGTCCTCCCCCTCAAGTTACCGTCCAATAGCCCTGACGAGCTGCCTGTGCAAGCTCTTCGAGAAGATGATCAATCGCAGGCTCGTGTACTTCCTCGAGTACAACGGTCTTCTCGAGGGCTGCCAGGCAGGCTTCAGGGCGGGGCGCTCCACCAATGATCAGCTTGTTGCCTTGGAATCTTACATAAAAGATGCCCTCATTCACAAACAGTTCTGCATTACAGTCTTCTTTGATATGGAAAAGGCCGACGACACGGCATGGCGATACGGCATCTTGAGTGACTTGAAGTCATTCGGTGTTTCGGGCAACATGCTTAGCACTCTTTCTAGCTACATGTCTGAACGAACTTTCCGTGTAAGAATTGGTAGTGCACTTTCTAATGTACATGTTCAGGAAAATGTCGTGCCTCAAGGAGGTGTTTTGAGCTGCACACTCTTCATAGTGAAGATGAACTCACTCCGTAAGGCATTGCCACCAACCATTTCTTGCTCAGTTTATGTAGATGATGTGCAAATATCTTTTAAATCATGTAATATGTCAATCTGTGAACGGCAAGTCCAGCTCGGCGTGAACAAACTTGCTGGCTGGGTGGACACAAACGGCTTTAAGCTGAACCCCGTAAAAAGTACTTGCGTTGTGTTCACCCGTGTTCGCGGGATCCATGTGGACCCTGACATTACTCTAAACGGCGTGTCGATTCCTGTAAAAAAGGAGCACAAGTTTTTAGGCCTAATATTCGACAACAAACTAACATTTCTTCCTCATTTCAAAATGCTTAAGCAAAAATGCCTAAAAACTATGAATATCCTTAAAGTTGTCTCTCACCAATCGTACGGTGCAGACAAGCAGCTACTCCTGCGTCTGTATACTGCACTGGTTGGATCTCGCTTGGACTACGGCAGCGTCGTATATGGGTCTGCAACGAAAACGGCACTTAAAATGCTTGACCCAGTTCTGCATTTGGGGCTTCGCCCTGCTTGTGGCGCCTTTCGCACCAGCCCTGTTGAAAGCCTCTATGCAGAGTGCCACAAATGGTCCCTGTATCCACAGAGGATATACACTGACTTATTATATGCCTCTAAAATCATGTCTCTGACCAATCATCCTCTTAACTCGACCATTCATGATGCATCCTCACAGCAGCTCTTTTTAAACCGTCCATCTATTCCCATGCCGTTCCCTCTCAGAGTGAGAGCAGAAGCTTCTGAGCTAGCAGTGTCATTCTCATATATCCACAAGACACCGATCATTGATTTTATTGCACCATGGCAGGCCAAGGATGTTTCCTGTGACCTGTCTTTTGTGCAGTTCGACAAAAACCGGGCACCAAGGGCAGCTATTATGCAGCATTTCCTCTTCCTGCAGGATAAGTACCAGTGTGCAGAATTTTACTCCGGCGCATCAAAGACAGCTCATGCTGTGTCTTGTGCTGCCCATGGACTGAACTTTAACATGGCAAAAAGAATGAACTCACACAACAGCATTGTTACAGCTGAAGCACACGGCATTTTACTTATTTTAGACCACATTGTCCAACATCAAATTCCAAAGTCCATAGTTTTTACAGATTCTCTTAGTGTTGTATGTGCACTTTTGTCCAGAAAACGCTCAAAAAATTATGTAATCAATCTTGTTTTTAAGGCCCTTATGGCGGCATACGCATCAAGTCTTGAAATAACAATATGTTGGGTTCCTGGCCATTGTGGAATAGCCGGGAATGAAACCGCAGATGAAATGGCCACTGCTGCTACACTCTTGAATTCAGTGGGCATAGCAACACTGCCGTACACAGATATGAAGCCACACATTAGACACCAACTTCACAACACATGGCAAACACACTGGAGTGAACAGACAGATAACAAGTTACACGTAATAAAACCACACTTGGGACCATACGCTACTGACTCACACAACAGACACATTGAAGTTACCTTTGCTAGGTTGCGGATAGGCCACACACATGTAACACACTCACACCTGCTCACTAGCTCTTCAAGACCTGTGTGTAGCAGGTGTGGGGAGGGCCTATCCGTAGTCCACATCCTAATAACATGCAA